>NC_141245.1:11752901-12359464 GCF_054856555.1 Leptonotus elevatus
TGTTTTTAGTAGGTTTTCCCTTACATTTTTTTGTAGTAAAACATACAGCACAAGAACTTCTACATCATTGTTCAAAGGTACCATCAGTAGAATGGTACTCTTAATTTCTACCATTTCCACAGGATTCAATATACCATAGAACACAGCACATCCCTCCAAAATGGATGAAGAAAAGTTGCTGGCAGGCACTGGATGTTTTGTAGATGTGACGACAATCAATCAATCAGTTAGGGTGCCAAGACAGAAAAAGAACATCATCCAAACCCGGCTACATTTTGTAAAAACACACCAGAAATTCCCCAAAACATACTGCTTGAAAGGGAAAGGAATGACAGGAAAAGCCTACTAGAACACCTGAACTTGGCGAATATTTAGAGGCACTTTAAATGGTGGCATGTGTGCTCTCTCATATATGAGTTTGAATGTAATTGGTTGAGTATCAACACAGCCTTATCTGCAGTTATAAGAGGGTGTGTACAATTTTGCAAACATGATCTCAGTTGTTTGAATTGAAATAATTTCTTGAATAGATCTTTTCTCAATTGAGTTGTTAGGATTGTAGGTCCTTACGTGTTTCTCATTTTCTACGTCACTTAAAACCTGACTTTTGAACAGGGGTGTGTAGACTTTTGATATGTGCTCTACTATGCAGTTGCGTGTTGTTCCACGGGTCCTCATGAGTTTGTTTGGCGGCAGACGCTGAAGCGCAAAGAGAAGGAGTACGAGCACGACATGGAGCGTCTGGCCCGCGAGAAGATCGCCACGCAGCAGCACCTGGAGGAGCTGAAGAACGAGCTGAGCCAGTGGATGGACGTGGTGGAGATCGAGCGCGTGCTGCGGCAGACCACGCAACCCGAGGAGGACCAGGCCTCCACGTCCACCGCCTCAGGTGAGCAATACTGTCCTGTAGGGCTGGACGATGATGGGAAAAATAATCATCGCGGTTATTTGGATTGAATTCAAATCACGATTAATGAAATGATTATTCATTGATATTAAAACTTAAATATATTTTTTTCAACTACTAAAACTGTGATCATAGCCTTACATCCATTCATCCCGTCATGTTGAACACTTTATTCTTGAACATTATTATTTTTGTCAAGTACAACATAACCGTATAAATATATGTAATTCAACCCTTTTGCATTTTCATACTTAAGCATTACATTACCCTCTATCATATTTATTTTATCTTATTTTCACAAGTCTGAGGACTTAATGGACTAACCTGGGACCTCAGGGTTTGTATTTTGTGCCGTCATGTGGAAATGTGTTGGTGTGACCCCCCCCCAAAAAAGTCCTTGAATTTTGAGGAAAAGAAAACTATGTGAATCTTTAAACTGAAAAAAAAAAGTTAACATAAAAATACTGTATACTAAAACAGTAATTTAAAACATACTGGGTGTTCCTGCGCATTTTGGCCATTTAGGGGCAGTGTGGTGCATCCACGGTTTACACATTTATAAAAAGAACAGAAAAAGCTGCGATTGAATTCTATTAAAAATAACAAATTTTTCACAAATTGGGAAGAATTTGCGTCTTTCAATAGTGTTATCTTACCTGTGCGTATTTGTTTCCACAACATTTGTGTGTGAATATTTGTTATTTGAAGGACTATTACTCCTGAAGTTGATGCTAACTTCCTGTTAGAATTTGAATAGGATTTTCCATTTACTAGCATTAGCGCTAGGCTCGCTATGTGTTAAAAATGAAGCATTTTTGTACTTAAATACACACTGTAATGTAATTCTCCTTATCCTGTGTTTAGTTTTACAGTTAACTCCAACTGGAGTGTCATTAAACAGCTTAAAGGACGCTTCGGGAGGGCAGAATCACACTGATTCGCTACGAGCTAGCTACAAGCTACATGGTGCATTCAGGGTCTTTTCACAACGTAGGGAACTTGTAAACCTGCACATTACACTACGTTTTAATTGAGCCAAGCCAAAATCGAAATGGCGATACAATTTTGGTTAATGGTCAACTCCTACTGTCATATCTGGAAACGTTTCATGCTTAATTGCAGTGGTCATGTGACATTTGCGTGCACTTGCAGAAGGCGAAGAGGTGATGGACGAGGACGACGACGATGAAGAAGTCACGGCGCGACCTCCGAGCGAGTCGCCCGCCGCCCCTCAGGCCCACAAAAGCGATAACCTCCACCAGACGCCCCTCGCCGCCCGCACCTTGACTATGACCGCCCCCGCCCCTTCCTTCATCGGCCATCACTTGTCGGCGCTGCAGCTGCCGGTCAAACCTTCCGCCCCCGGCGTGGCCCCAAGCCAGCCCGCTTTACACCCCACCGTCATTGCCCACGCGTCGGCGGCGTCGCACCCGTCTGTCATCCAAGCGGTCAATCACGTCATCCAGGCGGGGGGGGCGAAACATATTGCCCAGCTGGCGCCTGGGCAGCCGCCCATCGGCCACATAACCGTGCACCCGGTGGCCCACCTGAGCCCGCACCTCCCCGCCCTGTACCCGCAACCCGTAGCCGTCACGCAGCCTGCCTTGATCAGTCACATCGCGCACACGCTGGGCCACATCAACGGTGCCGCCGGCCAAACGCCCGCCGGCGCCACCATCGTGGGCAAGCAGACCGTGGTGGCCCACCACCCGCAGCTGGTGGGCCAGACTGTCCTCAACCCCGTCACCATGGTGACCATGCCCTCCTTTCCCATCAGTACTCTGAAGCTCGCCTGACTGTGAGCGCACACCGACTGCTTCACGTCAGGGACAGGAAGGGCCCGCTGGGGCTGGGGCGGACCAATGGCGGGGCTCGACACTTGACCCGCCATAAGCAGCACGTTGAGAATGGGAGTCAACAGAAGCCCCGCCCCCTCCCACCCGCACACTCGTGCTCTTCTGCCACATTCAAAGTGTGGACTGGACTCCTTTCTGGCGCACAGCTGCAGGCCTCAGGGACTTTGCGTGTGGCAACACCGCCCCCTGCTGGCCATTAAGGTTAGCTACCTTACCTACCGTGCTCACTGCACTACAGCGTTGCAGTTTTGGTTCATTGTTAAGTCAGGTGTTTACACTTGTTTCCCTACTTTTATTGAGCCGTCACATATTTTACTTTGTACAAACAACATTCACAGCACACCACCAAATTAGAATGTCACCAAAACTGAATAAACAAGGTAATTACTATATGTACTTTTCTCATCTAGTGGAAGAGCATTTAATTTAAGTAATAAAGCGAGACATTTGGAATGTAAATACGGCATTTGTAAAAAAGAAAGAAAAAAAGAAAAGAGTTTTGGATTGTTTTGGAAAAGCCGTCATGTTACTAGCACTGAACCTCAACAAGAATCCAAGTTGTGTTTAACATGGCACTTAACGCGACACTCTCTAAGTTGTGTTTTGTGACAGATCAACCCCCCCTTTTTATAAATGAAAAAGATGTACATTACGTTAACTATGTGTATGTAAACTTTTTGTTGTTGCTATTACTTGTAACTTCTGTGTACATTTTTGTTTTATTGGGACCATATACTTAACTTTAGGGAGGTTACGAAACATGACATTTGGCCATTGTTCCAAATTTTCTCTATGTGCTTAAATCTGTTGGGTTTTGTTCCCATTCCAACAGTGATTGGGAATGCAAAAGTAAACCCTTATGGACTCGACACACGGGAGGCGACAAATGACAGCGAAATACGTACCTCATCGCCTCGCAAGTCTCAACACACGGGAGCGTTAAGCAGCCGCGACGGCGGCAACAACATACGTCACTCACAGTTTACAACAGATTTGATTGTCTTAAAATTGGAGGGAATCTAAACGTTTTCATTATAATGTAAACACAGAAGTTTCACTACACATACGTCATTCCAGTATGAAGATCCATCCCTGCCATATTATTATTAATAACTGTTACAAAAACGGTAAAGAAAACTTACCGGACAAATTATCCCTGTACCAACAAGCGCTCATGCACCGGCCTTTTTGTTGACGTCACGGAAATTATTGCGTGAAGTGTCGTACAAAATGATCTAATCCATTTTGCTAGATAGCCCACCGTGTAGCATGTCCTGCGTTCATTGGTTCATCAATGAAACCTTCGCTGATTGGTTGGAGCCCGGGCGACAGCGGCAAAAGTTGAACACGTCTCAACTTTCTAGTATCACGTCGCGGACGTGCACGCGCGTGATTTTTCACATGCACGAATGTCGCGTGTCGCCAAAGGGGAGGGGCTTCCATAGGAAATTAATTGAGAGTGAGCGACGTCTCCTCCCGTGTGCAGAGCCCATTAGACTGTGCTAATAAGCAGGCAGCAAATTAGGTTTGAAATCTGTTGGAGCCCAACACAAAATGTCTCAAAGTGGTCAGCGATGGCAACACTGGAAGACATGAATGGTATTACACGTGTTTTCCCTATGGCGAAAGTTGTACTTTGTAAATAGCCTGTAAACGCTGGGCTGAATTAGATTTCACTATTATGAAAGAGCTGGGAAGATTATATGGAAATAACTATATCAAACATGACTTAATAAAATGTTTTTGTTTGCAAATGTCTGCCTTAATTTTTTGTTATGAAAAAAATATATCCTCAAATGTTTTGCCACATGAACACAGGTCACATTTGATTTGGTTATTTGCTAACCTCTTACTAGCAAGTAATATATATATATATATTATAATTAATTATTTTTTTGCAATTTTTTGTAATTAATTAATGCCTTGTAGTCGTTTGTCAGATTCTGTCACAAGAAAATATGCATAGAGGGACACATGAAATTAATATGTATTTTTATTAGCATTGAACTGCTTTCTTGCATATTTTCCCCAGCCGTCCTTATTTGCATTTATACATTATAGCATAAATATACTTGAAGCATAAAATAAAAATGTGACTACAACAATATAAAGACACAAAAGTAACGGCTGCCAGAGATGGAAAAACAACAGGAAGTTGTGATTAATAACAAATGAGGTTTGTAAATTACAATGTTTAGAAATGTTACAAATAAAATGTGAAGCTTTGTTAAACAGCCCAGAAAAATGACATTATTAGTATTTATTTGTCGTAATGCGAGCTCACAAAGTGGTAACCAAAAATTCCAAAGTCCATCATAATTTTGCAATTCTGTATTATACATTGCTTCAATGCCCATAAATAACATGCGATTAAATGAAACTGTCAAGTGTGTCAACTTAGTTGTTACAGTAACATTTGTGACAATGGTTTTCATTAGCCTATGAACTTTTGATTAGCAACAAGAGGCCATTCAAAAGCATGATTTTTATTTTATCCAGTGGAATAAAAAAAAGCATATCAGGCAGTACGAAAGCATTGTTTTTCTGATATGTAACATATATCAACATATCTGATATGCAACAGATGCATCTCAATTAATTACAGTATTGCATAAAAATAAATGTAAGTAGTTGCAGGGGTGTAGCCAGAAATGTTTCTGGGGTGGCTGAGGTGACAAAGCGCCTCACTGAGGGGTTGCCGGGTACTGCCCAACATACTCATAAAACAAGCAAGATCAAGTTTAAATAAAAAAAAAATTGAATTGCCACTGTTATTTATTGAGAAGCACCTCTAAGTGTTGCTACTAACAACACGGTGGCACTTTCAATTTCAAATCAATTTTGTCTAAACAATAATAATTCTTCACTCATTCAACTCATACAAAACAGGTTAAACAACACCACAGTTGCTAAATAATTTTCAGGAGATCATCTGTAGAAAAATTTTTTTTTTTGGTGTTGTATAAAATAAATGACAGATGTTGACCTATAATATAAAAAAAAAGACAAATAAACCTGCACCAAGAAAAAAAAAGAACCTTAAAAAAATGTTGGAAGCATCATTTCAGTTTTTTTTTTCCATTCCTATTTACAGAGCGGAGCGTTTTTACCTCATCCTGCCGAGTGCATGATGGGCACCGATGAGGTTGATGAGGTTGTTGGGATCGAACGGGAGGTGAAAGTTCAAGCGAGCGACCCGGCGTGTCAGTAGGCGTCCTTCTTGCTGTGCATTTGGTCCTGAATCCGCTGTAGCATCTCGTGCATGCGCCGCAGCTGCCGGGACACATCACAACACGTCATTACACACTGCTGGCCACCAAAAGACAAATTCAATCAATAGCAAACTGCATCGTCGATCACGTGACCTCGATGGCCGCCACAGTTATCCTAATGTAG
The DNA here is from genome assembly GCF_054856555.1 of Leptonotus elevatus. NCBI lineage: Eukaryota > Metazoa > Chordata > Actinopteri > Syngnathiformes > Syngnathidae > Leptonotus > Leptonotus elevatus. The sequence goes on from NC_141245.1 coordinate 11,759,061, forward strand.
CTTGCGGGGGGCCAGCACCTTAAATTCTGATCGCTAAATAGATTGTTTTTATCAATACAAAAAGGAAAAACAAAATAGAAATGATAGTCTCTTTATTATTTGCTGAAATAAATAGGACCATGTGGGATAAAAGTGAGGCAGAGTTTTAGCATATACAGCAATCATCTCTAATCAACTACAGCGTTAACTATACAATTTCTAAGGCAGTGGTTCTCACCCGCGTCCCTCAAGTACCCCTGTCCAGCCCGTTTTCCATGTCTCCCACAGCCAACACAGGTGTTTCAAACGATGAGCTAATCAGCAAGCTCTACATGAAGCCTGATCACGATCCTCAGGTGTGTTGGTTGGTTGAGAGAGACATGGAAAAGAATGGATCGGGGTACTTAAGGACCGGGGCTGAGAACCAGTGTTCTAAGCCATCGTTTTTTATGGGTGGTCACAGTAGTCTGAATTTAAAGTTGTGCACCTTCATGGTAGAAACATATGAGCTAATTGCTGTTTCATTTATTTAAAATGTAATCTTTAATCTTATTTTTTTTTCTCAAATAAATTGCTTGAAGCAAGCATTCCAGGTCCAGAACGTAAAATGCCTGCCACAGTTTGGCTTTAGCCATTGATGCTAACTAGCTAGCGCCCTAGCAGGTAAACGAGTACCATGGGAGCTAGCTAGCTAGCTAGAACATGGGGCTAAAGCCAAACTGTGGCAGGGTTTTTACTTTGGATTTGCCACCTCTGCTTTTAGCACTAATTAAGTGTTGTTGGTCAATCATTGAATGGTAAAACATTTATAATGTCATTATTATGATTAAAAACTATGAAGGAGGTTATAGTAATCTTACATTGTTGACAAACTACCGGTACTTTTTTCATGTTTAATGCTAATGCTAACAAGACTGAATTAGCCTGTGACTGAGCTATTTATGCTCATGCTAACAAGACTGAATTAGCCTGTGAATGATGGGATGAGTGGAAACTAGCATGGTGTGAGTTTGAATGCCACAACATTATCTTATGTGCAGCTAGCAAAACATCAGCGGTGACAAATAAGAGGTGGGGAGATGAACAATGACAATGTGGTCAGTGAGAATCACAAGTGGTGAGAAACAACTAAGAAGTTGAAGAATGACAACGCAACCAGTGAGAACAAACGGAGAGAATGTGAGCAAAACAAATAGGGAGTTGAGAAAAAAAAGAGAGAAACTGACCAATGACAGTCCAGGACAAAGTAACAAATGAGCATTCAGAAGGAAAACAGTGAGCTGATGACTCCTTACAATGCAGAGAGTGAGAACATTAACAATGAGAATGTGAGCAATATGAGTAAAGAGCGTGAGAAAAAAGGGAAAGTTGTGATTAGAAGTGAAAGAAATGTCCCATCGACAACACAAACGTATTCAAATCTTCAAGTTTGATGCTAAAGCATGAGCCGCAATGGCTTGTGGGTAAACGTAAGACGAGGACACTTAAAGGGCCTCGTCTTCCAGATGCGAGCGGGCCTGGGTGTGGGCGTGGCCTTCGCGCTCCATCTCAAAAGCGCCGTGCGGCTGTTGGGGCGACTCCGTTTGGGGGTCGCCGGGCCGTACCTCCTCGTCTTTTTCCCGGATCAGCTTTTCCGTCTGGCTGTCGGCCACGTCGCCCATTGCCGGGATGGGGAAGTCGGTGCCGCTTTCCCTGGTTAGCTTACTAGACACACACAAACACAAACAAACACATTGTCTGATTTATTAAACTTTGAAACTCTATTTGTATGTATGTGGTCTAAGTTGAATTATTTGCAAATAAAAATATACAACTAAAAAAACCTAATAATTACTTTAATTATAAATAAAAGATTTATGCACATAAATCAACACATTAAGTGTTCTTCTTTGGGATCATAGTAAAGCTCAAGAATAAATAATAATCTGAATTTTAAAAACGTTTTCAAGTAATTGACAGGTGATTCTAGGTGGCATATGACAAGTTGGGTTGAGCCATTCTGGTATGGGAGACATGATGGCTTTTTGACACTGAAATAGAATAGCCTACTGAATATACAATTCATTTTATGAACTTGTATTTTTCTGAAATATTTACATATACTTTCCTTTAAAACTATATTTTAAAATTTACGTACCCTTATTTGAGAACCATTGCTGTAGACTACTCCCCAAAAGTTTGTGCGTTCCCTGATTACAACGCTAGGTGGCAGTGCTACTCAACATTACATTACATTACAATAATATGAAGACGTAAGAGAGAAAGGCGTTCTAAGATGGCGAATACTGACGCGTAGGTTATGATGCGATTTGTTGACAAACTACTGTTGTAGTTTGTCCTGATAGCGTGTTAAGTAAATATTATTATTATGTTGTTAATTTATTTATTTTTTGTCTCAACTCTGGCCTTGTTATTTGTGTCCTGTCAACACAATATTGGGCCTTGGAGTGAAATCTTAGGATGAAGCTAAAATAGGAGTATTAGTGTTTATCATAAACTAAAAAGCACAAATTCAAGTATTTACTAATTATTATCTAATACGTAAATAATCTCAAGTGGTTTACTGTAATTGATAAAAAATATGAATATATAATGTAGTTGCAGCACTTTAACAGGCATATCCTCTGACATGAATCTTCTCAAATGGCCGGCAATGAATAAGTTTTAAATTGTAGACAACTTTTTTCATGAGACGTTTGGGGGTCCCTGAAAATCTCGAGTTCGTAGTCACTTGCCCAATGGAAGGTCCGCCCTTGCCCTTCATGACAGCTCAAATGAAATAAGCAATCATTCAAATGTGGATGTTAAAAAAAAAAAACATATTCAAGATGTCTGCTTGTCATACTTGCGGTTGCGCTCCTTCACGACCATGCGGGTCATGTTCTGGATGCAGTGGGCTCTGTAGTTCTCGTAGTGGGTCTCCCGGGTCACGTCCTTCAGGTCCTGCATGTGAGTTCGAACCAGCATGTTCCTCAACTTCACAAAGTCGCAGTGCGCAGAGTTTTCAACTGTGTAACAAACCGGTGTGAAAACAAGCAACATGTTGACGCTTCGTGTGCCACCTTGGATATTTAGACTTTTAATGACGGGGCCCTCCTTTACCTTCTACGATTCCCCAAGGGTACAGACGACCTCGCACTCTCTTCCCTTTGGCTTCCACCACCGTGTTGCTGCCAATTACGGCAAATGGAATGCTTTCCTTATTTTGGGAACAAGGACAATGATTGAAATGTTAGCGTGTGTTAACGTAATATGCCATGCACTAGTTGGACAGAAGTGTTGGGACACCTAACTGAGCTACAACCAATATTTTACTGAGTATTTCAAGTATCCCAATACTTTTGTCCATGCAATTGAAGGTCGGACTCCTCTCTCTCTCTCTCTCTTTATCAATTGTACCTGTGCATTTTTTTAGACTGCTGCAAAGGCTCGACACGCCTCACAGCCAGAGGAGGACCACGAAAGGAGGAGGAAGGTTGCTAAATCAAGAGTAGCTCAACAAGGTCGCACTCTTGTTTTATTTCATTCCTCAGCAATATAAAACTCGTGTGGATTGTCATTGCAATGTACTAGGTGACAAAAAAAAAAAAAAAAAAAAAAAAAAAATGAGTCCAAAAGCTCAAAAGGCCGCACACACTCTCACCTTCAGCTCGTGATCCTGCTGCTTGAAGTCGTCATCTTCATCAGAGTCGCAGTCGGGGAACTGGTAGACCATGATACCGTATAGCTCGATCTCTTCTCTAATCTGCACAAAGCAAACCCAACAAAGATTTTAGCAGCAAGTTAGAAACCTACAAATACTACTTGTGCGACAGCTCGACCTTAATCTTCTTCTTCTTGACCTCACTCGGAGTGAGCGTGTCTGCTTTGGCCAACACTGGAACAATGTTAACCTTCTTGTGCAGGGCCCTCATAAATTCCACGTCTAGCGGCCGAAGGCTGCAAAATACAACACGAGTATGAAGGACGTATTCAGTGTGCGAATGCATGAGGGAGGGGGGAGGATTCACTGTTGACGGCCATTATAGAGGACCAAAACTGCCCAAATTAAAAATAAATAAATGGATAAATGAATAAAAGTGAAAATGAAATTGGATATTACATTTTTTAAATAAAAAAATTAAATATAATTATAAATAAAAACAACAACATATATATCCCGAAACAAACAAAAGTAAAAAAAAAAAACAGATTAAAAAAATAAAAAAACTATTAAAAAAAGTAAAAAAAAATACAAAAATAAATATATAAATATAATTAAATATCAATCAATAAATAAAAACGCTCTGCCCTCACATTTATTCATTTTTTAATCTTGTTTATTTTTGTATTCATTTTTACTTTTATGTATTTATTTAGAGATATTCATTTTTTGTTTTTATTTACATTTATATTAATTTTTTTGTATTTAATTTTTGAATTATATTTTTTATATCCGTTTTAATTTTCACTTTTATTCATTTATTTATTGAGTCATTTATCTATTTTTAATTTTGGCAGTTTTGGTCCTCCATACACCAGTTGTCAATAGACGGAGCATTTTCAAGTCAAATACTGAAGCTGAGGCAGCCACTAAGCAAGTGGGTCAACTATGATCCTTCCTCGTGGGCTGATTGAAGGACGCAGTCGCGTTATCGTACCCGTGTCCAAAGGGGGAGATGAAGTAGAGACAGCAGTGCACGCGGTTGTCTTGGATGTTTTTGCGGTTGAGGCCGCTCTCGTCCCTGAAGTACTGCTCGAACTGCTGGTCGATGTAGTCGGCCACTGGCTTCCAGCTAGCGAGGGAGACGCGCAGCTTGTGAGGATGAACAGCACAAACGGATCGTGTGTGCGTGCCATACCATTCTGTGTTGTTAACAGCGTCACCAAAGCCCGGAGTGTCCACAATAGTCAGCTTCAGCTTGACTCCTTTTTCTTCAATGTCAACCGTGTGCTTGGTGATTTCTACTGTTTGCATGATTCGTTCTGAAGGTGCGACACAAACAGGACATAAGAATCGCGGTCTTTCCACACACTGCAATTCACAAATGGATTTTCCACTTGACAGTACCGACTTGGCTCGATATGGCGCTTTTTAGCTCCAGGCATACAAGATCAACAAGGTAGCATTTGTGAAACCTCATTCCATGTTGACCTGAGGGGCACTCATTTGTAGAGCAGATTTGTACTGCATTCATTTGGATCATTTGAGGACAAAATGGCTGGAATTTGTAAAAATGAAAATGCATAAAATGTTTCCCCTTCCGTTGAACAAGAGCCCCTCAAGAAAATGGAATTTGTTGTAATTTATCATTTTGATGCTTAATATAAATCCACCTGTTGCTGAACTTATCCCCTAATTTATATATATATATTACAAAATAGTCTATATATATATATATATATATATATATATATATATATATATATATATATATAGTAAGTGCCCATACCACTAGTACCGGTACTTTTGATACATAAAATATCCCCAAAAACAACAACAGATAATATATATATAAAAAAAAAAAAGATCCATACATCCCAATATAGCAAATTTCCTTAAAATTGCATGACATTAATGGGAATATTCTATTTTCTTTTTGTTCATAAAAAACATTCTGTATAAAACACACAATAAAATTAATTAAAATAAATAAATAATAATAATAATAACTTACCAGAAAAAGTCCCAATCAAAGTATGTCGTTGTACAACTTCTATTTAAGGCATACAGTGAAGTGCAAATAATTAAATTTAATATAATAGTGCTTCAAGTAAAAGTTAGGAATTATTATTATCATTATTAGGGATGGGCGAGTACCAATAACAGGTATCGGTATTGGGTTGATCGCTAGCCTTATTTCAAGGTGTGATACCATTTATCAGGCTGCCCTCTTGTGACGGTTTAACAATTAGGAACTTGATGGAAGAAATTTTAAGAAATGAGAAGAATAGAAAATTGACAATTTCATGCAACTTAAAGAAAAAATGCTCTATTGAGATATACTGGTCTTTCTTTAAAAGTATCTGCCTTTTTTGGGGTCATTTTTTGGTATATGCGACTCCTCGGGAGTTGAGTACTCGTACTGGTCTGAAAAAAATCCCCAATTGTTATTATTATTATCATAATCATAAAAACCTGATGTACCAGAAAAGAAACGAGATTCGGAATCAACGTTTACTTGCATCTCTGATCCAGAAAACTGACAACAATCTGTTGACCACTAAGGTTGTGCTGTGTTCACCTTCAGCATTGAGCAGCCTCCTGTCTTTGTAAAGATCTGTGAGGAAGAGACTGTTGACCAGGGTGGACTTTCCAAGACCAGACTCGCCTGGAAGCACACATCCCCGAGCGAGCTTAAACATCGAGACTTGAGGTGGGTTTCGCCTCAAATGTTGCTGCTGATTGCTTGAGACTAGCCATTTACCTGCCACCATTAGTGTGAAGTCAAATCCTTTCTTGACGGACTTGCGGTGCACCTGGTTTGGGAGTGTTGCAAAACCGACATATTCCTTGTCCTGATCCTGAAAATCATTGAGAAAAAAAAACTGAATTAGGACATAATGTTTACATAGAACTGTGCATTGAAGTGGGTTGTCTCATTCAACATTGTACAAGGAGATCATGTGGACGTTCCAACGGCAATGTTTGGTATGTGAATAAGTCAACACAAGCACAGCGGCACTAGCAACACAAAGCAACAGTCACTTCCTGCTCCACCAGCAACCAAACTACACGCACACACACTACTGACACACACAATCTTCTCCTCACTGCAGCCCTGTACCTCATTATTGCTGTAAGGGTCATAACGGGCCCACGGACTTTTGGGCCTGGAGGGACTGACGGGGAAGGGCAAGTCAAAGTCCACACTGGGAGGTAAGCCGGGCTCAAAACCGGAATCCGACTGGGCCCTACCCGCCACAGGGGGGCGCAAACAGGACGGGGCGTGAGGGTGGTCTTGGCCCTCGGCTTCCCTGTCTGCATCATCGGCCTCTTGGCCAGGATGATGCTGCGGGCTGAGGTCACGGTCATGTTCAGGGTGCTCGAGTTCGACATGATGGTGGGGGTCTTGCATTATGTTCTCCACCTCGGAGTCATCGGAGTGGCTGGAATGCTGAAGACGTGTCGGGGTTGGATGAGGGGGGGGGGGGGGTCAAAAGACATGAAGAGGGTGAAGGAGGTGGTAGATGCCAAGTGTTACATTGGTACAATGTGGAATTTATAATCACCAAACTGAAAGATGAGGTTTTAAATTGGGGGGTTTCAATGTTCATTAAAATATCAAAGATTTCTGAATGTATGATTTATTTTCGTTAGTTACAGTTCAATTTTCATTTCTGGTCAGCAGTTTACGTATGTAGGAGGCTGACGTACTCGTTGGGTGCTTTGCTCGTGCTGGGCTCCAGTTACCAGAGACTGATAGCACACAACCAAGATGAATAATGTAGTTTGTGTCCGTGAGAGAGCCGTCAGTGCGTTTCATCTCGGCTACAGGCCCATGTCTCCACTCTGAACTCATGACTTGCTGTTACGAAAACGCCGGCTTGCTGTGTCATTAACAAAGTGTTTTGGATTTTAAAGTCCTGATCGACACTTGAGACTCTTGATTATGTGCACCTGCACAATCCAGTACACTTGTGTCTTGTTTTTATGGTTCTTATTTGAGTGCTGACCTCTGCCAAAGCCAATCAATCGTAAACATGTCCATGTGACTGCTCAATCATGACATGGCAGCCATTATCACTCATGTGTTGTAGGTGGCACTAATGTTCTTTACAAAATGGCTGCCTGGAGGTCACTGGTCACCAGTAAATTGTGCTGAGAATAAAAACTCATCTTGTGCTTTTGGGTCGTTCCAGAAAATCACCCAAGGTTTAACCAAGCAGATTTAAATTTTAATGAAACTTGGTGTGCCTGGATTGGCTGGCAACAGTTCAGGGTTTACTCCGCCTACTGCCCGTAACCAGCTGGGATAGGCTCCAGCATTCCTGCAACTTTTGTGAGGAATAAGCGGTTCAGAAAATGGATGGATGGATGGAAACTTGCTGTACTGGTTGATGGTGATGGCACAACACTATCTCAAATTTGAAGTCAATCAAATTTTGACATTTTCAGCAAAAAGGGGCGTGGCCACCTTTCTTTGATCCCTTAAATGTCACTACTGGGTCAATCTTCACACAAAAAAAAGGTATTGTTGGATTGTTGTAAAGAGAAATCAACAAGGATTCCAAATCATTTAGCAGATTCGTGCATATTTTAGTTAACCTTTTGACCTTTTGTTTTAGTTAACCTTGAAGTTGACCTTGTGGATCACATGAAATGAAATCCCTTACGTTCAATCATATAAAAGTTTCAGAGGTGTATTTTTTTTTAGCAACAATAAGGAGTCAAAGTATCCTTACCGTCAGATATTCATTGATATATAAGAGTTCAAAGGAAGGTGGCCACGCCCTTTTTGCCAAAAATATCGATATTCGATGGGCTGCAGCTCTCAAATCCCTGCTCCAATTGACCTAAAATGTGAAATTTAGTGTTGTGCCATCACTATCAACAAGTACACCAAGTTTCATAAACATCTAAATCTGCTTGATTAAAATGTTCAGATTTTTGGGGTGATTCGGCACGGAACGACCCTTTTAACGTTCTTGGCGGCGGGTTGTCATCCTGCAATTTGGTGGGTGTGCTCGACGTTGTGGCCCCGCCAGTTTACCCCGTATCCTACATCGGCAGGTTGAGTGACGAGACGGGAAGTGAGCGGTACCTGGTCGGCATCATGGTCCCCACTTGGATTTGGGGAAACGGGACAGGAGTCCCGCTCGTCTGATGAAGACGGAATTTCGTGGTCACTGTCCTCCATCGCAAGTGGGGCTACAGTGAACTCTGCAATCTCCAAGCAGAAGGGAGTATGTATGTGGAACGGTTCAATACGGAAGAGCAGAGGAGGGGCAAGGGCACGTGGTTGGAGAACCAGTTGAGAGAAAGGAGTAACGTGAACAGGCAAAATGGATAAGAACAAAAAAGGAAGGCAGGGGGAAAAAAGTATTAAATAAAGCCAAAATAGCATTTTTGTCTTGTATAAAATCTCTCCATGGTCTTGTCATTCTGGAAGCATCCGCCGCTTTGGGGCAGTTTGCAATTGATAGTTGCACTCTTTAGGAAATGAGTGACCTGCTTTGCTGAGCTACAACCAAAGCTGAGATCAATGCCCAACACGCTCAGTGGTGTGACCTACATACGTACAGACATCCACACTTTTGGAGCCTCAAAGTCAACAAAATTGTTATATTCTGTATGCAAACTCGATTGCCGTTTAAGGTTTTACAGATCGCAGCCTTTAAAGGAGGCTGCTGCTAATTCAGTAAAGGCGAAAAACGGAATGATCAAAGTCATCCCCCAACAAACAAGATTAAGATTAAGCAATCATTCTCACCCTCTGTGTGCTTTTTCTCCTGCGGGGTACCGAAAGCCTATGAGAGAGATTTCCAACCTCTGTTCTGCTTCTCCCCACAAACTTCTCCTCGAGGCCTCTCCAGCAGGAAACAGGAAACGGAGGCAACGCTGCCCCAGTATTTATACATGCTGCGTCCTACATCGCCATCGACCCCCCCGCCCCCCTCAGGATACCGATCACACACATTGATGAGCGGCATCACTGCACAGTCCAGTAGCTGTATCTCATTATATTATTATCACATATGATACTAGCAAGTGGTAATACAATGCAAACAACGTTTTAATATTTATCAAGTGTAAATTATACATTACAGGGATGCTAATGAGCTCTCTAATTAAGTGGATGAATAACCGACAAACTTTTTATATGACAATGTAATTGTCTACAACATAAAGAATTAAGGATGCAATATGGAAATGTAGGCCACAATTGTCAAAATATTTTCTGAATAATAAGTTTGGAGATTTTCCACTTTGTATGTAATCAAAGAGGGATGAAATCATAACTGACACAAATACAAACCGGGTACTGTCAGAGATTTAGGGAAATTAAAAATACTATTCTCCATGGCCTTTGTCAGTCTTGGGCCCTTAGAATTCACTTTCTCACCACTTACAGCACCCCTGCTGAATACCAACTGTACTGAATTCAACGAAAGTCCTGTTAGAGGCCAGTGCACAAAACAGGGCCGATCTATATCAATGTCCAGTACCCGAAACAACACATTCTTGGACATTTCCATAATGGTTTGTACCTTTTCCAGGACCAAAAGTTATGGTCTCAATGTCAAGGTGAAAATGTCAAGCTTCATACAGAAGAAATATCTTTAAAAGGTACACCAAAGACACAAGCGATACTGCGTGTTAATGAAATTGTGGGTGTAATTTCCAAATTCTCAATTCTAAATTCCAGCGTAACTTTCAGCGAGGGGGAAACACAGTCATGGCTGAAAGGGAACAAGAAAAGCATGACTGAACATAGCTTGGAGCAACTCGGGGACCAAATACGTTTCTGCGATGACATCACATCCTTCATAGCACTAAGAAAAACTGTCAATAGGTTTGTTGTTGATGATTCCTTTTGCCCATCATTGCTTTGATACCATCTCACACCTCACAAAAGAACAAACACAAACAAACCCAAAAATAAATAAATATTGATGAGTTTTGAGATGCAATAGATGCAGTGATGTGTTTACAATTCGCTTGCTTTACTTAGTATTTTCTTGTTGCAAACAAATGAGCATAAGCAAGCAAAACCTGACCAACTTGACAAGAAAAAATCTTGCTGAATGTCATGTTAATCCATACAAAAGCATCATTCTTCACAAATATCGACAGCAGTCATTACAACGGGAATGAACAAAAGTCTCTGACAATTTCAAACATTATAATTAGTTGGCTCCCACTGGGGTCAGTCTCATTTGAGACATGAACCAATTACCTTTTTCCTAACTGGACAAACTGACATTTAAGTGCTTCTTAATTAGCTCATGTAATGGTCAGGTGGTGTGTGTTGATACTGTACATGCCTGAAAACCTGATATGAAAAATGGTCTTCATACTACTGTACGCTGTTCACATATGACCCAATGAATTGACGGAAATAGTTATAGTACGTTATATGCAAGTAGTCTACTGCTCGGTCCAGGAAATGCACTATTTTGATCAAATTCAATGCAAATCCAATGGCAGACGTTGTGTAGCAACTGACACAAACCCTGACATTTGTAAGCACAAGATCCAGGCTCGGCAATAAGATACTGATGGCAATGTTTCAGGCAACAGTCACACCTGATGAAGAAACTTGTGTCGCTGGAACTTTGTTTTTTGAAATCAGTGGGGCTGCTAATAATGGACCATATGCAGGCATGAAATGTCTCAGTCACCACCCACTGTATGCCTTTTCTACTTAAATACTTTATATCACAGAGAGGTTGTGACAGAAATCTCACAGACACACACCAACAATGTGGAAAGCATTCACAGTTATATGGAAAGGGTTTCAACTGCAATCAGAGGGACCAACTCACATTTTCTTCCATTTTCAGTTCCTGTCGTCTTAATAGGGTGCTGTCCCAATAGAGAGAGAAGAGTTGTGGAAAAAAAACGGAGAATGTTTGATGGGACTCCCACATAGGCCCTGAGAAACAATGGGGGGACAAGAAGCCCAAGTCAAAAATAAACGAGTTGCGAGGTTGACTGCGGTGCCTTGTTACTGTTGGATGGTGCTGGTGGGCTTTTGCTGCAGCGCTGCTGATAGACGATGATTTGTGGCGGGTCTCAAGGGGAAGCCCACATCTAATGTTCCCTTTATGACATGGGAAATGCAACCAAAAGCTGCCAAAATTCATTATGAAACTATCTGACATGTTATTGTTAAACGTCTACGATGAAAGCAGTTTTCAGCTCTGGAGGAAGCACAGTTGACTGAACCATTTGCAATCCCACAACAATAATTACTATGCTACTATTTAGTGAATGCTCAATTATTTATGGGCACTATCTGATGAACACGACTTTATAACAAAAGTGACCATCCCAGGAGCAACAGGAACAAACATCTATGACGAATTGCTGAGTAAAAACAAATATCTAGTGAAGTCGTCTTTTGTGGTTCAGGCCAGTGGCAGGTGGTGACGTTGGCCATGTGCGCATGCTTCGATGCCAGCGTTGTCTGAAAAGCACTAGCAAGCCTCTGTGTGAAGTTGGCTTTCACAGTCTCTCCATATCATCAAACATTTGCATGGAACTATAGTGTGGACACTACAATCTGAAGATGAACTCATCTTTACAAAGATATACTACTAATAATGGTTAATTTTCACAAGACACATTTTACATACAGTAGGTAGATGTGGCAACGTTCAATGCTGTTCTTTCAATTTCAAGCTAAAAAAAAAAAAGTCACAGTTTTACAGTAAGCGTCACATACCGTGGAACTTCAATATAAACGTAGAAAAAAGAAATACTAAATCTTTCTCAAACAGGTGCACCTTCTATCTACTGTGACGTAGAACAACAGACCACCCGGCCAGCACACAAACCCGAGAGCCCTAGCAAAAGACTTTTGACCACAGAAACAGTACAATGTTACCTTGATGCTCAAAAAATGACAGACTGCTATCAGAACGCAGCAGCATTCTCTTACAACGGTCATCGCCGTTGTGCCATCAACAGGCACGCCCAGATGGCAGCGACAGGCCCACAGCAGCACAATAGCTGAAATACGTGTTTGTCTGTCTGTGGATGTTGCAAGTCTCAATTTTAAGGCATTCAGGTTTTATGGTTCAGTTCAAGGCCTTGTGTTGAAGTCGTTCAAACGAGTCCAATGAATTTATGTAAGACACGGAACATAATTTTGATATGTGATTAGAATATCAAAACTGACAGGATGGATTAGAGAGAAAACAATACACGACAGACAGTACTTTTGGGACCGTTTCGGCGGATGTGGTTAGGAAAGCTCTAATTGTATATTTATCTTGTTTGTTTAAGAGCAAAGGGACAAACACGGCAGCAGAATTCTGCTGAGAATTCCCTTTTAACCCATGGGAGGAAGAACCCAAAGCAACCCGATCTCAATCTTAATAGCTCCTCTAAATCTGTGTGCCAAGTGTGCTGCTGTAATAGCTAACATGAGGTGTAACGCAAATGGGAGAGTCAGCAAAAACAAACAGACGTGTCGGAACACTAAAGCACGGTGGACGAATTGCAATCATTTCTGACAAAGACGTGACAGTGACGAGAGAGGCAGGAGTGAATGGACATCGTACTGAGATCTGACTTCCTGTCTGCTTTAATCCTCCTGTGGCCTTCATGACGGTGATTACTGCAGACTGCCTAAAAGGGCTGACAGTGCCCACACACACGCACGTACACACAGGAACCAACGCACAGCCACTTGGGTCCGAGATGGAAATTCAGTGACATTCTGCGTCTGCGGCTCTGGGGATCACATTGCAACTTGCTTACATTGTAAGACGATGTGGCCCGATTCCAAGACAGCCAGGGAGTTCCACTGAACCGCCGCAAAACCCTCGAGCAGCAAGTGCCAATGTTCCAAAATGCACCTCTGTGATTCTCTCTCGTTTGTGGGACACATTTGAAGACGAAAGCACAGGTTGCAGCGTTGCCGCTCTTGCTAAAGGGGGAAGGGGAGGCAGTGCCACCTGCTGCGCAGAAGGGAAGGATCTGCCTGTATTTGTCAAAGACGCTGCTTATATTATAGCGTGCCCTCAATGTAATTCAAATAATGAAAGCTATATGGTGTCGTAAAAGTCACTACACGCAAGTTCCTGTTTTTCCATTTTGCTTCAGGGACGTGAGGCCATCAGTATTTGATCATTGGCCAGCCGTGGCCAAGTGGTTTAGATTGTTGCCAATATATTAGGGGATGTGTGGTTATCGATACACGGGGCGTGAAACAATTCAAGGATGCTTCGATTTGATTCAGTTTGATTCGATATTCATGCAGCATGTTTTTGTTGTTGTAGTTCTAAATACATTTGAATGAACTCGTCAGTACTGTACTGTAAATGTGACATTTCCTTTTAAGATATCTCTCACATAAAAGACGATTTGATACATATGTCAAACTGGAACGATTCCATTGGGTTCGATTTATGGCACTTGCATGTCAAACACGTTCTCCTGTAGCATCAGAGTGAATAGCTTCTGTAGATGGAATATGCCTACATAGAAAATTTCATAGAGTAAAATTACTATCCGGTTCCAGTCTGAACTTTACTCTCTCGGAAGATAGAATACAATTTATATATATATAAATCACTCAAGGTTTCAGGAACAATCCCACAACCACTCTATCACTTGAGCTATGCCACACCTACTGTTGGATAACATTGCTGGTGTGTCCCAAAGGAGACCAAAAATGGTCGGAGGTACCATTCCACCTGACACCAGCCATATACTGACACACAAAAGGAGGACCGGCATAGCTCAGCGGGTTGATTGGCCATCTCCCAACCGGTAGGTTGCGTGATCATTCCTCAACCCTTGAGTGCTGTCTTTTTCTTTTCTTTTTTTAAATATTTCACTTTTCCAAGTTTCCTCTAGTGCAGACTGGAACCAAATACAGTCTTTTGAGAGTAAAATTTGCTCTACGGAATTTTCTGTGTAGCTGCAAAGTAGAATGCAAAGGATGTGGATGTGCTCTCGAGTAGACCTCCACCACTTTTGTAGGAACACAAATATTGTTTTACAATAGCAACAAGCCAGGAGACTAGAATCGCCCGTACTTACACTTCCTACACTTCCTGCTCCATTCTATCAAGATCCTTTATCTGACACAGAGGCATTCCTGCTGGAAAGGTGCTAAAGCGTTTTCTCATATGCCCCCCCCAACCCCACACCACCATATACGGTGGTCGGGTGCAACAATGGCTCATATTGTGTATGGAGCGGTGCCTTCCGCTTGATGGCAAAAAGAAAGAGCTTATTGAGATTAAACGAGAGAAAAAAACAGCATGAAATTCCTATTTGGCTCGAGTGCATGCAGTGCATTTTGAGTTTGTGTTGGTTTGTATTTCGAGTCAGGTTATAATCACTTGTGACTGACGGAGCCTTTGTGCCCACTGACATCCATATGCAGCCTACCTGCCGAGTGTGATCACCTGCCAGCACACAATCTGTCCAAGGCTCATTGAGCAACATTATCCAGAGAGAACAGAAAGGCCGGCCATCTGAACTCCTAAGTAATGAACTGTAATCTTTAATGCGATGCTATTCCAACTGCTTTCCACTGTGCTGCATCATTAGCAGAAGCATGCACAGAATGTCACATGGCACCGAGTGAATTTGGAGCAAATTTGTTCTATACACATACAATCACTAAATACAACTTTAGAAGTTCTTCAAATTCAGGAACAGTGTTTACCTTTCAATCATATTGGAAACAAACCGTAATAGTTTAATTGAGGCAAAATGGCATTTGCAGCTTCTCCAAGTAGCAGTCAGTCCAAGTCCTGAGTTAAAACAACACAAAACCACCTTGTGTGATGGCTTATCACAACGTGACTTAAAAAAAATAAAAAAAATCAGAGTCTCAGATCTGCTGAAACAGTGTGTGCATTGTGCCTCGAGTAGATTCAATATGAGAAATTACATCAGCGTCTGGATTGAGCTTCCTGCCTTGAGAAAGGTGCCAAGTAGAGTGGAAACAAACATTAGGCTGCTAAATTATTCTCACATTCATTACTTTTTTATAAGAAGATTAGAAACCTGCCGTCAGCAGTCTTAAGGGCAGGCAAAGACGGAGGTTTACGCTTCATTACACATGGAGAATAAAAAGAAAGTTTCCCTTAAGTTTGCTCCATGCGAAACCAAAGCATTTGAGTAGAAGTTGAAAACAAAGACCAGGACTTCTAAAGCACCACAAAGGTGCCCTTGAGCAACTGCAACTACCAACTATATGGGCTAATCGTGTACATGTAAGGCTCTAAGTTGACATATGAGCAGTTTTAGGAAGATGAAAGCATAATAAACTTAATATTTGGTAGCATTTCCTCCCCAAAATGAGGGATAAAAGTGTGTTGCATTACCGTAAAACTCTAAACAAGGTCCATGCTTACAACATCTTTATTTCACATGTTCATGTGGAACTGGGCTGAAAGTCTGAACTAACTGCGGTTAAACAAGCTGTTCTCCACTCACATCTGAATGTTGGAATTCCATACGTAGACTATCATTTATCTCAAAATAACACCTGTCTTCCACAAGCAGCGACCAAGAAACTCTCACAGCCAAAATGTCGGTCTTGACAGAGTGGGTCGACTCATTGACAAGCTGCTGGTCAAAAGTCAAAGAGAGATGTTCCGCTTTCTGCCGCACTTAAGAAAAAAGACACCATTGTCAGTGAGGAAAGTGAAGATAGAGAGAAGGCTGGGTTTGTGAGAAGTAGATTCAATTCTCAATTCAATTCAATAATAGTGTGTTCAACAGATTTAACATCGCACATGAAAAAAGTAGTTGGGTTCGATGCACTGACAGGTTTATTATTGGATAGGTTTGCAGATGTACTGCATTGACGTTGTAAATAATCTAGTCACAAACATTTATACAGTCTTGGAATTGATAGTACTGTGACTACTGGGCCAAGAAAAATGTCCTCCGGAATGTATATTCCAGTAAGAATAGTTGTTGTTGATGATATTGTTGCTGGTTTGGCATAGGCGGTTGACTCATGTGTCGTGATGCAAAGGGCAAATTAGAGAGGATTTAGAATCACAATTGAATGAAAAAAAATTGGGGGAGAATGAATGTTACACACACTACCCTCTGCAAGCATGACCCCAAAAGGACAAAAATGATTGGCTTGCCTATAAAGAACAGCCATAAAGTTCACATTCCATTCTTTAATTCAACCCGCCAGTTATAAAGTTAAATATGGCTGTAATGGTCACAAAATAAGCCAAGAGTACATAACTGGAAGGACTTTTACAAAACTGTTCTTCGGTATATAGCAGCACATCCAACTGATTTTCCAAGTGCTGTACAATCACCATAAACTAAAAGTAGCATGTTGATGTCACACAGGGTGGCTAGAGCCTGCAATCAAGATTCAACAATTCAATACAAGCATAAAATGCCATTTATAAAGTACACTTAACGCAAGCCCAACCAGAAAATGCTTTAAATTGTGACACACCACTGTCATTTGGACCTTGATGCTTCATGAATTATCCACAGTGCAACAGCTGGTACACTAATCTGACAGTGGCGGCTATATTGGGTTCGCACAGGCCATATGTGACCGAGGACTGATTGCTTAGCTTTAGGTGCGATAGTTTGTGTGTCTGTGTGGCTCTAAGTTCAGCTCCAGATGTGCGTTTTACATGGATCTGGTTTTAAGGCAGTCACAATAGAACAGACACCACGCGAGTAAATCCACTACTGGCCTGCTGGATTTTTAAGCCTGGTGGTGTTTGTCAATCTTTGTACTTGGATAGGAGGGAGATAATTCAATATCTGTTTAAATTCATAATCAGATTTTAAAACTCACACTTGTGATGAGTTACAAAGTTTTATTAGTTAGGATCCATGCGTCAGATGTCACAGTCACATGACCAGCAGCGTAAGTAGCATGTGACAATGGGCGATGTGCAATTACGTGGCAAGAGGTCAACTAAACTGGAGACTTTGCAATCACCGCCAAAACAGGTGCCACTTTTGCCCACTCACCCACAGGTCAGGTGTGTGAATAAAGAAAAATAAACGATTTAACATTGTAGGGCAATTGTTTCTGCCAACTGCTATTCAGACAGAGACTTAGCTGTCACTTTCTGATGGTATATCGAAAAAAAATATTGGTGGGTAGTCACATATCGCAGTGAGACATGGAAAGGACTGCTTTGCCATCATGAATTTAGATGCAAGAAAAGCATCATTTCTCAGAGCTGCTTTGTTTCCTTCCACCATTTGGGAGCAGGAATCTGATTGCTGACCTTAGTCTGAATTCTCAGGCTAAATCTAATAATAGCCGACGCGCTAGCAAGCGGAAGACTTCCAATTCAGCACCCGGACCATGTTCACCAGTCCCCGTTTTGGTTTGGCTCAAGGCGGACAAAGTTGTTGATGGGAAGTCAAAATGTGAATCGGCACAAAATTCCCAACCTGCTGGACTTCTGGACTACCATGCCACAATGATTGCAAGAAACGAAAACAGCAAAAATAAGTGCAAGTTCCAGTACACGACAATGGCTATGGATTTATCGTACTGTTGATATCTGGAGGTCAACTCGGAGCACACATGCTCGCGTTCTATGCTTCCCTCTCATGGTGATGCCGCAGAGAGCGGGGCGCCCCTGCTGGCTGGCACGAGTCCCAGGGAGAACGGGCAGCAAAACAAGAGAGACGAGCGAGATAGAGGAGGGCTAAGCAACACTGTGACGGCTCATTCAGAAGGAGTGACACAAGGCTTTTGTCTACACAAGGACTGGAAAACAAAACTCGCACAGAAAATTGTGATAAGCGCTTGTGGAGCCGTTGAAATGTAATCCCACAGAGCGACGAAAGCAAGATAGTGACCGCCATACAATAAATTAGCATTTGCCCATGTATGTCAGATGGCAAACACTAAACCCTTGAGTAATAAAGTCAATATTCGATGAGAAATTGCACGTCCTTGTCTGTTCTTAAAGCAGTCAGTGGAAATGCATTGAAAGCATAATTTCCTGCTGTAAAGAGCAAGTTTCCTGTTTTATTTTTATTTAAATCAACATGTTTCAATAAAACACACTTAAAAATACACAAAATGTCCAGCAAGTGGTCTGAATAGATCAGCCCGTAAAATGTTACCCGCGGCAACCGATTCTTCTGCTAAAACTACCGGATGTTTTTCAACTCTCCTCCTTTCAGACTGGGAGTCGAAAGGAGACCGGTAGAGGTTTTCAACAGTAAAAATAAGGAAGTCATTAGCTGCTTATGGCACTTCAATACAAGAGGTGGCTCCATAAAGCACTCAGTAATGGCTAGCCATGCTCCCCCTGCACACTTATTTGGCGGTTTGCAAAGGCGTACAAACGACACACATGCAGGCAAAAATGAAGTCGACACATGTAATTAAAACTACCTCACACGGAGCAGCAGCTAATGAGTATGTCATTTTCTGCAAGACAGAAATATTTAAATACTGCAATTATGGTTTGGTTGTATCGCTGCAAAGCAGCTGCCTCTTGGAGATTAAAATTTTAACTTGACAAAAAAAAATGTTGAGCTAACAAAACGTGATTAGTGACCTTAGTTAATGTGAAAAAAAGTATTTAGATTTTTTTTAAAGCCCCGAGTAGGTTTCTCTTTCTGGACATACTGTCACTTTAATTCATAGTCAAGTCTTTATTTAGGGCATTGAGGTTGGCGATGCAGAAAGAGACGGAATCCCGTTGTGGTTTTAGCGTTCAGAAAAAAAGAAGAAGAAAAAAAAAAAGAGGTCAACACAGGCCACAGGTATGTGTCTATACTTCTGTGGACATGAAAAGAAAGCAACCCTGAAGCCCAAGGGAGTGATCCCTGTAAGTGGGATAGAAGATTTTGGAGAGACCCTGGCGCTGCATCAGAAGACACCGGCAAAGACCAGCTGGAGAAGAAAAACAAGGTTATCAAAAAAGGAGAGAAGGTAGGGCTCAAAGATGGAGCAAGTGAGGCCGGGGACACGTCTGCTTTGATCTTTCAACGAGACCCACATGTTGTGGATTGGACTTCTCAACACTCCCAGAAGCGCATATGAGGCTTACTTCTCTTAGTCTTGCACTCATATTGAAGGCAGTCCCTTCATAAACAAGCTCAGCCTTATCAATTAACAAACCATGAAGAAACAATATGATGTCAACTCAAAACAAAATACAACGGCCAGATCATATCATCAGACCTGTGATGAAATCCAACTAACTGAAGTCTTTCCCGAGACAGACGGGGCTCATTTCTAGTAATCACCTCTCCTTTTTGTACATCACTACATTGTTGACAGGATCTCAACGACATGCACACTACGTGAAGTGCTTAAATCTGACACCAGCAGTAGCGCTTATTTTGCTGGTGATGCCGAGGGTGACAATACAACAACATGGTAAGAAGAGCAGCACGGCGTGTTTCACTAATTGTCCCATTATAATGACAGGGTGACAGAGTTCAACCGGACCCATTCCTTTTTCTACTCCTAGATCTTAGATGAAGACAAGAGGTCAATTAGTTGGCCGTCATCAACTGGGAGAGAAGAGTACGGGACGATTTGCCGTCTGGGGACATAAACCTCTTTCACTACATCTTCACCATCCCTTCCTGCTCTCTTCCTGGCATTTCCTCTGACTGTCCTGAGGCATCAAGGGAGCATCTGGACATATTTTCTTAAGAGAGTGAAAAGGGCTGCAGCTGACGACTGCATGGGTCCGAACACACACCGACTGTCATCTAATTACTTTGCATGTTGCTGTTGCTTTTAATTCGACGACTTCCATGGCTAGCCGTCCGCGTGCTTGAAGGTTCCTTGATTTACTATTTGTGACATGCAGCTGATTTTATTGTACAGAATGTTTGAAAGGATCACAAATATGAATTGTACCTAGTACAGAACAGGCATATTACATCTTCTTTGCATGACATTTCACCTTATTTGTTATGACGTTTTTGACTGTTGATGACATGCATCATCATCCGAGATCTAAGATATGAATATTACACACGTGAAAGTGCACCATAACTCTATATTTTCCCAAACTAACTCGCAATCTCATGTCAACTGCTGAAAATGTCTATCCATCTCTCAGCGGGAGCTCAACGTTCCAGACTGAAAGACTTCGAACTGAGAGTAATCCCAGAGTGGTTAGAGGTCAGGAATGGAATTCCACTGCAAATATATTCTATAAATACTTGAACATTGTGGATATGGACTGTGGGTGTGAAGAAAAATAACACACACTGGAGGTGTAAATTTCAAAGTGAAGTCATTTCTACCACTATGTCAGAAAATGTTAAAAAACAACAACTTTTGGATCTTTGAACTTGTCAGCTCGTGAGGTGTGTGTGAGGAGTGCATTGTTCTTTCAGACTGGGTGGACAAGTTGAGAAGCTTTGATCATGACCTCATGCCATTTATTGCTTTCTTTTATTGTACAAATTGCCTTTGGTATAAGATGATCTGCTTCTCTGATGCAGGCCTCGCATTTGTGCTTTGCTAGCTAAACAGCAGGAACCAGTTGGGGGGCCATGGGAATTGGGCTGGGATTATTTATAGCTGGAGGGAAGGGGGGTCTTGACAAGAGCTGCATCTACTGTACGAGGCTTTGGAGGAATTTCCAAGGTTGCCCTCTGACCAGAATTTCTGCTGAATGCTGGAGCTGGAATAGCTCAGGCTCAAGTGGGACATCTGGACTGATGAGGACAATTAGCTTGGGACGAGCAGGGAGTGGACGCAAGTGATAAGTACTGTAGAGGAGGGTCTAGCAGAGGACTGCGTTAAAAGGAGACCTGCCTGTTTCTGGCTTTTAAGCCGCTATAACGCACAACATCATGTGATGCGCATATTGTACCTGTAGAGTGAACATCAATCTCAGAACATTGGAGGCAGGGTGGTTGATTTGAATCTGTAAAGAACTTTGAGTTGCAATTCTTGCATGAAAAGAGTTTTATAAATTAAGTTTTGATTGAATACCAGACATTATGTTTTAGTGATGGGGAAATGAAGCTTCATGAACCACTTGCGATATCATTTTACTCCTCTAGATGGTGCTCTTGGTTTAAAGATAAAGGCTAGTGCAAAGGAATGTGATAACATGTCCACTTGCATCTTGAAACCAAGAGCCCCATCTCGAGGAGTAAAAAAAAAATATCACAGGTGCTTCATGAAGCTTCATTTCCCCATCAGTACAAGTAAGCAAACTCACAAAAAAGCGGTAATGTTATGTATGACAGTTAAGGAAATTGCCTATCTAGTTAATAAAGGTTTTCGTGATATAATTCCTTTAACCCTAGAAAAGAGTATTTCTATTTTTGTCATTTCTAAAGCTGAACAAATTAGATGTCTGTTTTTGACCTTTGATCCAACTACTTAAAAGGACAGTCAAACAGAGAAGTGTTTAGGTTGGAATCTTCTGTTTGATATTTGGCAGCTCAGCACACTCAGTTCAGTTCAACTCTTTTGACAAAAGTCTGCACATACAAGGATGCCCCCTCTTGAAACATTCATCTTTGTCCATGTCTTTGTTGTTACAGTGTGTTCACTGAAGTGTAGCGCGCCTGCTCCCTAACCCGATTGTTTGTCCTTTCATCAAACTGCAAAAGCCCACAGGGCCGCCTGTCAGAGCCAACCCCGCAGGCCCAAAAGCCCAATGCCAACACTGTCTGCATCGCTAACTGTGTCGCTGCAGCTGAGTCCGGACTCGTCAATGAATACGACTCGACGTATGGAAGAACGGCGCGTTCTCATTCAGCAAACTCCGAGACACTGCAGGAGTGCGGTATGTAAATAATCGTTTGCTTGGTTTAATCTGAGGTGGTGTTTTGTTCATTATTATCAAAGCTGGCTGAGTGTTGATTCAGCAATGCAATCAATGCCAGTGACGTTGATAGGGTGTGGTGTTACATGTGTGAATTCTGCTATTCCAGTTTGAATGATGACTGCTGGTTGGCAGGACATGAAATTAGAAATGAAGACAAACTGGGCTACAAAAGGGACACTTCTTACAGCAAGCTAATAGGCTAATAAAGTCCAAGTACATAGTCTTGCATATACTGTAGTTTGGATGCTGTGGGCGGCAGCAGCAAAAGAAGGCAAGGAGAAGAAGTTAATGGCTAGTTGAGCAAAAGCCACAGCGGAACACATCACTATGAAGATGCGGGTGAGCGCGCAGCCAACCGCTAGCCTTCTGCACGCTTCTCACTTCAAAAGCTGGCAAATAAAGCCGAATACGACATACACTATACACTCAGCCGTGCCAGCTTAGTCACAAAGCTTTGTTACTTAGTTGAGGAAAGAGTGCGTTTGCCAAACCAATACAGATGCACTCCTCTCCACCCACCTGTGAAACTCCTACGGCTTAGGAAAACAAACACACAGCCCCTTTCTACCCATCCGGGGTCCAAACACAGCTGTCAAGCTTTGACATCATGAAGAGGAGGCGTGAGGAAGCGGATGGGCAGGGCAGGCTTGACAGCGAGGTGACAGTGAGATGATGCCCACTGGAAAGATGACCACCAGTCTGCAATCTCACTGCACCTCAGTACTGCTGTCTGTCGGAGTCAACTATAACCGGAAAATATGCAACAAGTCAGCAGGAAGACGAACAAAGCGGACGCACCCATAAACAGAATGTCGCCTTCTCTAATGAGGAACAAGAAAATCTGGGCTTTGACAAAACACCTTGTCGCGGTGGAGTCAACCCAGCACCCCACAGCACATATGCAGTTTACTTGCAGAACAATTACAGAAATGCTATCAGTTTACATGCAGGCAATAACCCTTTAAAAACCCGAATATTGCCAATATTCGGGTTTTGAAAGGCCACGTAAACACGCGCAATAACCCGATTATGCTCTTAATCGGGTTTCTAAAAAACGTGGATAAGTCCCTTGGGTTACCTCTTTCATAACCGAAATACTGGTTCATATAAACAGAACCGGAATACCTCGAATCAACGGGGCATTGCTTTTCGTCGTCTCCTTTTCCTCTTCTTCACTTATTTGCACTCGCAAGGAATCTTGGTCTTTGTAGTAACGACTTGTATGCGCAGCGCCGTCCTACACGGGCCTGTTTATCTCCAGCTTGCGGTGTTCAACAATACACGTCCGTGTAGGAACATTAGATGACACACACACATGGTTCCACTTTATCCAAACAAAGTAAGTCCGTGCTTCTGGCGTGTACCGACAAGAACCGCACTTCTGGAGCGAGTATGAAACCGACTACTTTATTTAGCGTGGTGAGTGACATGAATATAACGTATTGATTGTATTGACCGTTTAAAGTTAGAAGCGGAAATTACGTCTATTTCTGCCATGATGGTGTCCGTCCTTCACCCCCTTACATCGGGTTATTCCAAACGCCATGTGCGCATGTAAACGTGTTATTCCGATTGTTCCAGAAACCCGAATTCTGACCATGACCCGAATATTGCCTGCATGTAAACGTAGTCAAAAAAGTCATTCAGTGTTAAAGCGTGTCAAGAGTTCAACCGTTACAATTCCATCCTCATCTCTTTTCTTGCCGTCAAGTGGCAGGATTAGATAAAACGGTGGCTTCTTACCTCTTCATCTGGTCACGGGTCGGAGCATAAACACCCAAACGGATTGGTGGATCCACATCCAAAGAGTTCAGGAACATGGGAGCAGAGCACAAACAAGAATGCCAATAAGTTAACATCTGAAATGTGAAAAGCACAACCTTTTGAAATACAGTTGCTGCGTTCATACGAGTTGATAGTTTCAGAGACTTCAAAGTCATTTAATAATCACTTGGGATCCGTTTTGGAATAAATGACAAGTTAAACATACTACCATCGACACTTACTTGCCAACAAAAGGACATTTTCATAAGCGACACACAACACATGTGGTGCACATGACATTCCTGAGCTGTGCTACGGTGGCAATTTGCTTGGCTTGTTCCTTTCTCCCGCAGTCCCTCCCTTGACCTACATGCCCAGATCCTCCAGCAGCGATGCTGTCAGCCAGACACAGACGGCATGCAAGGATGGTCCCATCTTGGAATGCCGCTGCTCACTGTGCCACCAATCCACACACCGCGCTCTCTCTCTCTCCTAACGGCTGTCTTTTCCGGCCACACTTTGTTTATTAAAAGATTCGAGCTGTGTTGGGTTCGATTTTTTGATTTCAGACCACTTTCTTGATTGCAAGTGTTTCCTGGCAGGTAGATAGAAAGATCCATGTCTCAAATGTGGAACTAAATGTCACATTTAATCCTCGTCAAAGCGTTGTTTTCTGGAATGGTCTCACCCCTCTTCACACGCCCAAAAGCCAGACATATAAAAACTAACATTTGACCATACCACTAAGATGTCAAATCTTGAGGGCCCACAAAAAACGATTTGGCATAAGGCGGAGGTGCGGACACGAAGCACAGAACATGAGCATGCTTTCATTAGGGATTCCTTTGACGTAATCACATGATCGTATTTAACCTCTCTCAAGTAACTAACAAACTACATCTACAATAATAAACACTGTTAAATTGAGATCTTGCCGTGTGCCAATATTAACTGCATTTTTCGAATTTAATAGGAGTACATCTCCATGACTGACCTGAAAATCAACCGAAACCTCCGCCCACTCTCCGAGTTAGAGCTCTGTTCATCTCCCACATTATCGTCCATCCAAGCATCACCTACCTCCCTTGAATTTGGGCCACGTTTCAGCGTCATTCCCGCCGCCTCTGCCTCTGTATCACAAGACTCCTCTTCACCAAACAACTATAGTTACTCCGATGGAGAGCTCATGAGTGATAACAGTTTTCTAACGTGATCAAATGCAAGTGAATGGGATTTGGTGCCACGCAACCCCGTTTTGTGGCTATCATACCTCAGTTTGTTTTAGGCTATCAGATTTAAAACGGGAATTAGTTACATTGTGCATATCACTGTTCATTTACATACACACATTATAAAGACCACTGCCTGAACCCTCAAAACCGACTAGTAAACAGACAGGCGGGTGCCATCCAGGCACCCATGGCAGCAGAGTGCAACAGTATAAGTGAAGTACTATGATTTTTACTATTTCTTCCCCATCCCATAGGGAAAATTGTGCCGCAGCGATAACTGTCATAGGACTGTCAAATCATTTTTACACCAAACTGAGAAGCAGACCAAACAGGCATCCAAGGAGAGAGGTTCGAGTGAGAGGTGCAGACAAATGGCGCCGCGCCCCTTGAGCTAATGTAGGGGATTTCGGTGCCTTGCTCATGGGCATCTCGACACTATCAGGAAGTAGACTAGCATATCTTGAATAATATTATAGAGATCCGGACATCACGTGACTATTTCTCTGAACACGCCCCCCCCCCCCCCTGCGGCAGGAAAGTAGCAGCGCAGCGTTAATGGACTACAACGGCGAGGAGGGCAAAAACTAGCGTTTAGCCGATAACTTTCCGCCCAAGAACATTGACAGTCACTTTGATGAAAAGGACATGATATACATGCACGAGGTGGACATGTTGGATTGCCGATGAAGTGTCAGGAGTGTTTTTTTTTTTTTCAACTCGGCGACGCTGCTAAGTGGAATTACCTGATTATTTATGTACGTTAGTAATTTACCAGCTGCTAATTCAGCCGCGGCCGCTGTCATTTATGCCATAATAAGTCTTCTTTATGGTGTTGGTCAGTTATTAAATTCAACTGTATATATATCTATTAAATCGTAGCAGCACAAATGAACGAAACAGATTATTTCTCCCACATTTTGTGTGTGGTAGCAGTTAGCATCTGCTGATTCAGCCGCCATGTACAAAGTGCAACATTGGCTACGCATTGGTTCCTCTTTTGGTAGCCTGGAGCTATGTTCGATCCTTTTTTTTTTTGGCCTCTTCTCGTTGTGGCAGCTGGTCCACAACAGCTGTCAATCATTGTTAAAGTGTGGCGTTCGCCGTTTATTCAAAGAGGCAGACACATTTTCTATGCTGCCAAAATGGCTGCGCTAACGCCCATTTTGGGATGCGTGACGTCAACATCCGGCCCTCTATTAAGAATATTAGTGTGTGACAGATGTGCTGTAGAGGAATATGCAGTGCAGAGCAGCAGAGGGGATGAACATCAATAATACAGTTAACCCCCGTTTATTGCAGGGGATACGTTCTAGTCCCACCTGCGATGATATAGAGAAGTCAGAGGAAAGAGAAAAAAAAACATTTGAAGTGCAATTACTGCTTAGCCACTTTTCTCATCCTCTTGCTTGCACAGTTATGCAAATAAAAGGCAAAGTGCATTAGCTTCAAGCTGTTTAACCCACTCAGTTGAAGTTTACTGTAAAACTGCCCCCCCCCCCCACAATTTCTTTTTTTTTTTTTTTTACAATTAAACAGGTTATATTCAAACACCAAAATGTTCGACTCATTTTATCTAGTGACCAAGTCTGCTATATCCAAAGCACCATAGACAGGACTAACGCATACAAATAGAGCATACAGCAATACTTACTGACAGGCATATATTCTGCTCTGAAGAAACAATTAGTTGGGGGCCTTCTCTGCCTCTTCTTGCCTTAACTACGCCGCATTCTAACAGCGAGGGCTTGTCAATTCATCGCAAAGAGTACAACTGTCTCATTCAGAGCTTACAAAATGAGCTCAAATCAATCACAGATGCGATTGTACTGACTGACGCTTCTCGCAAATTAACACATCTCTTGTATTGAGGATTACTGCAGAGTAAACAAACGGAGTCATTCTTGCACACATCCCACTGCAGCCCTGAATATGTTGCAGAATACAGTGTGCTTGCCCTAAAAATTGGTTTGGCGTGGCGAACGTTGCGCCTACTCTTGCATAACTGCAGGGGGGATTAGAGGGGGAAAGTGGCATGTTTTTTTGCGGATTTGGGTTCAGGGCAGAGTGAAACACCTGAATCATGTTGACAGTCAACAGCACCTGGTGAGCGTTGCCTCGCCCTTTAAAGGGTTGATTAACACTTGAGACGGCAATTCACTCACCGTGGTTGAACATCGCGGAGCGAAGGCGGTTGCGGCTGGACGAGTACTCCATCGCGTTAACTTTCACTTCGACCTTCTTCTCTCCCTCTTGGTCTCCCTTTTTTTTCTTCCTTTTGGTCGTTCTTCTCGCTCGTTTGTTGTCTCGTTCGCAATACAGCCGTAAAGAGGGTGACACTTGTCGTGTCCGACCAGACAAACCTGTCCTTTCCGCGTCTCCGTGTGTGCGTGCTGTCTTCTTGACTGACTTGCTCGCTTGCCTTCTGCCGGGCTGGTGACGTCACGGGACGCAGGCGCTTGCCGCAGCTGCGTCGGAATGAAAACAATCGCACGTGCACACGATGCGTGAAGAGTCACGTGCACACGCACGCAAAAACACACCGGCGAAAATGAGCAGAATGGCAGAATTACGTCACTTGTTTTTTCAAAATAAAAAACAAACAAACATTTGAACTGAATAGTATTGGAGAGCAATGTCCACCATTTGTGTGTGTGTGTGTGTGTGTGTTCTGCAATTTTTTTTAATGAGTATAAATATCTTGAGTCACTGAGTTAGCTATATTATCGAGGGTCCTTTATTATTTTTTCACATTAATTTAGCTTGCTTTTTTCCTCTTACAGTCTATTAAAAATTTTTTTTTTGTTTTTTAGTGGTTAGAACGACAGCCTCACAAACAGTTCTGAAATGTGGGAGTTTATATAAATTGCAAGTATTAGTTAAATTATTTATTCAAAATGAAAAGAAAAGAAATACTGGAATAAACTGACTTTAATTATTAACTGGTTAATTATGATTAAATCTGAAGAACATAAACATGCAAATTAATTCTGATTAAATAATTGTGCATCTTTTACATAAAAAATTGATTAGTTTAATTTATCTCAAAGGCCATTAGTTCGATCAAACATCTATAGAATAGATATAGATTCTATACTCAATCAAGACTTTTTAGATAGTGACATCTTGTGGCTGAAGGGAAGCACGACTAGTCTGTGTGTTATTCTGTTCCCCCCCTCGACTTGTATAATGTACACACACTAACTCAGGTTTCACTAACCTTTTGGAAACTAAGAGGTACTTCTTGGGTACGTATCTTAATATGTGATTATTAATTTAAAAAAATGAAGATTTAATTTGTGAACACACTAAACATGTGAGTTCTCACAATAATCAACAAATAAACATAATATCCAACACTATTTCTATAAACTCTGCCAGTATTTACATTTTCAAATTATAATTTCTACAACATTAGACAATCACTATGTAACATTAATGCTAACAGGCCCGCGGGCAACATGTTGGTGACCCCTGCACCAACTATAACTGTTCGTTATGTTGACCTTCTACCCAAAATATAAATAAAAGGCTAAGTGGTATTAAAAAAATGGATGCTGATGTCATAAATGAGCAGACTCGTTTCTTTAAGGAGCAACAATTTATTTTCAGCCGTGACAAAGAGTAAAAAGAAAAAAATAACATTCGTCTCAAGAGTCCGAATGCTCACGTTCAGGATTTAAAGTGCAGAATTGTTTTCACAGCTTGTGTAAAACTTAAATAAGACAACAAAAGAAGTATAATATTAAAATATCAAAACTGAGAGTGAAGCTCAGGAAAATATAAATATAAGCCAAGGACAAGAAGAAAATCGTATACAAACAGTATCAGCTATGATATTCAGTCCACTGAAATCAGGCTTGCACGTATGGTACAAAAAAAGAGTAATCAGGAAATCAGGTCATTTTTCAAGTCGTTGGCAAGGCTAGCTTACAACAAAGGCACAGCATTGATCAGAGGTATCGATCCTTTGCAAAGAAGTGCTGCGGCGACATTCTAATTGATCATCACATCGTCCTCACCGAGACATCATCAACATGCTCACACAGGAATTACAGATTGTAACATGTACATTGGTAACACATCACCGCGGAATGGTTTGCTGTGAATTAGCAATATTGAATAGCAGACTATATAGTGATCACATGCTCTTTACGTCTATTACCGTGTTCTGAATTGACTTCATGGTGAACGAACACCAGGACGACATGACGGCCCTGAGCCAAAGGAGTGATGAGGTGAAAGTTGAAGAAATCGGCCAAGCCATCAGACACTACACGCAACATGGTTGACAAAGGACCACTGAGCAAGGCAGCAAGCAGAGTTGGGACATCATATCCTCGGTGAAGCGAACAGGAAAACTATCCTCTGGAGCTTTCAAACTGGACAAGCTTGTGTCTTGAAAATGTCGATCGCAAACTAAATTGTCACCACAGATGATGTTCAAAATGTGTCAAATGTATCATTTTACTAATCAAGCCCAGTTGGATTACAAGAGGATGGATTTTCCTGATGTAACATTTTAAAAGGCTCAACCACCTGAACCAACATTATTTCCTTAATATCACAAGTAGCCCAAAGAAGGAAATAAAAACAAACATGGCTTAAACCAGCCATTTGGTTAATATAGTGCAAATGAAAATCTATACAAAAGATTTCAGTGGTTTCCATATATATAAAAACAGATGCTGTTATGTTTAATATCTATTCAAAAATGTTATTTAACGTCACAATATTCAGGCTTAGAAGGCAGACCAACTATAGCAATTGTACCATGCAGCTTGTAAGCCAGCAATATTTTTAAATTTTTTTTAGTTTACAGCCAAGAGATTTAAAAGGTGCAAGTGAGAAATTTAGTGGAAGCCATTGTGCACGTTACTGCAATGGACATAGACAGATGTGTAATGTGTAAAGTGATATTTACAGACAGAATGTACATGTAAACATACAGTAGGTGGACATACACTACGAGCCAGTATCTGCTACTATTAAGATGACCAATATAAAGTTATACTGTATACAGTATACATAGCTATTCTAGCATTTCAAGAGTGTTTTAATCATATTCCAAATGGGAAGGTAAAAGCTTTGTAGGAGCAGTCAACCAGAAAGCGGATTACACATTGGAACACCTCATGAGATGAAATGGAGGACAGCGATGTAACAATTAATCATCTATCAAATGCTGACCCCCGTAAACTGCAGTCAAAATCTTTCAATCTCCATAATTGTCAGGCCAGCCAATAAAAATATGGCAATGACGCAAATACGTATAGAAAATATGTCTTTACATTTACAATATTTAACACATTTACAATGTTGCCGCTTATGTACACTAGTGCACATTGGAATACTGAAGATAGCACATTACCAGGGAGGACTAACACATTTTAGCCATAATCATGTGTGTGTGTGTGTGTGTGTGTGTGTGTGTGTGTGTGTGTGTGTGTGTGTGTGTGTGTGTGTTGCATGTACCTCACAGTTAAATCAGTGCTACACAACCAGCATTAACAGTTTGGGGACATGATGAAAAAGAATGAAAACCTAAATGGACAGGTATGCACTCTCTAGTCAGCGATAGAGACGTTTTCAAATTCAGCTTGATTTGTTTTGTGACAAACACGACACTCTACTAAAAACACGCGCACAATGTTTTCTGTAGAGATCCAAACTTGGAAGAATTGTTTCATGCCTTATTGTTTAGCTGCTTTAGCTAGTAATTGCAAATGTAAATCTACATTATACAAGAGTGGAGTTATGGTTTGAAGGTGGATGCTCGTGTCATAAGTAATGCTCGATTTAAGCATCATGTGCAGCAAAATGCAGCTGTCATAGTGGCAAGTCTCTCCACTGGACTTTGACTACGTGCGCGCCTCTTCAACAAGTGGCTTTTCAAAAAGCACGTTTGTCCCCCTGAGTCTACTCGCGAGGCCTGAGCCAGGCTGCACGTATTGCATCGTGCCGAGAGTTGCAATACATGATTCGGACTTCGCAGGGTTGAGTCACTTGGACCCTCTTCTGTCCCGTCCAGTTTTATTTACTCGGGCTGTTCAGGGTGGACGTGCAGGCCGTTCTCGGACCGAGTGATGCTGTTGTTCTCCCAGAAGGCCCCGTGCAGCTGTTCCAC
Organism: Leptonotus elevatus; assembly: GCF_054856555.1. Classification (NCBI taxonomy): domain Eukaryota; kingdom Metazoa; phylum Chordata; class Actinopteri; order Syngnathiformes; family Syngnathidae; genus Leptonotus; species Leptonotus elevatus. Next base: position 11,790,606 of record NC_141245.1, read on the forward strand.
TTCAGACACGAGTGGCAGGCCCATGTCCAGGTGCATCTTCAGATTCCCCAACCATTCCTCCAGTTTAGAGAAAGCCGGGCTATAGATTTAAAAGGAACAGTTAGATACCAATCTCAAGCCATTTTTAAAGAATGTACACTCTAAAAAAGAGAATTGTTGAACCAATTTAAGATTAAACAGAGAATTGTTGACAAACTTAATAAAATTGCTTTAGGTGGTAACACGCTATTGAATACATTTTACCCAAAGTGAATATATTAAGTTCAATGAGCTGATAATTCTACTTTTAATATTCACTTTGGATTAACTTAACTCATTCACTCCAAGCCATTTTCACTGAAGCAACCCCCTTCGCTCCCAGCTGTTTTACTGGATTTTGACTGATTTTGCAAGGCCCACAGAATATTGTGTTCTACTGCTATATAAACATGGAACCTACAAATAGAAAGATTATAGTCTCTTCTTTCATCTTGAAAAAAAAGCATATTTCTATCTGTTTCTGTTTTTCAGCAATTAACAATATAATATAGCTAAGTTTTATCATTATTCACAAATCTGTTTAAAACACTGGGTAAAATAGCCTTTTTTGCAACATGGCCCTGGTTGATCTCTTATACTCTGCAGCCACCTGCTGGCCGTTTTTGTAATAACTACCATTGCTTCAAGCATTCTTTTCAGTTCAGAGGCTGCATCAAATGCAATCAAATGGTAATATTTAAAATATAATGTATTTATACATTTTTGGGAGCAAATGTGTTAATAATAATATATCACTTTGCATTAACCTAATTCAATCGAGTGTTACCATTTGAAGCAATTTTATTAACTAACATTGAAATGTATTGTTTTATGCTAGAGCATACAGAAGGTTTTGATGCAGCCTCTGAATTGAAGAGGATGCTTGAAGTAATGGTAGTTATTACAAAAAAGACCAACAGGTGGCAGCAGAGTATAGGAGATCAACCAGGGCCATGTTGCAAAAATCCCCCCTCCCCACTGTTTTAAACAGATTCGTGAATAATGATGAAACTTGAACTATATTCTAATGTTAATTGATGCGAGATAGAAATATACTTTTTTCCCTTTCCCTTTTCTTTTGGTAGGTTCCATGCGTTTATAGCAATAGAACACAATATTCTGTGGGCCTTGTAAAATCAGTCAAAATCCAGTAAAACAGCCGGGAGCGAAGGGGGTTGCTTCAGTGAAAATGGCTGCGAGTGAATGTGTTAAGTTGGTCACCAGTTCTCTGTTTATTCCTAAATTGGTTCAACAATTCTCTTTTTAGAATGTAGTTAGTGTATGCATTAAAAGGACAGTTGACCTAAAACAAAGATATGAAGGATATGATTGCATCTCTTTATTAGCCTAAAGTTTGCCCACCCCTGCTCAACTGCGGGTCATTGTAGTTTGACCAGGGGTGGCCCTGACCACCACGCAACTCCGCCCCCGACTGTCTCTTAACATGTGACATCTGACCGTTTATCAGCGTCGAGGTCACAGCACACAGCAGCGATTGGGAAGAAGGCCGTGGGACAATCGGGAGGACAGTAGTGCTCAAGGAAGCCCGACACATTCAATCCGAAGTCCACCGCCCTGGGGAGGTAGTCGGGGTCAGCGTTGACCCTGCCGATGATCTGAAAGGACACATAAAAACAAGAGTGAGCAGAAACTATGGGAATTCTGCCCTTTTATAGCTGAGAGCACATAAAACCTCCAGACCAAAGCGGATTGTTTCCAGCAGACCAGAACTGCAGTTTGCCTTTCTGCCAGTAACCACATAAAACAACTTTTAGCTTGCACCGTTCTCACTGTAATAGTGTCCCCTTCTGGAAAAGTCGTATTCTTGAGCCTTTGAGCAATTTAACTGTGGCCAGATTAGGTTAATGGAGTGTGGCCAGGGACAAAAGCATCAGCAGATAGTTTTCACTTCTTTGGAAGTTTGGAAAAAGGTTTCCTCAAACATGACTGAATGGTGACCAAATAAGCATTAGCTACATTTTGTGAGGTTGCCCAGATTATTGGGACCACATTTTGCACATATTGATTGGTGTGACTCTTTAAATGTCAATTACACAACACTGGAACTACGTGCCGAGTTAGACGGGAATTTCCATATTACACCATGACTATCATGCTCGCCTCTCTCACCTCGCATAGCATGATACCGAACGAGAAGATGTCCACCCTCTCGTCGTAACTCTTTCCTAGGAAGAAGGAAGAACAAAAAGAGGTTACGTTTGAATAATAATAATAATAATAATAATGATAAAAATAATAATAACAAAAACAATAATTTTATTAATAATAATAATAATAATAATAATAATAATAATAAACAAATTTAATGAGAAGAGTAGTGGCCCTAATAAGACGCATATGCATTTCTCCTCATTCATACCGTGGATCATTTCAGGAGCCATCCAGTAAGGGTTCCCCACCACCGTGTACCGCTTCCTGCGATCAGGCCTCTTCAAACCCGCCAGTTTACCCTGCGAAAACTTCTCCTCGTGTTTGTCGTCTACCATCAGCCGTGCCAAGCCAAAGTCTGCCACCACCACTGTGTTGTTCTTCACAAACACACAAAAATTGTCCTTAAGTCAGTATTCACTACCATTAGAGGGTTAGATAATAAAAAAAATGGAAATAGCAGCATATTAAGATGTAATTTGCTGCTTGAATTTGAACTTTTTGCAAGCGGCAGACCCGATGTGTTGAATAAGCAAAGAAAACAAAAAAAACATGTTCTTGAAACCACAAAAAAATGCTTACCTCCCGAACAAGACAGTTGTGGGAGTTCAGGTCTCGGTGGATGATGTTCATGGAATGCAGATACGACTACATGACAGACAAGAAAACAAACATTTGTAGTGTTAGTCGAAAAAAAAAAAACTCCAGCAAGGGAACAAAAGTGCCTTGTTTGACTTCACGAGGCCAACATTGTGACAGCAGGAATTCAAGTCATGCGTGACATTGATCATTGCGCTAATGGCAAGCCAAATACACAACAATGAACTAATCCTGATGGAATTCATGAAGTGTTGATACGGTTGTACAACTCACCATTCCAGCAGTGATGTCCTTGGCAAAACTGACTCTCTGGTTCCAAGGGTAGTTGTTATCCTGGGAGAGGAAATTCACTGTTAGATGTTGCAGGTGAACCTTCATTTTGGACTGACTATCCTGAAAAACGACGGGAAGCAGACACCCAAAATCTCCGCACCATTTTCTTGATGATTTCCCTTAAGGTGCCACCCTTTATGTACTCTGCTATGAAGTTCAGTCGCTTGTCTTTGTAGAGGACGCCAATGAATTTGAGCACGTTGGGGTGATCCAAGCAACGCATGACCTTCACCTGATGAGACAGTACGACTTGTCAGTCAACAGCAATGAATTCAGAGGTCTTGTCATGTATAGTAAGCAGTGTTCTGTGTCAATTTTAGGGGTGCGTCCCAAACATGTCATGGCATGATGAGTGAAGCTCTCTTAATTTATATGTACCATTTCTTGTTTTGTTTTTGTAGCCTCTTCAATTCTTGATCTTTTTAATATCGCTTATAAAATTAAGACTCAATTTGTATTAATAGTAAACCCAACAAATGGTGCTTACTCACAACCTTGCAGGGACTGTTTTTCCAATTGAAAAAAAGTGGAAATCAACCCAAAAAATGTTCTTTACAATAATGTGTCTCATGCGCCCCCACTAGTGTAAACACGGAATTGTGATATTCCAACAGTTTTTTTTCCATCTCAAGGGGCGGCCATTTTGCCACTAGTTAACTGAAAATTACATCACAGTTGCTCAGGTCTCAGGTAACAACCAATCACGCCTCAACTTAAAAAATAGGTCAGTCGTAGCAACTGTGATGTCTTTTCAGTCGACAAGTAGCAAAATGGCCGCCCCCTTAGACAGATTGAAACAGCTGGAATTTGCAGTTTAACTCAATTCACAAATGCAATATTAATCAGGATGACATTTTTAGACAAGTGGGGGTTAGGATTACTTTAAAGAACATTTTTGGGGTGACTTCCCATTTAAGTAGCTTGTATAGCCGTGAACAAAAAAACAACAACTGAATGAGAAATATTTATATCATTTTCTACAAATAGTCCTCTCAAAACTCAGAGAGTATGGCTTTATTGTACCCGTATTTTGGTTACCTAAGACCTAGATTTGACCTGTAGTTACCAATGTTACGAAAAAACAAAAACTCAAAAAACGAATTCGTTAACGAAATAAAACAAAAACGAAAATGCTTTTTAAAAAAACGAAAACTAACTGAAACTACATTTTATGTTTACAAAACTAACTAAAACTAACTATAATTATAGCAAAAATTTTAGTCTTTGGTAATCAATTTAATGCATGAGCCTTTGGGGATGATTTATTTTGATATTAACCAGAATAAGGACTTTTGAAAGTGTGTCACACAAAAGTGATTTCATCTAGCAGCAGCCAATAGAAAAGCACCTTCAGATGACATTGCTCGGATGGTGTTTTTTAAATATTGCGCACAAGTAATACACACTTAAAAAAAAAAATCTAACTAATACCGAAACTAACTAAAACTAAACAAAAAATAAGCATTTATAAAATAACTAAAACTAATAAAAACTAACAGAACCACCCTGAAAACTAATTCAAATTAATTAAATTTAAAAAACAAAACTCAAAACGAAATTAAAACTAAAATGAAAAATTCCAAAACTATCACAACCCTGGTAGTTACACATGAATAAATCACTATTTTATTGGCCAAAATGACGCATTAAAAATCAGTTTCAATTCATAAAGGTCGACATCAATGTAAGTCCTATTGTTGCCTCTAGGTGGCAGTAGTATCCTTTTCTCTATCTCCAATGAAAAATTGTGATGACACAGCATCCTAGAAGCCTACTTCCTCCTGGTCAAGCACTTCAGGATATTTTTCTAGGAGGTTCCATCCTATGTTCTTTGGCACTAAACCATCCCCATTAACATGTAGACCTCAGAGAACACCACCCACTGTCAACAGGGTGGCTGGGCCTTATGACCAAGCGCCTTTGAGTAAAACCCATTTCACTTGATCCGGCCTTTGTGCAATGACACCCTCGAGGTGAAGACAAACATCATCACATCTGCTCACCTCTTTCAGGAATGTTCTTTGCGTCTCATCATCGAAGCGAATCAGCTCTTTCATAACCATCACCTCTCCTGTCTCCCTGTGAGTCACCTGGAGTCAAGAGCAACATGATTTAATCCTCAGCATGGGCCAAGCCATCAGTTCTCTATACTGCTTGTGCTTATTGGGGTTGCAACTGTTCACACTCAAATCTGCTGCTCAGATTCGAACCTAGGACCTCTCAATTATGAAGCAAACATGCTAACCACTACCAACGATGCTTCCCAATATTTTGCCATATCACAATGCTGCCACCTTCTGGACTTGGCCGGTATGATTGTAAATCGCACCACAAACATAGAAGTGCTCCATTTAAATGTAATAGCATCAAATGTACCTTGATGGCCTGTCCGAAGCAGCCCTTCCCAAGCACTTCACCGTGGATGAGGTCAGAGGGGCGAAAGATGCGGTGTGTCCGGTTCGATACGACTCGAAGTGACTCGGAGCGATTGATGTCTTTCCTCGGAGAGATGGGGGACGCAGCTTTGCTGGAGCTGGGCGACTTATCGATGCTATAGCTCCGCCTGGAGAAGTTCATTAAAAAAAATTTTTATCATGGACATTTGCCATTTTTTAGGAAGGCTGGTAAAGTACATTAGGCACAAATAATGAGAGCTAACACAAAAGCGGTATTGAAAATTCTTGAAAAAATGTGAGTGGCAAACAATGTGAAAATTGATACCTTCAAGAGGAAATGTAGTCTTATTTTTATTATTTTTTTATTTATATATTTTAAATATTTTTATTATTTTAATTAAAGAAATGGGAGTCCAAAAATGAAGTTAATAACATCTTACGTGACGAGGCGTGATTTCAGGTTGCTCATGTCAGGGATGGGGGATTGTGTGATAGGCAGGATGGGCAAAATGGGGCTGGGCCCCGCAGACAGTGGGGGGGACAGCAGGCCATCCACCTGCTCCGCAATCTCTGAAGTGCTCCCCTCTTGCACCCGACTGTGAGGGTCGTGTTCGATGGTGAGCTGGAGCAGCCGACTCGTCTCCTGAATGAGCAGGTCGATCTGAGGAAAATCACGCTGAAAGGTCAGTCCAACATTGCAACAGAATTGTCGATAGGTGACAAAATTGTAATGCAATATGATGAAAGTGATTCCTTGTTGTCTGCCTCTCTGCTGACTTGATCATTTGTAGTTTTTGTAGTGAGCTCAAGGTATTGCTCCCAATAAATCTAAGTAGATGACATTATAATTTTTTTTAACCAATGATGAAATTCCAAGTACTATTAGAGGCACATCAGATGCATGTGTGTTCGACTCACAAAATTGTGCCACGCATGCGGCAGACGAACAACTATGAATCCGTAAGTGGCGTACAAGTTAATAAATAGTTTTGTGGGCTGTGTGGTGAATACCTCATCCAGAGGAACGTTGTGAATGGGCGTCCCATTGATTTCTAGGATCCTGTCTCCCACGTGGATGGAATTTTTGACATCTGGACTGATGCAGTCAGCATCCACCCTTTGGAGAGGACAAATAGTATTTGGGCTGAAACGTAGCTTCTAATACTTCTTCTGAGCAATTTTCTGCAGTAAATTAATTTGATAACTTCATTATTTTTCATGTTAAAGGGCAAGTCAACCTAATTATTATTATTTATTTTGACAATAATCACTAGTCGTAATATGGTATTCTGGTAAATATCCAGCCGTTTTTATCCATCTCAAGGAGCGGCCATTTTGCCACTTGCTGTCGACTGTAGATGACATTAACGTTGCTCGGGTCTCATGTAACAACCAATCACAGCGCAGCTTTAGAAAACAGGTGAGCTGTGATTGGTCGTTGCTGGAATCCTGAGTAACATTGATGTCATCTTCAGTCAACAGCAGGTGGCAAAATGGCTGCCCTCTGGATTTTGCTTCATAACTCATATTCCACAAATTTTATAATTAATCAGAATGTCATGTTTAGACCAGTGAGATCACATATAACATATTGTTGTGAAGAAATGTTTAAGGTTGACTTACACTTTAAAATCTTTAAAAACACATTTTTCCACTTGTTGACGACTGAAGATGACATCACATGTGCTGAGGAAATCGTTTTTTCTGGGTTTAGTCAGCAAACTGAGCCATGATTGGTTATTACCTATTTCCTCAGCGCATGTGATGTCATCTTCAGTCAACGGGAGGTGGAAAAATGAGTTTTTAAAGGTATTAATTGTTCATGAAAAATAATGACGTTATTACATTAATTATAGACAAAATAACATCTTCTTATTATTGAAAATGGCTCAATGAGTCAAAAGCATCTATTTAAAAACATAACCTTGTAGACTCACTGAGAGACCCTGACGGTGCGTCCGAGTTCAGGACTGCAGTCTTCATTCGGGCTGAGCGGCTGGTCGATCGCCACGGAGAAGCCCCTCCCCCGGCGACCATTGTTGCCCTCAGCGGAGGCGGGGATGGACACCAGCGTGACCGTGTGAGGGATCCGCGAGCATGGCGAGTCCGGCAGCGACACGGGGGTGACGATGGTCTCGTAGTAACAGTGACCACTGGTGGGAGGGCGGAGAAACATTGTAAGATACAGAATTCTTAATCATGATTGACTCCGTTACTAAAAACATCAGGGAGTTTCATTTGGAATGTACAGAACACCACACCTTTTTGTTCACTTCCTCTTCCGAACACTGGTTGATACTGTGACTTGTGTCGAGTGTGTGTAGGCCAATGTGTTTTTTTGTTTGTTTTAACCAGAGCTAGCTAACCAACCAAACAGTAAGCACAATTTGACACACATACTGAAATTATTTACTATAACAAATTTGGTCAAACTGCAAGTCCAATTAACTGCCGCATCCAAACAGTGTCCAGATGACTCTTGCAGATTGGTTTTGTGTTTCCAAACACCACTAAGCACCGTAAACTCTTAAAAAGAAGTTTGGCCAGCATCTTGAATGGATTTCAAGATATCATGTGGCATCAGAAAACCTTTGGAACTCGTCCTGATTTGAGTGTGATTAAAAAGAGTGCGCTCAAGCTGTAATTTTACAGCTCATGAAAAATTAAATTTCATTCCTCTTTGGTCGACTGCTTGTTATATGTGGTTTTGGGTGCACTTCAAAAGGCTCACAGACTTTTTTCCCCCTTTTTTTTTTCAGTTTGTAATAGCAGTAGCTAAAATAAATTCTGGGGCACTTTAGGAAGGCAGCCACTAACCACACCATGAGCTGCATTGTAAGACTTTTTCAGCCAGAATGACCGCTTGTACAATTTAATGAGATGCAGTTATGTCTGCAACTAACAATAGTTATAATAATATATTCAACTGGACTTGTTTCCATTGAATCAATAAATTGGATAATAAACACGTTTCAAAAGCCAGTGCTCACCAGTAGAGTTTGGATCGCTCCACCAGAGCGTATGTGTCGCCATCGCCGATGAACGTCCTGCAATTCAGACAGGTGAAGCACTCTGGGTGATACTTTTGCTCCCCTGCGACCTGTGATAAGAGATAACAAAATTCAACATTAGGCGGGTAGAGCAGTGTCCTGCACAAAGGAAGCAACACAGGGCTTGAGACTGGTGCGAGAAGTAGGGCAAGGCAAGGTCTGGTAGATTAGGTTTGCTGCTGCCAGATCTCCTCTTGAGCTTAGGGCGGTTGTGCAAAAAGCAAGAGAATTGAGTTAAGGCCAAAAACAGAGGAGGCAATGAGGACATTAATCAGTCTGCTCCCTCTGCAGATTTCATTTGTTCATACAAATAAGTTAACTCACATGCATATACAGGGTAAGGCTCACATTTGCTGCTGTTTTATGTCCCAGGTTTAACATTGCACATTCAATCTATGCTTGTGAAATTGATTAACTCATTCAAACCAAAAAAATGTGTAAAGAATTTTTTAAATACTTTGTCCTTCACTCCCAAAAACGTACAAGTAAAAAAAATGTTTTTTTTTTTTTTTTATGCAAGAGCATACAGAAGTCTTTGATGCAGCTTTTGACATAAAGAGGTGGCTTAAAGCAATGGTAGTTATTACAAAAACAGCCAGCAGGTGGCAGCAGAGTATAAGAAATCAGCCATGTTGCAACAAGCTCTTTTTTTCACAAGGAATTTTTTCACCAGGAATGTGAATATTCATGAAACTTAGCTACATTCTAATGCTAATTGCTACAAAACGGAAACAGATACAAACAAACTTTTTTTTTTCCTGATTAAAGAAGATACTCTCATCTTTCTTTTGGTAGGTTCCATGTATTTGTAGCAATAGAGCACAATATTCTGTGGGCCTTGCAAAATCAGTCCAAATCCAGTAAAATAGTTGGGAGCGAAGGGGGTTGCTTCAGTGAAAATGGCTGCGAGTGAATGAGTTGAGTTAACACCACATATCCCAGGATGTCCAAACGATGCCATATACTAAAAATGTAAAATTTGTTTTGTATAGCGTTACAGTTTTGTTGAATATGCAAAATAAACATTGACACATAAATTTGTAACATTTCTTTTCATAAAACTGTGGTCAATAAAGATAATTTTTACTAGCAAAAAATATTTCCTCTGCTTTCTGCTCTGCGTCAAGGTCCAAATTGGGAACATATCGCATGCCTGATTCCCCAGTATTAACTGCTTTAAAAAAAAAAAAAAAAAGGATCAGTTTCCAACTGATAACTCCTGTTTTGGTTCGGAATTACAAGTTCAACCAATTAGTTACTGTTTTGGTTCTGAATGCAAAGATGGGATTCCACTGTTCTCAGTGCAGGGGCAGATATTTTATGGCGGGTTACATGGTTTCGACCATCCCAAAATCTTGTAAAATCCTAAACTATTTGCCTAAAGCCGTTCAGGTAGCATAAAAAAATAATTTAAAAAACCTGCGTAATACATAAACAATATGCATTTGCTTGATTAGCTGATTTTGGTGTGCTTGATTAATTAAAGATTAAAGTAAAAAATAAAAAAAAGTGTCTCAGCTGCATCTTTCAATTTTTCTCCATGTGGCCTCGCAGGAAAAAGTTTGGACACCCCTGACATATCCATATCAACCCATTTTAATGTAGTCATTTTGATGAAAAGATTGCAACTGCCATGATTAAACATGAGGTTCCTTCAAATGTCAAATACAATTATAATTATATATATGAGGTGTGTTGAAATTTGACCAGTTATTCTCTTAAAGGTTAGGCAATTTCTTGGTTGATTAGGATAATTAACAAAAGACTAAGTGATTACTTTTCATGTTGCAAATGTATTCTTTTTGTATTCATTTAATACTACAGATCGTTTCCCAAATAAATACCTTTAAACTACAATTATTTGAATGATTCAACCACGTAAAGGTACCAAGTTGTGCACTGCATTTTTTGCCTCTATCGCTTCAAGACGTGATTCAAGGCAAGATCAAATCATGATTATTATGACGTTCATCCCTACGAGCAGTAAGAGCATACAAAATAGGCAGAGAAAAGACAGCTTAAAAAAAGACAGGCCTACTAAAAATAATCATCTTAACAGCTAATAAGCACCACTAACGAGTGACTTTGAAAGAGTCAAACTAAAACCAAATAAAATGGAGAAACCCGAGACAAAGAAGCGGAAGCATGGGCAGCATCAGTGCAAGTAGAATCAATTAAATCAATGTCCACAGCCACATGCCTCCTGCCCCACCCTCCTGGGAGGGCAGCACTGACAACAGAAACACACACACCCACACGCATCCCCACACACGCACACACGCACACACGCACACACACAGCAGTATAATGCTCAAGCTCAAGCATGTTTGTCTTAGCTGACTTTGGAAGTCACATTCAAATTAAAAAGAAAAAAGACCTAAATTGGTTTGAAGCAAAGAAAATGGGCATTTTAATATCCACATAGGAGCCATAAAGGGGTTAAATTTTTGATACTGGTTGGGCATTTATCAAATGCAAACACCATCTCACACAATTAGATATTATGAAGGAAAGTCATATCATTCAACAGGAAATTCATTATTGTACGACCGGTAGAGTAGAAATAATTTATTACTGGATAACTAATCAAATGAGGAGTTCAGGAAATGAATGTAATGTCTATGTGGTGCCTCTGTTATGACGGAAACATGACCCGTGTGTTTGTGTGTTTGTGTGTGTGTGTGTGTGTGTGTGTGTGTGTGTGTGTGTGTGTGTGTGTGTTTGCACCGCCAAATGGGAAACAGGAAGAAGATAGGGCAGCTGGACAGCGATGAAAAGGGTGTGCGGCTCTGCACAATATGACACCGTGGCTGCCATTTGCTTAAGCACACACAGACACACGAGCACACGCACACACACGGACACTCACTAAAACCACATATGACAGACGACAGCTGGTCGGGAAACATATCAACCCCAAGGTGGTAATTAAAGGAGGAAGATATTAAAGCTTGAGAGAAACACGAGGAGAATGAAGTTGTTGTAAAACGTCCAAACATAAACACGACTCCAGCATTGTGACTGCTGACCAAACAGCTCTCAGATTTGACAAACATCACATGTTTAAAGCCATCACATCACATTTTTACGAGATGAGATGTCTGAATTCAGGCTGCTGTATTCTATCAAGAGCGTATGATCTCATTGTGGTTTGGAGTGTGTGTGACTTGAGCCTTCGCATCTGACAACCATGCGGCCTTGTGGCTCAGCCTCTATCAACAACACAACAAACTGTGACCAAATGAACCCCCCCGGGAGAAGACTCAACTGTTTGGTGGTTTCAGGGGAAAGCTTGTTATTTTGCAACACAGTCGTCTATTTCATTGGCTGCAGGGCGTCACATCACAGGACATTGTGATCTAATGTTTTGCTTCTTCCATTTCCAACATTTACAGACCCTCAAAAGGCTGCATATGTCTTCAGTTGGGGGCTAGAGTAACATTTATTCTATTTCTCTTTGGCACTATACTTATTGCTTAATATAAAATGGCTCAAATAACAAATCGTTGACAAGAATATTAACAGAAGAACGGAAAATCATGAGACTCATCTCCAAGTATTATAATTTATTTACACTATACAGTGCTACCTCGACTTAATGAGTGTTTCGAGATACGTGCTGACGCTTGACTCATTTTGTTTAGTCTTGATTTAAGAGTAAAACCTCTTGTAAATAAAAGAAAGAATGCCAAGCACTTGTTTTAAGTTGCTTATTGCCAATCCCAATTGAAGGTTAATGTAAAAATAAACATAAAACAAATAAGAAATACACGTTCTTCTTTCACTATACCACATAATTTTGCCTTACAAAAATGCGCCACTCAACTCAATTTTATTTATACTGTATATCACTTTAAAACAAAATAACACAAATGAATGTATATATATATATATATATATATATATATATATATATATATATATATATATATATATATATATATATATATATATATAAACAAATTAAAATAATAATACAATTAACAATAAATTAATAGATTAATGCTAACCTATAATAAAAAAACAAAAGTAGGAATTGCAACAATTTGTATGTGTGTGTGTTTTCCATCTATTTAGGCACTTTGTTTCAGGAGTGACTGAGGGTTCAGTATCTTGCTCGAGGACACAATGGCATGGTCACAAGGGCTGGGGGTTGCGCCCGCAACCTCTAGATTGTGAAACGAGCGCTCTAATGCTTCCTAATAATAGAAATTCTTATTGATTTTAGGTTTTTGAATAATTGAATATTTTTGGGGGGTTACGCAGATTTTCAGTACTCGCGTGGTCCAAATTTATCCTTATCCCCCGCACCAACTTTCCCACTTCCCATTTTTCTGGAGTGCAGCATTAATTACGACCGTCTTTTTTGTTTCATCATGAAATAAGTGTCGACATGGAATATACTGCCCCCTGGTGGAATATGTGTGCACACCAGAATCTGATATCTTACTTAGTTTGTGCGCACAAATACATTTCGTCACGTCCTTACAATAATGGCCCAATCACATTTTCACTTTCTGTTTTTGCCTCAAACTTCTCATCAGGATGCTAGCCACCTCTGCTAAAATCGGCTACATCCTTAGTTAAACATTCAATTCTACCCCTGAAATGAAATTAATAATAAATATAATATAATCAATAGTTTTTTTCGAGTTTTCCGCAATGCGTGAGCCATTATCTTAGGAATGTGACAATCTCTTTGGAAAGACTAGCAAACAGATGAAGTTGGCTTAACGTGCCTTAAAGTTTGTTTGTTTTTTGTTAATGATTCACATGCGTGACCTTTGCTTGTCTGTGGAATGTGCACGGACACTTTTAAACCAGTGTGTGTAATTTATGTCCAACTGGAAATGTGAAAAAAAACATGTGGGGTTCTACTATGTCAAGAGACGCTTGACGTCTTCACACTATTAGTCACCAATGCTGACAGTGAGCTTTCTGCTCAGGTCAAACATTTGCAGTTGAGAAAACCCTGTAAATATACTACAAAAGATTATAACGGGAAATGTACAAATGATGTTTTTATATAATAATACTGTGTATGAGCTGCATTGCAAGAGTGTAAGCACACATCATGAATGCCCCTTCCATTAGCACCGGTCTGGCTACGTATGGAAGACAATGACCTCATATCAATAGTGGACACAATTGTTTCTCAATGGCTTTTGGCTTTGCTTAAATTCATTGTTAACAAACTTGATCACAACACCAAAACAAAAGTCTGAATGAAAGACCACACATTTGTGGGCGCACGGCTTCAACAATGTCGCAATTTTTTGCTTTGACAACAAAGCCAACACAAGACATTTAAATTGGTCCCAGATACTCCCTCGCAAGAAGAGTTCAAGCTTAGTCGAGTTTGACAAACGTGTCCAAACCAGTTCCTGCATTAAAACCCAAAAGGTGACCAAGATCAGAAGTGATGTTGGACTTTGGCGTTACCCAAGACATTATTATTATTTAAATACAATTAGGTTGGGAGCCACAGAGAAGACAGTAGGCTACATTGATGCTCAGAATGGAAACCCCCTTCTACAGTAGAGCAGCATAGCACATACAGGCCCGGCTTTAAAGACCCCGATAATGCATTTAGCCAATTCCGACTAGAGATCACACCCACTGTGGTAGCAAAGAATTACGGCTTAGAAAGGCAGAGACACCGGTTAGACGTGACAACTTAAGAATGCTCATACAATCAGGGCATCCATTCTCTCTAAAAATAGTTCCTATGTGCCGTGGCTCATCAGTTTTACACGAAGAAAAAGCCTTGAGCGCCTCTCAGAAAAGAGGAAAGCTCTGGAATTACACAGCATTAAAGTGACCCACATTGAAATGACACATATTCTGCAGCGACGCAGTATCAGCTTCAAATTGGAAAGAGATCAGATGATGGGGAAGTGCACAGAGCAGCCGGCAAACCATGCCAAGCGCTTGCCATCTCCCGGCTCATGCCTACTACACATCATCCGCATCAGCATCCGTACTCCCACTCACCTTCTTGTCCCTTTTCCACAGCCTAAGACAGCAGAAGCTCCAGAAAAAGAAGTCTCCCACCATGTCAGCCACCCAGAGCCGGCGTCTCTGTGCTGCTCTAGTGCATTCTAAAAGAGAACAGGCGACCACAGCGCACAAAACATACACACGAGCAGGCAGCGGTCACAGCGGCAGAAAGCTGAAGCTGCACTGGGAGGGCGGGAGGCGAGCGAACCCACGCCTCTGCAGCTGAGCTCATCCCTCCTGAATGCCCTCCTACACCAAACCCCCCTCCTCGCCTACTTTAGCTATGACTTCATCACTTCCTGTTTGGCCCCGCCCCCTCCTGCACACGCGCCGGCCGGCATTTCCACCCTCCTACACCCCCCCCCCCCCCACGCTCTTGTGTCATCAGCAAATGCCTATTCTTACTTTCAAATCTCCCACTTCGGCACATTTCGACCACAACAGAATGACTCACATGTTGTAATGTAAAACAAAAAACATGGGACATTTGTTCTGGCAAACTAAACATTATAATGAATACTATCTCGTCTTATTATACGTCATGCCAACCAAATCATGAGATTGAAGCTGTCAACATTTTGGTTTAATATTTTTTTTCTACTGTACAATAATACTGTTTGGATTGAAATATTATTCTGGTCAGCGTCATTGATGAAAGCTGCCAAAATCAAATTGCCAATTGAGTACTCAGGTCTTGAAGCAATTGTCAGGATTATTTTTTAACATAAGTAACGACAACATGATATCAGCTATGGGAAGCTACATTCACAAAATCCTTCACTATGAACTATTGAGTTCATAACTTTCTGAGATAAACTGATAGAGTTAATTACCATTAATTCATATTAAGTTGATCGCAATTTACTCAATGGTCAATAAAGCAAATAGTGAAATACCCCATGCTTATTCATAGTTGTGCTTGTCAACATTATACAATGCCACGGGACTTTCTTTAAAATTATATTTTTTGGGGACATTTTATGTATCAAAATTTAGTAGCATCAGTACTTAATATCGGTATCAGTGACTACAAAACAGTTGGAATTCTCATACTGGTATCGGTCTGAAATAAAGTGGTATCATCCCTAGTTCTTGACACAAAAACCCCATTAAGTGACTTGTCACTTGACAACAAATTCAGACTTTTCACGTTAAATTATTTGTACATGGATTAATGCAATACAATGCTCTGCAATACAAGTTATTTCACAACTTTAGCCTAAGGGTCAGCATTGACTGACAATGTAAGTACTATCTCATCCATCCATTTATTACCGCTTATCTGAGGTCGGGTCGCGGGAGCTTTATGAGGGAAACCCAGACTTCCCTGTCCCCAGCCACTTCAACCAGCTCCTCCTGTGGGATCCCAAGGCATTCAAAGGCCAGCCGAGAGACATAGTCTCGCCAGTGTGTCCTGGGTCGTGCCCGGGGCCTCCCGCCGGTGGGACATTCCCGGAACACCTCTCCATGATGCCCGAACCAGATGCCCGAGCCACCCAACCGACTCCTCTCAACCTGGAGGAGCAGTGTCTCTACTCCGAGTCCCTTCCGGGTGACCGAGCTTCTCGCCCTATCTCTAAGGGAGAGCCCGGAGACCCTGCGGAGGAAACTCATTTCGGCCCCTTGTATCCGGGATCTTGTTCTTTCGGTCACGACCCACAGCTCGTGACCATAGGTGAGGGTAGAAACGTTGATTGACCGGTAAATCGAGAGCTTCGCCTTTCGAGTCAGCTCCTTCTTCACCACAATGGAACGATACAAAGTCAGCATCACTGCAGACGCTGCACCGATCCGTCTCCCGATCCATCCTACCCTCACACGTGAACAAGACCCCAAGATACTTGCTCTCCTCCACTTGGGGCAGGATCTCATCCCCGACCCAGAGATGCCACACCACCCTTTTCCGACTGAAGACCATGGTCTCAGATTTGGAGGTGCTGATCTTCATCCCATCCGCTTCACACTCGGCTGCGAACCGCTCCAGCGAGAGTTGGAGATCACGGCTTGATGAAGCCAACAGCACCACATCATCTGCAAAAAGCAGGGATGCAATGTTGAGGCCACCAAATCGGACCCCCTTAACGCCTCGGCTGCGCCTAGAAGTTCTGTCCACAAAAGTTATGAACAGAATCGGTGACCAAGGACAGCCTTGGCGGAGTCCAACCCTCACTGGGAACAAATCCGACTTACTGCCGGCAATGCGGACCAAACTCTAACACCGGTCGTACGGGAACCAAACAGCCCGTATCAGGGGGCTCGGTACCCCGTACTCCCGAAATACCCCCCTACAGGACAACCCGAGAGACACGTTCGAACGCCTTCTCCAAATTCACAAAACACATGTAGACTGGTTGGGCGAACTCCCATGCACCCTCGAGGACCCTGCCGAGGCTGTAGAGCTGGTCCGCTGTTCCACGGCCGGGACGAAAACCACATTGCTCCTCCTGAATCCGAGATTCGACTTCCCAACGGGTATCTTATTATCTTAGTCATTAATAAGTTACATACAAATACAACAATCTATATTTTGAATTAATAGTGCTCTCAAGGCAGTTTTTCTGAAGGCAGCTTTTGATACAGCTCTTGTATTTGTAGAAAAGTACATATTACAGTAAAGGAGAAGCAGGAGAAAAGGAAGTCTCTACCCACAAAAACAAAACAAAACAAAACACGGGCCTGAAGGACTTCACCAACAAAGAAGCAAACAGAAAGTCACAGTGTTGCTGGACAGTACCCATGCTGTCATCAGGCATGTGATACACAACGTGTGAAATCCGTTAATCTTATTATCACTGTCCTTCCTCTCTCGTCCAATCTCGACAGCAATGCTGTGTCACTCCTACGCCAGATCAGCGTCTCACTCGTCCTTGTCGTCTCAGTGGGCTGACCCCGCCCCCTTGTTACAGGCATGGGCTGAAGGCCATCACAGTGGTGAGGTATTAATAGGCGGTCAGACACATTGCACGTCGCTTCTGCAGAGACACGTGGCTGCTGAGAATTCATGAATAAGTTCCTGTCGATGCTCTGGGAATGGCTGCTCCACAGATGGGATTTCTACAGTGTATTATTCAAATAGCTTTAATATAGTATACCCAAATAAGTGTTTAGTTGTCTGCCAAAAATAAAAATGTGTTAATAAATGCAGCGGAAATTTGACCACACCCCCACTGAAAAAAACAAACATAGTATCGTGTACAAGTGCTTCCTGTCCAAATTAAACATGTACGTCTGTTGTGTCTATGGGGCGCTCATGTTATTCCACACTCCGGGCCCTGTGTGCTTCGCAAGTAGAAGTGATCAGGTAACAGAAGAACCGACTTGCTATTGGCTCTGTAGTATATGAGGAGGGGTGAGCAGTGGCTCATTTGCATGACAAAGTGCCAGCCCCGAAAAACGGGCTCACTTCAACAAGACAAGAAATACAGAGTGTAAAGTGTTCCAGAATCATTCATCCTTGGGATATTTTGAGATATGCTAATTGTTTTAAATTTGCGGAAAAATTACAACTGTGACTACAGATGGGCGTGGCTTGTTATTTCTGCCAGTACAGAGTCATTAAAAATAGAAATACAATAAATATACTATAAATAATATACTGTAATTATTAATATAGATATTTTAAATAGACCTTATCAAAGCTCAAGTTAGTTAATAAGACAAGAATGTCATTTCAGAAGTGAAACCAAGCAGCCAAAATAGGGGATTTTAGTTTTCTGACGATCGTCACAAATTCTTAAAAAAAGGGGAACTGCTTAAAAACATCTGAGTCATGTACTAATTTTATCTAGATTTTGATGGCGTGCTAGCTTGGAATGAAAATACTGTAGTGTCTCCTTGGATGAGCCAACATTAGCATTGGTATTGTTTAGAGTCGTTCAAATAAGACAAACTTAATTGCACACATTTTCAATGACAATAAATTATATTCGTTCAGGTGGTTTTATAACATTTGCTATACAGCGACTGACATTCAGGGCATTTTTGCCGAGATGAGTCCAAAAAGTAAAATTTGTCTTTTATTCAGCGCTCACATCTAATGCTAATAAAAATGTTGTGAGCAATGTACTGCAGTAGCATTTTGTGTCCATAACATTTGTCCAGGAAAGTGTGCAATGCAAGTACAACCTACTAAACTCATCATTCACATAAACGGCGGTTTTATCCAGAAGGACCCGAATGAGGTGCTGGTCTGGCACGCCTATTGACCACTGCATCATCACATAACCACATTTTGTCAGTGCCTATGCCTTAACGATGAAAAGCAGATCCTGCATGTCATACGTCATCACAAACACAGTCTATGAAACACCCACAGAAGGTTACCAAGTGGTAACATTTCACATCTGGAACTTTCCATTGGTTAAGTTTAAGCGCACACTATGTGTTGGTGAACCACCCACAATCAGCAAAGTGAAATTTAAAACACAAAACACGAAAGCAGAATAGGCTGCTGCTGTTTTTTCTACCAAATATTAGATGGCTTATACTTTATTTATGAACATATTGTGACTATTAAAGAAATACAGGGTATAATATTTGCTACAGGAAACACTGTCAAATTTAAACGCAAAGCTTCCCAAATTCATGCTGGTTAGTTGTCCAATAGATTTAAATCTTTTACTTTTGGGGTGTCATTATGGAAACACATAGACATGTAAAAAGTCTCTTATCCCATTTCATTCATGCCATTTACATGATTTTGTATTTCTTCCCAGTGTCCTTGAACGGTGGAGCAGTGACTCAGGTTCAATTCAGAGCAAAACAGAAAACAACAAGCACTGCATGTGATTTGGATTTTCATTGACTGAAAAATCTTGTGACTTTAGATTTCACATTCCACTCTTGGGGGGGATTTCTTGAGATGAGAAACAAAGTAAAAGAAAGATCCCCAAGAAAGTACCAAAGTACTTGCGACAGCTCTAAAAATGACAAATAACTAAACAAAAGATGGAAGTACGAACTTGACTATTATGTACAGTGCCATAAAGTATTTGCCCTCTTCTATTTTTTTCTTTCTTTTCTTTTTTACACGGTTTCCCCACTTAAACTCATTCACTGCCATTGACGGCTATAAAAGTCAAAAATTCATTTTAACTATTTCTATTAGTTTAACTTTTTTTCCACTTTCGTTAACACGAGTATGAAAAGCTAGATTTTTTTATTGTTCATTTAGAACAGATCTAAAAATGTTCATTAATCGTGAGTTAACTAGTAAAGTCATGCGATTAAATATGATTAAAAATGTTAATCGCCTGACGCCCCGAATTTGTAATCATCTTTTTTTTGTATTCATTCACTGCCATTGACGGTTATAAACGTCAAATTTATTTTTTTAACTATTTCTATTAGTTCAACATTTTTTCCCCACTTTTGTTAACAAGAGTATGAAAACCTAGAATTTTTTTTATTGTCAATTTAGAACCGACAAAATGTGTGATTAATCGTGAGTTAACTAGTTAAGTCATGCGATAAATTACGATAAACAATTTGAATCGTCTGTCACCCCTAATTTTTTAATAATCTTTGTTTTAATGAATTTATGGCAGGGAATGAGTTAATGGTTAATATCATCAAACAAATGTAGAGATCAGTTGTTAACCTTAGCAGATATAAAAATGATTTTTTTTTAATAAGGTGATTTCATTTATTAAGGAAGAATTTTTTTTATTCAAAGCTACCCATTTTCTATAACTAGCAATGAGTCTTTCAGATCTCTGTAGAGAATTGCTTTAATTCAGCAACACTGGAGGGTTTTTGAGCATGAAAGGTTATGCCACAGCATTTCAATTAGAACCAATCACAGCAAGTCATCCAGGTTCTGAAGTAGCAAAGCATCCCCAGACCATCGCACTACCACAACCCCGTTTGTTGGTATGATGTTCTTTTGCTGAAATACTGTTGTTAAATTTAGGCCAGATGTGACAGACATGTACCGTCGAGAAAGCACAGCTTTTGTTTTGTCAGTCAATGCTTCTCCCACAAGTTTTGGGAATCATTCAGCAGTCGTTTTTGTCTTGGATGTCATTTTTGCCCAGTGTCTTCCTTATCATTGAGTCATAATGACTGACCTTAACTGATCCGAAGGAGGGTAAGCGTTATTTAGGCATCTTCCTTGTGACGTCCTGGATGAGTCGTCATTGTGCTCTTGTGTTCACTTTTGTGGGCTGGCCACTTCCAAACTTTCCCATGCTTTTTCAATTTGTGAATAATGACTTTCACCGTCATTCGCTAGAGTCCTAAAGCTTTGTAATCTTAGACGTCAATTTATTTCTGATCTGTTTTGGAGGTAATTAGGCTTGGGTGTGGTCAACGAAAATTTACTTAAAAATTAGAATAGCCACAGTAAAGTCTTGATTTAACAAGGGGGCCGTGCAGGTTTTTTTTCACACTGGGTCGGGTTTTTTACTCCTTAACTCATTCACTACCATTGACGGCTATAGACGTCAAAAATTAATTTGAACTATTTCTATTAGTTTCACATTTTTTCCACTTTTGTTAACAAGAGTATGAAAACCTAGGGGGGAAAAAGATTTGTACATTTAGAACAGATATAAAATTTGTGATTAATCTTGAGTTAACTAGTTGTCAAAAAAATTAATCGCCTGATGCCCCTCATTAAAAAAATAAAATATTAAAAATTAGGGACGTCAGACAATTACTTTTTTTATTGTAATTAATCGCCTGACTTCAATAGTTAACTCACAATTAATCACAAATTTTATATCTGTTCCAAATGTACAATATTTAAAAAAAAATTGTCATACTAAAAATGTGAAACTAATAGAAATAGTTCAAATGAATTTTTGACGTCTATAGCCGTCAATGGCAGTGAATGAGTTAATAAATCCAATCATCATTTCAAATTTTATGTTTACTTACTTATATGTCTGATGTCTGTCTGATTTGCTTGATAACCTTAAATTCTTAAAAGTGGGGAAACCATGAAAAAATGGGGGTCAAATATTTTTATGGCGCTGAATATTCACATCCTTATTCTGCAAGGGTGGATATAATTTATCACCATAAATCATCGAGGTACAAATCCAATACCATTGCTCAGCATTATTTTTTGCACAGATGTGTCTATTCAAAGAAAAACAATAAGAGCAGAGTGAGGGTGGGACAGGATATACGGTAATTCAATTACAAGAGTGAAAGTCTCAGTTCAGCACATACATCCTCGGGAAAGGTCATAAACTACTTGAGTGGTGTCCGACAAGTGAGTTACTGCTCTCTGCAGGCGCCGACAAGAAAAGCCAACACGTTTTCGCAAGTACAATACAATAGGGGTTGAGGCCAAATATTCATATTGTAATGTTTGTAAGCAGTGTATGGTAAGTAGGGATGATTAACTCTGGTAAAAATCAACAACAACCAATTGATTGTTATTGCTTGGCTATTATTTTTGATGGGAGAGCCTCACGCTGAATGGAATGAACTCCAGCTGCAGATGCTGTTGTAGTGAGCGGAAAAGTTTCCATTGCATGGTTGTAGGCCACAGCAATGCCATTTGGTCTGGGCACTATTTATTTATTTTTTTAAAGACCAAAACAGCACATCTGTTGCTTTTAGCCAAGCAGTACATTTTTTCTTTCTTAACATACGTATATTGTGTTTATGGAAGTGTCTTATTGGCTAGCGAACATCCGCTCTGCCAACTTATTTGCAGGAAGACTAAAGCCTAAATTAAAAAATACCATTAGCCTATGAATCAGGTTGCTTTCATTATAAGATAAGAAATGCAAGGCTGTGATGTCATTGCAAGCTTTGTGGAAACTTGTTATCTTGTTAAAAGTTGAGTGAATTAAGGAATGCAACTACTTGCCCTTCATTTTAGTCATTATTTTTAAAGACAACGTCTATTGGAAAAATAGCTGAACTAATACTTTTTTGTTGTGTGATAAAATACACAATTTTTATTTCTCATTTAAGTTACATTAAAATGCAAAATATTGGCCACTAACACTACAGTAGAGATAGACGATGTTTTTTTTGCAGGGCCGATACAGATGCAATAAACATCCTTTTAAATTTCTAACAAAATGTTCAGGGAGCTCCCAAGGTTATCTATCTCAAAAAGTTAAATGAAAACTTAAACAAAAACAAGTAAACACCATAGCTCTCTATAGTTTTCTACAGTAAATATTTTTTTCCCCAAAATAAAAAAAAAACTGAAATCCTAAACTTTCACATTTCTTCGTTTTAATGTCAAACAAAAACAAATGCTTCACCAGCATCTCTTATAAAGTTAACTGAAAATTTTAAATAGCTCCGAGATTATAATGGTTTTAGATTTACCTTTTATCGGCCATCAAATAAACTACACAAATACACTACAGGCTTTGTGAAAATGGTTTACTTTGCTACGTGTTTGTTATACATTCATACCATTCGTATATTAATTTTACACACCACATTTAATCAAACTATAATTGCATTTATATCAGCAAAATGTGAATTTTACTTTTACTTACTCAGCTGTAGCTGATGTTTGCGTTATGTTCTATGTTCAATTCAAACTGTATGTATGGTGGTTAAGTCAAAGACCGTCATCAGTCTTTTTGAGTTGTAAGGACAGCAATAAACCCGAGAAGGACACCGAGGACGCGGGATGATCCCTTATACACTTTCAGATTCTGCAGTGTTACATTACTGAGATTGCACAGCAAAGGAGACACACACATTATCGAGATTGCACAGCAAAGGGGACACACAATTTGTCTCAAGGAAGTACTAGTTCATCATGCGCAATAAATCTAGCCAGTTACACTTGAACCATCCACTCCCTAACACAAAAACTATTCACAAACTATGTTAGAAAAACTGCAAAAAGCCCATTTTTCATTTGCATAATTATTCAGTGTTTGCTCTAAACGTTAGTGCTGTAAGCTAAGTGACACAAATGCAAATTATTTTTATTATAATATCCTTCTTATCTAAATTCAGTAGACTGACATTGCTTTGCAAATTTATTCTTCCTATTTATTGAAACACTTTTCGTATCATCTACCACCAAGCCTGGCAAATTTAATTTTTTTATCACAACTAACTCAAAAAGGATTTTTTTTTTTCTTTCTCCAAAGCATTTTTGAGCAAGTTAAACAGCACAGCTTCAACAATGTATGCATAAACCGAGGCCCTGGAGGTAAGGAAAGATGAGTGTTAGCGGTATAAATCCTCTTACCATAATGAGGCCAGTAGTGATAAGGTCATTGCAGCCGTGGCACAGCTCCCCAAATTTGGCCCAGTAGTCTTTTTTGCAGAAGAGCCGTCCATCTTTTTCATAGTACCAGTGGGACAGCGAGCTGCTGCACTCACAGCATCTAACAAAGGAAATACAAAGAGCAACACATCAACCTAAATAGTGGACAATAATAATTGTTCTTATGGATATGTAACACAATCTCTAAAACAGTGTATTCAAAGGAGGATACCACTACCAGAGTTTTTTTCAACAACAAAATGTTTAGTTACTTTCCTGGATAACATTTGCATGATGTTTGGTTTTATCTGAAGGATTATCTTACTGAAAACTTGCCTCACTGCGTCATTTTTCAACATCTGCGTCAAACACCGGCAGGGTGAAAGCCAAATGAATCTGTCGTTTCGATGTCCGTGACCTTTACATTTTACGCAAAGCCAAAACTGTAGTCCTGGTGGTGATAATGAGCGTCTTTGCAAGGACTATCACAAGCACCACTAATGAGGTGGGCAAGGCAAGACAAAATGAGATCACATCAAAACACAGCTATGAGTGGGCCTTTGTGCTCGTGTGTGTCTGCAGTGACTGTTTTTCAAAGAAAAAAGCAATGCTGTCATCTGAAACATCATAATGACTAGAGTGTAGTATTGTCCATTCGGATCAACATTAAAGAATGTTAATTTGATAGTGGAAAGTGTCTTTACAGTATTTTGACCAACAATGGGTAGTGTATGGGCTGGGTTGTTCATTTATTGATCGTTTAAATTTTACCCTGCTGGGTTGCTGGATGTTAACAATTTGCTAAAAATGGCAGAATTCCAGAACTCTTGTGTCATTAACCTGAGTGGGAAATTTAGCACATGGGTTTTATAAGGCTTAATGGCAGCTGCCTTACATCACCAAGCACAATGTAAAGTAACAAGTCACAAGTAGACTCTGGAGTGGAAACGTTCTTTAGAATGGTGAATCATCCACCTCTGGGTTTAACTAATACCAAGGGACCATTACCTACTTGGCCGAATTATGCCAGTTTTGCGGAATGGGGAAAAGACTAATGGGTTTGTTTGGGGGTTTGGATAGACCCCTCCAGTGGAAGGAAATCTTGAAGAAAGAATCTAGGACGAAAGCTTCAACCCATATTTTGGGCAATACTTCTCACTTTGTGACTGTGGAGAGGTCCTTTTCTGTTTCAGCTGCCTCAGATCAAGTTCCAGAAAAGCATGGGTGGTTGAATTTATCCATATTGTCCTGAGACAGATTTCTGATTTTGGAGGAGAAAAAAAGCTATAGCTGCAAGAGTCAGGACAATTTCATAACAATATCTTATTATGTAAAGCATGACTATCATCCTGTATGTTGCAGATAGTGCACACTTCACTCTCCGCACCACCGCTACATCACAAATGTTTATGAAATTATTGTAACTAGCTTCCAGTAATAGGCATGTCTGCTTGTACTTGTTGCTGCCATGTGTGTTAGTAGCGGCAAAAGAATTATAATCACAAACGTCTATGCTAATTTCCATTAGCCTGCCTATGGTGTTTGGCATTGTGTAAGCATTAGGCTAGCGCGCTAGCGTTAGGCTAGCACAATTTCATTAGACAAAATGACATGATTTGGTTGAACACTGTTGTTTAAATATACAATGTTTAATTGTGTGTCAGATTTACAGTGGGATTCAACAGTAAAACAGCCTTAAACAAGAAACGTTGCCTTTTATTTGGAGAACAGGCACTCTGAAGATCTTTAAAAAAAAAAATGTTTTGAATAAGGTTAAGTGACAGTGTGTTTGGATGAATTTAAGTGTGTTTTAATAAGTTGAAATGTTCAAAGCATGTGGGAGGGGTGAACCGTGAAACTGTTTTTATATGGTCTGTAGGTCATACATTTTCCACCTATTGAAGGTGGTTTTGGAACTTTCTTGCCACCCCCAGTGGACCATTATCACTTAGACCAACTTTAAAAAATGTACCACTATTTTCCATTAGACAATATACAGAACTCTGTCTGTACTGAAAGTGTGCTAATCCCCACTTTGTATGATAAACTAATGTGTGCATGCGGGGGAAAAAAGTGTCTACCAGCTGTGACTAAGTGTCTCCCCCACTTCCTCTCAGTTGACCGTCTAAACGTCCAATCCCCAATTTCCAACACACACGGTCACATTCCTCACTTTACTGGCATTCCTCGTCATGGCTCCTCGTGTGTTTAGCTGTAAAGCAGTGAAAGTGTTGCTAAACTTTGCAGGTGCAGCAATTTCCTTGCTTTGACTTTGGTCAAGGTCGTCTCTGTCAGCAAGCCTGCTGAGTCGCACTCACTTTGCGGCCTGGATACACAATTTATTCATAGGCACTTGATCGCAGGCACGCCCTCTCTCTTGAGCATCTGCATGCTGTGCTTCACAGCACATCGACAGAGCTGCTTCAGTATGCAGCATGTTTGGGTGGGAGGAGATTTGGAAGTGGGTCAAGGCTTTCAGGAGATGTCAGCAGCATCCAGACAGAAGCTACTTTGCGTTCCTCGCCCTGTGCCCTTTAATAACTTCCCTTGAGACACATACCCGTGAACGGAAAATCTGTGCTGAGACAAATTCACACCTGGGGGTGTTCACAGATGTGATTACATTCATTTTCCATGCAAACATATGTAGCTGGGAGTGGCAGAATTAAATATATTGGTGAATACCCCAGTGTCAACCAGATTGTGATGCCCTCAAGATAAGAATAATAAAAAAAAGGATATAATCAAGTATTTCATTAGGAGGGAATGGTATATGTTCAGTCATTATTGCAGTAATTTGTGTGTACATCACATTTGGGTATTTTTTTGCGTGACTGAATTTAGACCATAAGAGGATTATCAGCATGAAATACTCAGAGAGTCTTTGCACACTTGATTTTCTGCATGTGCACACACTGACACACTCACACGCATACAGAATGTGAAAATATCCACACGAACTTGGGTGATTTGTTGAACATAAGCACATGACTCTGGAAAGACAAGTTAAGCATCATAGGATGTAATTAATGAGCATGGAAAAATGAGAATGGAATAGGAACAGATTAGAGACACCCAGCTGGGATCCCCAAAGGGGCCTGAAAACAGCCAATCGCTGAGGGGATAGAAATGGAGGAGTCAAGTCCGTAAATCTAAAACTGTCGCCTGTCTCCTCCTGAAATCCTGTTGGAATCCCAATGGAATTAAATTCAGTGTCTGACAGCAATAAATTATTTCTTTTTTTCCAGGACAAAACTCAGGCAGCTTGCTCCCAAATCTCATCTGGACCCGACTTGGATATTACAGTTGTTCTTGGGATTTATTTACAACAACATGGCTGTCTTTATGTGAGAAAGACTTTTAAGTTTTCACTGTAAAAAAAAAAAAACAACAACTCTAGAATTTGACTCATTTGTTGAAAATAATGTTGTTTTTAAAATAACAATAATCTAGGTGTGATATGCCCTGAGATTGCCCGGCAACCAGTCCAGGGACACTGGGAGAGGCTGCAGCTCATCCGTGGCCCTAGTGAGGATAAGCTGCATAGAAGATGGATGGATAAATAACACTAGTCTAGACAACTATATTGGGCACCCAGGAAATAGCCCACACAATTATCAATACTGCTCGTTTCAAAAAAAAGAGCAACAAGCAAAAGCTCCCAGCGACTTTCAGAAGCAGACTGACTCAAATGGTTGAAAGGGGACAGCTTCATTATACAGTATGCAATGTCGTTTTGTGGCATGGCTGCTAGCTCCCCATTGCTGCAGTAATATATTTTTAAATTCAACATTCTACATTATTGCTATGGTTTGCTTTACCGCTATTGTATTGGAGCGAAAAGTCACGTTTAAATTGACAAGGGAAGCAGACAGGTTTTACTTTATAGCACAAATAATTTATTAGAAGATTTTAACTCATTCACTGCTATTGACGGCTATGGACGTAAAAAAATTCATTCAAACTATTTCTACTAGGTAAAAAAAAATTCTACCTTTGTTAACAAGAGTATGAAAACCTTTTTTTTTTTATTGTACATTTAGAACAGATATAAAATGTGTGATTAATTGTGAGTTAACTAGTGAAGCCATGCGATTAATTACGATCAAAAATTGTAATCGCCCCAAATTTTTAATAATCTTTAAATCGCACAGGAGATTATTTTTTTATTGTAATTAATCACATGACTTCAAGAGTTAACTCACAATTAATCACACCTTTTATATCTGTTCTAATAGTACAATAAAAAAAATCTAGATTTTCCTGCTCTTGTTAACAAAAGTGGAAAAAAATGTTAAACCAATAGAAATAGTTCAAATGAATTTTTGACGTCTATAGCCGTCAATGGCAGTGAATGAGTTAATGACATCTCTCTACCATAACAATTAACTGCAATTAGGTTCATGTGCATGTGTATCACAGCAGTTAAAACCGTTTTTAAATACATAATGACCTCCACATGTTGCTCTTTGTCGACCTTTTCCTTCATTCATATTTATTACCCCCCCCCCCCCCCCATGAGGCAATGTTATTAGACATTTTCATGATGTAATAATCTGGAACATCTGTGCATACTGTTAATCATGTGGAGCGCCAGACGAAGGTCAGAACGGAACATGATTCATTTGTCCCAGCTCATAAGAATCTGAATGACATAAAAGTGCAATAACAATACACAAAAGTGCAATAGATAATAATACGTTTGCAAACTGTATTTTTTATGGATATAAAGAAAACTTTTGACATGATAGATCATATGTGAACAAAATTATAAAATTTTGAGATTAGAGGGATAGGGTTGCGTTAGTTAAAAAGTTATATGGATAAAAGACAGCAGTTTGTGCACATACAGGGGAACAAAGGTCTTTAGTTTTGGATTTCACCTGTGGTGTACCGCAAGAGTCAATATTAGGACCAAATTTATAAATATTGTGCCTAAACAATATATGCAATAGTTCCAATGTATTAAAGTATGTTATCTTTGCCGATTAGAAAAATGTTTTGTGCGCAGGGAAGAAGCGGCTGGTGGAAGTTTAGGCAACATAATAGGACACATTGAAATTGTGGTTTGAAATAAATAATACTTAACTACTAAAAAAATTAATCAATAAATTTCCGTCATCTATGGAATTAAAAACAGATACTATAAGATTGGAAATGGTTTACAAGAATCAATTTTTAGTAATTATTATTGACTCTAGGCTTAGGTGGAAACGACCAATCATGGCTTGTGAATGTCCCATGACCAAATTCAGAACCGCCCCCTGAAATGGATGAATTTTGCTGCTTTACTCATATTCCACAAACACAATATAAAAACAGAATAGACTTACAGACTTTAGACTAGGCTGGGCACATACATATTACTTACTTCAAGTGTTAAATCTAAATAGGATTTAATGTTTCCAGGCATTCATACAATATTCTTTGCTATTTGACACATGGCACAAGTGCGAGGAGGAAGCGAAGGCTCGAGCGAGTTTGTGTGTACAGGTGTTGCCCCGGGCCGTTATATGACGTGCACATTTGACACTGGTGCAGGAAGTGGATGGAACCAAATGGGCCTGATGTGATGAGAGCCATGGATCACCATTAGTTGACAGATGTAAACCTGAAATATTTACGAGGGTACACACACCCACACCGTTAACTTCAGATTCACTAAACATCCTTCCCTTTCCCTTTTCTTTAAAAAAGTCAGTTTAATAAAAAGGAGGTTTCAGACTAATGTCCCTACAGCAATGATTCCCAGCCAAATGTGCTATGCTGTGAGAAACTATCCAATTTCATTGATTACTTTGTTCATTTATCTATGCCAGTGATGTGTTGTGACAAGAGGAACTGAAGATGTGCGCACAAACAACCGCACACGCAGAAATGTAGCTGCTTATGAATTATTAAAGCTTCCATCATCTTCTATAAAGCTCAGAGGGACATCCATCACCTCTGTCTGCAAAGCATGCAGGAATGCTGTTGAGATCTGATCAATATGCCAATATGTCAAGGACAATCGAGAAAACAAGCCAACATAATATTACCGAGGCTTTTACAACTTATCTGACTGATGGTGATGAAAACTAATGCGTCTGCTGCGGAAAATGTAGTATTGTGCTGAAATCCTCACTAAAAAAAAGATGCACACGAATACACTGCCTGGGGAAGACATCTTTGTTCCCGCCCATAAGATCATGCAAATTGAGGGGATTACGGCATCCGTGCCAAAACATTCCCTTTTGCATGAAGGAAACCACCAGCAGGATTCCTCAACACAGACAATAACACCCCCGATGGGACATCATTTTAGCAAATGAATTCAGGTTTTAATGTCGCTTAGCTCTCACACACTTCCAAGGATCCGTCCCAAAACACTCTGCCCCTTTTTGAACCCCGTCTTTTCACCTCCATGGCAACCCGAAATGCCACAGCAATGAGGTCACCTCTCTCTGGGAGAAGACATTCGCTCATCGTGCTGACCTCCCGCCTACTCTCTATTGGGCAGCATTAAACCAGGAAATCCCTCAGCCAATGAGGTTAGGACTCCAGTGACCTTGGCAGTATCGAGTGAAAATCCTCGTTCACGGTTGAACATTTACTCCATTTGTAAAATTCCCACCAAATGGAGGAAAATAAGCTGTGCATTTTAAACAGCACTGCGTGTACTCTGGGGAAGGAACAGACGCTCCGAGGTGACCGTGTTTGTATTTGTGACACCATTCAGCTGGTAAACAGCCTGTGAGTAAAGGCTGTGCACGGCAGCAGTTTGCTTTGTGAGAGTTAAGCTGCGAGCTCGGTCTGGGAACTTCTCACTTGTTTTACTGGCTGGGGAACAATAAAAGAAAGCTCTGGAAGCTGATTATTGTTCGGAGGGATTCAGGAGACAGAAGAGTGTCTGCTCATCAGCATTTAGAGAAGAGTCCGTGTCAGACTAAAGCTTGAACACAAATTCTGAACAGCAGGAAAAAAAGAGTTCTTAAACACTATAGATTGCTGCTACACAATATTTACAATAGAGGCACTTGGGTGATTAAAAGTTGTCAAGTGCAAAATATGCTAGGAAGAAACAGTTGAAATAACCTGAAATCTTGTTGCAAACAAATTAAAAAAAAACCTGAGCATCCCAATCTGATCTGGAAGTGAAGTAAATAAAAGCACATTTAGCTTGCACTTGTTTTAGTGTCCAGCAGAGGACGACTACACTAATTTCTAAAATATTTGTTTATGACACTTGCCATTGCCATTGCGGGCCGGTTACTCCACTTTTATCAATATCCACTAACAAGGTATGAACATTTGAAGACATTTGCTTGATAAACAATGGGAAAAAACATTCCTAATTTACTCATTAACTGCCATTGACGGGGATATAAACGTCAAAAATTCATTTGAACTATTTCTATTAGTTTAAAAAAAAATTCCACTTTTGTTGAAAATCTAGATTTTTTTTATTGTACATTTAGTTTTGTACATAAAATTTGTGATTAATCGCGAGTTAACTAGTGAAGTCAGTTTTTAATCGCCTGACGCCCCGAATTTGTTATAATATTTTCTTTATTTTTTATTTTTATTCATTCACTGCCGTTGATGGCTATAAACGTCAAAAATTATTTTGAACTATTTCTATTAGCTTAACATTTTTTTCTACTTTTGTTAACAAGAGTATGAAAACCTAGATTTTTTTTTTATTTTACATTTAGAACATACAGAATTTGTATGTCTTGCCCCTAATTTTTAATAATCTTTTTTTTATGAATTTATGGCAGTGAATGAGTTAAGTATAAATACAGGGAGTCCTCAGGTTACGAGTTCCGTTCCTACGGCGATGTAACCCAAAATCACGACTTAAGTCGGATTTCCCCGTTAATGTCGATATTCACATCAAAATACTTTGTACAGTAATTAAAAAAAAAACATTATTGCGCGACCCGGAAGATGCCGGAACCAATATTTCGTGTTTCCGCACGGACATTCATTGGTGACGGACGGCGGACCGGAGCTAATTCAAGCTTAGACACGGAAATGTGACTCGCCTGATGGCGAGCCGACCGGCTGATGGACGTCCGTTGCTGGAGGTAACAACAACACAACTTTAAATAATTTTAAAATGGAGTGATTACTGAGGGAAATTAACAAAAAATAAGGTATTACGGACAACGTACCTTGAGCACTCCCTGTACTGCTTGTATTTATCCTTCAGTGTTTTGTCAACTTCACAAGTACAGGGACACTTTGACTTGCGAGTGACTCAGTCATTCTTTTGAAATATGAGCCGTAATTTGGTAAATTCACAGTTTGGGAGATAGTAAACAATTCTTCAAAAAAGAGGCCACATACGAGCCTCAAGCTGTTAATTGCCGTTGCCTGTTAACGTTTACTGGAAAGCTGAACAGGAAACAACAGAGAACTGCATGTTCTGCATTTAAACAAACCACATAACTTTGTCTGACAAGTCTGCTATCTTAAGGCTAACACATAAATTAAAAAAAAACATAAATGTGCTAATGAAACTAGCATAGCGAATCATCAGCGAATTTCATGCTTGTAAACGGCAAGAAAAACAAAAGCCCAAGGCTGCTGGTACCATTGTGTTGCGTATGGTTACATAAGCCATACAATTAACTAGGAGATACCTTTCAAAGTAAAAAAAAAAATGTGTTGGCTTTTTTTCAAATGCTATGTATTGATAGCAAAAAGCAAACCTCATGATAATCGGTGGACAAGTGAGCAAGTTACGACTTATTTTCAAAATCGCCTTTGATGTAAAAGTCACCCCTGCCAACATGGCCGCCACGAACGCATGGCAGCGCGCTGGCATATATATGGGATTATTACGCATTACACTACTTGAATGAACAGCAACTGACCAATCAGAGGCCATTGTTTGGTCATGGCAAAAAGGAATCGTCAGCTTTATACGGAAACCTGTATGATGGGGATTCCCCGCATGGACATTCACAACAGCAACGTTATAAGCAATGGTTTATGTCTTCTTCATTGAGTATCTTTTACAAAATGAGATTTTTTTGAACACTTCACAATGTTTATATCATAAAAATGAAGGTTTTAACCGATGAAAGAGGACAAAGTTTGAACTACTAAACCGTTATTGCCTCATATCTCGGAACCTACGTGTGACTTTAAACTCATTTTAATAACTCACTTTAATATTAAAGCAAAGAACACATCACAACCCGCATGATGAAGCCTAAGCACCATTCAAAAAAAACACACACACACACTGAACACACATCCACCTATGATAATCAAGAGGAAGTCAATGACCATGTTTTATATTTGCATCCAGAAGTTGAAGTGGTTAAGAGTTGATGTGAAGCCTGGGTGAGCTTACAGGAAATTTAGGACGTGAGTTGCCAAAGTATCTTCACCATGACACATTTCAGAAGTGACATCCCTCTGAAAGAGACACACTTGGGATTTTTCAGTGGCTGTATGCAATTTTATGTCTATTTTGAAGAAATATATTCCCTAGCCATGCCACTCATAGCTGTTAAAAAAGCTTATTTACAACCCCACAAAGGAAAATAGTCGAATTACTTGACTGACCAGTCACCACAGATCAATATTTACAATACAGCAGATTTCATATCAAGTCATTTATTATTTATTTTAAACAACATCATCTAACTTTGTGCCTTATGCATCTCTCCTAATGATTCACTTTTGTCTTGTCTCTTAATTCCCCTTGTAGGATTGTTTTCTAATTCTGTAATTGCCATACATATGAACAATTGGACTTTTTGTTTGAATTAGAAATGTTTTAAATCCAAACGTTAATGTTTTAGCTTTGATGCAACTGAGGCATCCTGGGAAATGTCTTTTGTGGGTCTTGCACTGAAAAGAATTGAGGAAACCCTTTATTTAGTTTCCACATTTACCAATTAGTCAGATAGAAACCATAATTAATTGATTCAAAGAAAAAGGAAAATGGAGTGCTGTAAATGAATGCTCCTTAAAGGTTAGACTCAAGTGTATAAAAGGACATTCTCAAACACACTTCACAGCTCCTCAGAACGTGAAAAAGTTGAATCCAGCACATTCAACTTACTTGGTGTGCTGATGCTGTCTCTTGCCGTGCTGATTCTTTGCTGACATTTCCCCCACAGGACCGAAGGTGTCGTTTTGACACTTAAAAGCCACACTCATGTCCGCAGCGCTGATGCTGAACTCGCAAAGCGTGACAAGCAGCCTCGCAGCCTGGCAGTCGCTGTCATCAATGACACACTCTACTCCGCTTCTCCCTTGCTTTGTTTGCTCCCACAGTGCAGCTGCCTTTTTGGCCTCAACGACTTCCTGCGGTTGTCCTCTGGGAACACACTTGACTCTGTGACATCACGGCCTCAGCCATTCAAACATACATTTATGGCCTTGATTCCTGAATCGTAATCATAATCAATAACAATAATAATAAATATAGGCCAAAAATGTATTATTTTTAAAGCAGTTGAATGGGCACAATTATATGCTGATTTTTGTTCTTCTCGGATCAGCCCGATTAAAAAAATAATAATGGAAATGGGGAGTGATAGTAATTTAATATGTTTAGGCCTCTTATTGTGCTTTTAACTTATCAGTGCCATCAACTGATTGAGGTGTTTTTCATATTAGCATCATGTTCATATTTAACACAGTCAAGTGGAACACAGAATAAGAATACAGTAGAACATTGAATGTCCAATAAAGTTCCCAAAATTGTTTAGGTTGGCATAAAAAAAGTACATCTTTATGTCTGTCTTATATTTAAACAGTTACGCAAAATTTCAAACATACATAACATGTCATAGCTGTGATATGCTTTCATCAAAAATCTTTTAATTAGCCATGTGAAATCAGCCTGTTCGGAGGGGGCGGTCCTGTATCATTCAAATAAACCACATCTCGCCTCAACTTGCATGCAGCTAGTGTCGGACCCGATGGGTCGACCGCCGCTTAGTCCCATGATTCGAGCTCCCACCACTTGTCTCCATCTGCTGTGCTTTTGCTAGCTTCTCCTGCTAGTCGCTCTTGTTAGCTGCTCCAGCTAGTTCTTGCTAGCCGCTCTTGTTAGCCGCTTCAGAGAGTTCTTGCTAGGCGCTAACTTCTGCTCATTTGCTCACTCCAAATAATAAATGGTAGTAATTGGTGGTAGTGTTGCAAAGTGTGGACTCTTCTGGGGCACCGTAGTTCAAAATTGTTCCATTCTATTAGTTCACCATTAGATGGCCGTAAATTCTACACACAGTGTCCCTATAATTTTGTTGCATTTGTTGCAGCAGATGCATAAAAAATATTTGCGTAAGTGCTGTTCATCAGAAGCTGACACTGATTATGTTGTAAACCAACCCTAATCTGCATGTCATAACTTGCGGCTTTACCAATAACATGGTAATGTTTCTACGTAGCAGTTTCTGAAAATGGCTGCTCTTTGCCCAGCCTATGTGCCAATAGCTTAAACGGGTGGTGCTATTTAAATTTGCTAAATTCTTACTAACAGGACCATTTATGGATATAGGCAGCTAACAAATGATTTACTTGGCTGTGTTAAGTATGCACTTGTTGGGGGGTCAGGCACTCCAAAGACCAAATTCATTTTATTGAAGCAATAAAAATAAATAAAAAGCCTTTCATATAAAAAATTCATGCCTGCATCTTTGGACATTTTTTCCAAGTTGTTTTTCCCATACATGATCACGACTTGAACAAAAATAATCTATTCAATGCAAATGCAAATCGGGATGTGTGTAGGCAAAAGATAGCCATTGGTTGAGGAAAAAGCCATGAGGAACTCTGATCACAGTAGCAATGTCAGAAAATCAAGATGTACCAAATCCACAAATTTATATTAGCGTTTAATTATAGGCAAAAGTGACAGAAGTTGAGGCAAAAAGAGCTTGCTTCATTTAATTTATGTTACGATATCATGTACTGCAGCTTGCGTTGCCAGGCAGAGTTGGTTTGCAAGCAGAAGCAGCTGAGTCACTGCAGCCTTTTGTGTTCTCTGCTGCCAAGGCGATCCTCACTGTTACCAGAGCAACCTCATTTGGACTTCTTCTTTTTTTTATGCAGTCAGAAACGTGCCCGTCCGTCTCAAAGCAGCATCAAACATTTTGTAAGTTGCTTTTATGATCAAAACAGACACACATTGCATCCCCCAATACGCACTCCATAACCATGCAGCGAGGAGAAAAGTGCAAAGCACAGGCTTTTACAGTCCTTCGGGATGACTGTCAAATTGCCGAATGTCAAGCTGAGTTCGTTTTTACTGCGGCCGGACGCCGGTGCACTTGAATGCAGTAGTATCACTGCAACATGGAGCACATGCGCTCACAAAATGGTAGATAAATAAAAAGCATAGAAAGAAATCGCAGTACAGCAACACAACAAACTACTACAAAACAGTCAAAGAGTCTACAAGACGACACATAAAGTCAGTGTATTTTTTAAAAAAATATATAACATTTGTGTGCCTTGTGCGATTTAGTGTTAAAATATTATCACCTCCATTTTGAAATGGCAAAAAAACAAAACCAAAAAACAGTCGGTTTGTTTCAAACCTTGCTGGACTGCACGTTTTTCTTCTTTTTTTTAACGTGACGTTCGTCAGACAGTATTCACTTGCCAGCTATGTTCCAAATGGGAGGGAGCAGTGCGCCCTCTGGTGGACAAACTATGCACTGACAATTCTGAGCCACATTCATCATTGTACTTGCATTGATGCTGGTGACGTTAAATGTTCCA
The DNA here is from genome assembly GCF_054856555.1 of Leptonotus elevatus. NCBI lineage: Eukaryota > Metazoa > Chordata > Actinopteri > Syngnathiformes > Syngnathidae > Leptonotus > Leptonotus elevatus. Next base: position 11,827,106 of record NC_141245.1, read on the forward strand.
TTGGCTGACTTGACAACACTGACGTAACAGTACCACGAGAAAGGCAGCTAACTTATTTGTAAAACTGATTTCCAAATGAAAAATAATACTTAGTTTGAACAGTCAAGAAAAAAAGTCTACACTCTACTCTTAATCACACGAGCAAGACATTTTGGAATTGAAGCCTCCTATCTAACTAAAATGACAATGACATTTCCCATGTTAACCTTTTGATTTCATTCAATGTTCTTCTATATTTATTAGAGCAGAGTGGAGAGACGCTCACGGCTGATATGTGACACTTCAAATGAATGTAAAGGAGCTGACAACACTTGGGGCTGAATAGGCGACACAAGCCCACTTTAAAAGGGACACAAAGTCGTGTAGAGCACCATTAATGAGCATCGATTGTGATGCCACACAGACACCAGTGGGGCCTACACACACATGCACAAAAGATTTGCCGCCACGTGCCCAGATATCCTGCTCGTGTTACCCATTCAGACCACCGCGCCGATGGAAATCACTCGTGACGCACTGAGTGCTGAGTTTCCCCACAAAGCGAGAGTCAATTTGCTGAGCGTCTCAGATGAACAAAATGTGAAAGGAGAAGGGAAAGTAGTGCGGCAGGCGGAAACTAAACAGAAGCTGAGAATGGAATAAACTATGTTATCAATGGTACCACAAGAGCGATCTTAGATCTTAGGTGATTTTCAAGTTAAGGGCTGCTGCTTGGTCGATTTGTTTCGCTTTTTGTTGAGAGGCAACTTTTTTGTTACAGTGGAGCTTCAAATATTCTTCCACTTGAGTGAAGTAAAAATAATACGCAGGACAAACAGTCAAACACACAAATACAAAATTAAAACACTTGACAGTTACAGTTGGGTCAAAAGTAACCCAATTATGGATAAAAAATGGACTGATACACTTTATGGTTCAATTTGACCCAACTTTCTGGGTTGTTTTATAAAAAATTATCCGATTTTTTGACCCAGGTAAAGAATCTGACCTATATTTATGAGTTGTTTTACGCTGAAAAAACCCATTTCTTGACTCAAAGTTGGTTCAAATCGACCCAAGTAGAGGAACGGTCCATTTTTTACCCATAGTTGGGTTATTTTTGACCCAACTGTTTTTAGAGGGCAGGCCACACCCCTTAAAGGCACACACAACATTTTTTTTTTTAAGAAGAGGTTGTGCCTTTTGGCTACACAGCATAATTGCAGAGTTAAATTTGTGGGAGTTCATTTTAACTCCCAAAGTGTAAGAGTTGATCACCTAGAGTTAGATTAACTCCACAGAGTGTTAGATTAACTCTGCCTTGCACTTCTCCAGTTTGAGAGACAAGTCGGCGCCATTTTCCTTGCTCCCCTTTCCTCCTTGTTTATAAAAAAAATAAAAATTCAGCGACGTAGTGAAGCTTCAAAAGGAGAAACGCCATACAGCAAGGGATGACTTACACTTAAAAAAACATAAAACCTTTATTTCCTTATATTCTGTTTTATTATATTTTTATGCAATGCAGCCTATATTTTGTAATTAAGAACACCTATAAAAAAAGTGTGGTTGTTTTTGGGAGGCTGGAATGGCTTAATGACATTTCAATTAATTTCAATGGATTATGAATGAAGTAATCTGAATTATGAGCTCGGTTACAGAATGAATTGAACTCATAAATCAAGGTACCACTTTACTAATTTGTGCATTTCTCTATTGCAGCTTTAAAGGGATACTCGACTCCTTGAGCCATTTTCATCAGTTTTTCTATAATTAATGTGATAATACCTTTAACTCATTCACTGCCATTGACGGCTAAAGAGGTCAAAAATTCATTTGAACTATTTCTATTAGTTTAACATTGTTCCCACTTTTGTTAACTTTTGATTTTTTTTATTGTACATTTAGAACAGATATAACATTTGTGATTAATCGTGTGTTAACTAGTGAAGTCATGCTATTAATGATGATTACAATTTTTAATCACCTGACGCCCTTAATTTTTAATAATATTTTCTTTAAAAAAAAAAGATTATTAAAAATAAGAAAATAAAAATTAAATTACTTTTTTTTTTTTTAAGAAAGAAGAAAAGATTATTAAAAATTAGGAATTTTTCATAATGAATCCCATGACTTCACTAGTTAACTCACGATTAATCACACATTTTATATATTTTCTAAATGTCCAATAACAATTTTTTTCCTAGGTTTTCATACTCTTGTTGACGTCTATAGCCGTCAATGGCAGTGAATGAGTTTATAACTAATTTTGCCACATGAAAATTAAGGATTAAATTAATTCTGGACAAAATATGAACTTTTTACTGCTGAAAATAGCTCAATGAGTCAAGTATCCCTTTAAGAAGCAACTCATGTATGACATGACTATGTGCATTACATGGTTCACAAGGCCTGAGTGGATTTGTTCCCACACAAAGCCACACATCCACTCATCACCACACACACACACACACACCCGTGCACATGCGCTCTGCGTGCTCAGGCCGTTACTGCACAAGCTACCGGCTACCATCAGCCACTATCCAAGTGTCAAAATGGCTCCTCGTGAGCACACGTGGGCACCTTGCCGGACGGGCCATTAGCTGGCAAATGTGAGTGAAGTGCTTTCGATAAACGCGTCATGCCCATTTGTCCTTTCTATATACGCATAAATCTCTCAAGTTGAACGCAGATTGATTCTCAAATCAATCAATATTGAGTCAACTCCATGCAACGCAGTCTCGCTCCACGAATGATCTGCATAGCATGCACCGTACCTGAAGCAGATGGTGTGCCAGTCATTGCTGAGAGCCTGAAGATACTGTCCATCGTAGATCCTCTGTTTGCACCCCGCACATACGGGCAAACGTCCTCCAGCTGCAACCAAAGTCACATACAAGGAGTGAGCAGCATGCATTGTGGTTAGACGCCATTGCAAACAACAACCACAAAGATAAACAAACATATTAATCATCCCGTCATTTCAAAGAAGCCCATTAGCTACGTTAGGAAAACCTATTCAGGCTTGCATTAAAGAAATGCTGATGAAACCTTCAGCGGAAAGGTGGAGGCGGCAGAAGTAGGAGCAACAGACAGCAAGGCATTACAGCTCACTTAAGCACATTTTAAAGTTAATCCATCTAAAAGCACATCACACACACATCACACACACACACCCTTTTACATCCGAGGCCCTGAAGACATAAATGCATTGAGAGGCTGAGTAAGAGATGTTAGTGTACTGTATCATTATCAGTCAATACGGCTTTGTTACGGATCGTACGGGCCATAGTCTTAAGTTTTACATGAAGGGGACTGGACACTTATGTAACAACATAGTAATAATAACTGTGCATGCAAATGTAACATTATAGTACTTTTACTAAGCACAATCTTAAAAATGTAGCATTCCTACTATGAAAACAGCATTGTTAATACTGTAGTAATACACTACTGTTGTAGTACATGTAATAGCAAAGTAATTACTAATAAACAAACATGTAACAACGAGTTCATTACCAATGAGTGCTCGTGTAACAACACAGTAAAGATGATGTACCATCCTGAAGCGACAGCATTGACAGAGTAGTGAGAGTGGCCGTAACAACATGGTTATTACCATGTAGTAGTGACTGCACAGGACAAGCAACTACTGACACAGCATAGCAATGACTACCCAGTGTGAGTGTAACATAATAATGTCAATGTAACATGGTAATTACTGTTGAGCAAAATGGTAATAACTGTAATTACTGCTAAGTGAACATGTAATGACAGCAATTGCTACTGATACATAGGCTGTAATGCAAATTTAAAAACAGGCATGAAAATAAAAAATACATTTGAGATGTTTACATTTAATATTATGGATTTTTTTTTTTAATTGATGTGAAATGTACTTTCAGTCACAAGCCAATTACAGCTGGCTATTGCCGTCAAATAAACCAAGATACTTTAAGACTGTACTGTGAGTTTTTGAGCTTTGAAAGGCCACCTCTTGTATACACAGATTATTTACGTAATGGCTTGCTGTAGCACTGTAGTTTTATTGATCTTCTTGACAAGGAGGGCAATGCCAATGATGGCCTCTAATGTCTCTCCATTCTCCTTCCACCTAAGCTCTTCATTAATTCATATTTATCACCTTGTCTCTTTATTATGGAGCACTTCACTTGCTCATTATTGCAGAATCTGGTGTCTGCAACGGCCACTAAAAGACACTAAGGGCTCAGATGAAAGGCGAACAAATACACAATACACAATAGTGCAAACACTTGATTTTTTTCTGACTCATATCTAAACACGCAAACACACAGTGACTTGCAGCAGACCACTGCAACATCACGTGAGTCATCACATCCAAGTTAGCCCCGTTTGTGTTGCGACTGCTTAAGGACATTTACTCTATTTTTTTATTTTATTTTTAAACAGACATTGTGCACCTTCAGATGGAAACTGACTTTTGCAATGAAACATTTAGATCAGAAGCTGCAGTCAAACACGGTGGTGGCAGCTGTGATGGCCTAGGGGTCGCTTTGTTACTCCAGAGCCTGGTTGACCTGCAGTATTTAATGGAACAATGAGGTTTGCTTTCTAACAGAAAATTCTGCAGGTGTTCGGTCATCAATTCGATCCCCTAAGTCTCAGGTTCTCTTGAGTTATGCAACAAGACAGCAGATAGATAGATAGATAGATAGATAGATAGATAGATAGATAGATAGATAGATAGATAGATAGATAGATAGATAGATAGATAGATAGATAGATAGATAGATAGATAGATAGATAGATAGATAGATAGATAGAAAGAAGTGTTTTCGGCACAGAGACAAGAAGAATATGCTTTACAAATGTACATTAGAACGGGCATGACCTGGAGTTGAACACTTGCACGCAAGCGTGACGAAGAAGGCAACATGGCCTCATTTAGACAACCATCTGGACGTGCAGTCTAACACTCTTTCTAAACACAACACATACTGGACGAAAAGCAAACTACAGAGGGGAAAACCGCAAGACTTGTTTTGCCCACCAGCATCTCAATGCGAGAGCAAGTCCCGCCCGGGCGGTGTACTCGGGTGACCATTCCAACCACCCCTCTTTCCATCTTTACCTTCCTCCTCTCCCATGCGTTCGTTCTTCCAGGTGCAGCAGAACAGCATCAACCGCATTCACTCTCCGACAGAGAGCCAGGAGACTCTGGTCGACGGAATACCGGTGCCCAACCACCTCAGGCCGGCGGTGTCCTAGCAGCAGCGGTTGGCTTGGGTTTTTCTTCCTGCTGCCCGCTTCGGGTCTGCGCCTCTGCGGGGGATTCATTCAAGAGGGCAACGAACCAATCAAACTGTTCTGCCGGCCACAGGACGACGCTGATTGGTCGAGCATGGTTGGACCCTCCCTTCTTGTTGAGCGGGGCACTGGTGGGCGGGAAGTGCTGTAGGGACTGCTGGAAATATTGTGGATTTAATATTTAAACCTAATTTACTAACAACAGATTCATATAATATAATATAATATAATATAATATAATATAATATAATATAATATAATATAATATAATATAATATAATATAATATAATATAATATAATATAATATAATATATCTTTTAGGATATACGAGACCTGTTTTAAGGATTACACAACTGAAAAAAAGAACATAGATAGACAACTGAAACACTCTCACACCTACAATCAAAATTATGTCTCATATCAAACTAAAGTGGTCTTCAATTATATATTGACATGCTCTCACACTTTATGCTGAAAGGCTCTCATTTAAGCTCTCATCTAATAGATTGAAATCGTCCCATACAACACACTAAATTGCCCTCATATTAAAAAAGAAAAGAAAAAAAAGACAGAAATATTACGGAACGTTTTTCTATATTAATACAGTATGTATATAAACATATCAGGGTTGATGGTAAGATTTATAACAATATTACTGTAGAGATTATACTTGCCATTGGTTACATGAGACAGGACCACCCCCTCAAAAATCAGGTAACTTTCAGGAGGCTTAAATAATAGGCTTTAAAGTATACTGTAATTATTTATCCTTCAAATATTTTGATGAAAACATGTCAGTCATCATATTATTAACATACACGGGAACTGTTTGAAAATGTGATCAAAATTCATAATAGGTCTCAGTTCATTTTTCCAAGGCGTGAAGATGGTATATATTTGAGTGGTTCGGAATGCAGCCTGCGACCCCAGGTTTGATTTCCTCAGCGAGCAGTCCTCCAGCCTTATGTAACGTCTGCATCACAGCTCAGTGCTTTATTATTTCCAGATGGCCCAAAAAGTAGGAGTTACCCAGCTGTGGCAAAGGGACGTCTTAATTTGCTTCACTGTTGAAGAAGTTGTCAACTAATGGCTCTTGCACTTTGAAACAGGATGGCACGTTGTTGTTTTTTAAAACACATTTTATTTAGTTATTTGATGATGCAAATACAATGGCAGGATATATTTACTCATGTGAGTGTGTGCACGTGTGGATTTTTTATTTTTTTTTATAAAAGTGCAAAACCACAATGTTCCTCCTTACAGAAATAGTTTTAAATAAAGATGAAGTGCATCCCACGGCACGTCTGACCCAGTGAGGTTCAAAGTGCTCAGAGTGGACAAACCAATGCCAGCAACCTTCATATTAGCACAAAATACAGTACACAATTACAGAAAGAAAAAACGGGGCCACTTGGCATCAGCTCCCATGAACCTTTGGTCACTTAAGCTCTGCCTCTTTTTGTTTTCCCACTAAAGCAGCTCAAGTAAATGAACAATGGGGCTTGGATGCACCCAATAAACAAAAGTGTCATTCTGTACTACAATTCATGAATACATGCGGATGCTAAGTCTTACTGCATGTTCACACAATTATTATAACAATAAGATATGAGTTAGAAGCTTGAATGAACCTTATTACATAAATGTAAATAACTCCTGAAATGACACTTGAGGAAAAAGCGTCACAAAGCAAATGCGCAAAAATGCAAACTTTCCAGAAATACACTGGAAGAATAAAATAATAAAAGGAAACAGAGTGACCTCAAGAAAGCATTTGTCGAAATTAGAAATGCTTGGGCAAATAGAATCAGCAAAAAAAAAAAAAAAAAAACTTAACGTGAACAGATGGACTGGCTGGAGTCCCATTTCCCACTACTTTATACCCAATGGGGCTAAAAATAGCAGAGAGGAAGAAGGAGGGCCCAAGACAATGTTGCGATATGGCCGCAAAAAGCAGCCTTCTCACGGGTCCAAGAGGCAGAGACATTTCAGCTTGCCTTGTTTTCAGATTCAAACTGGTACGCTCCAGCATCCTGCACAGGTCACATTTCCAGACAATCTTTCGTTGTGTCACCATATGTCCAAGCCACATAGAGAACATTCAGTTGCACAAGAATGAGCACAGGCGGACACACATTATACAGTATTTGAAGTACACTGGTGCATAAAAGGGGCAATAAAGTGAACTGATGTTCACACATTTATAATTAAAGGCACCGTCAGCAATAAGTGTCACATGAGGGAAAAAAAATAAAAAATACAAAACTTTTGGTCGGTGGGTTTGCATAAGAGCAGACGTTGAAGTCAAGTAAGTAAAAACAACATTGAATGTTTGTGTTTCTAAAATGTACATTCTAGTTCATGCAGTAGCACCATGGTTTTCTTCAGGCCACGTCACACCTCAGGAGTGCGTCTACTTCCTCCTGCCACAGTATTTGCCCTGGCATGCTGCTGCTGCTCCACCTGTGGAAAACAGTTAGCATGCAACAAACATGTTAGCATTGACAATCCTTTACAACTGAACAGCATTTTGGTTGTGTTTTGGCGATTTCATTGCCCCCCCCCCCAAGTTTAATGGGGGGGGGGGGCTTAATTGAAAAGGGACTACAGTTATCCAGGAAATGACTTAAACAGACTCGCCTTCAAAGCAGTGAAAGTTCATACATGGCGGTCACCTAAAGTTTTGTGGCAGTATTTTCGGTGGTCGTCCTCTTTTTACATTTGTAAAATGAAGCATCTTAGAATGCTACTTAAAAACGACTGCATTGCTAACAATTGTAAAACTAAAAAGAGTTTAAGCGTTTATTTTCCTTTTGGGAAAAACGGTTTTAAATTCGAATAGATGGGAAGTGAAAAAAGTATACATTCGGTGTCAACGCAGTTTAAAGGGGAAGTCAACACCCAAGTAATTTCTTGACAATAATATGTTCTATGCAGCCCCACTAGTCTAAATATGGTATTTTGGTTAATATTACGTTAGTAGAATATAATTAAAGCAGCAAATTCCAGCAGTTTTTATTGGCGCTGTCGAGTGAAAATGACATCACAGTTGCTCAGGTCTCAGATAACAACCAATCACAGCTCAGCTTCAGAAAACAGGTGAGCTGTGATTGGTCTGTGCCTGAGCCCTGATGAGCAACTGTGATGTCATCTTCAGTTGACAGCAAGTGACAAAATGGCTGCACCTGAGATGGATAAAAATGGCTGGATTTTACTGCATAACTCATATTCCACAAATGTAATATTAATCAGAATGTCATGCTTTAGAATAGTGAGGTCACATATATTATTGTTAAGAAATGTTTAAGAGTGACTTCCCCTTTAACGCTTGACTCTCAGGGTTTTATTTTTGTGACCGGCACAAATCTGTAAAAAAATCTGTAAAAAAGGAAAAAGAAAAAAAGAATAAATTAAAATTAATCAACACTCAGAGTGTGCATGCCCTCGAGCAGCCGGTTGCCTTGTTTTAAATAATCAGACATTAGCATTTGCATTTTTAATATTCTTTTTTTGTTTGTTAGCCAGCCTTGTAAAGAAGAACAGAAATTTGACTTAACATTATTAAAGTGGAAGTTGACGTCAAAGTGCCTTCGAGCTTGCATTGTGAACGTCACATGACCAAACCAACAAAACAGATGAGCTGTGAGGCCGATGTGCTAACCGGCCACATAGAGTACACATATATTGTAAATTCAAGATTCTTCTGGCAATTGCATGTCTGTTACCTCTGTAGGCTCCTCCACCTCCTGCACCGCCCAGAAAGCCTTGCAATGGATTCCCAATGTACTTGGCTGCTTTAGCTGCAAAAACAAAACAAAAAACAGGTAGGAATAGGAACAGGATTTGATTCGACAGCATAACTAGATTGGTTCGGCTCTTCTGGGAAATTGTTGATATTTTGTAACTCGTGTTGATGATGGCGAGAGTGACTGAAAAATAACCACGGTAAATGACTGGCTGAAGATAACAAGTCAAACTGAACAGTTTGCAGTTGGCCAATTGCTATTATAATTACAGCAATCAAAATACAGATTGAACATCATGAACTGTACAGTGGAGGACAATATGGTTGGTTGCAGCTGCCTCCAACGCTGTAAAACATCAATCCAGCAAACTAAGAAAGCAGACGTGCTCGCCCTTGAAATAATCCCACCAGCAATAATCTCCAGTGTTCAGGAAAATGCAGATTATCATACATTCACAAACTGCTTGTGTCAAGACATCTGCGCTGTTGAACACACACACACACACACACACACACACACACACACACACACACACACACACACACACACACACACACACACACACACACACACACACACACAATGCACTGACTTCCTATGTCATCCAGATAACCTGGTATTCATCAGAGAGGGGAATTGGAAAATGAATTAAGGTGCTGATATTGCCATCATGTACTGTAGTTATCATCAGGTACCTTGTTGGGGAGTCAGTGGGGCTGGGACGTAACCACCTGTGGACAGGGAGGGGAAAAGGAGGTTAGGATTTATTTTCTGCTTGTTAGGTAGTGCGCAGGGTTAAACAAATACAAATTAAAATAAGATTAGAAAAGGAAGAAGGAAGGGCCCATTCACAATTTAAGTGTCGCTTTCTGTTTATACTTGATATTTGTTGACATTTTCATGTGGATGTGTTTCAGCTATCTGGTGATAATGTGCACCTCCCTTCCTGTAGGTGGTGCTAAAGAGCATTACAAAAGGAGTAGCTATCCAACAATCAAGATCCAGTCGAATCAACTCTTGCCTTGATATTTTAGTGCTGCCTGAAAGATCATTTCAATCTCTTTTGGGATTTCCTTACACAGTACATGCATTTTAATTAGGCATGTTGGGCAAGACCTATGCTACATACAGTACAAACGTGTGCAGATGACATACAGCTGGTTGATGACTTTTGTGTCATATTGGGATGAGGGGGAAACATTACACAAATCGAGGCGGTTCTCACCTGGCTGAGGCTGATATCCTCCTCCACCACCACCACCTCCAAGATTTCCATAACCTGTTCAGATGAAAAAACAGTTCAAGTAAACAATCCGTTGTTGAGAATTGTTGTATTTTGGGATTTGTTTATCATCTCGTTATCTCAACTGAACTCAATAACCCGAGTCAAGTTTCTTCTGGTGTACTTTTGCTAAATTACGTCAGGAGTCTCCCGGGTTTAGTGTTATCTCAACTTTGATGCTGTGCAGCAGTACAACAGTAATCACAGTCTGATGGGAAATGATGCCATGCTCTTGGTCTAAACTGTAAACCACTGCAATGTGAGCTAATTTCAGTGAGCATCAAAGGGTTAACCGTGTGTATTTTATTTTGTCCCTGATTTTTTGTATTTTGTTTTCATGACATTGTAAAAAAAAAAAGAGCAACCCCAGCAAGTGGGTGTAGAGTCGGGGATCATATTAATAACACCAGAAGCTACGTGAACAAAAGTAATTGAAAGATGCCTTTTTTTTTATATATATATTTGTGTAACAATTAGGAGTGTTTTTAAAATAAATCAAATGCATGAGGCTCATCTGTTATGCAAATCACGATTGCATTATGGCTTCATCATTCATCAATGAGTCATTCAATTTACACTATATATGTTTCGTTTGTTTTTATTATATATTATGTATTAACACAGGGCAGTTATGGATGTAAAAATTGCCTGCAATAAAAGTGTTATGATGGTGACAGTTTGACACTGGGACGGGTTAATTAACACCTCACCTCTAGTAAACATTTTGTGGCTGTAATTACCTTTAATAAGGACCATTTATACCAGCGTAGCCATCATTACCTGATTAACAATGTAGTGGAGTATTAAATCTTGACTCAGTCATCAATTAAGTATTTTAGGAAATACGTTAGTTCATGTTTCTATGATTACGCTGACAATTACAGTATAAGTGTATTTCATTAACAGCAGCACAAAATGTCTTTTGGATATAAGGTGCTAATATAAAAGCTACCTGGTTTGGGGGCTTTAGCTCCTCCCCCGGCACCTCCCAGTCCGACTGCAGAGGGATACGGCAACCCACCTGTGAATAAAGGAGACTTGCTTCAGATACTATGAAAGTTTCTAAAATGCCTGCAACATCAATTACGCTCCTAATTTTACTGGCTTGATACCCATTAAAAAGACTTATCAGTTCCCTGCACAGGAAATACCAAAGTGACGGCTTCTTCCTGACCAACTGTCACTTCAGTCACTGGGCAGAACATTGTTTATTTTTGTTTATTTGTAAATGTGCAATAACGCCTCCTCTCCTTTCATACATACCCTGTCCATACCCACGTTGATATGGATCGTATCCCACTGAATCATGATGACACAAAAAAGGGGCATTATTGTCCGACAGGTTGACCAACCTTCCACAGTAATGTGTTTGTGACTCCCTTGCATAATAAAGGCACTTTTTTGTGCTCAATTTCATCTTGTACAATATACAAATACCACCCCAAAAAAAAAAAAACCTTATTTGATGCTGAACTAAACAGTACACAATATGATGTCTAACCTTGATAGCCTCCTGCTGCCAGTGGGATTCCTGCTCCACCTCCTGCTCCGCCCACAACTATGAGAGGGAAAGACAGACAAATAAGCAGTAAATACAGATACAGCATTGTATAATGTTGTTGCAAAACTAAGTAATTAATGATTTTCAGATTTTTTTTAAAATATTGCATTTATACACACAGGGAGGTTTCAAGGGTTTTGCACTGGGTAGCACTCCAGCTCCAGCTCCAGCTCCAGCTCCAGTTCCAGGTCCAGCACCAGTTCCTGCCCCATAAGGAACTATAAAATAGAACAGAATAGGTATTTATGGTATATTATAAAAATGTTTGGTTAACTCACACCACACTAGTCAATTACGTGTGATGAATATATAGTAGGCAATACACGGAAATACCATGTCAATATGATGTATGAATAATATCTACCGCGATATGATATCACATAAGTGAAAATTTGACTATAATTCAAAGTAGAGTGCCATACTGTGAATAAGGATCTGTATTTTAACTCAATTACTGCACATGACTCATTGACCCGCACAGGGATGGTGAGAGTTTGACACGGTAGCTTACAACAACTATAATAATATATATTTGCCCCTCAGGACAAATAAAGTGTTTTGAATTGAATTGGACATTTTAAGTATTATATAAAATGGGTAACTTGCCGCCATAAGGGTAACCTACTCCGCCTTGACCAACTCCTGTTCCAGTGCCTGAGGAGGAGAAGACTAGTAAGAAATGTATACATCTATTTAATCTGAAGATGTTTTAGAATCAGCATTTTATGTGTAATTACGACCAATGCTGTTTTAAATGAAATGCAGGAATGAGGAATTAAGTATTTACTGATTTTGTTAAACTGCTTGAAAAAGTTTCATATTCATTTGTGGACCAAGCACATGTTTGTGTCCTTGGCCCCTGTCACAGTTATGATAGTAGTACAAGGATATAGTTATGTGGAATGTATTTGTAGAAATTATAAAAACAATTTTAAAATCGTTTGTACCTTGTGGAAGTGGTTTTGGTGCCTTGCCCGCTGTGCCGTCACCAACACCAACACCTGCAAACAGTAAGAGCTCAAGTCAGAGCTGCTTTCTTTGGCTATGGCTCTATCATGTGGACAAAAGTATGTACTGCAACTACTCTAAACATCCAGTACAGTACAACCTCCAAGTTTCTATGCCCCTGCCAGCAATAGGACAAAAGAGACTGTGGAATTGCTTTGTGGTGCATTTTGCTGTGTTACATTACATTATGTTATATAGGCACCATCTAATTTACATATTCAATTATGATGCTGTCTTCCAAGCAATGACTCTTGCGATATATGTTAAGTGCTGTAATATTTTATTCAATATAATCAATTTCTTTTTTTGATTCAAACGACAGCATGTACTGTATGAATATTCAGGAAATTGTGATTTCTATTTTTCACATGAAAATTAGATGACTCTATGAGGTGTTCAAGAAGTCTGATAGAGGCCATATTCTAAGAGTCGTGATAAATGAGAGATGATTCACACTTACCAGTTGGACTTTGACCTTTTGTACCAGCTAAAACACAGACAGACATTGACATAGTTAATCTCAAACATGAAATATGGCCACGATTAAGGTGCATTTACAGAAAAAACAAAACAAAACAGAGTGTATAACACTTGTTCTCGCTATGGGATACACGTGGTGGTGTAGTATTAATGAATTTACTGTATATCTGTCAGCTTGTTTACGACGATACTTAGTGACTAGGGAAGAGAGGTTATTAAAAAAAAAAGAAAAAAAAAGTAAAGCCAACATTGCAGTATTCTACAGCAGGGGCATCCCAGCTCCATTTGCAATCTGAAACATGCGCCACATACTACTGTTACAAACGCATCAACAACTCCTGCTGTAGAATTTTTAAGGTAGACAATGCAGATGATGAATAAGGAAAGGTTGCAAGCAAAACGATTGGTCTTACTGGGCTGCGGGAGCTCTGTGGCCTTGCCATTTGTGGCAATAGGTGTGGGGCCTGCCAAAAGAAAGGGAGCACAAGGGGGTTTGACCAGAAAAGTTAGGTAGCCGCAGCTGGCAGGCCATAAGCTAAAGCTGGTAAATAGCTGGGAGAAGAAGCAATACAAGGTGGCTGTGTTTTGCATGTGTTAAAACATGATTTACTGTATGAGTTTGTTGAAAGTATGTAAGTAAAATACTTTACTGCTGCTGGTCTTGCTGGTGACACCAGCAAGACCAGCACGAAAACATAACAAAACCATATTATACTGGTGAGCATCAATGCTGTTTACTGGGTTTTTTCCCCAGCAGGGCTGATTATAAAAACTTGAATTGTAATTGAATTAACAGTACCTGGTAAGGGAGTTCCAGATGGACCTACATTCTTTGCTATAGAAATAATGACAAGAAAACGAGTGAAAAAATGTTCAAAGAAGTGACCGTCCCAAGCGCCTTACGTGGCTTTCCAGCAACGGTAACACCAGTGCCACCTGGCACGGCAACAGCAGAACCATCCGGAAGGCCACTAACTGCAGTGTGTGGCGTCGCCCCCGGCAAGACAAGACCCACTCCTACAAATGAAAAAAGAAAATGCTAACTGCAATGTAAGTGGTCATTTTTATGTTTTTCTTGCATCAAATGTAGCATATTTTGCAGCTTTTGCAGCACCAGAGTACTTATCACCTCCAACTGCTCCTGGTCCGACTCCTCCTGCTCCATATCCTGCTCCACCTCCTGTTGAAACCCCTAATGCAAATAATCAGACAGAATTATTTCTCATTTAAGAAAATCAGTCTAATAGGACTCTGTAAATAAGAGAAGTGTTGTTAAATCAAATACATCTTTGAATTTGTGTATAATAAGAGACATCTGGATGGATTTATGTGTCTGGATGTCTTAATAAAATTAGTATGTTTTATTTCCTGTACCATATTTGGCAGCTTTTGCATCAGGGGAGTATTGACCAGCTCCAACTCCACCTGGTACAAAACCAGGCCCTCCTCCGACTCCTGCTCCTCCCAGTCCTGCTGTTCCTAATCCTGCTCCTCCTATAAAGCAAAATGAAGAGAAATGAAAGAATGAATTTCAATTACAACAGATGTCAAGATAAGCGTGAATATGAATGTGAACGTGTCTCTGAATCTGACATAAAGTAAACCTTTCCCGTTGTCTTTTTCTAACAATGAGGAATAGTCTGCCGTTTGATGGTATGGAGGGAAATTACTTCTCACGCTGAAGATACTTAATAGTTGGGGTCGGTGTCTTTCTGTTGCGGTGTGTATTTCTGTCATTTTTCCAATATTCAGCTGACATCGGATAATATTGGTGCATCAAGGCCTTAAGATACAGTACTTCCTTGATACCACTTAGTACTTGTGGCTTCTTGGGAAGTTACAGAAAGAACCCAAATACAGTATGTGTCAAAATTTTGCAAATAGGTGCGTTTTTCAGCAAATTAGTTCCACAGACAAAAAACGTGAATAGGTTAATTTGTAAATAGCAAAGCACAAATATGTTAATGTATAAAAAACATTTCCCCTGCAGACCGTATTTGGCAGCCTTTGCAGCAGCAGCAGCAGCAGGGTATTGTCCTCCTCCTGGCACTCCTCCTAGTCCAGTTCCCCCCAGGCTTCCCGCTCCTAACCCTGCTCCTGCTCCTCCTGTAAAGCCAAGTGAAGATGAATTAAGCATTTAAAAAAAAAAAAAAATACAAGTTGCTGTTAGCATTATTTCTCGTGCCATATTTAGCAGCTTTTGCAGCAGCAGAGTATTGACCAGCTCCAACTCCTCCCGGGACCAAACCAGGGACTCCGCCTACTCCGGTTCCCCCGAAGCCTCCTGTTCCTAACCCTGCTCCTGCTCCTCCTGTAAAGCCAAGTGAAGATGAATTAAGCATTCAAAAAAAAGAATTCAAATACAAGTTGCTGTTAGCATTATTTCTCGTACCATATTTAGCAGCTTTTGCAGCAGCAGAGTATTGACCAGCTCCAACTCCTCCCGGTACCAAACCAGGGACTCCGCCTACTCCTGTTCCTCCCAGGCCTCCTGTTCCTAACCCTGCTCCTGCTCCCCCTGTAATTCACAATTAAAGAACATGAAACCTGTTCCAACCATTTAAAATGAAATATGTAAATTTTTCTGAATGTGTGTGTTATTTCCTGTACCATATTTAGCAGCTTTTGCAGCAGCAGAGTATTGACCAGCTCCAACTCCTCCTGGGAAAAAAACAGGTACTTGCACACCTGTTCCTCTCAGTCCACCTGTTCCTAACCCAGCGCCTGCTCCTCCTGCAATCCCCAACAATTAATATTGACTCAATTATATGATTTAAAAATTTCCACCTACATCCGATAATTTGTAGATTTTATTATGTTGTTTATTGGCTTTACCATATTTGGCAGCTTTTGCAGCAGGAGAGTATTGTCCACCTCCAACTCCTCCAGGAACAAAACCAGGTACTTGCCTCCCTGTACCTCCCACTCCTCCGGTTCCTAGACCTGCTCCTGCTCCACCTGTAAACCAGAACAAATGAGATTGATTCAGGCAAAATGTTTAAACTTAAAACCAGTAGATGTAGATTTGATGATGTCGTTTATTGGCTTTACCATATTTGGCAGCTTTTGCAGCAGGAGAGTATTGCCCACCTCCAACTCCTCCGGGAACAAAACCAGGTACTTGCCCACCTGTTCCTCCCAGTCCTCCAGCTCCCAACCCTGCTCCTGCTCCTGCTCCTCCTTTAAACCACAACGATTACGAGTGATTCAAAATATTGTTCAAAGTTAGGCTGACAATTCTATACACGTCTGATAATATGTACAGGTATACTACTTATTTTATGGACTTGAATTCCTTTGAATAGTAGGATGACAATTTTCGTTTTGGGCTCTTATTTCACTGCGTCTGACAGGTACTGACAGGTGATTTCTAATCTGATGGTAAACAGGCCCGGGTGGGGTCAGTGAAATTTAACCCTGTGGTTCCTGAAACTGTAGTTCATCACATATAACTCATGATTGAACAAAGTGGGGGGATGGCATGGCGAAAAAGGTTTGGATTTTTTCACCTTAATAACATCTGCATTTAAAAAAATCATTTTCTATTTACTTCCTCCAAATTAATATAAACAAAGCATGTTGTTCACGAAAACTTAAAATGGGAATAATAGTTACAGTACATTGATTAAGAGGACTGTAGCTGTGTACTACATATTTACAAGTGTACCATATTTGGCAGCCTTTGCAGCAGCGGCAGCGGCAGCGTATTGTCCACCTCCAACTCCACCTGGTACCAAACCAGGTACTCCTCCTAGTCCTCCTGTTCCTAACCCTGCCCCTGTTCCTCCTGTAACTCAAGATTGAGAAGAATTAAGCATGCTGGTTAACGGAATATCAATTGTACACACAGGTGTATTATTTGCTTCATTTGCTGTACCATATTTAGCGGCTTTTGCAGCAGCAGAGTATGGTCCACCTCCAACTCCTCCTGGGACTAAACCCGGTACTCCTCCAATTCCTCCACCTGTTCCTCCCAGTCCTGTGCCCCCTAATGCTGCTCCAGCTCCTCCTGCAAATCACAATTTATGGAAATAAAACAGAGTTGGAAAACAGTAAATGCAATAAGTGGAAAATCAGAGTTACTATATTTCCTGTACCATATTTGGCGGCTTTTGCAGCAGGAGAGTATTGTCCACCTCCAACTCCTCCTGGTACCAAACCAGGTACTCCTCCTACTCCTGCTCCTCCCAGTTGTCCTGTTCCGAATCCTGCTCCTGCTCCTGCTCCTCCTGTAACTCCCAATTAAGAGGATGGTGTTTACTTAACCTTAGCCTTTAGGAATCATTCTAGCAGGTTTATACAATATTGACAGAAAACTGCAACTGCTGACGAACTGCCCATACCATATTTAGCTGCTTTAGCTGCTGGTGAATATGGACCGGTGCCCGGATACCTCTGAACTCCGCCTGGTACTGCAAATGGTGCCCCACCTGGCACAGCACCTGGCACTCCTCCTGTTAAGCATTTATGAATGTTTTCATAATAAACAAAGCCTGACTGGAAAATATTATATTTTATGATATACTGTATCATGGTATTGGCCCTGGATATTGTCCACCAAAGTCATCAACACAACTAACATTGAGAATTGTGAAGGTAGAACCCGTCCATACCATATTTAGCTGCTTTAGCTGCTGGTGAATATGGACCGGTGCCCGGATACCTCTGAACTCCGCCTGGTACTGCAAATGGTGCCCCACCTGGCACAGCACCTGGCACTCCTCCTGGTACACCACCTGGTACACCTCCTGTTAAGCATTTATGAATGTTTTCATAATAAACAAAGCCTGACTGGAAAATATTATATTTTATGATATACTGTATAATGGTATTGGCCCTGGATATTGTCCACCAAAGTCATCAACACAACTAACATTGAGAATTGTGAAGGTAGAACCCGTCCATACCATATTTAGCTGCTTTGGCTGATGGTATATATCCACCACCTGGTACACCACCAGGTATGCTACCGGGTACACCACCTGGTATTCCACCAGGTACGCCACCAGGTACACCACCAGGTACACCACCGGGTACACCTGTTAAGGAGACCCAAGTAAGATGTTTTTGATTGCATGAAGGCTGACATGATTTTACACATGGATACAACTACCCTGGATACAGTGAACATGTGTCAGAAAGTCAACGAGGACTGAAAAGTGTTACTGTAACAACAGCGCCCATACCATATTTAGCCGCTTTGGCTGAAGGTAAATATCCACCACCTGGAACGCCACCAGGTACACCGCCAGGTACACCACCAGGTACACCACCAGGTACGCCACCAGGCACGCCACCTGGTACGCCACCAGGTACGCCACCAGGTACGCCACCAGGTACGCCACCAGGTACACCACCAGGTATGCGGCCTAAGAAGGAGACCCAAGAATTATGGTGTTAATTTTATGGAGACTGAAGTGATTTTATACATCATTGATGCAGCTGCCTTGGATACAGTCCATCAGTGCTACCAACAATACCAGCAAGAAAAACTTAAAACTGGGAGCATTAATGCATTACCCATTCCATATTTAGCTGCTTTGGATCCTGGTTGATATCCACCAAATCCTGGTACACCACCAGGCACACCACCGCCTGGTACACCTCCAGGAACACTGCCAGGTACGCCCCCTGGTACACTCCCTGTAAAGAAGACCAAATATAGTTGGCTTTGATGTTTTGATTATTATGTTTATTCTTTTTTCTTTTTACACATGATACATCATGGTATATTCTGGTTATAGTCTACCTGTGTCATCAAAATAGCTATCAACATTGAGAACTGTGACCAGAAGAACGGCTCCCATACCATATTTAGCTGCTTTGGCTGCTGGTGAATATCCACCAAACCCTGGCACACCACCTGGCACCCCCCCGGGTACACCACCTGGAAAACCCCCGGGTACACCACCTGGAAAACCCCCAGGTACACCACCTGGAACACCACCTCGTGCTCCACCTGGCACACCTCCTATTAAGGAGAAACACATTATGATGGATACAACATGGTGTCTGCCCTGGCTAGTAGCTCCAGTCCAGTGCTACAAAGAACACAACACATAGTGCAACCAACATTGACAATTATGATCAGCAAAGTGGTGTTACATATAACATATTTAGGATAGGTTATATATAACATATTTAGGATATAGTCAATCTGTGCTATTTGAACACCCCCAACTATAGAAAACAAGCAAAGGGGTGTCCATACCATATTTAGCTGCTTTGGCTGCTGGCTGATATCCACCAAATCCTTGTACACCACCGGGTACACCACCTGGCACACCCCCTGGTACACCACCTGGTACACCACCTGGCACACCTCCTGGTACACCACCCATCAAGGAGAACATACAAAAATTGTGTTGTATGCATTTTACTTAATACATTGAGAACTGTGAGCAGCAGAGCGGTGTTCATACCATATTTAGCTGCTTTGGCTGCTAGTCCATATCCACCACCTCCTGGTACGCCACCTGGTACGCCACCTGGTACGCCACCTGGTACGCCACCTGGTACGCCACCTGGTACGCCACCTGGTACGCCTGTGAAAGAGATACATTGTTATCTGACCTGGGTACAGTCGACCTGTACCACAAACATCCACAATTATGACCATCAGAGATGTGAACATACCATATTTTGCTGCTTTTGCTGATGGGAGATATCCACCACCTCCTGGTACGCCGCCTAGTACACCCCTTGATACGCCCCCTGGCACGCCACCTGGTACGCCACCTGGTACGCCACCTGGTACGCCACCTGGTACGCCACCTGGTACGCCACCTGTCAAGGAGACCAAGATTTTGATTGTATATATACTACTAACAAAACATTAGGGATATTAGGTGACATTTTCAGACAAAAACACAAAATGCACTATAAGCTTTACAGACAAATGTAAACTGTAAACTTTTGAAGACACATGTGAAACTGGTCAGTGTTTCAGTATTTTTCACGCAATTTCTAAGGAGCTGAATGGCAAAATTCAAAACATCTTTGGGATCGATCAATACATTTCCAAAGACGCTTACTGCTATGCCTTTCTGTGATTCTTCCAGTCTCCCTGTTGCAAACGGCTGATGGCATTCTGACATTGTAAGATCAGTGGTTACTTCCCTCTTTGAAGCATCGCAATAGCAAAGTATTGATGAACAATTGCTCTTAGTCTTGGTCTCAGGATGTTAAAATGTGACCAGCACAATGAAAAGGGACTGTTTAAACTTCCATTTTAATTGAACTTGGAAATGTATTCTTCCAGTCAAGGACCAAACACGTGAATCATGTCGTTGCGCTCAAACAGCAAGTTATGTAAAATTGTATGGAAACATCGTGTGGTGGTTAGACACGTGCATTTAGAAGTTCAGAGAATGTCAAATGAAATTCTTATGTAAAGGTTAAGGCGAATTTTATGTTCATCCAGAAATGTCACCTTATAGCCCAATTTCCCTAACTGTAGTAGTAATAGTAGTAGTAGTAGTAGTAGTAGTAGTAGTAGTAGTAGTTGTAGGAACAAAAATAGACAATCTATCCATTTGAACATCTTATCCTCACTATAATAATAATAACAAAAATAAAAACAATAAAAACCATGTGTAAATCCATCAGCTCTAGTCTCTTGATGAAACGTTTATGACACACTAAACCAGGGGTGGGCACACTCTGTCCTCAAGGGCCGGAGTCCTACAGGTTTTAGATGTTTCCTTTCTCCAACACAGCTGATATATGATCAGCTCATCAGCAAGCTCTGCATAACCCTGATAACGAACCTGTCGATTGGAATCAGCTTGTATTGGAAAAGGGAAACATCCAAAACATGCAGGACTCCGGCCCTCGAGGACCGAGTGTGCCCACCCCTGCACTAAACCATAGGCCTCAAACGCCAGTCCTCGCGGGCCACAGTCCTGCATTTTTTTTTTTAAATGTTCCCCTCCTCCAATACCCCTGATTAAAGCTTTGTTTCTGTTTGCTTCGATTGTCCCCCCGTCCCCCCCCCCCCCCCACAAGTGTACTTATAATACATGTTTCCACCATTATTTTATAAATGTTCAAAATAAACTATATAATAAAAATAAAAATAATATTGATTATTTAAATGCATGGACTGCTCTGGACATAGTCCATCTAAACACCACCAACAGTGCCAAGTAGACAAAACTGTTACAAGCCGAGCGATGTCCATACCATATTTAGCTGCTTTGGCTGCTGGTTGGTATCTACCAAATCCTGGTACACCTCCGGGTACACCACCTGGCACAACCCCTGGTAGACCCCCTGGTACACCACCAGGTACGCCACCTTTCAGGGAGAATCAAGACAGATGTTAATGATACTAAGTGTCCCCAGATAAAGGTCATCTTTGTCACAAGCACTACTAAAGCCCTTGGCTTTGGGCCTACCATATTTAGCTGCTTTACCTGATGGGAAATATCCACCCCCTGGTACTCCCCCGGGTACACCACCTGTTAAGGTGAATCAGGACAATGTTGTTAATGACATGAAGTCATGATACTGTACATCATAGTGTCAGTGGATAGAGTCCAACTTTGCCAACATCACTGCCAAAAACCGCTAGCTTTGCGCCTACCATATTTAGCTGCTTTACCTGATGGTAAATATCCACCCCCTGGTACACCTCCTGGTACTCCCCAGGGTACACCACCTGTCAAGGTGAATCAGTACAATGTTGTTAATGACATGAAGTCATGATACTGTACATCATAGTGTCAGTGGATAGAGTCCAACTTTGCCAACATCACTACCAAAAACCGCTAGCTTTGCGCCTACCATATTTAGCTGCTTTACCTGATGGTAAATATCTACCCCCTGGTACACCTCCTGGTACTCCCCCGGGTACACCACCTGTCAAGGTGAATCAGGACAATGTTGTTAATGACATGAAGTCATGATACTGTACATCATAGTGTCAGTGGATAGAGGCCAAATTTGCTTTGCGCCTACCGTATTTAGCTGCTTTGGCTGATGGTAAATATCCACCACCTGGAACACCACCCGGAACACCACCCGGAACACCACCAGGTACGCCACCTGGTACGCCACCTGGTACGCCACCTGGTACGCCACCTGGTACGCCACCTGGTACGCCACCTGGTACGCCTGTGAAAGAGATACATTGTTATCTGACCTGGGTACAGTCGACCTGTACCACAAACACCTGGCACTCCACCTGGAACACCGCCTGTCAATGTGAAGTTTTTAAAAGATATACAGTATATATATATATATATATATATATATATATATATATATATAGGTGCTTTCATAATACTGAACAATAAATGCTGGAATTTTAGTTACCATATTTAGCAGCTTTGGACCCAGGTCCATAGCCTGCTGTAAAATAGAGACAAAATTCAATGCACTAACAGCATTTTCATAAAACAACAAATTAATCTTCAATTGTGAAATCATTCTACAGACACATCTGATTAGACCAGTATTTAAAAATATTGATTTCAGTTTAAGATGCGTTACCTCCTGGAACCTGCCCTGGATATAGTCCACCTGTGCCACCGACACCACCTAAACCACCTGCACCAGGACCAAAACCACCAGCAGCACCAGCACCAAAACCACCTGCACCAGGACCAAAACCACCAGCACCACCAGCACCAAAACCACCTGCACCAGGACCAAATCCACCAGCACCACCAGCACCAAAACCACCAGCACCACCAGCAATAGCACCAAAAGCACCAGTACCCCCTGCACCTACAGAAGACAAATATAATACAGTACATATTGTAGTGATTCACAACACTTTCTTGGGTATTAATTATTAGGCTTACCATATTTGGCAGATTTAGCCTGTGCAGGTGAGATGCCACCGGTGCCCACTCCTGCCAAAAGCAAGAAAAATTTATTACGTGACATAGTTTTTGTGCTCCATGTTGACAAGTAAGTCCTTGGAATACCAACCAGTTCCAATAGGAAATCCAGGTTTTGACCCAGAACTACTTTTACCTCCTGGAAGACCAGCTCCTTGATTACCAAACCCCCCGTAGCCTGAAACATTGCAACATGACATATCATCGACATCTGGCTAATGTCATGATTACGGCAAATCTTTGTCCCAATGAAAGATGAGCATTTGTACCAAAGGGAAGTTTTCCACCTCCAGGTTTTGCTCCATAGCCACCTGCGGACAAATGAAAATTTTTTGATCGGAGATATAAGATACACTGGACGTAGAAGAACAAGTGTAGACCAAATCAGTTAATTCATATTATTAGTTGAAATTGTATGCCTCAAGCATTACTTAAGATATTTTCTGGGCAGGAATAGGCGGGAGAGAAGCCAGTACATAACATTTTAACAAGCAATAAACTAAAAGATTGTCGATCTATCAAAGCAAGTCAGCTGTCTATATAACTGTAGCTCATTTTTAATAATAATAAAAATAAAAAAAAGAGTTCTAAAAAAAAAAAAGGGATGAATGCACTCCTATAAATGACATTCATACCTTGAGTTTTGGGTGATTTCAGAGGGTATCCATGGAACACTCCGGGCTGCATCTGCCCACCGTAGCCTGAATTAAATAATACATTTGAAGCATTTTTGAAATGATAGATGTACATGCTATACCGTATATGAATCTAAAACGCATCAATAACGGACCTGCTCCCGCCCCACCCTGTCCTCCTGCTCCAACTGCAAAAGAAACATTAAATCATCCAATCAGATGCATAGATGCAGGAAAATAACCTTTTTAAATCAGAGTGCTACTTTCTGAATTTTGCCAAGCAGCCAAAAGGCCACATTAATGTTTGACAAAACCAGGAAAAAGAAATTGAGCAATTCTGTTGATGCGACTAGTGAAACATAAAAATGTGTAGTAGTTGTTTAGGAAGTGTCTGGTAGGTGCTGCTGGATAAGACAGAAATGTACGAGACAGCCTGTTTATGTGGTCTTGAAGAGCAAGAAAATTCGTACGTGATTTTTGACTAAGGCCATTGCCAGTAGCAACTCCTGGAAGAACACCGCGGTTGCCAAATCCTGAAGGCAGTAAACAGAAAACAGTTGCATTAGATTGCGGGACAGTGCCTATATCTGCCAATAATTGATCAATGAGAGTGACATACCGTTCATTGGCACCAATCCACCTTGATAAAGCCCTGGTACACCCACACCTGCCAGAAACAATGGTAGAATATCAATGCATATAAATGATACAATACTGCGTATTTTAGCATATAAATAATAAAATACAGCGTCTGACTGGGTCCAAGTTGCTAAATATTCTTAATGGTAGGTTACTGTCATCATTTTGCCTGGTTTGCCCTCCCAAGTTTAGACACTGTCGAGAAGTGGTTCATACAGCTGCTGAATGCAGAAAATAGAATTTTGAATTGCTACTGCCACTTGTGGTCAAAAAATGAAACTGCAAACATCCTTCGTCACGTACAGTCGTACACAATGTGCAAATGATGTCACATCCGCAAACATAGGGCGGGAAATTTGAAGCCGAATCCAGTCTGCAAACTATTTGCCAGAGGCTTGCAGTAGTACCCATTGTGAACAGCTATGGTGTTAATCCACTAATTAGAAGATGTTCCAGTCATAAATGGTCAAATAAAAAGGCTATTGTAAATATATTTTGGGGCAAATTGTTACAAACAGCAGCTTTAACCTGGGTTCAATCAAACCCCAGGGGATCTATGAGTCAGTCTCAGAAGTTCGGTGGAGGCAAAGATACACACCAGACTCATGAGATTCATGATGATGAATATCAATGTGAAATCCGAAGAAATCAAGGGTCAGTCTTATGGAATGATTTTGAGTTTTTGAGAGTGCACTATTATGCGCACCAGAAGCCCTGCTGTGAATCACCATTCCGACAAACTACAACACATCTCCCAAACAAAAGCAGACCAATTTGCAGCGATTTCTTCTGCATAGATAGATTACATGGAAATAATATCCGATCTGCCCATGAGCATGAAGAGTAGATTATGATTCGATTACACAATACCTGGTACTTTGGAAGCTTTCTTTCCTGATCCAGCACCAGCACCTGCTGGCAAGCCTGTCTGGGGGTTAACAGGGCCTGGAAAGAAAGACACAATGTCACATGAGGTGAGTAAGAAAACACTCATGTAAGCACAAGCGAAGGAACAATATACAAAGTTGTGTGTCTTGCCTCCAGCAGGAAGAGTTCCAGTTCCTGTTCCTGCTCCTGCGGTGTAGAGATGTAGTCAGTCATTTATTACGGGACCTGTATCTCTACTCTGTCAAATGTCAAGTTAAATACCTTCATAATCAAAAATGACATGGCTGACTTGGGAGGCAGTCACTACGAATGTCATTAGCTGTGCTCA
Source organism: Leptonotus elevatus (assembly GCF_054856555.1). Classification (NCBI taxonomy): domain Eukaryota; kingdom Metazoa; phylum Chordata; class Actinopteri; order Syngnathiformes; family Syngnathidae; genus Leptonotus; species Leptonotus elevatus. Next base: position 11,852,787 of record NC_141245.1, read on the forward strand.
TCAAATGCCTCATTTCATTGGCTAACCGCTCATGTAAGAAATGAGCTGTCAGCCTCACAAATAGGGGAGTTTGGCCGCAGCAAAGACACAATCGTTTATTTGTTCAGCTCCTATTTTCTTTTGGATATTCTTAAATTCCACATACTTTGCCTGAATAGACGTTGCGCACTACCTGTAAGTATGTGGCCTCTGGAGATTTGTTGAGGAAAGGTTTGGCAAATGAATCGCTGTTTTATCTTTGCTCTTTCAGGGGAATGAGATGTTATTCTGAGTATCGCAGCAAAAAAAAAAAGCCCAGACTTATTCGAGGGAAGTTTTTTTTTCTGCCAACCAATATTTAGGAGTAAGCTGTTTGCCAAAGCCCTCGTCATGAGTGGACCCAGGAGTCCATGCCTCATCAAGCTGCCTAATTTAAAGTAAATCATATGGACATAAACAGCACAGACAGTGAGGTCACTGTATGCTCTGCGGGAGTATGTTTCTGTCCAAAGCATTATTTTTCATGCTGATTTACTATTAATGTGATGCATTTATTTGGCCTTTCTGTTATTAATAGACAAGAATGCAGACCATTAAAAATAATTTTGTCAGTGTTTGTACAGAAGTCCATTATTGTACCAGACGACATCTTACCTCCAAATGGTAACAGATGGCCTCCACCACCTGTGATGGGGAAATGTCAAATGACAAAATGACAATATACTCTATAATTGCATCTTTCTTGTTCTACACTCACCAAAACTCACAATCAAAATACGACTTCAGCACCACCAAAGTCATCAAAGTTAAGGTATTGTTTTATTGTTTTAACGGTTTCATTTGGAATCGTACCAACACCTCCTAGTTTGGTCAGAGGCCCTAAATAGGTTTCTTTCTATATAGACACAGCCTAATCAATTGGTCATTTTGACAAACATTTGTAATTAAACCAGTATCACTTTTAGGAGATTTAAGGTAGTCATTATGGAGGCTTTGCTGATCAAGAGATGTCATTTCATGCAAAGAGGAAATATACAGTCCAATCGTATGCATTGCAACTTCTCCCACAGGGCACGACTCTAGAGCTGGAGCAATTGGAGGGAGGGGGGCTTAAAAATGGCAGAAGCTAGAGGATGAAAATGCAGGTTTAACAGATAATGTTACGCTTTAAAACAAGAAAAAGGGGTTAATCCTCTTATTATTTGCTCTTTCATTCTTAATATAAGTTCAGATTTTCTGGCGCTTCTTCTAGCACATTAAAACACACACTTACAATAGAACTGCAACCTCAGTAAAATTAGTAGTCAGTAGCAGCTGATAATATGACAATACATGCTTATATTGTACATCAGTATGTTCCGGACTATAGTTCGGAAATTTTTGGGAACTCTACTCTTAATTTTTATTGAAGACCTCAGCTTTAAGACATCTAGGACTGGTGGCAATAATCCAAAACATTTGATACAGCTCTTAGATCTCATCTTGTGTGAGTGTCCCTAATAAATTGGCCTGTGAGTATACACCTGTACCCTTTGTTACATTTAGACTATTCCTGAGTCATGATGACTGTACCTCTTGTACCAGCCTTCTGTCCAGCTCCTGGGAAGATTCCACCGGGGACGCCACCGTATCCTCCATAACCACCTATGTGTGAAGAGGAAATATTTGCTGGTTAAACTATGTCTGGAATTGAACAAGACCTATAAACTGTTTCACATTGTGTCTTTGTTGCTGGTGAAACAATATACCAACAACATCCAACATAATGCACTGTAGTAGCCTACTCACCGCCGCCGTGGCCTCCAGCTCCATAACCACCACCTCCAAGAACCCCAGCTCCTAGATTGCCGTAACCTAGAAAGAGGTAACAAAACAAACAAACAAATACAGTAAAAAACAAAAAAGTACAGCAATGCTTTAAGAGTGACATGCAGCGACACTAAGCCCTCCATTATTGTTGTGATCATATTTTAGTATTAAGTGCGTGATATAACGCAACTTTATCATAAAGTCAAATAATAAGGATATCAGATTGTCTTATTGGCAAACTCTTTGTCATTGTCTCATTGCTCCCCATTTAGTAGTCTGTAAACCAAATATTGGTGAACGAGCTTGGGAACCTCTCACATTGCAGATGAAGATCTTATGTAGCATTCTTATCACTGTCTGGCAAGACCCTTTACAGTTTGACTTGACTTGTTGCTTAAACAGTCTGATGACAGCTTTGACCTCTTCTTATTGTGAAGAATAAGCAAAATATGTGGATACATGCAAACAGAACTCGTCACTATTATTGGCAACATACAGTCTTGGGAGAATACCATAAACATGCAGATACTATATTTGAGCAAACTGAGCTGATACAAAGCATACTAGAAATATGAACGTTTTTAGAACAAGCCAAAAACACACTGTTACACAAACACCTAAAAAGGGTCTAAAAGCGGAGTGTGAGATCGAGCAAACAAGGGAAGCAAGTCGAATAAGGCAGCAAGACAGACAGGATGAGACCTTGGAGTGCACCCAGTAATGCTCAGCGTGAAGGTAATGACAATGATTAGTGATGATGACCAAAGAATGTGTGAGGAAAGCAACAGTGCACGATGAACCCTGCCAAAGGCTTGACAAACACACACGGCATGCAACACGAGCCTCTGCGCTGAGCTAAGAGTTCCTAAGTAATCTCTTTCTTAGACATGAAGTGTACATGCAGGCACACCTCAAAGTTAGCGTCGAGTCCAACTTTGACTCAACAGTGTTTTAGAAGCTGATAAAAGGACTATTTAACCATTTAAATGAATAACGGACAGTGATGATGTTCCACTTGAGGTTTACTCAACTTCACGTTAAAGGTTGCAGGGCAGTCCAGTTACAGTTTTTCGCAACATAAAAGCTATATTTCAATAAAGTAGTATTTCTACTTGTAAGTTCTTCCATTGAAGAGTGTTTGGCATCTGAGGTGTAATTCTTGTAACGTACCCTCCCGCAGGATTGGTAAATGGTACTTTTCCACCTTACGAGGCCCTTTACATTCGCCGACTCATTCACCTACTGATGATGCAGCATCTGGATCAACTGGGGGTTCAGTGTCTTGCTCAAGGATACTTCGACATGGCCACAATGGCATGGGATCGAAACCACAGCCTCTAGGTTGAGAGACAACCACTCTACTACTGATCCACGCCGCCCCCCGTAATTCTCATAAAATCTCAAGAAATGTTCTCGCGAGAGGTTTGTTAATGGAAGGTAAATGGACGCCCAATGGAGGTTGTATTGTCCTCTCTAATGAGGTTTAGGAATATGCTAGTTTGTTCGTCTGTCCATGTGTAGCTAGCATGTACTGTGCACAAGGAATGATAGTCATAAGACTTCCCACACATGACTAGGGAAACGTGAAAAATGTGACTCCATTACATTTTTGCGATATACTTTCTCAAAAACCACCTCATGAGAGCGTAATGTTCAATAGGGCAGTTTACAATTACGCCCAAACTACTATTTTTAGAACAGCGCACAGCGCATGGGCAGTTAATTTTTGGACAAGAGTGCATTCGTATGAGGCAAAACTTGTTAACTGATTCGAATCACTATTTCGCCATAAATATACTAAACAGACGTAATATGGTTACTACAAATCTCTGCTGCTTTGGTGTCTGCCGCTATGTGACTAGCGATGTTGTGACTGGGATCGAATGAAGGGAGTTTCCAGACGAATGTACCCTCTGGGTTCAAGCATGTACAAATAAATGGCAGAGATTTATGGGAAAAACGTCACCAAAGACACGTGTATGTGCTCTCTATAGTTTGTCTGTGTAAATGGACCAGCAGCTGAAATTCCAGACACAATATGAGCGACTGCTGGTATGTTTGTCTGCTTTCTCAGCGCTAGCCTTAGTAGTTGCTACAACATGCTAGCTACTATACATCATGGTGAAAATGCAACAAAAATACCTCGTGTTTACCTACGGAGGCCACTGCTGCTTAGATGTGAAAATTAATATAAAGTATTAGCACTATAGAACCCTATGCCTACAACAACATGCTAGTTGATCAGTGTCACTAAGATGTGAGCTGTCACTGTGTCACCACGCCACTTTAACAAAAGTAACTAGACAGAAGTCACAGCCAAGGAAGGCTTACAATCTCCAAATGAAAATCGTGACTGTAATGTGTTTCGTTTTTGTGAAAAGTAGCGACCACCATTAGAGAACAAGATTAGCAGTCATCTAGACCGCACCGGAGTGCCAGCAATGATCTTACAATAAATCTTACCGTTTACATTTTGCACATTTATGAGCGCAATGGAAACACGAAGATCCTTCAGAATTGTCTGGCCTCACCCTAGCTTTCAGTTCGGTCACACTCTACAGCAAGTCATCAAAGCTCCATTTGCCATTTTCCTTGGTTGTAAACCAATTCAAAACCACCAAGGCAAAGGCTACCTGAATGCTGCTAGCGTCAAAGGATGGGAAAGTACAGTACGCAAAGCAATGCCATTAAGTGTGGCAGAAAATGGAAACACAGCAGTGGGGAAAGCGGCAGTTTACTGGAAGCACCAGGAAATTGTCAGCACCGCGTGCCAAGGGCACCGAGGCCTTGTAAACCACTGTAACAAGAGTTGGCGCAAGACCAACGCCAGAGGAAGAAGAGATCTTGTGATGCAAACTGTCTGGGGGACTACAGAAGAGGCCAAATTGTAGTAAAGTGGTGGGTCTTGCCCCCCAGGGCCGCCGGATGCAGTGGGATGAGGCACTAAAAGGGCCGCTATTGTCGAAGGAGCTGTGGAGGACTGACCAGGGCATACTGAACTTGGTGCTGCGTTCCGTGGCCGATCTCTTACGTACTCCAAACTTGAAATTTTAGTAAAAGGAAGATGATTTATCCTGCAGTCAGTGTGGCGCTAGTCTCTGCATCCTGAACCACATCTTGGCTGGGTGTTAAAATCCTCACAGAGGTTGCCAAGGGGACTGAGCTGCGGTTTGTCACTTTGTCATTCCAAACGGAGGGCAGCATACATCTGACTGACTGACTGACTGACTGAGATCTGTGCGTGGGCCTGAAGCAGCAGCTGGTCGTTCCGCAGCAGGTTAGGGTCACAGAGGACACTGTTAAATTTAAAAAGGTATTTGATGGCTTGACATGTATCATATGCTTTTTATTTGTGATACAATAGCATTTGGTTTTAAACACAAGCTCTCTGTTTGGCCATATTTACAACACATTGTCAGCCTAAACAACCATATTTTTGTTGGACATGAATTACGACAGGACATCAACTCACACAAATAGGGCCCTCATAACTTGCAGATTATTGGAAGTATACTGCACGTCAGTTTGTTTTGTTGACAATGAACCACCCGTGGATAGTCTGCACAATAGCCCTGATATCAAATGATCAGTTTCCTTTGGTGCTTTTCCCAGTTATTTAATTTCTGACAAATTGAAGGATTTCTGTATACCTGCTGTATATTGTAGATACATTTTTGAGCCACTCTAGGGAAAACAGGAAACCCATGAAATCACTTCTGTAACTCCACTGTATTTGGACAACGGACAGAACATCTCAACAAAAACTCAATGACCCAATCCAAGATGGAAGGGCTGGAAATTCAATACTACACCAGAGAGTGAACCGAGAAAAGAAGGTGAGCGATTAAGACTGATCTAATGCTGCTTATTTGTACGACAACAGCATTTTGGATACAAACAAACAACCAGTAGAGACAAATTATTCCCAGTACTCATATCAATCTCTAATCTAATCTCTTAATCACATACATGTAGATTACAGCATTATTAACATTTTTTTTCTTAGGATAATAATGATAATACTGGTATGCAAATGACAGTGTCTTCAGGAATGTTTGCAGCTCAGTGTTATCGTGGATTTTTTTTTGAGCCGCTTCAAAAACGCTCCCAAAAAAGACTTGATTTTAGTCGTTTGTTCTGGAGTTACCCTGGACGGATAAATCAATGACAGATCGATGGATAGGCACTGTCAAAAACAAGTGATCCAGTAAGAGCCCAAAGGGCAAGATTTCAGGGTTACTGTTAAAAAAAAAAGGGGAAAAAAGAAATTCTACTTTTACAAGGAGAGTTTTAAGTATTTTTTACCCATATACATATAAATCCATCCATCCATTTTCTTAACCGCTTGTCCTCACAAGGGTCGCGGGGCGCTGGAGCCTATATCAGATGGCGGTCCACCCTGAACTGGTTACCAGCCAATATATATATATATATATATATATATATATATATATATATATATATATATATATATATATGTATATATATATATATATATATATATATCATAAGTAATTTAAGCGTTAACAAACTCATGACCTTCAGCTTGGGAGACTGCATTGCTGGTGTGTCTAAAATGAGACCAAAAACTGGTCTCTTGGAGGTAACAAGGACTTTGCCTGACACCATCAATATACAAACACACCGCAGGAGCGGCATGGCTCAGGTGGTAGAGTGGCTGTCCCACAACCCAAGTTGTGGGTTTGTTTGTTCCTCAACCCTTGCGTTGTTGTTTTTTTGTGCTTGTTTTTTATTTATTTTTTACAAACTGGTCAAATGTACTCAAAACTCTCCTTGTAAAACTTTGAGTTTTTGAGTGAAAAAACATTACTAGGTTTTTTTCAAGTAAAGATTACTCTTACTCTATTACTCTCTTTCCTTCTTTTTTTTTCTTTTTTCTTTTTTCCTTTGGTCTACATGGTAAAGATACGTCCCCAAGGTACCGCCCTGTGACAAGCCATTGTTGTACTGTAAAAGCTACAACAAAGCATTTGAAGAGAACACATATAGGAAGAAGAATGTAAATCTTTGTTGTAGACTGACACTGGCCAGACAATGTGGCCAAAACTCAGTCACTGGTCATGTTCTCAGCCCAAGTGATGGATATGAGCCAGTGTTTACAGAAATATCTGGTTTCAATCTCACCCCTCAAACATCTCGCTCATTCTCCATCGGGGCGAGGTCAGACAATCTCGTTTGAGAACCGAGGGATACAAAAGCCATTAATCAAAACATTGTCTTTGCTTCTCACTCTCTCTCCTTCGCTTGTTATCTCCATTTATCACTATTATTTTTCATTTCCCCCCCCAAAAAAACCAAACACTTTCTATGAGTTTATTTAGAAAAGACAAGGTGTTAATTGCATCAATAGGAGGAACCAAACATGAGTATGTGACAAATGGATGCTTCGTGCTCTGTACTTTGGGCTTTTATTCAAAACCACTGAAGATGGACGAGCGGAAGACAGACCTCTGAAATGTCCGCGATATTTTACAGACTTTTTTCATTTTTCCTTATTTGTTTTTGCTCTGTTAGCTTGCAGAAAAGCACCTAGAGACCATTTGAACTCATACCCCTTCATTCTGTTAAAAGTGCCAAAGTGAGAAGTATGACACATACTGTATCTTGCTTGCGCTAACCATGACATCATTAACACAAAAAGGTGCACAGAATGCAGGGACGTGCTTTGGCAATGCACATTGCTGCACTTTCTGTAATGTGATGGAAATTCTTCTCACTAACTTCATCTTCAAAGACTCGGCCAATTCCCTGAAGACACATCGTTAGTCTTTGATTGACAGGTGGGTTCGATTCTTCGGCTATGGTCCCAAATACATTTTCAGTTTTAAAAGTAAGCCTATCATTATGTCTTCTGTAGTCATCACACACAATTTTTATCAGTATCAAATTATCACGCTGTACAACTTCCAAGTTGGTGGATAGATAGCATTTTTGTGAGGTGATGCAGGGTGAGCTGGATAAAAGCAGAGTGATGTGAGGTGCTGTAGTAATTCCACATTGCGTGAGACACAAGCGGACACAGTGATGCTTCCCTTGCGTTCCCTCACACTTCTCCTGTGACCTCCAATTGTCCTTGTCACTTCCAGGTTCCCTGTGCTGTAACTTATCAGCACCCAATTGTGAGACCCAAGGTTTGCGTGCATGTTGAATTAATTATATGTTCACACGCTACTGCACATATTGTCTATCCTTTACTTAATGGTGTGAGCTGGCTGACTTGGGCAGAATGCCTTCTATTGTTTTTAATGAAATTTTTCCTTGGAGTCATGACACTATCAATGACGGCTTCCAAAAGCGCTCAGTCAACCTATTTGTTGTCCTAAGTGAGTTCCTCCTGATAGAAATGTTTCCAATGTGGCTCAGTTCTCCTCAGAAATCTCTAGTAGTGGTAATTACTCTCATCAATGTAATTAACAGTAATTTGCACTTTTGATTTCCAAAAAAAAGAGGACACTTGGCCCAGCCTCTAGTCTAGATCCTTGAATGAAACTCAACATTTTCTCAAATATGTCATAAATTAAGTAGTTTAACATATGCCTCCTCTGAATGGGTAGGAAAAAAAACATAACTCTATCACCTTCTTTTACCCCAAAATCTACTTTTCAAGCTGTCAAATGACCATGATCGGTAATTGAACCCGCACCACGACCACATATCCAGTTTGGGAACCTAGAGTGCTACCAGTGAGCTAAAGTTCTGAAAAGCCTCTAAAATGTCTACTGGATGAATGGATGTTTGTCTATAAGTTTCTTGTATCAGGAAGTCCTGGGTGCACACGTCCTCTCACCCAAACTCAGCTGGGATAGGCTCCAGCTCACCCACAACCCTAATGAGGTCAAGTGCTATGGAGAATGGATCGATAGAATTGGCAGACCAATAAACGTTTATCACACTTTGGGTTTGAAAAACCTTGCCGTAGAGAAGCGTGAAAGTGCTTAGGTGAGAAGCAATGTTTTGATTGCTGTTGGTTTGTTTGATTGTTGGGTGGGTTTTTAAAAAAAAGGCACCTAGCGCCACTATGGGAACTTCAACAATGCTCAGGAAGAAAATCCGTGTTTCTTCAGTAACCAGTTTTAAATTCAATCATTTTGGCCTACAGAGAGGTTCGAACCTATATTTTTCTTCCTTTTACACACAAAAGAGACAAATGTGTCCAGCTCGACCCAACCACTATTGAGACTACTGTAGCACTGTCCTTTGTAACCCAAAGGAAGGGCGTTTGTAACAGCATGGTTTAGTTAGCTACAACTTTTCAAAACACAAAAAAAACTGCATATCAAACTATTTCCAGAGCTAGTGCACCAAGTTGAATAAAAATGACTCAAATAAATGCATGTAAAATAAATAAAAAAAGCAATGAGTAAGAATATCTCCCTCAAACAGGCATTTAGCAATGCTTTCCAATGGCTTCATACAAACAGTAACTGTGCTACTGTGCTGTTGTGCGACCCCACCTCAGTAAACACCTTTATGCAAAATTATTCGGACTTTGCCTTAATTACCTCCACTAAATGGGTTATTTTGTGGAGTCTGTCTGCCTGCAGCACATCCAAAGTTTCTCTCTGCTGCCTTGCATGCCAAAACATTAAAACTGTTGGAATAATATGACTAATACACTTGAGGACATTGAAAAGTGCTGCTACTTCTCACACACTGGGAAAGACTCACTTCCCACAACAAACATCCGCACTTTGAACTACTACCACAGCACTTGCGCACTTGAATTGAGCAATAACTCTAAAGTGCATGCTTAATTAAAAACATTTATGGCAAGGAATGATCAAATAGAATTATAATATGTGAGTTTTTATATTTTCTGTTGAATGTGGCGCAATAATTCCCCACCACGGTGCCATAGCACACTAGCGCACTGTGAGAGATCATCAGGAAAATTATCCAAGTTCACTTAATTAATCTCAAAATGAGTATTTATCTATTATAAATATATCTTTGCTCATCTATCTGTTCCAGTGACATATAGGGACAGGTAGAACAATTAACTTTTCGTCTACTAGATGGTAGAGGGTACAAAGAAGAGCTTTCTGTTTAAATAAGCAGTCAATTTGTGAATAAATCATCATTATTTCAATATTCATAATTTGTTTGATGCTGCGCTATGAGATTCATTTAAAATGGATGCCTTGTCTCCATAAAAGTTGGGAAACACTGGTCTCCAGAACAGGAATTTTATTTTCCACTCAGCAGTGTTGTCATTACATCTGTGGCGACAGTTGTTGTTCCTGTTTAGATTTGAAACTGTACTAATTTGTAAACCTCGCATTACGCCATTATCCATTGAGTCAATGATATCATTGTTTACACTTCAAGTCATACGAAGCCGACAGCAGCAGACCGTACGCTTTCAACCACACCAGAGAGTTCGGCCTTTCCTGGTTTTTGTTAGAACTAAGAGGATCTGCTACTCTTTATCCACTTTGAAGGAATGTCCCAGCTGCTCTGCCAACTCCGAGCCCCTGAACATGTCTGAGGAGTATCTACAATTCAGTGCTCATCAACCATTTGATCTTGGCACACAAACGTGCAACATGTTCAACACAGGCATTCAGACAAGGCAGAAACACATTGCAAGCATTAGATTATGGAACATATGAGGCGAAACATCACAGATCTGAGCAGCCAGCCCAAAAAAGATTAATTGTACAAACTATGATTCGGGTTAGAACTCATGTCAAAATGCAAAGCCTGGAGGCATGGTATGTACAGTTGGGCCAAGTGTGTTTCCTCTCCCAGATGGTCCACATGTGCATCTGACTGCCATTGCACTGAATACTTTTCTGACAAGTCAGGGTTGAGGAAGGAGACCAATGTTGGACAGGTCGGCTGCTAACATGCACATTGAAACATTGATGCTGGATGCACCGGCTCCAAAGCATTTTCCAAGTTCTTCCGTCATAGGAAAGCTTGCGAACACAGTGCAGCCATCTGTTGCATGTCACTGCTGCAATCATTGGGAAGAGAATATAAAAAGATCATTTATATCATGGATGGGGGACAAAATGACAAGCTGAACCCAGAAGAATATTTACTTCTTGCGCTGAAACACTATGACACCTTGATAGGCTGCAGAGGGTTAAAAGATCCTAAACCTGTCAACCTGTTTAATTATGGACCTGCATACAAGCTGAGGAATCTAAGGAGACATCTGAGTGACCATTGTGAGCACTGGGAGTTTTAGCTCAGCTGTCCCAGCAGAGACTCCATCCATATAGCTCTTATTCTGTTCAGGGTTAAGGCAGGAGCCAATTCCATCTGACTTGGGGTGGAAGGCAGACAACAACTTGGACTGGTCACCAGTCATTTGAAGGGCATTTATACATGGGGCGGTGAGTACAAAAACGAATCCAACGGAAGCTGAGCAAAATATGTGAACAACTATACTACTAATATAGTAAGTAGGTTAGTGACCTATACTCAACAAAAAACATAGAAACAGTCATTATAGCCATTGTTTCAGCCCAGTTACCAAAGGTGAGCACAATTAAGAAACAAGTGACAAGCATGGCCCTCATCCATGGCCACGGGTAATTGTGTGCACGTGAGAATGTGAGAGAATGGACATAGTGAATAATTTACGATGCGACAAATTGTCTACAGTTTGCTTTTTTTCCTAGTCTGTGCATGTGCATTGGACAAAATTCAGCTGAACTGGGCCTTGTTTGGCCAACTTGTAAGAATAGCTTGAAAAATTCCGTTGGAGCTAATTATAAATTAGAGTGATAGGATTTGTTTTAGCCCATGTGTAACAACGTGCAACTAGTATATTCCTTTGTTATGGGCAATGGAAAGTTCCAATTTGTGGTAATATGCATTTTGCCTTTGAAGCGCACAACACTCCTTCAAAAATCCAGAGAGATAGTATGAGAGAGAGAGTATGAGAGAGAGAGAGTGAGAAAATCTCCATCTGTGTCTAAACAACCCAGGGACAATATTGCCAGATGGACAAGGACAGAGGTTCATAGTCCAGACTTACTGGAAAACAAAAGCTGGAAGATTGGCTCGACTTTGCCAAGGGATGGCTCATCAACTCACACAGAGTGTAGATCAGGCTCAGACTGAGGCGTGTAGCATGCAAAATTGATTAGACACAAACAAAAACTAATAAAAGCCACAACTTAACTTTCATTGCTTTTCAATTACAATACGTTTTGGGAATATTGGCTAAGATTATGGAGATGCTAAGAAAATGTGCTTCCATCACTGAAGAAATTTTTTTAGGAAACAACTTTCGCAGTGAGAATGCTGCCCGTGTGCAGTTTTTGGTGACCTGACAAATGGGAAAACTACAGAAAAAGTTTGAGAGCTTTATGATTTAGCCGCTACAACATTAATAGTTAAATATGTTAAGTAAGAAAAGACAAGATTGTCTTTATTTTACTTGTATATTTTATTTAAAACATGTTTTTTATGTTAACTGAAGTCTAAAAGACTCTTAAAAAAAAATTAAGTAGCCCAATAAAGTTAAGTGAAATTCAGAAAAAAAACTATTTATTTAAATAAAAATAGATAAGGTCAAAAAAAAAAGGTCAAAAAGGTCGACTTCAGTTTAAACAAACTTCATACTTTATTAATCAAAGAGGGTTGTTGGTATCTGCTGAATGTAACTATTAAAGTAACTTGTAATCTAACTAATTTACTTTTAAAATCAAGCAATCAGTAAAGTAACTCAGTTACTTTCACAAGCAGGTAATCAGCAAAAATAACTGAGTTACTTTTTTAATGTAACAGTGACAGCACTGATAGTTACATTTACGGTACTTGAATTTTGTTGTTTGAACTCCATTTAAAAAAGTAAATTAAAAGTATTAGGATTGCTGTTCAATGTACAAAAATACAGTACAGTACAGTACTACGGTTTTTGCTTGACATTCTGATTGGTGGCTCCGTAGCACCGCTCTGCTTTATGTCCTCAGCATATTCACTATTGATGTGTGTGTATGAGCATATGTGCTGACAAATTATGAGGCCCGTGAGGTAGCTATTTAGGCAACGTAAATTGTGATTCTGACACATTCACATGTGTACAGGTATGAGCTGCACTAATGAAAAACATTCAAGGGGACTCGCATCCTGGCCAAGATCATCTTTTGGCGCGACATTCTGCATCTCATCTCGAGCAGTCTGTCTTTATGCAAAAGTTTTGTGCGCAAGTATTAGGAATGTGATCTACTGCGCATACTGGGCATGTAATTTGGTATGCTGTACCCGTAAGATAAAATGAGATCCAAAACATGAGTTGTATGAAAAGAAATTTGCCTTTATTTGTAGTTTTCCTGTCCTTGCCACTTTTCACTATCTTTGTTTTCAGGCGGCCTTCCATTTCCCTGCTATTACCGTGCTCAGCCCGTAGCTAAGTAGACAAAAATGCATCCTACTTCTTCAAGAAATTATCCTGACATGAGCCAGTGGGTTCGGTAATTGAAACAGGTGCTCTGGGCCACAAATCACAGAACGGTGCTCACAACGCTCAAGCCAAATTTCACAAAAGGAACGAGTTGAGGATTGCATTATAACTTAAGCTGACACATAATGCTTTGGAACAGAGGGAAGTGTGGAAAGCAGCTGTCCAAAGTGATGCTACAGCTTTTTGTTTTAAGTGCAGACTGGCCTGGCCTCCTGTGGTCGAAGGATATCGCCTCCCACTGACAAACTACAGTGACCAGTGGTATCTATCATCATAATTTAAATGGATATTGCAGTTCAGACTCTATCGTAATAATATTGTTAAATCTTGAAATTGATTGCTAGGCCAATTTTTGGGGCGGCAACAAAAACATTAAGTAAAAGCAAGCTACCCCCCCAAAAAAATCTACATCATATTTTACTGTCAAAAAGGTTATTGCAGGTATACCCAACAGTGGTGGTGACTTTATATAATCTCAGCCAAATGTAGTATAAACTCGGCAGGGAAGTCTGAAAAGAAACAGCTTCCAGATGTAACAACTCATGCAGTTTTTGACCTGATGTTTTGTGACATCACTTTAGTATGCATTCACACAGAGAAATTCATAAAAGCTATCTTGCCTTTCTAACTGTCATGGATTGTCAAATGCGTCAAATGCTATATATATATATATCAGAGATTGAAAAAGATGGGACAAATGCAAATGAGGTCACAGTATTAGACCAAAAAAAAAGACCATACCAGAAGTTCAAAAACTGACCAATACCACTAAAGGCTTAAAATATAGAAATTGGAAAAGTGCCACTGAGGTGCTAGTTCACTCCCCAATTTGCGTCACAGGTTGTGTTAACTGTGCAGACAGTACAGTTGTGTGGAGTTTGCATGTTCTCCCTGTGCTTGGGTTAGATTTCTTCAAGTACTCCAGCTCGCTCCGGCATTCCAAAACATACTTCTTAGCTTAATTGAAGACTTTAAATTGCCATTGTGAGTCAATGTGAGTATGGATGGTTGTTTGTCTATATGTGCTCTGCAATTGGCTGGCGACAAGTCCGGGGCCTAACAAGCCTCTCGCCCAAAAGACAGGGATAGACAAGCTCTATATAAAATGGATGGATGGGCAAGGAAGTCGACTAATGACATAAATGTGAACAGCTGTAAAAAGAAACAAGTAAAAATCTATATTAACTCTAATAAATGACAAAGGCCTAATCGGGGGAATCTGACAATTTACATGGAAGACTACTGTAAAAACAGGATAACAATCTATGCTTGATTAGTGATGACAGCGCACATGCCGAGTAACAGTGGAGTCTTCCACTGAAAGTCTGATTACGTCACACACTTTCCAGTGTATATCCTTGTTCTTTCCCTATCATCTCTTAGCATGCCTTGTTGAAATTCCTGAATAAGTGTCCCAGAAAGTTAATCCTATTACCTCGCCGTGCTGCTTGAAAGGGACAGAATGCTAAATGTTGGCCAATTACAGCATAAAGGATTGAATCCACCTTTAAAAGATGATAGCATGCAGGTGCTGCTCATCAAAGGAAGATTATTACCCAGGGTTCAGACATTGTCAAAACTGGATACTGACGTTTACAAGGTTTTGCATGAGCTACGCTAAAATTCACTATAGTCACGCTAAACACTTCACCATCTGTTGCCCTGCGTAATCGTCCAGGTCAAGCCAGTGGAATGCAGCGTCACTATTGAGCTTCACAAAAGAATGATTGGAAGGTTTCTCAATGTGCACAGGTAAACTATGTCAGTGTTTCATCACTGATTGCAAACGGTTGTACAACGCAATCCACACATGAATTGCGAGAGCTGAAAAATTGCTGAGCATGCCAAAGACTATTAGGCTACAAAGGCCATTGCAGTCCCGTTAGCCATTCATGATCAATCCTTTTACTGCTAACTGTTATCCTCATCAGGGTCACATTTGAGCTGGGGCCAATCCCAACTAAATTTGGAGTGGTAGACAGTCCATCGCAGGGCACATATAGGCATTCTCACCCTGCCAAAATTAACTTCCACTTAATACAGCACTGGTAATGAGGTCATTTACAAAATATGTCTGCCCTGCCAATCTTGTTGAGGGTACGGGCGTGGCCCTCCACAGGGGCCATTCTGTTATCAGGCCCGTACGACATTTGCTTGCTTCCTTATCTGTCCGAACACATAGAGGTATGCTCAGATTATATCAGTAAGTGCTTGCGGAAATTAAAAGCCGCTAAAGCTACCGCTCAAGTGTAGACAAAAATACAGCAATGGAAAATATTTATTATACAGTACTGGAGAAAAGGGCTGTGGCAAATTTCAATTTGGACGTTTCCAGATATTGTGAGGGTCTGACATCAGTCCTCTGGCACCATTGTTCAGCAAGTGTGGATGTTCGCTTATACTCTCATTATACAATCATCACTCACTAATGCAACAGTGGTGTTGGGCAGTACAATCTACCGTATGTAAAGCCTCACGCCCTCATCTAATCAAGATATCTACAGTGGTCGAGCAAATGTAAACCTGCAACACAGGGTGATAAGAGCAGCTTGGTGACCACTACTCAAAAGGATGTTTACCTTTGTCTAGTGGCTGGGCGATGGGTGTGAAAACATAATGCAGAGTATAAAGTAAACTGCTTTATCCGCCCAATAAATGCACTGTAAAAAGTTGGGCATTTCCACCCAACCCTACAATGTTGCTACAAAGCTAATGGATCAGCTACATGGTCAGTCACAGTGAAGAACACCATATGCAGGTCAGTCACTTGCCCAAAATAAAATCCCACAATTAGGTTCCCTTGAAACAAACATATGTGCCAGACACAGCATAAGGTACTCCAGCATGACGTAATGACAGCCAATTAGTATGAGTCAATATAGTAATGCTCAGTTTTGACTAACATACTTGGAAAGATGTATTTACCTATGTTTATCGTTATAGTGTTAAGTGGTGAAGACCTGCACTGAATCATACTGTGAGGGAAATTTGAATAGTTTGATCCCCTGGAATATATATATATATATATATATAAGAACGGAAAAAAACAAACCTTTTCATAAATAGGAAGAAAGTAAAAAAACATTGAACACTGTAAGAATGTATTGAATCTCATTAAGTTGTGCCAGTGTACCTAAAATTGTGGCAGTTCAGTGTACCTTTGCTCTAATACGTTTTAATTGTTTCATCTCACCTGGTTTAGGTCCTTTCCCACCTTGTCCTACAATAAGTTAAAAATAATAATAATAATAATAATTAAATTAAAAATTAAAAATTAAAAAAAAAATTATATATATATATATATATATATATATATATATATATATATATATATATATTATAAAAATAAAAAAATCTGAGGTGAAGCACTAAGGATTAGAGTGGTTTAAGATGAATAGTATTGGCACTGAATTTCATGACCACTGGCAGATTGTTGATGATTAATGAATGCTTTTCCTACCTGCTCCAAGTCCTCCAGCACCATATCCAGTCTGGCCAACGCCTCCTGGCACAAGACCTCCTGGCACAAGACCTCCTGGCACAAGACCTCCTGGGCCGCCGCCTTGCCCTCCACCACCATAACCACCTAATAGCGAGGTCAAACACAGACAGACCAGTCTGTGATGAGCATTGCTGACAACATCATTGAGTGTCACCATGTTTTCTTTTTCTTTTTTTATAGAAAACTGCGCATACTGCATGGCTTGATTAATCAGGCTTGACAGCAGTGGTTGCGCCATTGTTCAGTTCTATCACAATATCCTTTCAAAAATATTTGTTCTCTGCTTGTAGTGACATGACACTGCATCACAATTGGTTTCTCCACAGTTGAGCTAATTGAAGCTGAGTTTTGGTCGGAAATTGAACTTCCAAACAGAAATCCATCCATTGTTTCTATATGAATGTGCTTTTTCTCATCACATCTGTTCTATTGAATGTTGTACAGTCGACCCCCGCATATTTGCGTTTTGGCACCCGCAGATTTGCATATTCATATATTTTTATGTCTGTATATGTGTCCCTACTACAACACAATGACTGCCAAACGTCGGCATTATAACACATTCAAAGGTGGAAAAAAGGACAGCACAATCACAGCATTTTCAAATTTGATCTCTATGGAATTCACATTCACAGATTGATACCCAGTACGTTCTACTTTTGAGGCAACAGTGTTAACCACAAGGGCACTGAACTGCCAGTAATTTCATTCAGTTCAACATTATCTCAAGGCGCTTTTTAGATAGAACCTGCTTCTCAAGTCAAAAACGTTCTTTACAATATTATGTTCTATACCGCAATCACGGCTCAGCTTGCAAATGTACCAAACCCAAAAAAAAGGTGAGCCGTGATTGGTCCTTACCTGAGCCCTAAGCAACTGTGATGTCATTTTCAGTCGACAGCAAGTAGCAAAATGGCCGCCCCTTGAGATGGATTAAAAGTGGTGGATTTTGCTGCTTAATGCGTATTCCACATTCTCAATATTAATCAGAATGCTGTGTTTAGACTAGCAGGGGCACATAGATCATATTATTGTAAAGAAAAATATTTACTTTACTTCCTCACAACCACAAATGAGTAATGTAATACACAAAAACTCTTGAGAGAACCCTTGGCTCTCTTGTATGAAACCAAATCACATCAAATTTCTAGTGGGGAAAAAGCATCAATGTAATGTCTTATTACACTCACCTGCTGCTTTAGCTGGTTTATAGCCGGCGCCGGCGGGCACTCCTCCCGTAGACCCTTTTAAAATCAAATACATACAATTGAGTTATGGTGTGTCTTACAGTACATGTCATGATAACATACATTTCTTACACGCTACTCATGACTCAACTTTATATTTTCTTTACTGTACTCCCATATACTTGTCTATTGTCTGTTTACATAGATTGCATACAGATGTTTGTATAGTTCAAACTACTGTAGTTGTATTTGACAGTTTTTGTTGTTGTCTCACATTACATTAGATCTTACGTTACTCTCCGTGAATCAGGAAGTAGAATGCTCACCTCACTAACATGCAGGCAAACAAAAATGTTTGCACTGATCCAGAATGAAAAATGCTATATGGTTCAGAGCTTGTGCATCCATATAGCTTTTATTATTGCGTAGTGCAAAATATAAAGAATGGCAAGTTTACAAACATGCCGTATGTCACAGTTATCAGTCCTTGAAGTGTACTTGTCTTGTATAGTTTCATTGTAAACGGTATATCATGAGAGGGGGAAATTAGTTTTTGTGGCTTTGCAGGATCATATCTAACATTGCCAAATCATTACCATTAAAATATATTTCTTCATTAGATTTAGTTGAAGTTCGGGTTCACTTTCATGCTTTATTATTTTTAATATGTATGCGTCAGCGTAGTAAAAATGTCTGATTTGCAGCAGCATGGTTGAGCTGCAATGAGATGTGGCTGGTGAAGTTTATTATTCTTAACGATCCCCAGCAGAATTGGGAGCCTTTGTTACCTGGATAGAATCCAGTCCCTGGTCCAGTGCCTATCCCTGCACCAGGTGGTAAATACACGCCTGCAACACACAGTAGGAGAGCAAAAGGTCATTTTTGGTCACCTGCATGTATTCCCCTAAAAGTTAGATGAAAGTTTTCATTGCAAAGCTGGTAACAGTATACAGTATCTTATGACCATTCAATGACCCCATTTATTATCCACACATTCCCAAACATGTTCATAATTTTTGATCCATTAAAATGAAGTTTATCTCAGGTCATGACTGTGGCAGGCTTACACTGAAAATGAACAGCTTCCGTGAAGATCAAGATAAAAACGTTTGTATCAAAATGAGACAAAGTTCAGGAGAAAATTTGAGTTTTCATTTAGATGAGGTATTGAGTCATTTCAGAGAGTTCCACAGTCAACCCCCCGAAGCCCCCACCTGCAGCACCCCTGGCCTCCTTTTTCATCTGAGTCCTTTGAAGGTCAGGGAACAACAACAGGAATAAAAGAATGGGAGAATGAAAAAAAAAGGACTTCCTTTATTATGGGACAGCTAAAGACAAAATCCAAAGGGACTGGTGATCTCAGCCCCATGTTACAATGTTACAGTATATGTTGCGAGGAAGAAAGCTGGTTTGTATCACCACAAACACAACACAATGGAGAGAATTGTACAGCGGGGAACACAGTGATTTTGTTTAATGGTCCTTTACATGCGCTAGGAGGCCAATTAATTAAATGCACACGTCAAAGGCGTTTGTGTGTGTTTATTAACGCATACTGTGTGAACGTCGCGCTTTGTGCTCCGTCTGCATGGACACCGAGGGAGTGCAAGAACATTACAAGGCATTAGTGTCTGAACCAGCAAAATGAAAATGTATGACATAAGCCACTGAAAAGTGCCAGAAGAGAAATCCAAAAATGTAAACATGATCCAAGGCACCGCAGCGGGCTTTCACTAATACGTTGTGAAGTATTTAATGTTTCTGCCATAATAACATCAATATTCGTTTTTATTGTTACAGTTGTGGTTAGTACAAAAATGTCAACACTTAAGAGGTCAACTATTGAAGTGCCTAACATAAAAGCAGACTGAGAAGTTTGCGGTGTGAAGAAACTATAACATACATTGGACATTATTATAATGAGAAAAGATTATCTTTGTTACACCTGATGACGTTATGCTTATAGGCGCCAAAATAAGTGCCCATACACTCAAAAGTTTGGACACACTTGCTCATAGTTTGAGCGAGAAATGTATTTAGTTCAAATTAGTTGTATTTTATAGTGCTATTTTTATGACCAATTTAACAAAATTACCATATTGAAAAAAAACACACACACACTTATATGTCACAAGATAGGCACATAAAAGCAATCTAAGAAGTTGCAATACAAGAACTGTAGTGCATGTTCTGCCTCTACACAGATCAAAATGTTCAGTTTCAAGTAGTGGAAACTACAACAGTAAACCTCAATGACAATGAAATTCTGGAAAACTTTATTTATTGTCGATAATAAACAATAGGGAGCAATTTACTTGTTTACATTTTATTAAACCTTTTAAGATATGCTAATTACCCTGGGATGTCCCTTAACTTTTTGTCTATTGACTAAGGTAAAAAAAAAAATACTCCAATATTTTAACATTAAAAATTGTTCAGCAAACACACATATAAATATATATACATATATATATAAACATCTGTTATCAGCCTCCTTGACTACTTATTGGTATCGGGCCTGGAAAAACATCGGTCTATCGCTAATCTAGATTATGCAGGTGTATGTAAAGTTTTGGAAATGTTTTGTGTGTGTGCGTGCGTCTTTAGTGTGTGAGTGAGTGCCACTGCCACTATGACAGATGTGTCAGGTGCAGGTACCACCCAAGCAGGGTGGAGAGGTTGTTCCGTCGTCACACAATCAGAAGGATTTCCTGTCTGGGCTTTGCCCGTGAGGCAAAAGGGAATGCGTATGTCCCAGATTTCGCCCAGTTGTGGGCTACTGTGCCATTTTAGCAGAGGGCATCAAGTCCACCGTCTACCACCGTGTGACCCAATTTGGGTCAGATTGTTTTTTATTTATTTCCTCGCAACGCTCTTGCACAGCTGCATTGCTCAGGAATTATCCAGCAGTTACCTTTGAACCTTATTTCTGCTTAAATGAATAATGTTGAGGGAAAACAATTTGACCACTTAAAACAAAATTCCTACTGGTGATCTTATCTGGAAGTTATTGGAGAGTTGTAAGGGCCATTTGTATTACTCATATGCTTTTGGGCCATGCTGACCTAAACATTTTGGTGAGGCTTTTAGGGAAATATGTTATGAGGCTAAGTACTCGTAGTTCAGGGGTTGTTTGATAATTGCATTGTTTTAAGATGAACTATTGAAAACTAATATAAATTGTTACTTCAGGGATGAAAAATTGAAGACAACAAGCAGACTGTACAACAGTGTCTAGGTGGCAATGATCGTTTCACCCAATGATGCACGCACACTCACAACAACAAATTTCTTAAAGTGTGATAAGATACTGTAATATGCTAACTCTAGTTTTGGCTCAGACCTTTCTGTGTGGAATTTGTTTGCTTGTGTACTACTAACATGCATACTAAGTTAATTTAAGGCTCTAAATTGTGAGCATGGATGGTTGTTGTCTATATATGTTGTGTGACTGACTGGCAATCAAATTCGGATGTACCCGAGATCAAGCCTAAAGATAGCTGGGATGCATTCATTTATTATTATTATTATTATTATTATTATTATTATTATTATTATTATTATTATTATTATTATTATTATTATTATTATTATTATTATATTTATTATTGTTATTTATTTTTTTAATTTTAATTATTTAAAAAAAATATTTTAAATTGTTAAATGGTTAAATTTTTAAATTTTTAAATTTTTAAATTTTTAAATTTTTAAATTTTTAAATTTTTAAATTTTTAAATTTTTAAATTTTTAAATTTTTAAATTTTTAAATTTTTACATTTTTACATTTTTACATTTTTAAATTTTTAAATTTTTAAATTTTTAATTAATTATTTTTATTATTTTTATTATAATTTTGTTTTATTCTAACTGAGAATTTAATGTTTTACTTGACAGCAGCTACATATTGAGTCTACATACTGACTAGCAAAAGGGTTAGGAAATTGTAAGTCACAACTTGCTTTGTTTCTGAATCAACATGGCAATGACATTTTTTTTCCGCAGTGCCTCTCATGTTGATGGCAGTTTTCACAATTGCTCTTTGTGACCTCTAAGAGCTCACTTTTTGCTTTATTTAAAAAACAAACTAGTGAGTAATGGGCTATTTCCACCACCCTGTGCTGCGGTTGTGCAATAACTGCTCATGTATTAAATAGCTCAAGAGGTGATGGAACAGTTTGCAGGTTGCTTAAAAAACTTGAGAAAACACATGCACATTGCTTACACGGCCGACCTCACAAAAGTTAATAACAGCATTCTTTTTATTTGTTTCTGTCAAAACCGTGCATAATCAGTAAGCCGCAGGTCCACGTCATTAGGAAAACACATGACACGAGCTCTAGTCTCTGCAATGTTTTAGCTCCAAAAGTACTCATTCAAACTGTGTGGATCCTGGCACCCTTACATTATCAAGCATGTGACAACTGTCCTGTCCTACTATCTTGTCACTCCTTCCACTGCTTGCTGGGTGAGGAGGGGTGACAGTGTGAGGAACGTAATGTTGAAAAAATGTACGCACTCATCTTATCGTGACACTCTAATCGGACCCTACATTCTGACAGATCATCAGTGTGAGCTATGCACTGGAAAAGCAGACATCAATGGCGTTCAGGTGATCGGGTGTGTTAGCTTTAAGCCTGCGTTTACACTTTAGGTCTTTGTATCCAATCCCAATTTAGTGGCTGCAATGGACCTACTTAATACATTCAACATCCCAAAGGTATTTATTACATTTCATAATTTGACCGAAATACCATTTCAATAAATTGACAAGTGACCGGCAAACAACTTTCGAAGTTCCACTGTATGTCATGTTTCTTTTACTTTCTATGCAGATTGGCCAAAAGTACTCACACCCTGAACTTGAACTACATACTGTACATATGTGTAAAAAAAAGAAAAGAAAAAAAGAAGTAAGTAAGCAACTACTGTAATATATTATCACTGCGCTTACATTTAGTAAAAAAGCAGAAACAACCATCTACAAAAAAAGGCACAGAAAAAAGGCAACATTGGGTAACAATAGCACAAAAGTAACTTAACATTAGAAATGGATGCAGATGTCGACCCTATTTAATGGTCTATGCACCACCGAGATTTGCTGTAGTTTCGATTTTCCGTGGCTGTGTTCTTTGGGTAGATTTGTGTTATGTGTCGTTTCAATGATGTCCAGCTTGTAATGATCAGGTATATCCGATCTCTTCTTTGCTTACACAGTGCTCACATTGGCAGATATCTGATTGTTTTTAATTCGTTTTTTTTTTAAATCAGATTTTTATCCACATAGCAATGAGACCTGATTTGGATCCGAGGATATACAATTTCAAGCGTTTTTTTTTATGAGCACATTGCCATTACTCACATCTGAACTGGGCCATACAAAATCGGAACTGTCTCACTTGAACCTTGTTGTGTAATGCCGCCACTGATTGGAAAGCTAAATGTGGGAATTTAATCATTACTGTTTCATAGTTGGACATGACAAAAGAATAAGCCATGGTTGAATTGATCAGAACCAAACATGTGAAATGACTTGGAGCAAGTGGAATGCGCAAATTACATTGTTTTCTATCATTTAGAATGCTTTTGAATGATATTCTTGTAACTTCTCTCAACACAATCAGCAAAGATTTGTGACTAGCCTATAAGTATTTTAGTACATGGGTGTAATGCTATTATGTATGTTTGCTGTACTTGTAAATTAAAAAATAAATAAATAAAAAGCCAATTTTCAAAGTTAATATATATGTTTTATACCCAGGCCCAGACACTATAACTAGAAACTATAAAGCGCCATAAAAACCCTGAACCCTGCAACACCTTTCACAGTAGTCATGGTGGTAAGAAAATCTAGTTGCCAAAATGTTAATGACTTCTGGCTACTGCTGTTGAGACTTCAGCCAGAGGACATTAGCTTAATGTCAAACTGAATGCTGTGGATAAAATTGTCAAATCTACCAGGACTTACCCAGTACAGAACTAGAGCCAGGCAGACATAAATGTTCATAATAGTTCTTTCGCAATGACGAAGCCAAACTAGTGAAGGCTTTAAAGCAGGCTCCTGGCCACAGGAGTGAAGTCTCAGAGCCACTAAACGTCATCAAACTGAAATGCCTTTGCAAATGCAGCACGAGAAGGCAGGAGAGAGAAACCTGTATCGTGATCTCTGACGATGGTTTCTCTGATTGCGCAGTGGACCTGATGAGCACTGTGATCCCAGTGCATCACTTGAATCCAATAACTTGTGGTCCACCTCTCACGCGAGCCAAAATTGGATTAAGATGTGGATTCACAAGTCTCTATCAATAAAGCCTGAAGCACTGCTGACCTTGAGAATCAAGATTTGGGAATCAACCAGAAGTCCTGAGCTAATGTTGGAATCCCTCACATTTTTGGACTGCAAGGCTGTGCCGTAAATCTCCATTGATTGGTTTAAACAGGCCAAAGTAACTTCCAGTAGTGAGAAACTAGCCCAAATGCAATTAGGATAGTGAAGTCACCAAACTCCCATTTTCCCTTTAGTCCACTGAATTGTGGCAAGCATGCGTCTATTATTAAATGGGCACGGAACTGTAGTTTGTCCCCACTAAATGTGAACATGAGAGACAGTTGACTGATTTGTTTTTAAAGTGTCCTCATTTGTGTATTATTCTGCTAGATTACACCAAAAACAACAACTGATTTATGCATAACAGCGTGGAGGAGTGGCATGTGCACCCATGACATTTTGATGACGATCTCAAAGATAAATTTCACCTTTTGCTGTTTTAAGGAATTCCCTTGCCAATAATGTTGTAAATTATTTGTGTTCCAAATTGTCGAAAATCAGTTTTTTCAAACCCAAAATAATTCAATGTATCTTGAAATGTATAACCGAAAAAAATATATAATTTAAGTGCTTGGTATTTACTTTAATTAATTAATAAAAATTAAAATATTGAGTTAATTTTGTTCTTTTAACGCCAATACCGCTAATAGTATATATATTTGTATATGTATTTTTGTTTTGTTTCATGTTATTGTCTTGTTTTGTCTGTCTCGTTAGGGTTTCGCGTCCACCTGTTCTCATCAGCCCCATCACTTGTGTCTACCAATCAACTCTCTCAGCCACCTGCGTCTTGCTGAGTGGTTCCTCGTTGTCTTGTTAGTTTGCTCGTATTGAGTTTTCTTTCTTTTGGTTTAATCACAACACCTGCACTCCTATTTAGACCAGAAACAGAAACAGAAATAATCATATAAGATGGAATCATCTCTTTTTGAGGTGTGTTACAATATATAACAAGGCGTTTTGACAAACATTTGATGATACTACCAAATTAACTAACTTCTTTTTTTTTTCTTTAAATTGTACTTTTTTTCCTTTTCAGTATGGCCCTTAACTCCATCTTATGCTCTAAAGATTGAAGGTTTAGATCATGATGTTTGCACATGTCCAACGATTGGTTAGGATTGTCAGCATTAATGTAGGAATAATAATAATGGAATACTTTACTGTAGACACATACTTTATCATGAGAATGCTGCAATTGAAAAGCAAAATATAATTATTGCTCCCATGGTTTAAAATGACTCCGAATGGCTTTTCTTTTCTTCAGTTTCATGGAATCTGTGTAAATACTTCAACTTTCTGTTGAAGACTGGACAGGAATAATTACCGGTATACATGTTTAAAAAAAACATTGTTGGCAGGTTTTTTAATTGTCTTGCCAAATCTATCTGATACTTTGTATTTATGATGCAAACAAATACTGTCTTCAGTCTCACCATATGGTTTTCTAACAAGAAAGTGGACATATTTATTAACAAATCCTTTCGCAGTCCTTTCCCCGGGGAACATAAATCATTTACACTTGTCGACGGAAAACATTCAGACGTGCCTTTCGCTCGATCATAATTCAAGCAAGTGCAAGTGAGCGCATGAAACGAGTCCATTGGAGTGCTAATAATGTTCATCTTATTCATAGATACTTCACCCTAGGACTCGGCTCTGTGATTTGTTTCCCTTCGATTACTTTTAGTGCACATACAGATGGAGTTGGTTTTACAATCATATGATGTTATTTGTGGATTTAAATAATAATGCTGCTACACAGTGCAATGAGAAACCTGTGCTGGAATCAAAGCAGCCATTTTACAGGAAATGATACTGAATATGGATGACTGACTTTCTTTTAGAGGCTAACAATTTAATCTCTCTACATCTAAAATGCCACTAGGACCCAAAAAGGATGAGGACAAGCATTGAGAGAGCGCAAACCTCCATCAAGGAATCTATGTTTCCAGATAATCCTTACAATCCTGTTGGGAAAGGGAGGGACCACTATAATTCTGTGTGAAAAATGCCTGATGATTGATGAGCTCCAAATTTAATGGTTCCTTTCTTGGCACATGCGTCATACCTCCACTGAGATGAGTGAAAAACATCCAGCTCAAAACAGATGCCGAAATATGACATTTGAGTTAATACTAAAAATACTAAAACAAGTGCAATACAGTTTGGTTTGGACTCTTGTGTATTTAGTTTAGATGCGATGTGACTGTTTTTCAGTGGTGGGCTGACACAGACAGAAAGCTCAAGTAAATCGGAGTAGTGTAAAAAGGGATGAAAAGTAAACTCACAGCCTGAGTGAGAGTGGGAGGAAAGGCATGCACGCACAATGTCTTTCTCTGTCTGAAACAGATAAGCCGTAAAGTCAAACGGTTCTTGAAATGGAGCCTTTAAAAAGGCATGTATTTACTTTGTGGTGGTTTTGCATTCAATTGATTCTCAGTAGACTTGGTAGATTCAAGCTGTCAATACGGACACTCATATCCTTCCTGTGTCCATCTGGATTGGAGTCCACCAAGGACACATTGTCTCGCCCACGTGTTATAACTACACACATGGTCTACATACACTGTCTGCATATGTGTATGTCTGAGGTGAATACCCACAATGGTGTTTAGTTTACAGCGAAAACGTGGGTTTAAACAAGAAGACTGCTGAAGAAAGTATTGCATATATGATAGCATGTGGAGCAGCTGTTGCTTCTGTTTAACATCAAATTAGTGATAAAACAGTCAATGAGACAGCTGCTAGGTGAGATAGAGAGAGTACGAAAAGGAATAAGAGATAGCAGGCAGACGTCTTTCTATTTGTGAGCATGTGGGGAAATTTGGTTTGAACCTGAGCCTTTTAAGTACACCTGCACAATCAAATGAGATCCAATACAAGAGCAATTCAGCTTTAAATAAGATAATGATTGGTTTTGACTCACTGATGATGTCACCTGACTTGTGTGTGGCTATGCGCGCTGTAATTAATTGATGACCAATCCATTTTGCCAATATCAGGTGGGATATGTTCGAGCTCCATGAGACCCTGAACAGTAGTGATGGCAAAATGAAGCTTCATGAAGCATTTGCGATATTTTTTGACTCCTCTAGATGGCACTCATGATTCAAAGATGCAATGCAAATGTAATCCATTTTCATTGCACTTGCCTTTATCTTTAAACCAAGAGCACCATCTCGAGGAGTCAAAAAATATCGCAAATGCTTCATGAAGCTTCATTTTGCCATCACTACTGAACAGGATAAGCTGTACCAAAAATGAATGGATGGATGGTTCGTTTCGATTGACACTGTCAACAATGTTTATTATTTATGTGGGACAGTATACCAATTTCACCGTAGACTGCAATAACAATAAAAAAATAAAAAGTTATTCTAAATTTTAGTTTACATTTCCAAAATCACCTATCTGCAGAACTGGACTGGCACAAATAATCGGCCCTGGCATTTTGACTTATGCCCTCGGGCCCAGCCTGATTCCTGATCACACTTGGCTACTACTGATGTTTATTGGTTCAATTTGCTCTCTATATTGTAAATGGATGAATGGGCTGCTCCTTCTAAATTGCGGGCTGGTCTCCCGGGGTAAAAAGGAGGAAAAGAATAATTGAATAGCATCACATCTGCCCCAAATGACACTGGCCCACCGGGTATCTGCCCAGGATGCTAGATGGCCAGTCCAGCCCTGCCTATCTGTATGATGCAGTGCAAGTGTACAGTGCAAACTTCATAACCACACTAATAAATATAATGTTAAATCAAAACAACATTCCTATCTTGTTCTATGAAAATATTTTGAAACAACTCATTTCATTATGCAAGTGTATATAATATTATGCTCAGGTACAGGTGTAGTTACATCATAGAGTCAAAGAGTATTAAGTTGCAATTTGAAATGGGAAAGTTTGGCAGGAAATTCACTAGGTTTGGATTAATCTGCTTTATACAAAATCTAAGACATCTAACTCAGGATGACACTTCTTTGGATGGATCCGACAGTAATTCACCTAGCATGCTTGAAGTAAACAGTGTGACACACGTTGCAAGCATGCAGAGATAATTTCTTTATTAGAGTGGTGAGACAGAGTTTTGGATTGTTGTCAAAGTTCTTTGCTTGGAATTCATTCAGCACTCTTGTTATCAGAGAGCATACTTTGAGATGAACACACACTTTTATAGACACACTAACTTGTTACACCTTGCTCCAAAATGGAGGGAATGAAATAAGAATATGTGAAATATGGTCAGTTTTGTATGTAACAAAATGTTAATTGCAACAATCTGTAAATGATTGATGTTTTATTGTGTTTATCATACCTATTAAAGCAAAGACAAGGCCAGGAAACCACTGACCTCCATCTCCAACTTATTAGAATTGTGTATATGGATGCCCTGCCAAGAATGAAGTATTAACAAGAATGCGTTCCTCAACGGAGGTTTGGTTTCACAACTACCCTGGGATTCAAGTATACAGAACATAAGACACACTCAAAAAAAACAAAAAACGTTATCAATGTTGATAAATGCTGAATATAATCATAATTGCATGCACTTAAATTAGAATGAAGAAACAACTAAATCATTTGGGAATGTCATTGAAAAACTAAAAGTTATTTTTCTCCTAAAAACAGAATTAAAACTTTCTCCCTATATTAAGAAAAGGGCAAACCTCACAAGCTTTGCACCTGCTCTTACACAGGCATGTGCAGCTAAGAGTTCCATTGACCTGTGACACATGCTTACCTCCTTGCAGAGTGGGCTGAATCGCTGCTACGAGGAAGAGTCCATGGAGGAGCAGCCGAACCTTTCCGTTAGCCATCTCGCTCCCAAATGCACCACCCCTCTCCAGATGAGCTGGTTTTATTCTCGCTACCTAATTAACACAAGTTGAGCAGTGGTGAGGAAAAAAGGAGAACGATACGGGATTCAAAGACGGCAATAGCTCAGTTTCAATGGATCACTTTGCTTTTTTCCCTCCTCCCTGTCTGTTGTTGCTGTTTTTATTCTGGTCACTCTTGCCAGCAGTACTAGTGCTGTTGCCAGCAAGGACAGGGGGGTGGAGGGGGGGAGAGGGAAAGAGACACATTTTGTGGGAGAGAGAAAGTCCCCCATCAAGAAGGAATTGAACTATTTGCCAAACACTTGCTTGGATACAAAGCATACTTATCTGAGAGCGTCAGCTACAAGACTGAGGAGCAGCGACCCACACCGCTTGACAATTACCTCTCGAAAGCGCTTTACATTTTCAGCCGGTTTGATTTGTCGTGTTATCATTTGTTACTAGGGAAAAGTAACTAAACATAAAATTATTATGAAGTCACCTTCGGCACGAGGACGCAGCAATCAGAGGGGCACAGTGACTGGCAGTGAACATGTGAAAAACTCTCGTGGAGGTAGTGAGGACACTATTGGCATCAAACACAGATAAGAATGCCAAATGAATGAAACACCAACCTGCCTGTCTTATGCTGTAATCCTGAGTCAGTTTCCGAAAGTAATGGCAACTGTCAGTCTTGGTAACAAGAATCATAAGTTGAAGCAGCAGAGCTTTAGTCCATTGTGATATTTAAAGGACTCAAGAGACTGTCTGACAACAGAGCAGAGCATAAACACATTGTGCCTGTGAATCATTCCTAAAGCACAGTGTGCAATGTGATGCCAGAACATGACGACCTGCGTGTGGATCACAAGCCACCAATATCGCAGAGATCAACCAAGGGAATGATTTGGGCAGTTGGATGGCTAGAGGAAAAAGGTAGCCTACAATCATCCCCACATTTTACACTCTTGATTTATTTTAAGGAAAATGTGGTTGGTCACGCATCACATCTCGGCACCAGAGGGCGTTGTCTCTCAAATTGTGGTATGGAAATTTACGGAAACACGGTTAGGGCTCATCTACATTTCTCTGGATCAGGATTATTATAGTTTTGGAATTTTCATTTTGAGTTTAGTTTTTGGAATTTAGTTAGTTTTAATTAGTTTTCAGGGCATTTCTGTTAGTTTGTATTAGTTTATGTTATTTAAAAAATGCTTAATTTGAGTTAGTTTCAGTATTAGTTTTCTTTTTGTGTATTACTTGTGCGCAATAGTTAATAAACACCATGGTAAAATGAAAAAGTAACACCTAGCGTTGCATTTCGGCTGAGTTAAATGAAAAGCAGGCAAGCCGAGCCATTGGAGCCAAAAGTGAAGCACGTAAAATTGTCGCCTTCACTCTAAAAATGGATTGGTGAAAAAAACTACCAATCTAGTAGTTAAGCTCATATTGGCTTGATTAACCAATAGATTGGTCAGACATTGACCATTCTGGGTGGTTACAGAACAAACAACCAATGAAATTGGTTACAATAGAAAGCACTTGGAAATGTATTTATTGTATCAATTTATTGTATTCTAAATGTATTTATTAATTATTATAAGTGATAACAATATAATATATGAATAATATAGTGTTTAAAAATGGAAATGTGTGTCTATATAGGTCTCCAGGCGTGACCATCTTAGTGGCCTAGTGGTAGTGTATCTCCCTTGAGACAGGGAGGTTGTGGGTTCAATCCCTGGCCAGTGGGTCAGACCAAAGACTATAAAAATGGGATCCATTTGCCTCCCTGCTTGACACTCAGCATTATGGGTTGGAATTGGGGGGTTAGCTCGCCAAATGATTTCCAAGCGTGGCCCTTGCTCTTGCTCAGGGGATGGGTCAAATGTGGATAGCAAATCTTGGCCTACTTAGGTGGGTGTGACAATCAGTGGTACTTTTTAAATGTCAGCCTCTAACACAGATTAACCAATATTTTGGTCAGAATGACCAACATATATGGGTTGAAAACACCTACCATTCTAGAATGGTTGTTTTAACCAAAGGATCTGTCGGACACATAACTATTAGCTAGATTGTAAAAAAGTTCATACTAAGCCAAAGATGTATTATTTAAATTACAGAACACTGGCAAAATATTGCTTAAAAATAAATAAGCAAAAGGTTGTTGATGGCGTCGTCCACTCATCCCTGACAGTGGGCTATGTTAAAAGGTGGTTAGGTTTCAGTGATGAGCAAGAGCACCATCTGAAGGAATATACTGCTGGCGTCGGGTCAAAACTTCATAAGGCACAATTTGGTAAAAGTCAGATTTTTTCAAAAATCGATACAAACGGTCTATGCACACATGAGGGTGTTATTTTTATTTATTTATTTTATTACAAATTTAGACCAATCTGAGATAGTGAAAATTGCATGCTCTCTTAAATAATGTAATGCTATATGTTAGACATTCAAATTTCGGGGTCTTCTGAAAAGTGACTATTTAGGAGTTACAAGGTTTCGGCCCAACTCCAGCGATGCAAAACTTTGTTTTGGTCTTCATGTGGGTCCATACAGAGGCATATCCTATAATATTGTTCCTGTTCATGTTCCTTGCTCATTTTAAGTTCAGCCGCATTAAATATTTAAACTTCAATTTTGTTCTGCCTTCCTACCATTTCTAAAAGAAAACTGTAACGATTAATAGATGATTAACTAGTGTAAGGTGGAATGTAAAAATGCCACTTCTAAAAACATACAGTGCATTTCAAGATTTAGATGCCATTTGCACTT
The DNA here is from genome assembly GCF_054856555.1 of Leptonotus elevatus. Lineage (NCBI taxonomy): Eukaryota > Metazoa > Chordata > Actinopteri > Syngnathiformes > Syngnathidae > Leptonotus > Leptonotus elevatus. The sequence continues at coordinate 11,884,634 of NC_141245.1, forward strand.
GCTAAAGCACCATTGCGTCACATGGCAAATCCATTCCAAACAACACAACTACAGACTCAAAATTATTTCGTTAGGAAATACCACAGTGCTGACTAGAACGTCACTGTCCATATTTTTGCTATCATTTTAGGTCTTAAAATAGAAGAGACCGAGTAGAAGTGCATTTTACTGGCGAATGCCGCAGACAAAGTCATTACTCCAACTGACACACATCTGACAGAGCTGCATGTTGCACGAAAGCTAATGGGATGTGCTTTCCAAAACACACAGTATTCGTCATGGTAGTGGCATCCGCTGTTAGCGTGCTGACTTCCTCATGCTGATTTATGTAAAGTTGGACCAAAACTCAGCTGTTCCGACTAAATACAAAGTATGCTGTATGTGATTATGAGGTGAGAACTCATGTCGTCGATCTCCAAAAGAAACCAAATCTGTTTGAGTTCACTTCATTTACTGTGTCTGATGATTCTATTTTGAATCATAATCTAGATCTACTATCTATATACAAAGCTGCAATGTCCTTGTAGTTTTGGTGATGACTTTACACACTTTTTGTTCTGTAAGGTTGTTTTCAGAATAAATGAGTTTCAAACTCTTTATGGATTACATACACCATGTTAATGTTATCTCCATATACAGCACAGAAGTAAGCACTAGAACACTAGTAAGCCATTACTAGTAAATCTACAGCAGGAATGTCTGTCAGTCCATGTTTGACAGCTGAGTACAATAATTTAGCCCTAATTCCAGAAGGTATGTTGCAAGTGCTATGAAGTACAGAAATGCAAGCATCATCACCAATTTTCTTCCGTTGGTTTCCAATCCACCTTCACAGGGAAGGCTCCAGTCCTTGCCGTGACAGAGATGTATGAATTCACTGATGGATGGATTTTGGTCAAGATAAAGATTAGAGCACAGATTCTTGAGCCAAAGATGAAGAGAAAATTTATATTTCAGCATGACCTGAAGACAACAAAAGACAACGCAAGCTTTGGAATGACCCCGGACCCGAATTTCCAGTAGACATGAGTGGGATGACCCAAAAAGGGCCATGCAAGTGCACCTACTGTATGACCCTATGAAATCTGCCTAGAAATAGAATCCAAGCAGTGCTGTTGATCCCTGTTGTAGCTACAAGGTGTTTTCAGTTATTAGATTTTATAATGAATCACAAATTATTTTTGTACTATTTTATGTATAACATTGGAATTGGTTGGGAGGAAAAGGGCTTATTGCTTCACCAAGCATTTACGCATAATCACCATTAGGAGAGCTAAAGCAACTTATGAGGTTTTCAGTCAAGTCGACGAGTATTGCACACCATGAAATGCGTGATTCGGGGTTAAATCGAGAATAGCGTGGAAATTATTCCATTTATCACAAGCAGCTGTAGCATGAAAATGATAATGAATGTTATTTTGACAAATAATTACATATCATTGACTTAACATTATCCAGTCACTGTATTTAGTATAAATACATGTGCATTAAGTTTCTGTTTTGTTCCGATATTTTTTCCCTGCACTGTAATTTGTTTCAGTTAGAATTTGTTTCTATAAGTGAGACATTCATAAATGTCGCCTTACCTAAACATACTGTACATGACCTAATTGCGTGAAAAGCAAATAAAGTGGCAGGGTGAATACATAAATAGTGTTCACAGACTTGGTTATTAACTTTGCATAAGTGTTATATACCTTCACAGAATTTATGACATTTAATCAAACAATTCCACTCATTTTACTCCCAAAGTCCCACTGCAGCAGGTTACCACATTCTTAGCCAATCACAACTTGTGCTGCACGATATTCCCAACACAAACATTGCATGAAATAACAAGCTCATATGATTGCAGTAAATCATGAATTAGAAACCAAAACACAAAGAGGGCATTGACCATACGCTGTCGTCTGCATGTGACCATTCTTTCCATGTTTGATTTGTGACAAATTGGACCAGCTGAGTTGAGGCACAAGTGTATTCTGGACGAGAAAAGTGTTTGTCCTCTTTAATTTGCTCCCTATTTAAGCTCAGTCTGGTCCCCTTCCTTTGGGCAAAGTTGAATGTTGTTTTTGTCAAAAAGGCTCTGATTAAACGGAACACAGAATGATGGGGGGGGCTTAAACTGGACTTTATGGCTCTATAAATTGGGACTTCTTTATGTCTGCTGTGTTGCTGTAATGGAATATTATTGACCGTGCATTATTATGCTTGTGTTTAAAGAATGAAACAACATTCTTTCATTCAATACACTTTCTAACACAAGCATAAGGCAAGAACATGAGGTCACATGAGATGAAGCCAACATCTGCTTCTTGAACAGAAACACATTATCTTTATTGGTCGCATCTACAGATATCAAACTTCTACGTCTGTGTTGGTTCCATGTTCAAATGACAAGTGCACTTGTCATTTGAAGACAGATGGTGTTGTTTTCCCTTTGTGTTGTGTACTTCTTGTAGCGTTAGTGGGAAATTGCTGTGTAACACTCCACATATGCATTGCTCTTGATACAATGAGCCCTTGTTCACTGGTAGAGCTGCGCTGGCTAACTACTGATAGGCACTATGGAGATAATCAAAGAGTGGCATTAGGCCTACTCTGCTAGACAGCTCTAGTTCAACATATGTTTCTATCAAGTGGTACATTTGAAGATGGTTCGCCACAATACTGTTTGGAACGGTAAACAATGCCTCACATTCACCTATTCACACACACATTTACACACCAGTGGTCGACTGCTGCCATGCAGTGCGCTGCCAGGTCCACGAGGAGCAAATCAGGGTTCAGTGTCTTGCTCAAGGATGCTTTGACATGGTTACCAGGGGTGATGATCGAACCCACAACCTCACAGATGGGAGACGACCATTCTACCACTGGGCCATGCCGCCCAATGATCTGGCTTGCATTTCTACTGTATAGTAGGTATAGCAAGTGGGATGGCGCTGCTAGTGTCAGTGACAGTACTAGTATTCAGTGATACCGGTAATGCGTTACTAAACAAATAACTATACATTATAGAAGAGCAATTTATCTTATCAGCGGACATTCTTTCATGGATTTGGCCCTCATTGTTTTGTTGATTAAAAAAATGACGTTAAGTTATGAAGTTGTCTTTATGACAATTTTAATCAAAATTACCTTTATTCTTAAATGCCACGTTAAAGAAATAGAAATGTTCAATTAGGTGGCAAAACTGGGTGTTATTTTTATGTTAAGAAGTGTTGTCGGTATTTGTGAATGTAATTATGAAAGCAACTTGTAATCAGGGTTGGGGAATCCAGGTCCAAAAAGTAAAAACCATGCCACAAATTGGCTTGAGCCACAGGTGCTTCTACTCAACTGACAGGTAAACGAGCTCATCTCCACCTGTTGAGTAGGAGCACCTGTGGCTAAACTCAAGCTGTTTCAGGGTTTTTATTTTATGGACCTGGATTCCCCAACCCTGCTTGTAATTTAACTGAATTACTTTTCAAATCAAATAATCAGTAAAGAAAGTAAGTTATTATTTTTTAAAGCAAGTAGCTAAGTTACTTTTTTAAACCCTTCAGACCCATACATGGTCCCAGTGGACATGACATATTCGTGTGTCTAAACCAATAAAACACAAAATTTGGATGATGTCAACACTTCTGGTTCATGATTGGATCTTACATAACCAATCACAATCGCAAGTTGATTTGCATGATGTGACAGCCATACTATCCTGGCGTCCACTATAACAACTAAAACATGAGATAACCCCCCAAAAACATTTGCATGTTGTTCTTATGTGGGAAAATAGTCCAAATCAGCAAAAATAAATACATTTTGCCCAGCAGAAAAAATGCTGCTGCTGCTGCTAGCATTAGCCACATTGGCAAGAAGTTAGTCTGATGTGGTGTGGTGTACCATTGCGGTGTGCACAGTTCCATTGAATGGGTCCTGTCCATGTTGACCCCTCTCTATGACAGTATGTTTTTGTTTTGTATTAGCGCCACCCTCCCCCATTGAAGGGGACTTATGCATCCCCACATGGCCAAATAGGCTTTTGATTTACAAGAGAACAAGATTCCCATAAACTAATTCAATTATTCCAAAACTTAATTTGACAGGTGGACACTTGGCAGGGAAAACCGCATACTGCCAGGTGACAAGTGCCATGTTGCAATACATACAGACTTTCTTTTAATAAGCAGGGAAGTCGCAGACAAGCAGACTGGCCTATTTCCAAAGTGTGATACACTCTCCTAGACTAGGGTCCAGATGGGGTAGTGAACATCAGGCACCAGGGGAAAACTGATGAGTTCTTGTAAGAGCCAGACTTGGCCACACAGTGACTCATTTTTGGCATGAATATTTTCAAGAACAACCTGCAGGAAAGCCATGACTGCAATTGAGCAGAACATCCAAGTTTCAAAGAGTCCAACTTGTTTAATAAATGTGATTATATTTCATATGCGTCCAAACAAAAGAACTCACGGAATCGAGGAATGTATGCACATGTCATAATGGTTATTATTATTTATTTGAGTCATAAAAGGGTTTCAAAATAGGACTTCAAAATAAATGGGTTTATTCTCATGAAAATTAAACATGGGGATTAAAATGACATAAGCACAAAGATGGAAGTTTCCACTTTGAGCTCTTCAAAAGCTGCTTGATTTTGTGCCATACTTTTGGCTGGTCACTGTGAAAGTGTTACGGGTTAGTTAGATTTTGACTCTCAGAGCCATCATGTATCAAGTAAATGTGCTGATGTGATGTATAGTGAAATGGACCAATAAATTGTTTGTGCAATGAGGTCAAACTCAATCATTAAGCAACAAACAAGTCATATTTCCATGTTAAGTCTAGTAAGTTGACTAAGAATAGAGAAAAAAAAAATCATGTATGCACTTATAAGAATATCTGTATTACATACAATAGAATCTGTCAATGATGGTGTTGTGGTACAGTTCACACTCAATAATGGCGTAAACATGAGGGTGGTTGTGGTGGTCACAGACTGGCAACACTGAATTATCTATTCAAGGATCAAAAAAATAAAAAATAAAGCAATTAGAGCAGTCTTTGATTGTAAATATACTTTCTATTTGCTGATTTTAAATTAATTCCATGATTTTAAGAAAAAAGTAGTAGCAAAGTAGAAAAATTTGATTAGTTGCAATTAATCATGATTAATCTGGATTTATTACAGAAAATTGTGCGATTAATTAGTTACAAATTATATATATATATATATATATATATATATATATATATATATATATATATATATATATATATATATATATATATATATATATATATATATATATATATATATATATATATATATATATATATATATATAAACTTAGCAGAACATTCAAAGTTGTTGGTTAGGAGGATCTAATGCTGGTAACATTGCTAACATGCTAATCAATGCTAAAACTGCAGCTCGGTTTGGCTTTGACGTGATAATGCTTCCACTTATTAAGCATAGCATTGCTGGTTTTCTCTAATAAATACAGTAAAGAGAATGTACTGGGTTCCATTCAGCAGATTGAAAAGGTAAAGCAGAGATACCGACCGCAGTAGTTGCTGTTTTAATAATATGTTGAATGTTTAATTTTGGCTTTATCATGGTTCTCAGGCTTTTGGTTAAGCAATCAGATGTAGGAATGTTTGATACACCACAAAGATTGTTTGAGAGAGAGAGAGAAGGAATTTTTAGGCAGTGCAGATACTGCTGACATGCTTTTTCATCATGCCACTTGATGTCCAGTGAAAGACACACTTAAGATACCATTAAGTGAGACGGTGACAAGCCATTGTGGGGGTAACTTAAGACATGGGAAAACTTGCTTCTAAAACAGCGACGTTATCATAAGAGGATAACAGTAAAATTTCCTGCTCCATCACAATTTGGGCGCATACATTGTGTGGAAACTATAGTGTAGAATTCAACTGCAGTTCTTGGCCCACCTCTTGGCAATGCTTAAGTAGCGTTACACTCATTTCCCTCATGCAGACAAACACACTTCCTTGACATTGTTAAAACTTCCTTATGCCGCCCCTGAACGGAATTATTAGGGCAGATAGAAGGAGGAATTTACCACACAAGCAAAGCCTAAGCTTTTAGTGTGAGAAATTAAGCATGACATTTTATGAATACTGTACAATGGAACCTCTAAGGTCAGTTGGTGGATGCTGGTCTACCTCCAATGGAAATCATTTCAACTCAAAGATTCCAGGTTGAAACTGTTGCTATCATAAAACATTTATTATCATCCCTAACTGTGGCACAAGTCAAGCATTGTAATATTAATATTAATAATTGGAAGGTGGATATGTCTTTCCTGCAGGCTGAGAGGAAAGTAAAAACAAAAGCAAAACATGTGCATAATTGATCATTTTATGGTAGGAGAACTGAGCTCTCGTGAGGTCCGTGAGGTCTCAGGAGTTTTGCTGAAGTTTCCCGTGATATGCTGTCATCTCGTGTGCCATTACGTCAAAATTGAGTGTGTGACTTTTAAGGCAATGAAATACATGCACTTTTCAGCTGCATGTGGAAGCCTTTTCTGGAACTTTATTGGCCACATTGTTTTCTCACATTCAAATAACTTTGGGTTGGCATGATCATTTCTCGATGTGGATGTTGGCACGAAGATATGGATGTTTAATGAGACACAACCCCTGCATCATGTATGGGAACGGTTCTCTGAAAGTGTTCAGGAAGGGTTTGGCATCATTGTTCTCGAATACGTCTAATGTAAGTGAGATTGTTGTGACTGGAGAAATGAAAACATCCCAGTTTTCCCAACACAGCGCTCGTTCTGCAGTTCTTTTTGGTCTGCTCAGCATGTGGACACGTTGAGTATAATCAGATGTCCGCTCTTTAATTTTATCTTATTTACGTTTTGATTGGTGTTGCGGGGTTTCTTTAAATGTTTCACATATATTCTAACAGGACACCACCCCTTAGTAGACTTGATCACAACACCATAAATAAACTACAGCTTGAAACAGTTTTAACAACTTAAAAATGCTATTTTCTGCAATATTTCGCTATTACCGTAGTTCAATAAAGAGATATATTTGTTTAGAAAACAAATGTCCAGAACAAAAAGAATAAACTTTAATAGATGTTTTCTTAGTTCCAGTAGGTCGAGCTCAGAAAACATCTTTAATCTTTATAGCAGTGAAGGGACTTTTCTGTTTTGTAATCCAAATAAATCTAGTGAAAATTGTGGGTATATCATCTGGATCACATTTAGTCATTTTCTTTCAAGAGGTTGTCAACAAGAGATTAAATAAAAAGAATGTAACCAAAGAGTCATACTTTTATGATGTGGCCAAAAGTTTTTAATTCTTCATTGTGAAATGTGTGAAAAAAAGTTTAAAGATATTCTTCATTAATGAAATGCTTTATGCCTTTCAAGAAAGAGGGAATATGAGCACATAAACTGAGATGAGGGAAAACACATTTAAATACATTTAAAACCAATTGTCAAACTAAAAAAAAAGAACACATTTTCCAGTAGAGATCAAAATGTTGCTCTACCTCCATATTGAAACCTCGTAAATCACAATTTGACAAACTTTATATATTTTTTCAAAAATCTATACTTTTGGTCAGTCCACACGTGTGGGTGTCGTTTTTACGAATTATTGACCAATCTAAAGTGTTGAAAATGGCTTGGTCTCTTTGATGAGTTTTTCGGCCCAACGCCAGCGGTATGTAAAGAACGTGCAAGATCCAATTAGCTACATTTTAAAATGAATTGAATTGACACTAAAATTGATGTTGTTACAAAAACTATAATGCTCAGTTACACTGACAGAATATTAACATAACAATGGCACTATTGTCATGGTTGTAGTTTGTAGGGGTACCGTACAGAATTTTACTGTAAATTTTTACCCTCAACCAGCTTTTGTCTCTTAGAAATAATGATAGAAATAATGAAAACAGGGCTCCATCATCACACAACAACCATAATACTGCAGGTCTCTCGAAAGAAGATAAAGAGTATGCTAGCACTGGTCAAACAATGCACAAGTGTTTATTGCAACAAAGACTGATGGATCCAAAAACATGAAATGTGTCAAGGCTGTTGTTCTTGGATGTCGTGTCTGTGACCCTCCAACTCTCTAAATGTGATTCCACACCCTTGACAAGACATGCGCTTTTTTCACTGAAGTTATGAGTGTGTTGATCCACACATACTTCTTTCTTATCTCAGCAAATGATCAGTTATTATTTTAATAAATGTGTCCTCATTGCTAATTTGCATTTAGGAATAGACTAATTGCCAAGCATTTTCTCCATCTTCTGACTGCATTTAGTTTAGCTTAATCCATTCATCCATCTACTTTCTGTAGTGCTTATCCTCACTGGGGTCGCCGGTGTGCTGGAGCCTATCCAAGCCGACTTTGGTCGCGAGGCAGGATACACCCTTGACTGGTCATCAGCCAATTGCAGGGCACATACATAAAAATAAGCATTAACGCTCAAATTCAAACCTACGGACAATTTAGAATCTTCATTTACCCTATATATATATGTTGGAATGTGGGATGATTCCAAAGTACCTGGAGAAAACCAACACAAGCATAGGGAGAGCACACAAACCCCTCACAGGAAGGTCCAAGCCCCCAACATCAGAAACGTGAGGTAGAGGTACTAACCTCTTGTCCACTGTGTTACTCTAATCCCTATTTAATAATTGATATTTGAATAGCTTTTTTATGGAAACTTCAGTTGTAGAGGTAATTCCTATGATAATGAGCCTTCTCATTAAAATGAAAATGAAATTTGACAGGGAGGAAAAACACGTCTTTAGCTAATTAACTTAAAGACATATAGTGGGCACTGATACTGGGGTTACAAATAGCGATTCTGTCTTGCATTCACAACCGTCTTTTCAAAGTTCAGAGGTGCTAAAATGTTTTGCCAGCCACCGTGACAGAAAATGTGTGATTTGTTTACTTTTGGCAATCCAATGCCGGACTAAGGAGGTCTCTGGCTAGCACAAGCAAAAACTGTCAGAGCTCTGTCACCTCACTGAACAAGGTGCAAAACAACAGTGGAAAGCTTGTGGCCTAATTTAAGGCCCCTGTTTCCTGTCTTTACATCATCACTTGGAAACCTCCCGGTGTCCGCTCATGCCTCGGCTCTTAAATCATCACACAGCAGGTCCAGTTATTGGCAAAGCAAGTGGCACAAAACACCTAAAGTGCTGTTATTTTTTCTTAAATGACAGGGAGGATACCAATAAAGAAGCCAAACACACACATGAAAGAAACATGCTTTTGGAATTATGCAGTTCACCGCTTGCATCTTGACATCATATGCTTATTTAACTCTAATACATTTTAAGGACAAAACAATAAGCACAGGATATACTGTATGATGAATGATGTCACCGAACGGTTAGATGATTTTGATCAATTTGACTGTAATGGCACAAGGCAATTTTATCTGTATTGACCTCTTAAAATGGAATGTTGAGTTGGCTATGCTGTCATCACATACTAAATGCTATGGTATGTTTTTAATCACTCAGTACATGATTTGATGAAGCCAAAAATTAGCATACGGTATAGTATATCATGATCTAAAAAAAAAAAGTTTTAGTTGACTGTATGCAAATCAGCAATCAATCTATGAATCAACATGACATTCAATAGCTATTTTACCATGGTTTGGCTACAACGCTAAAGGTGGAATGAATTAATATACGTGCAAACCGTACAAAATATTTACATTCAATAAATGAGCTGAATAAAAAGTCTATGTGGTTCCAAGATATATAATGAAAATAAACATGAATGCGTCATCCAACTTGATGATGAAAAATGACAAAAGAAAGTGGGAATACAGACGCACAATGAAACAATTACCATCTGTATAACATCACAATGAAGACTGAGGGTGTTGTCGACCACAGAACGCGGAATCTGTCGAATTGTTTGGCCTTTTCGATGTTCAATTGCAGGCTGGCAGTGACGTATGCCCACTTCACGGTCAGAAAACATCCAGAAATTGTATCCCTGAAGAATGTTGTGTGTTTTGACAGACTTGAGCACAATTGCTCATCATTTCAGTTCAAAATAAATGGTAATTGGAGTGTACAATTAAATCCCACATGCCAATTAGGTGCTCTGATGGGCAAATAAATGGAAACAGGATGTCTAATCACACATTCTCTGGCAAGATTTTTTTTTATAAAGATGCCGACTCTGTGCTGCCAACAAAACAGTCCTCATCATCCTCGAGTTAGTACAATTTGTAATTCCACCAACTTGGGGGTGGGGGGGGGGGGTCGTTTATGACGCCACAAATCTCCAGGGTCATTCTTTTATCATCAACTTATCATATGACACTTAAGCAACCAAGGATTCATTTGCATGTTGTTATTTCTTTGGAAAAAAAAGAAGGACTTCTGTGATTGGTTGGCAACCAGTTCAGGGTGTACTCCGCCTATACTGCCTGAAGCCAGCCGGGATAGGCTCCAGCACCCCCGCGACCCTTGTGAGGAAATGGATAAAGAAGAAGGACTAGCCTCAATATGGACTGATGAGGGAACAATGTGACAAAAATAATATACATAATAAGTAAGTAAGTATACTAAGTATAAATATACAAAATCCTAAACAATACTTCCAGTGTCACCGTTAGACATCGTTAATTGTTCTGAAGATTACAGGTGAGTGGAAATTTGATGATCAGAAGTTCCACTCTCCAGTCTGTTTTTAGACACATGAAACTGACTGGACATACAATTCACTGTTTTTTAAAGTTGAGAAGTGACAATTTTTCTCAATGAAGACATCACCTGGCAGATGCCGCAATTTCGTATGCTATGGGAATGGCTTCACAGACAAAACAGTGTTGTTTAATTCTCTGCCCAACAACTGCTCAAACTGAACAAAAATGACAAATTAGACTGATGCGGGTTCCAGGACAGGCCCATTCCCAATATTTTGCCGTAGAGAGTTGAAAACAGACATCAGTGACCTGTTCCAAGAATTAGCTTTGCAGATTTATATAGCACGTAATAGGATGAAGCAACTACACACATGCTGCATATCATTATAAGTGCTTTTGCTATGTGAGACTACACTAACCTGAAAGAATCACAAAGATATTGGTTGAGAAATGCAAATGGCAAAACTGGATTAATAAATTCAAAAAAAGATGTTGAAAGCAGTTGGATTGTTGAGAACAACAACAGCAGTTTGATAGCACATTGTGACCTGTACTGTTCAAGGCTCTTGAACAGGCTAAACTGCAAACACAGAATAGGACACATATGCTACGTCGAGCCTAGTCATGAAGCATTCAAGTTTGACTCCTTGTTCATTTATTTTATGTACAAACTTGTGTTTGTAATGTATTGCAGATATGCAGCAACTATTTGATACAGCATATACATATATATATACATATACATATATATATATATATATATATATATATCATTCGGTATTCAGCATGTCATTATCATTGCTCTGTGTGTGGATGTGTGTGGGGGGGGGGTGCGTGCGTGCGTGTGTGTGTGTGTGTGTGTGTGTGTGTACGTGCACGCGCGCATAGGTGCGTGCATGTGAGTTTGTGCTCATTAATTCACCTGAAACCTATTAAAAATCCCATACCCTTCACCCAAACCGAATACTTCAGAATCCCGCTAGAGTCGTGAAGTTGTCAGGAGACCCGAGGAAGGATCAAAGAAAAGAAAGAAAAGTGAAATCCAGCACCGACCAGACACCACCTACTACCCACAGGGTTACAAACCAGAATCTTTCACCAATCCCAGAAACATCTAAATTCCAACAAATTAGGGAGACCTCAAGAGACCAAAGAAAAGACTGATAGATAGATGAAGCAGAGTGAGATCCACAGACATCAGCCTCCACCGATTCAGCGACCACAGGAAGAAGCAGATTGTGAATTTTGGTAGATGCTGGTGGGGTGGATCTGGCATGCATGAAAACCTCCACCAAAGAAGGGAGCCGTCGACCCCGGGCAGGACAGAGCAAGCACAACTCCCTGCCTCCGCGGGGCCCACCGGCCGGAGAGCAAACCCAGGAGCCTGGAGCGCCCCCCACCCCAACGGCAGGCCCACCAGGCACCCCACCGGCCCACAGCCCCCGCCACCCACCACAACCCAGCCCCCGCCGGCCCCTAAACACCCAGAACCCCCCCTCCCCCTTCCCCAACAAGCCGCCACCACCCCGATCCCACCCTCGCCAGCACCCCAAACACAGACCCCCAAATCCCGTACCCAGGAATCGTGCCGGAGAGGGGCCGGACAATGAAGTAGCGAGGGCACCCGGGCCCACCCCACCTCCAGCCGTGTGGTGTGGTGGAACACTGGGGACGGAAGGGGAGAAGGGAGCACCGGGAGACGATTTAATACAGTATATGTTTCTACACTCAAACACAGAAAATAAGGATTAGTCATTTGAGTTGTTTCCCCTCATTTGTGACTCTGTTAAGAAGAAAATCACTCTCATATGGAGATAATGCTTGCCACAGCCTGTCCCCCCATGATATTGACACAATCTTCTCAGTTGGAGGAACCTTTCACATCCTTATTAGAAAACCATGTTGGTCCAAAGATGTGTGTATCTGCACAATAAACATGACGCAACACGAGAAGTTTATCGAACAAGCACAAGCCGTAGAAAAATAAATCTGACGGGATTTCCTCTTCAAGTCAAACCATCTGTTTTTTGTTTTTTTTATCTGCTACACAGAATGGAGAACTGTGAAAGCGTCCCTCTTTATTGAGCATTACCTTACAACTTGAGAGTTGCTATTTTCTATCGTGCGCAGAGAGGTGTTCTATATTTTGTTTCATTTTCGTAAAACACAAGACACGTAGGGTAAATTGTTAGGATTCTTTGGTTAAAGAAAAAACTCACTAAAATAATTTCAGATCAACAAAAGTAATGTAGATTTGTTTTTACTCAAAACCATAATAATAATAATAATTAACCCATTTATTCTTTTGTGTGGTCCGACTAAATCATCGGTTAAAAAAAATCTACACAAAATGATTATACCCTTAATGAGTAGTTTTTGCACAACTTTTTGAAATCCAAATGATTTTTGTAACACTCAAACGCTGAGACTTCGACACGTCTACCTGATTTTGACCCAAACTGATCGCATTTGAAAGGTGCAATTTCCAGATTGCATGTTTTAGGTCTGTCTACAGAGGTTACATCGATTTAGATCAGGGTTCATTTAAGGCCATTTCAGAACCGTCCAATATTTTGTTCTTATTCATTCTCAAGTGTTTTTACTTTAGTAAGGGCTGGATTTGCTGGCGTCAGTGAACAAATTTGTCGGTTCGATTAGTAAATTATTATGACATACTTCCGAGGAAAAAAATTTGTATTTCACAGAAAATAAATCAAATTTGACCTTATAGTAAATTGAGTTATGTAGTACTTTATCTGCACCATATGGTGCCCAAAGCGTTTTACAGAGCCCATCAATTAATTATTTGTAAACATATTCAGATGTATTACTGCCGCATTGTTCTATCTATTCTATCAACACAATAGGGATGGAAACTGAAAAAACTCCAGCACAGACTGGGAAAATAAGGGTTTGTTCGAGCGCACATACTCGCACATGCACCATTTATGAGTTTGACACGGAGACTGCAGTTACGCTTTAGGCCACAGGTGGCAGTCATGAGTTAGAAAAAGCGCCAAACTCTGTAATGCATGTCTACGTAAAATCTCGTGTTCCATTGTGGTCAACGGTAGAATCTGGGTTGTTTATTGCACACTTTGGTGTTGTAAAACTGTAGTGAATAGCCCTCGTGGCAAACATCCAGAAAGCTGGATGGGTTAGCCTGCATGCTACTTGGTACACTAGCTAGCTGAGGAGACCGTAGATATATTAGTAATAGAGCAAGCTGTGTGTTTGGCTCTAATAAGTGCATTACAACTGACTGAATTCTTTTGCGATTTTGACGATATGATACAAGTCACATGCGTCATTTTATAATCAGGGCTTTAAAACAGAGACATTGATTTTGTTTAATTCACTCACTCATGTTTTATGTAATCATATAAGGCAAATGCCATTAGACAGGGAGCAGTGGGACAAAATGGAGCAGTGCAGGAGTAACAGATAAGAGTATAGGAGAGAAACCAGCAGGGAAACACAGGCAATCAGACTGGGACCCTAAATGGGTTGAGAAATTTTTTTCAAAAATGAATTTTTCATCATTCAATCAGTAGACTGAAACTACAATTTTAAAATGAGGGTGTAGTAAATTAAGAGAAACAATCTAATTTTTAGGTCAAGACTGACTTAAGAAATAGGCTGCATTTTTGGGCCTTGCCCCCGCTGCTGAAAAAAATCCTAGAGGAAACACTGAGAGACCATAGTGGGGCTCCCTGTTCATCGTGGCAGCCAATCAGAATGACGATGGATCTATGCATTGATGTCTATGTCGACGGCCACTTGCCTGACCATGAACCATTTCATAATGTCTTGCGCAGCCTGGCAATTTGTTGTGCTGTTGGCGTTCAATTCAAATCCGTGGGGAAAAAAACGATCAAAACACGCATTTGTGTCACCGGAGAAGATTTGCAGTTGGTGCCATGAAAAGATACAGAGCATCGTCAAAAGAGCATCAGGTATGATGTTATGTGTATGGACTCCATACAAATTCTATTTTAAGATGAGACATGGTTTGAGTCCAAAACCTTCAAACTGTAAAAAGTGCACTCGCGCTAAACAGTTATGATGTAAATAAAATGCGGGTTCTGGTAACGTCACACCTTTTGATAGAAGTCCAAAAATAATTATTCCATTTTAAATTTGCCAGGCCCACTCAAACTAATGTCCGAACTACCACTCATTTGTTTTTAGCTATGTATTTTGACTTAGTTGGCCTTTTGGACAACCCATGACCTGTGGCTAAGATCAAGCTGATAGCACATTTTGTTCCAGAATGCCTTGATAGTTTTGAGATTTTGTTACACCCTGCACAGATCAAAGACACCGTGTGGTAGGGTTATCAATAACGCACAAGAGAGACGCTGTCAAAGTTCCTGATTCTGTGTAGCAATAATGAAGTAATATTTGACGTACTACCTATTCATTGTATTATGCTTCCATCTATAGTCAGTTCTATCCATCCTTCCATCCAATCTGTTCAATTCCACAGAAGAAGGAAATCACATTATTTCTAATCAATCACTGTAGAGCATTATCTTTTGAAACCTGGCTCTAAAGTCAAAAGCAGCTATAAGAAGCAGGTGGCATTTGCCAAGATTTTGAGACTGTAAAGAAAAGTACATATGGGATGATTGGGGGGAAACATGACGCACAGAATGACATTGCATGAGCGCATTTGAATGACGCCAATTGGATCAGTCCTTTTTTTTCTCCCCCAAAAAACTGGTGTTTCATGTCACGACATCAGACACATCAGTCAACTAGCTGGAGCTGGTGGATTCAAAAGGTCTGTAATGGAGCAAACTCCCTATACGTCTTAATTTCATTCATGGAACCAGTGTTTTTAGGTAATAGCATTCAGATGTCTTGCTTCATGTTTTGGAAAAGCCTACTTACGTTACAGTACTTCTGCAAACACTCAGCTGACGGAAGGATAACATGGTGTCTTCTAAACATGCTGACAAGCCATCCAATGGAGTCTTCTTAAATAATGACTTAAAATGTATCACTCATTTGTTACATACACATACATTAGTTATTTACTTCACAGTGAATGAATCTAGGTGTAATATGAGGGATGATATCTCGACAGACAGACAGACAGACAGACAGACAGACGGACATAGTCTTAAAGTGACAGTCCTCTGCAAATGTGACTGCCATGTACAAGGTAATTTAGCATCTGTATAAGATTGAGCAGACTGTCAAAAAAAATGTGACAGGAGGTCTAAACTAGAAAGGCACTTGGACAGTGGAATGTCCAAATTTGGGTTGACTTTTGCCAAAGTTTTGTCTTTCATCATTTGGTTTATACTGGTCTTCCAAAAATATGTTACTTGAATTTGGCTGGGATCAAATGATTGGAATCAAGGAATATGACAGCATCTATGAATCAAGCAATTTATATCAATATGGAGCTAAAGAACCCCGGATACATTTTCCTTTTTAAAACTAATGTTCCATGCAAAATGCAAAGAACCTGAAAAGAAACACTGAGCTGCCATTGTTGGCCTGGTGGTGGAGTGCCACAAAATGCTGTCCTCCACAAGTGAATAGCGCATTTCTAATGCCTCATTAAAATGATTAGTCATTTTTAAATATGAAAAATTATTTATTTTTCATTAGAAAAAAGATCCATCAGATTGACAAATGTACTGTTTTTATGAGAGCTGAGGTGCGCTTCATGGGGTCCTGGTTCTAATGTAACTCTAATCCCTGCGTTTAGAGATATGACATCAGTGCAGAATCCAACCATTCATTTTATACCAGCTGGGATAGGCTCTAAGTCCATGTGACCGCTGAACATACAGTTTTCCGAGAGCCTGTCCCAGTGGACATCACTTCAGTAAATCATAAGCTCATAGTGACAATGTGAAGAAGGTGTTTATTTAAAGCAAATCACTGAGGGACTATGGCAGCAGTTATACCAGCAGATTTCTGGCTACTATTCCTCGTGAGGAATTTCAGAGACATACAGTATATCATTTGAAGGTCTGTTGCATGAGGATTCAAAGAGCCTAGATGAATCATTTCTCCTGATGCAGGAACAGGTGTTCAACTCAGGAATGAAATTCCACAAGATTATTTGAAATATTTGATTACACCACCACAGATGGTGAAATATACTAATAATTTCAAGCATGAATAGCATTAATGGCAAGCAGTACTGGGAAAAACTCAGCCTTTGCCTTTGTGGTTGGTTTCTGCTTTCGGACAAAACCACGACAGCAGTCGGCTGTTGCAAACATCTGTTTCAGGTCAAATTATTTCACCCCAAAACTATTACAAAATTGTAAAGTAGGATTTTATTCCAGATTTGTTACAGTGCGTAACAAAGTAGAATGGTTGTAGATTGCTAAATTTTATATATGCTGTCCTTACAATGAGTTCATTTCTGATACATCTTCATCACTACCAAAGAGACTGTCAGCATCTTCACTTCAATCGTCTCCAAAGGCTGGTCTCACTATTATCCTCTAAATATTCGTATTGTAAACCCTTTCACTTGATCTGGTGCTCTTCTGTCACAGATCACCTTTTAATTTTTCCCTTGACCCTCTCTTTGTGCCTGTGCTCTATTCTTTACCTCTCTTCCACACTTTTAAGTTTAAAAAAGTGGAAAAGAAGATTCACACCAATATATCTTCACAGATCTGCACCTAAATGTTCTTGCTTAGCTCATCAACGTTTCATGAAAATGGTGACTCAAATAAGCATTTGTATTGTCTTGCAACAAATGGCAATGGAAACATTCATCTCCTTGGCAGTGGTAAAAGTGCATTAAAAATATCTCGTTTTCCCAGGAAAATCGTGAGAAAGCTTGAACATTTGGGATGGAAACAGTGAGAAAATATTTAAGCCCCAAATTCATCCATCATATCTTGAAAACATGTTCCCTAAAAATGTCTGCTTTGAGCGGTGTGACGACAGGCCTTGCACTTTATTTGCCATTTGGTTAAATATTTAAATCTGACTTCAGAGCCTGTTTGGATAAAACCCACCAATCTGTTTATACCTTTTTTGTGTGCTTTTGTTGTGAGGTAAAGTATAAATTGCGTCCAGGCAAACATGATATATGTGAAAGAAGAACTTGCACAAGAGGGTTGTCATGACATCTGAGCCTTCCTTCATTGAAATCTGCACTGACCTGACTGTAGTGTGACGTTCACAGAAGAGCAAGTGCAAGACTGAAACACACAATATTCACCCAATATTTTCCAGAGCCCCACTCCTTCTATTTTCAAATTTCAAGAAAGTGATTGACTTTTCTCAATCAGAATTCCACTTCAATGATACTGAGTTTTAATCTAATGATCTGTGTTCTCGTGCATGTACTTCAAATAACCAATGGAAACTGTCCTTTAAAGTAAGTAAATCTACAAATCTCACCCATTCACTTCACAGCAAATAATTGTTTATTTGTTTTAATAAGTGCCACTAGGCTTGAATATTGTATGCAATGTTTTGAGCAGATTATCAACAAGCAGATCTGATTGATGCATGCCACTGAATTAGTCTGAAACGATGAATTAAGATGATGTTCAATGTGTTGGTGAGATCATGAGCTTTGTGGAAATGTCTATTGGTTGCAAACTGGGCGGAACATGAAAATAATATTTGGGGCTCTCCATTATCCATTCATAATAGGATGCTATTATTACATTTACAGTTGCTGTCCTTAATCCGACAGGAACATTCCAAAGTCCTCATTTAAAATAAATAAAATAAAAAAAGTGATTAAACATACACGCACAGCATACGGCAGTGCTTGTGAAATAATAGATATCTGTTTCTGGCATTACATTAGACTTTTTTTTCTTGCTCTGATTCTATGAGACAAACAGTTTGTCATCGGACAACTTTTTTTTTAAAGCAGTAATTTGGCAATGATGTCATTACATGACCTCACCATCAGCATCTAACAAGCTTCCAATCAGCTTATTCTGATTGCATCCTCTATGCTGTTCACAGTCCTAGGGTCATATTTGCATCATACTGTGGGATTTCTATTTATTCTATTCATTTCTGACATTACATGTATTGTATGTTGTATTTTTACTAGATTGTTTTTTTTTTTTTCAGCCACCTGGGGACTTCCAAAAGAAACGCTCATGGATTGAGATATAAACATTTAGTCATGATGTCTTCCATCCAATCTGTTCATATCCTGTTCAGTATCACGTAGGGCTGAAGCCTATCCCAGCTGACTACAACGTGGACTTATCGCAGGCCAGGCATTGCAGGCAGCGGTAAATAGGACATGAAAGTCTCTATACTGTGAAAATTAAAGTATTTGTAATTTGACACACACCAGAAAAGTGTGTTGTTAAGAACTCTGCCAAAATGTTGATACTTAAAAAATAAAAAAATCGCCAAAGAAATAAAAGGCTTCAATATAGTGAAAATCAAGCCATTTTCTCTCTCTCAGATGCTGTGGTTATCCTGACTTGTTTTTTGTGCATTGTTCCCAGCCTGTCACCTTGGCCATGTTTCCTACACGCCCACTTGCTTCCGCTAACTTGTCAACCCGGACTCAACTCTTAGGTTCTAATTGTTGACCAGCAATCTCTCACCTGTGACCACCAACTCTTCCGCCTGTTGTGCAATTAATACTCAATCTAATTGCTCTCACTCGTCTCCGCACTTTGGGTCTCCCGCGGTCGTTACAGCACAATGGACCCCGTAGAAACGACTCAGGTTCACCAGACCCTATCTGGACACGGGTTTCTACTTGAGAAACTCTGTATTGCCCTCCAGCTACTTCGTGACGAGGAAAATGATTTTTTTTTTTTATATCACTCTCCTCAGTTCAGAACCAGTAGTCGGCACTCGAAACATCCAGTCAGCCAGTGTCTGCACCTGCTTCCCTTTTTGCCCTCACAGACACTCAGACAACCATTTGTACCCACACCTTATGAAGTAAGTCCATGCCGTGCTTTTTTGGTACAATGATCGTTAGTTTTCGAAGAGCAGCCATACACGAACACCTACGATCCAGCTAAGATTGCTTACCTTATCGGCTGTCTTCAAGAGGCCGCGCAAGCATGCACTACCTCTGAGAGGGAGAGACAAACAGCGTTGTGTTCCAACTTTTTCAACTTTGTTGACGAGATGCGTAAAGTATTCGACCACCCAGTGCCTGGAAAGGATGCTGCCGAATGTTTAATGTCCTTTCGCCAGGGCCTCTGCCGCGTGGCGGAATTCTCCATTTGTTTTCAAACTCTTGCAGTCGAAAGCAAACTTAATGACTATAGGCGCTCCAAGAAGCATTCCTTGGCACTCTCAAAAAGTCCCTTAAGGACGAGTTGGCTTCCAGAGACGAACCTGATCATCTTGATCAACTCGTTAATCTAGCCATAAAGATTGATTGTGAATCGACCGCGCATCCATCAGTGACCGGCACAAACCTCGCTTCAACCCATCTTTCACTGACATTGAGAGCCCTACACAATTAGGGCACACTCACACATTTCTGCTGAGGAGAGGACATGGCGTTGCAATGTTCTGCTCTGAATGTATTGTGTAGAAAGAGGGGCCACTTTATCCATGCTTGTCGTATTCGACTGGTAAAGGAGCAGGCTCATCAAATTATCGGGGAGTTATTAGCCCAGCCACACTGGAAGGACCAATCATGAGTTCTCACCGTTGTTGACAGATGGCGCCAGTCTCCCTGCTCCTCTCAGGTAACCACCATGAGAAAATCACCCTTGGTATTGGGTTATGAAAGGGGTAACACAGTTTTAAAAAACCCGAATAAAAGCACATTTGGGTTTTTGCGCGAGTTTACACGGCCTCTTAAAACCCGATTGTTGCCAATATTCTGGTTCTAAAAGGGTTATTGCCTGCATGTAAACGTAGTCAGTGTTTTCTCATAAGTTAAACAGTGTTTCTTGGAGGGCTTTTGAAATATCCATATCCACAGCATAGTCAAAGATACTAAGAGAAAGTTGAGTGTGACTGCTAGGTTCACTGCTTACAGTGTCTATCGTAACAAAAAAACTTCCACCATCTTATATTGATCTACGCAACAATTTAATAAATTCTGTTGTCTTGTCGCTGATAAGAATTTACTGCTTTTAATGTCAACAATTTTTCAATGTTTTTTCTCAACTCGTGACAGGCAACTCTTGCCTAATAGGCCACTCTTTTGAATTTTCATGTGAACATGAACTAAAGATGTCTGCACAGCTCTAATCATTTGGCATGAGATATAACATTTGAGTTTGAGAGGCTTGGGTGAAAATGGCATTTGCGGTTTCTGGAGCATTAGTGGAGGATTCATGTCTTCTGTTTTCACAGCTGCTCTTCTTTGAGCCTGCTTTGTAGAAAAGTATTGTGTCCAACAATGAAATCTGAGAATATTTGAAGTGACTTTAGAGTCACAGGGACATAAACTACAAGTACAAACATTTGATATATATATATATATATATATATATATATATATATATATATATATATATATATATATATATATATATATATATATATATATATATATATATAGGTCACAGAGTCTGTGTGTATTCTTTGACCTTGTTTTTAGTATTAATTAGCAACAATTTGTAAACAATTTCCAGACACCGCTGAAATCATTACAAGAGTGTTGATTCCTATATATTCCATTTTCATTAAACATGACTTCCAACTACAGCAATGCTCTCTATCATATCCATACAAGGTATTTTACAGTATGTTCTGTTTTAATGACTTTGTACAGGCCCGAAGAAATTGTACATGCCCGTCTTGAGGTACATTTTGTTACAAGACTTACAAATTTGTCACATGGCCTTTATCAATAGCTTTAACTATAGAAGACTTGACTTGACATGGAAGTGTGAAAGCTCAATGCTGGACTTTATTTTTACTTGCCAAAATACATACCAACATATTTAATGGCCCATTAAATTATCTCAACAAATGAGCAAATTTCAGACTATGATGCAAGACCGAAGTCTCGGGGAAATGTTGAAGTTTGTCCTGCATTATACGTAGCTACCAGCAATGTTGCACAGTATATGTAGGGCACATTAGGAGCTCTTTGTCTCATGTTGACCTCACTTTTCCCATTACTAATACAAGCCCCCTTTGTGAATGTTTCCACACCCAAGTGCATGCTGATCAGACCTTTCAAATTAATAGAAATGTTGTGAGTGCTCTACTGTGTTTGTGGTGTTTTGTGAGGTGCAATTAATGACATAACACTGGAAATAAGTGCAACAAGGCATCCTTTTTAGATGCCATTTAAAACCCTGAAACGCAAAAGTAATGTTGATGTCACTGCCTGACACAAACCACCCTGAGAGAACAAAAAACAAAGAAAAAAACAATGTAGGATCATACTTGAAATTCCCAGACAAGTCGGCAAATTGCCTTTGGTTTTTCAAAATGTTTTACAGAAAAAATACTCTTCTGTGATTCATGTTTTTGAACTGAAGACAAAGACATCCATAGTAACTCAAATCCAAGTGTTGTTTATCCTAAAGCCAACGAGGCTTTGAGAATATGGAACCTGTTAGTTTCATTGTCACACTATCAAATCATAATAAATCAATCTCAACTGTTCTGAATACCACAGTGGTTACGATCCCACCACCACAGCCGTCGTCTATTTGGAACCTATTCTCATAGTCTCCTCCAGAAAAACTCAATACTAAAGTTTCAGTTTCAATTTGTTGGAGTAGAGGTTCTGCACCCCAAAATATGCATATTCCATATGTCAGATATAAGCTAAATTAATTTATGTTTCCTTTTCAGATTTAGCCCATTAACCAAAATAGTAACAACTTTAAACAAAGGAAAGTCATCTTAAAAAGTTAAAATGCTACTTGAAGTTTGAATCAGAGTTTGAAATGATTCGCATTATCAGAACAGACATCAGTTTGCAAAGATCATTTAACATCCCATTTATGATTGTATAATGGTTGGAATACAAGTTATTATTAGTAGTGTCATCATATATTCTAGTTCCAAAAGACTACATTTGACCTTGGTCGTATGTCCACCAAACATACAGTAATTACTTTTCTTCCATAAATGTGTGTTACAGTAAGAATTCTATTGAGTGATGCCGAAAAGTTGTTTTTTGTCTGTAATACTGAGGTATTTGTGCAAACGGTATACTCAGGTTGAACACTTTTTTTATTATTATTACAACACTCTTGTTTTACCTGCAGCAGGTTTCAGACCTTCAACCTAAAGTCTTTACAGAGTGAGCTACTGATGCCACTGGAAACGCTGCCCTCTGCCAGTGTGAAAATAGTGTGTGCTTGCTTGTGTTTATGTAAAACATCTACATCATGACAATAAATAAATTTGTCTTCACTTTTGTAGCCAGATGTTGCCAATCAAAGTGAGCGTTAAGTGATAACTGTAGATATGCATTAGACATGTTTGATGGGAATTGCATTCATGAGTGTTGAGTAAAGTAAATTAAACATTTAATTTTACTTATTTCATCCATCCATCCATTATCTGAACTGCTTATCCTCACGAGGGTCGCAGGCCTGCTGGAGCCTATCCCAGCTGTCCTGAACTGGTTGCCAGCCAATCACAGAAATATTATTTCATTCACTTTATGAATAACACCTTATAGCTTGAGTTATGGCGCCCTCATATGTACTGTTGTGGTATAGGTGTTTTTGAAATGATTGTACAGTATACAGTAAACCATGAGTTATACATTTTGCAAAACCAATCAAAGAATGTAATTACAGTAGCTTTGTGCCAGTAAGCTCACCATAAGGAGCAGTGTGATAAAAACAGAAGCAGTCAATTGGAATCCAATTGTTATATTTTACTTTATCATACTTTTTTGTCAAATCATGATATGGCAGGGCACTATAACTTAAGGTTTGCTGTTTTAACATGCAGTGTGTATCTCAAATTATCAAAGCAAATAATAACGTGTAATGGATAACCTCAACAAGACAGCAACTATAAAATGTGTTTCAGCTTTGAGTTTATCATCGCGCTTCATTAATCAACTACACAGATTACAACCATGATTATTTCTATCAATTACACCCATGTTCTCAAATGACAAATGAGAGGTCCTGTACATGAGGTGAATGAGGTCAGCGGGTTTCTTGAACACATTACAGTGATAAATGAGACATTTCCACCTGAACAATTAAACACAGTCAGACGAGTTCTGGTGAGCCGCAATAAATCAGATGAATGTCAATGTTTTCATTGCAGATTGTATGATGCCTGAACGTAAAGAAAAACCTGGCTGACTTTCATTTAACATGGTGCAAGTGTGAAACATGTGGCCCAAGGGGGAAAAAAGTATATTACTTACAGTTTTGTAGCTGGCATTTTAAAGTTTTATACATGCATCCATTTTTGCCCTCATAAAGGGTGTTGGTGAGCAGGATCTCATTCCAGATGAGTTCGGGTGAGAGACTGGTCACCAGCCAATCGCAGGGCACATGCAGACAAACGAACATACACAGTCATGTTCACACACAACTTAAAGAGCAACTCAACACAAAATCAACTTTGTTTGTTTATTTTTCTTTTTGCTGATAAACTGTATAAATGGGTGTCTACTAATACTGTCTACATGTCATTATTTCTTACATTTTACTGCATGTTTGTTGAAAGCTCGAATTTGAGGATAAATTTGGCGCCATCTTCAGGTTAAACACTGGAATAAACACAATTTGACTGTTTGTCCTCATTGGCATTATACGTCGCTTCTAGAATATATGAAGTTGTCGCTCTGTCACCCACCGGCTGACAATTCCGAACATCTGGCCATTTTTTATAATAACGCAATGCCACGCTTCATTTTCACGGCATATTGTATTGCTTCCTCACTTGAGGAAAGCGGGACATCGTTAACATCCTACTTGGATTGTGTCAGTTTTGACCTCAAACCATTCACGTGACAATGTGATTTGGTATGACTGCGTTTACTAAACAACAAACAATTGATCGGAATCAGCCATCTTTGTTGTTCACATTTCCCTGGAACGCTTTGAGGGTGGAATGAGTCACTGGGATAAATCAGCCTTCAAACCTTCCTTGAATGCAACATAAGACTGCCACAGTCTGCCATTTAAGTTGTTGTTGTTGTTGTTGTTGTTGTTGTTGTTGTTGTTGTTGTTGTTGTTGTTGTTGTTGTTGTTGTTGTTGTTGTTGTTGTTGTTGTTGTTGTTGTTGTTGTTGTTGTTGTTGTTTTAAATCACGCCTACAGTAGATTCTAGCTTCATGAGCTGCTTAGCAAACTGGTCAAGAACAAAGTTTCTGTAACTAATGTTTTAAAAAGTGAGAAACTAACTTAGCCTAATAATAAACTTGATAAAATGAGTAACAGTTGTATTAATGTGTGTGTGACACACAACATTATGGCTGAAAACATTGAAAAAATGTGAAAAATAAAAGGAAGAACTTACCTTAGGTCTTCCCAATGTTCAGAGCTAAGCGTCAATATTTTACCCCCATCTAAATGTTTGTATTTTGAGGGACACCATTTTAGAAAACAGCTACTATTTGATTGTGATGATGTCAAACGTTTTAACAGTTACAAGGAAAACACAACACCAACATTTTATTCATAGAGTGTGCTCAAGAGCTGATTGGCATTTTCAATATTTGTCATCTTTTATGTCCTTTTAAAGCGCCATCCTTCACTATAAGTTTTACACTAATAAAATTTTGTAAATCTACCTTTAACTATGGAGTGAATGAAGGTAGAACTACTAAGTTGTAGATGCTTTAAAAAACGAGCCCAAATAGTGACGTCACCGGTTACGTCACGCGGCCGCATATGATTTACCCCGTGGCGCTGCTTGAAACCGAGCTGGCCAAATTCTCTCGGCTCTGCGCTGATCCAAACTCCATCGCCACCTAACGGTCAACAGTGGGAACAACGTCTACGCTCCAGCTGGCTCTTTTGGAAGATGGCGACGGGAGTCCTTCAGAGAGTGAGCACCGGTTTGGCTCGGGCTAAAAGCGGGGCCCAGTCAGTCGGGCAGCTTCTTGTTTGGAGCAGGTCAGCTAGTCGTCAAGATGTATTACACATTTTCTTGTGTGGTGTAGCCTTGTATTTGTGTGTTAGCGTTGGATGTTGACGCGGTGTGAGCGTGCAAGCTAGCTGCCGAGGTGCTAAACTATGTTGAGTAGCGGTTCATCTAAACTAAACTACATGAAAAACACTTACCCTGCAATGTCATATTTTTACGGGATTAGATTAACTCTATGTATTGGTTTATTCAAAAGAAACACTCTTTTTAAGTTGTGAACTGGTGTTTGTCAGATGCTCAAGGTCAATTTGGTACTTGGTTAAATGTCAGGTTGGACAATGCATGCTGTCCTTGCATGTTATGGTGTGATCAGAACGAGCTCTAGCATTTACCTGCGTTACAACTCATTCTTATTTTGCAGAGGATTTTCCACATCGAGTATCACCAGAGAAGACAGCTGGTTCAAATCGCTCTTTGTCAGGAAAGTTGATCCCAGGAAAGATGCACACTCAACTCTACTGACCAAAAATGAGGAAAGTAATCTCTACAAAATTCAGTGTAAGTAAATTTCACGTTTCTGGCATCAAACATCCTGAATATGTCATAATTGTTGAAGTTGATCTCTGTTTTCAGTCCATAATGTCAAGCCGGAGTGCCTTGAAGCATACAACAAACTCTGGTAAATCTTCTTTTTTTTTTAAATCCCAAAACATTTTGCTCAGCATTAGTTTACAAGTGTAACACTGGTTCAAGTGTGTCCAGCGTTGTGAGGCCAGTAAAAATAAATCAGTGCAGTCTATTCTTGTGAGGTGTTTAAAGAGCTGCTATGCTGCAAGTCATCTGCGCATACTTTAGATGTCTACAGGCAAAGTACTTACAGTTGGCTTCTATTAAGGTTCTGTGATCATAGACATAACGTGACATGTAAATAATGACACATAATTTTAATATTAGGTATAGTTGCAAGGATATTCTTGATAAAATTGTGTTAGATTGCTGGTTGAATGTAGGTAATATGGTTTGATATGTTTTTGAAATTGCATTTTTGTCACAGTGAGGATGTCTTGCCCTCTATCCATGCTGATAAGTACTACCCCTGTGAGCTGGTGGGCACCTGGAATACTTGGTATGGAGAACAAGACCAGGCTGGTAGGATTGCTTATGTCATCACTGCCAAATATATTGCATCATAACAAAATGACCCAATAGGTAATGTTGCATAGTAGTAGGTGTGCCGTGAGAAATAATCAGTCCATACATTTTCTATTTACTACAAATGAACAATTTACCGTCCTGTTAGGTTGGTTTCTCAGGAACAGCAATAATGTTCACAGGTCGATTTGACCAAGACAATATTTAATAATGAAAAGCCCATCTCAATAAACATTATTAACCGCTTTCATTGCAAATATTTCAAATGAACCATTTTTACTCATGAAATACTACTATTTGTAGTTCTTTAACTTTGAAATGGGTCAGTTTGACCCGGGCAATGTTTAATGTTCCAACAGCACCCTGATAATGAATTATTGCTCATGATTAACAGTTTTCCATGCAAATATGTCAAAATGAACCATTTTTTTATTGTCTGATAATAAAGTTTCATTGTGAAAAACTACTAATTTAAAAATGGGTCAATTTGACCCCGGCTATTTTTAATGCTACAAAAACATTCTGATTAACAATGTAACATTGAAAATGTCAAAGTGAACAATTTTGTCTGTCGATGAGACGTTTCTTAGCAAAAAAAAACAAAAATAAAAACAACAACTAACATTATACCAAAACCATTTCTTCGAATCTGTTGATGTGAATGTTGGGTCATTTTGACCCAGGATATGCTCAATATTTCTTGCAAATATCTCACAACATTTTTTTATTGCCTGTTGGTGCCAAGGTTGATAGCACAAAGGTAACATTAGATCTTTAATTTCAAATTGGGTCATTTTGACCCACAACACAACAGGAGGGTTAAATACTCCAACACTAGATATCAGAAATCTGTATATCCACTTTTTGTGACATTTTGCCCACTCTGGTCAAAAAATTACAATTTGTGCATGACAAAGTAAAGATTATAAATATTTATGATGATGGGCTTATGTTTTGTTTTTTGTTTTTTGCTCAGTTCACCTGTGGCGCTACAGAGGTGGTTACCCAGCTCTGACAGAGGTGATGAACAAGCTACGTCAGAATAAGGTCAGCTGAACCTCTTCACGTCCATTCTGTTGCTCATACCATCAGTGTCATAGCTAAGAAGAATGGAGCCCGTGACTGACCCGTGTTTATTCCAACTGCAGGAGTTCACACAATACAGAAAGGAGCGTGGTAAGATGCTGCTGTCTCGCAGAAACCAGCTTCTACTGGAGTTCAGTTTCTGGAACGAGCCAGTACCTAGAGAGGGACCCAACATATATGAGCTCAGATCCTACCAACTCAGGGTGAGTACTAAAGCAGGACTGTCGTTTTGGTAGTAGTTCTGACAGACTTGAAGAATTAAATCACACTTGTGCCGATCTCTTAGAGTCAGTAAAAGCATATTTTCACGTGCAGCCAAATTTAACTTGTAAATAGGCTCGTGGATCTGAGCATGTGGCACAGGCAGTGCTAACTTCCGGAAACACAAATGCAGTACAGTACACGCATCAACATCTTGGCTCAACATTCAAACATGGGCCGCTTGTCAGTGGCGAGTGCTTATAAATCTCTTAGCAAATGCTACTCGGTGCTAATATTGCAATTCTCCTTTAGGGCTGCAACAATAAATCAATAAATTTAATAGATAATTAAAAAAAAAATTGCAACGAATTTTATTATTGATTCATTGTGTCTCGCGATTATTACGCATTAAATCAGCTACCTAAAAAATACATAAATATGCTACATTTAGATTGTGCTAGTACCTAATGGTTAATGATTGTATGCTCTCAGGATAACTGTGTGTGTTACAAGTGACAATATTCGAAATATTGAAAATGTATCGCATAATTAAATTAGAGGAGGATAAGCAGTTAGGGAAATGGATGGATGGATTTTTTTTTCTAAGTACTGTGTGCCACCCAGTGGACATCCAGGGAAACTCATAATTGTTAGCATATAAATAAACAAAAGTAAGGTTTTCATAGGTAAATTATGATGTCTCAGTTTATTTTTTCATGATTACATATTTTTTTACATAATATTCTTGTAGTGTGTATAAAGACTTTCTTGGACTTTTGGTAAATGGAAAGTTATCTGAACTTGACTCCTTGAATTAAAAGAAAAGAAAGAGAAGCATGATGAGATTAAAGGTCAGTTTTGAAATCAAATGTTTTTGCTTATTAGTATGTGGTTTTCATCAATGTAGTATCTTGTAAGAACGGAAACGGGTTTTTTTCTTCAAAATCATAATTTATTACTTCGAAAACACTGGAATGTTCATGCAGCAACATTTGTGCACAGCCAGTTTGAAATTATGTCCTGTTTTTCAATATGGGGATAGAAATAAAACTATCTGATTTATCAATTAAGTGGAAAAATAATTGTTTAAAAAAAAAAGTATATTTCTATGTCACTGGACTTGAGTATCTGAGAGAATGACCATGTCTTTTGACATTACTTGTGACATCTTAATTACCTGCACATGATCCAAAAAATTAATAAATAATAGCCACCACATGAGTTCAGTGTCACCACTCGTTCACAGCTTCAACTGTGAGCATTCTGTGTTGATAAATGTAAAGTGTTACAGTATATCATGGCTAAGATTACTTTCAGTCGCTATTGAAGAAGCCTTTTGAGTATGAATCCTTTGAGTGACATCTCACTGGTGCATCATTTACTTGATGAACCCTAATAAGAAGCATGTTAGGGAAGGCCTGAATTACTATTACTAATCCCATTGTTTTCTCTCTTTCAGCCAGGAACAATGATCGAGTGGGGTAATTACTGGTAAGACTGCATGAATTAATTGCACTCACAGAACCCTTCGCACCCTTCTTCGAAACATCTCATACATAATTGTTTGCTTTAATGATCAAACAAATGAAGGTACAGCACTGCAACCAGCAGGACATTTTAACACCCTGTGCAATGGAGTCCCCTGTAATAGATTCAGATTAGGATGATGATCGCCATTGAGTGCCACCATTTCAAAATTGTCAGCAGTCTCACTGTCAGCTCAGTTTCTATATCAAATCCACAACTGTGATCAATTAAGCATGATCCCTATTTTGGACCAAACATGATTATGCTTCCTCTTTGTACACTGACACACGATTATTGTTTTGTTGTCTTTGGCAGGGCTAGAGCTATTCGAATACGCCAGCAAAACAGTGAAGCCGTTGGAGGGTTTTTCTCACAGATCGGCAACCTATACATGGTTCATCACCTCTGGGGTAAAGTCGAGAAAACAGCTTCATAGCAAATACTGTAGAGCATTAAAGTCTGTCAAAATAAAAATGTGATTTTTTTTTTTAGACCCGAGTGATGCGGTCGAAACGGACTGAATTGTCGTGCCGTGTATGGTACGGGGTTCGGCAACAAATTTTCATAAGTGGACTACTGTAAACAAGTGGTTTGCTGCAATTCAAAATTGTAATTGTCGCACTCGCAACATTGCAGATGCAACACCAAAATGTACATTTCTGTTTAGAAATGATAATCAGCTGGCCGCCACTATTGCAAGCTTTACCGAAAAGTATGAAAATGTATACATAGTTTTACAGTAATACTTAACTATGTACAGCTAGCCACCATCCGTAGCTACAAAATACACTGTATATATATTAAGTTAAAGTCAACCAGTAATTTGCCGGACAAGACAATTTAACACCTGCGACTGCCTGTCCACGCCATTTTGTGTTGAAAGCCACACATTTTAAAATATATATTTTGGGGCGACCCGCATCAACTCTGTGAACTTCCATTTCCCTCAAATACTCATCATAAAAGGCTCGGATCTACTGTTAACCCTCTAATACATGAGTTTAGTAGGAATATAATGTGATGGTGGCTTCTGTGAAATTATTCAGGGCAACAGTAGTGAATGGGTTTGAGTTGTAAGAGGTTTTGTTTCTTGCAGCCTACAAGGACCTTCAATCTAGAGAGGACACAAGGAATGGTGCATGGCAGGAGGAAGGCTGGCACGAGGTGGTCTACTATACAGGTGGGTAAACACTATTTAAAAAAATGTCTGGGCAATTAATTTGATTGATTCATTCAAGTATTCGTCAGGATATTTGAGAACAGCAACACTGCGTTGTTTTTTTATTTATACATTCCAAAAGCAGTAATTCATCAACTTGTTGGGAACTTTTGAACCAAAGTACAGGATGTGCTTTTCCGCCACAGATTTTTTACGGGGGTCACCTTGCCTCACCTATGCAACGCTACACTAGAAAAAGACTATGACGGAGCTGGTAAAAGCCGAGCTATTCAGTTGTATGGCTCAGTTTAAATTTGCGTACATATTTTGAGGAATGGGGCATTTTTCCAAGAGGAAGCACTTATTTTTCCACATTATCTGTAAAGGGAAAAAAAGTATTTATATAATTTCTGTCAAAGTAGAGTCAATTAAGGCTAGAAGAAAAAAAATCAAAGATGGTTTGGTATTGGGAAAAATAAAGAAAATTTGAGAAGGGGCTAACATTGAATGAATGTAAATGAGATTAAAATTAGAAATTTTATTTTTTTGGAGGGAGGGATTTTATTTTAATGCCAGTTTGCCCAGCCCTCCTTCAAATTATTTTAAGGACTGTAACTGAAATCAATGTTAGAAGACTTGAGGAGCAAATTGTTTCTATAACTTGTGTTGCTTGTATCCTCGCCCCACCCCCCACAGTTCCTCTCATCCAGCATATGGATTCCCGGATTATGATCCCCACCAAGGCGTCGCCGCTTAAGTGAAAAGGCCAGAGCCTCTCGCAAAGCTGAGCGTCAAGTCGTACCCTTACGAATGAGTAACCCAAGAGCATCACTTCCGACGGTTTCCGTGCTGCCAAACTACATGACCCTTTTCTTTCATCATTATCATTTCAGGATCGTTCAACTTGGTGAAAGGTATAAGGACAGCTGATGGAGTACATTTACATATTGTGATAGCCATAAGTGGCATAGCATGGGATTGCAGGGGCTAAACATTTTAAAACAAGAGTAATTGTGTCAAATCCTTTTCAATATTAGGATTTAGGATAGGTCAAGAATTGTTTTGACACATGGCCTTGCAACTCCACTGACAATTCTATGGAGCCACAACCTCGACAATAAGATTTGGTATTGGGAAAAAAATTGTCATTGTGGAAAAAGCTGCATTGACATTGAAACAAGTATTGGCATTGGAAAAGGTTGTATTGAAAAATAAAGTACAGACCAAAAAAACTATTTTTCTTGAAGCATTTATTTTTTTGTATTACGTCTTTTTCCATGCCAAACTGCAGATTTTTTAACACTTTTTTTCCCCGAGTGTCACAGGTTTTTAGTTTCACTTCTCTTTTTCTTTTTTTTTCTCCCAGTTTCAACTTATTGGCAGTGTTTAAACGTGGGGGTCAGGGCTTCGAGCGCGAGAACGAGCACACCCTCTGTTGGCTAAAGGCAATATTCATGGATACAAGTTCACCAGGAACTCCTAAACCGCCTGAAAGCCACAAGGTTAATATGTGGTTATATATTATGTTACTTGCCACAAGGTTATATGTGGTTATATATGTTACCTGTGGCGTTAAAACCACCATGTTTGAGATTACTTTATGCATTATGTCATGCTAATTTAGCTGATGTGCTAGATGGTTTACTACAGAAACATTAACACTGACGCCACAAGGTTATATGTAGAAAAACACCCACAGATTTACAGGCGGTTTAGGAGTACCTGGTGCACATGTATCATGAGTATTGCCTTTAGCCAACAGAGGGCGCGCTCTCCTCTCCTGAGAAGCTGGAAGGCGTCCTCGCGCTCAAAGCCCCGCCTCCCACGTTAAAACACTGCCAATAAGTTGAAACTGAAGAAAAAAAAGAAGTGAAACTGAAAACCTGTGACACTCAAGGAAAAAAAGTGTTTAAAAAAATCTGCAGATTAGCATTGAAAAAGACGTAATACAAAAAAATATGCTTAAAGAAAATTTTGTTTTTTAATGTCTGCATTTTATTTTTCAGCACCTTTTTACAATGCCAATGCTTGTTTCAATAGCTGCAGTTTTTTCCACAATGACATTTTTTTTTTAACTACCAAATCTTATTGTCAGTGTTGTGGCTCCATACACTTCCAATATCTACTCTTGCCACATGTAAGCTAATCATTGATGAAAAATATTAGAACTTACCAAAGTGACTTGATATTATAAAACAAAGCAGCTGTATGGTATGTAAATGTTATACTCTTGTTCGTATCATTACTGCTGGAGCACACTAGTGTGCAACGCAGGGGGCTTTTATTTATTCAGTGTAACATTCATTGTTAACTGTTTGTTAGCTGGAATAACATCTGAATTTTGTGTTCCTAAGTTGACAGTATCAATGTTTGTTACATATTCGTTGTCAGGAACTTAAGATTTTTCACTGAATTGCATCTTGTTTTGCTGTTTTTTTGTTTCTTTGTGGAGGGTTTTTACACAATCCCGTTATAAAGTTCCGAGTCTTGTTTGTAAATGTGGCTTATGTGAACTTTTAAGCATGCCTTGTTTTAAAATATATATGATGTAGGGTATTTATAAACCACACCATGGGCAAGCACGCCACTCCATATTGTCAGATTTTATCAGAAAAAATATATGTCTTTATTTTGTCTTTCCCGGGCAATAATGGCGCAGAATTAAAGAAATTCAAACAACATCATTCATAGCCTGTTTGTATTTAATACTCATAACACATAATTCACTGCAGCCTGTCCTTCACTTGACTGATTACAATCATCCATACGTAATTCTTTTCACATTGCACTTCCCATTGTGTAGGAGTAAGTCCATCCATTCATCCTCTTAAGTCTTAAATGGAAAAAAAGTGTCTAAAACACAAAATTAACCTCCACACAGGCTGTGGACATTTTTCTAGTGTGGTCTAGTATAGAAAATCAAGATGGTAGAAACCAGATGAAGGTAGAATTGGTTGGACTAAAGTAAACATGGGCATTGATTTAAAATCTGTTTACATAAATGGAGTATGCACAATGGATAAAACCATCAGATACACTTCTTTTGGTGCAAATAACGTAAGTAAAGTAAAAAAGAAATAAGAGGAAATGTATTCTCTTTAGGGTCTTCAAATCTTTTCCATTTCTTTCAGCAGCTCTCCAAAACTTGTAACATACCACAAACTCATTTCTTTAATCTGTGGTCTCACAACATTGCCGCCAAATCCAATGAAGGCGCTCTGGAGGGGGAGAACAAATCAAGCACATTGATTATCAATACAATGAATATAAGTAGAAGCCTGAATATTTAAAGGAACCCACACGACATTAACATCAACACTTACAGCTGGAGGGCAGGCCTCGAGATCAGTGGCTCCATCTCCAATCATCACCACTGTCTTGAAGCCGTACTTTTCCTTTAGCATGCTAATGACTTTTCCTTTGCCTCCGCTTTCTGCTGTTGCTTGGCTCTCGTCGAATCCGGCGTACTCGCCTAAACGAAACCACATTTCATCTCCGGCTAAATTTGAACATTTAGGTACCAGTGTGATATCTTTAACACTGCCCTTGTATTGCGCCTGATGTCATGGCCGGTGAGTGTGCATCACAATGCAATGACACAAAACCAAATGACCCCATGAAACAGACTTACTGGGAATAAGATGAGGTTTTATTACAATTTTCTTACCGTTAAAGTAGAACTTGAGTCGGTTGGCGTACACGTTTTCCAGAGGAATGTTTAGCTGAGTGGCCACGTGTTCCACAATGCAGCGGAAGCCACCTGAGATGAGAAACACTTTGATGTTGCGCTGGTGTAGGCGGTCCACAAGGTCCCTGGATAGGAACACCAAAGGAAATTAGTGATCACTACTGCTATAATCCACCAAGAAGATAATACACATCAATTAGCGAATCAATCAGGGTTTAGGCTGGACTCACACTTCCAACTTTGTTGTTAGTGTGGGGAAGGCACATTTTTGTCCAGGCATGAACGTCTGATGTTTTATAGATGAATATAAATTTATTATTTAAAATTAATTTAATAAGTGAAACGCTACACTGGGATATTTGTCTTTCTTTAAAATTAACTGTCATTGTTTTTTAGGGGAAATTTTATGTATCAAAAGTACTAGTGGTATCGGTACTTGGTATCAGTATCGGTGACTACTTAAGAACTGATGACTGGTATCGGTCTGGGAGGAAAAAAATGGCATTGCATATTCTATTGTTTTCCCCAAAGCATTCTAGGACTTTTAGTACTTTTCCAGGAAATTCTTCATGCTCAGAATATTGTCGGTGAGATGAACGAAAAACTCGCACGGGGGTTGTATCTCATACCTGATACCTGGGGTCAGCTGTGGCGGGTGGTCTGTGATCAGTTTGTTGACCTGTTCTCTGGAACATTTGATGATGGCGAGGCGCTCTGTCAGGGCTGATTTGAAAGTCATGGAGCCACCCATGGCTTTACGAGTCCTAAAATGTACAAATTAAGTCAAGTCTTGTGTGATGTGATAAGGGGGAAACATATAGTTTAGCACAAACATGTATTTACATCTCGGTGACTGCGTCGCCCACGCCACAGAACTTGGCCAGTTCATCGATGCCTTCTTCTTTGATAACTGTGCTGTCCACATCAAAACAGACAGCTTCTGCTCTTCGGAAAAGTTCTTTTGTCTCTGACATTGTGGACATTGCAATGCTGTGAAGAAAAATACAGTACAGTCAATATTAGAAGACGAAACAAAAAAAACAACACGTGCACATTGCCTTAAGACTTTTCCTCTTATTGATCAGTTTTAGTTAAAACAAATAGGACATGTACATAATAGATACCCTGTATAACAATGTGAAAGTCAGTCTGCTAACAGATCTAGCAGACACTATCATCAGCAGCAGCCTTTTACTGTTATCTCTACTGTACAGTACAATACTCAAGTACAGTCGGTACTTGAGTACTTATTTTTCTGACGACTTTTTACTTTTATTTCCCTCAGATTTTCCGTTTTGTTTTTTTTTCATTGTGCCAAGTTATCAAAATGGGTATTCTATCAAACTTTATAATATAATAATTATTTTTAGATGGATTAATACTTCTATTTTAACCTGATTAATTTATACTTTTGCCATGGTAATTAATGTCTAAGATCAAGCGAAGCGGCGAAAACATAACACAACGGCTCTGATTTTAGCGAGTGGGTGCCAGCAATACGTTATATAATGCTGAGCGCCTAAACAAAACATATGAAGGGGCCATGGTGGACATCATTTGCCACTGTTGCGTCACCCCTCACTCACCGCACATTATAGTGTGCTGCAACGCAAGAAACAACTAAATAGAATAATGCAAAGTAGCGGGCAATCTGATGAGAAAACAGTACACCACCGTGCATATCTGGAAAAAGTGCTGACATTTGATTTAAGTTAAACCGGTTATGTTCACCGCAATCCATTCTCTTTTTGCTATATGCAGACAGTTGACACCAGCTGTTAAAAGACAGTTGATGTGATGTGACTAGCGGGACAAGAATGGCGTAAATGAAAGGGGAAAACGATCAAAAGAACAGGTCGTTCTGTAATACTTACGGAGTATAGCAGCGGTGAAAATGTACAAGCGGCAGCTTCAGGAAAAGCTGCAGTGACGGCACTACTCCACACAGAAGCATCAGTTGGTGAAAAATGCAGAAGAAGAGCGAGAGCCGCGAGTTGCACCAATCAGAGCGAAGCCGGTGAAGGACCGCCCACTCTCTTGCGGGAGAACGTCAGGACGTTTGACCAATCAGGTGTCCGACGATCTCAACGACCCTGAACAGACCGCAGCTCAAAGTATCCAAAATCCGACACGAGGAGTAAGCAGCAAAAAAGAACTACGGAAACAGACTTTCGTTAATAAAAACGGATACCTTTTGAGGTTTGTGATACGTTGGAGCTGGAGGGCTATATATTTATATAAGAAAAACAACAACATTAACCTACCGACTATAGGTTCTCAAATTACAAAAAATACACTGGAATTAGCTTTAGCCTGTTAGCATTTGTACTTCGAGTCTCAACTGGGCCCCTCGTTCACGTTAAGCTTTTTACTATATATAAAAAAAATAAACAACCGTATTATCGGCTTGAGAAAATGCTGATAAATGAAACAATGTAAATCCTGTACATTGAACCTGTGAACTTTTTTGTATTGAACCGGTAACCTTTCGGAAGACACGTGTTTGACTGCATGGCCGAATTCTGATTTACCCTTGAAATGGTAAACTCAGCCAGACACCATGCAAAATAAAATGCGGTTTTCACACAGACTTTACAATGAATAAGCCATCCAATGGCTTAATCTGCTGTCACTGATTACTGTACATTTTCATACCAAATGTGAATATTGCAAGACATTTACTAATCAACATTTGCTTTTTAAGTAGGTAAGTAATTGCTTCTTACTATTAGCTGTAACATGTTTTCCTTCTCCCTTTTCTACAGAATATGGGGAAATACTGGTGTGTCGGCCAAAGACCATGCCATTCAAACCCTGCTTCAAGATGAGGTACACCTTTTACGATCCATTTGGATGCTTTACAAAAGCACCTAATGAATGACTACAATAAGATTCAGACTCAAATGTAGTATTATTGTTAATAAGGAGACACACTTAGGACAGCATGGCTGAATTCTGTTCCAGCTCTGTGGTGGACACAGTCAGACACCATGCAAGATTATTTTCTCATTTCTTTTAATGATGGGTGAACTCTCCTCAGCTTCATCCAGCAGTATAGAAATGAGTGCACAGATACTCTTGTGACTTTGTTGCCGAAATATTCTGTGTAACCAGTGGCATTGTGAATATTAGTACCCTTAATGCAAACCATGTGCATACATGCTCAGCATTGGCAAACTTTGGAAGATCTGATTTTATTTGTTTTCCTTCAACAGGTCTTCAGCGTGGTTCTGATTTACTGGATGGTGTTTCAGTTGTCCAAGTATGAGGTGCCATTGTAATAGGAGGATATAAGACATATGCTCAGGGTGTTGCAAATAATAACGCTTTATGTGACTGACAAAGTGCTGCTCAATTACTAGGTATCAACACGCCAGTACTTTTCCATTCCTGACGTAAGGCACCCCATTGATCTTGTACAAAAATTGAAAAGACTGTATTGTGTGCAGTCATGTGGTGTCTGTTTTAAGATGCTGAAGGAGTAATTATGGGTGATTTACTTTCTGAAGGGTTCAAAAGTAAATGTTGAATAGTACATCAATGAACTACAGAGGTTACAGGGGAGTAAGAAGAAATATCACAGGAGACTTGGATGCAGTGTTTGATTGTTACAGAATGATGCTTCACACAGTACATTTTTCAGTGGCGGTTATGTTGAAAAATGGTAAAAGGTCAGAATTCCGCCTCTTGTCTTATTCAGGCTTGTAACAAAAAGAGCAAAAACAATAAAGTTTAACACTGACTGCTATATTGTGTGGTTTTCATTCCCATAAACATCTTCTAAAACTGAGATTTATAAGCAACTTGTGTTCCAAGCCATTAGGGCGTGTACTGTTATTTCAACCTGGCACCACAAGGTACTACAACCCTGTCAGTTGCATTAACATATGACCAAGCGTCTATGTTTTTGTCTACTGGTTTATTCTTGTAGAGCGGTGTCAGAACATGTGGTTCTGGACTTGAATGACATTTTTTGGTGTACTTGCAATCAACTAAAACCATTTGTTTTCACTGTTTGAATGAAACATGAGGTGATGATAAACAACTGAAAGTTCAGTTTATTAAAACGTTTAATTGCGTTCACTTTTATAAGCTACTACATTTCAAACGTTTTCACATAATGGGTAGCAAAATGATATGGCATGTGTTGTGAAATTCACAACACAAGTTGATGACATCTGGCTCAGTTTATCATAAATATGTAGTGATTTTCTTAAGCGCTTTTAACATAGACTTGGCTACCACTGCCATTAAGTTTAAATATATATATATATTGTAAACAGCATGCATGTTGTATAGGAAAATAAACGGCATCAGTGCAGTGTCTAACCAGATCCAGGAGATGGTGCTGTTTTCTGTACAAAAGGCATTTCGTCTAAAACTGCAGTAAGTTAACTGACAAATACTGTTTGTGTGGTAAAAAAAAAATACTGAGATGAAAATAAAGAATTGAGATTTTCGTTAACTGTATATGCATGTGAGCTAATAGTATTTCTTTCACAAAGGGGCTATTGTCAGCGCGCCCACCATTTTCACTTACAGCTAATCCACAGCCTAAAGGGCTAGCTGTTTATTACGAGATATGGACTGGCTCATCCGCCTCCGCAGCTATGGACAGCAGGATGGCCTTGGGAGTGTTCTCGAAAAGTGCGGCTCTATTCTGCGTCTGGCCCTTCTTCACCCAGTGGCCGTAGATCTTGAAGGCGCATGCGTCAATGAGCTTGCGAATGGGCTTGACCGCGTACGGGTCACTTTTGATCACCTCCTTGGTGACGGGTTTGACTCTGCGGAAGCTGCAGTAGATGCGCATGGTGGCGAGTACGGTGAGGCAGATGACCTGGAAAAGATGAATTAATCTTATGATTCAATCAGTAGTACAGACTGTTGATAAAAAAAAAAAAGGATGGTCTTCTGTTCTTTAAGCATTAATGTACTTTTCAGCTCTAAGACTTCACCTTGAACTTTCTGTACGGGCTCAGTTGCCGGACTTCATTTACCACATACTGGGAGAAAAACGGATGGTTGAGCACATCGACGGCTGTGTAACGCTGCCTCGGGTCCACTACAAGCATCCGCGAGATCTGATCAAACAAAATGAGTGATGTTTTACCATATGGCAATTTATATGGAACAGATGTGGTCAACCAATGAGAGAATGGGAATAAAGTGGCTGACCAAATCTTTGACCGTGTCAGAGCGGTCGTCCCATTCCGGGGACGAGAAGCTGTAATCTCCCGCTAAAATCATACGCAGCATCAGCATCTGTTTCCTGTGCCAGAAAGGGGGGGAGCCAGCCAGCAGTGTGTACATGATCACACCCGCACTCCATCTGCACATATAAGCCAGAGGGCAAGCACCATGGCAGAATGTATTTAGGATAGCAGGATCTTTGGTATTATTTACATGAGTGCTTGTGAATTAGACTTCTTGGAAGGGTTGAAGAGCAGTAGGGCAAGGGCGTGTAAGTCCACAAGCCCAGCCATCAGAAATATCAGTAAACGAAACTTATTAAATCGTTTTTGCTGTATTGTTTACTTCTCAGATTTTTGTGATCGGACTTACATGTCTACAGCCGTTCCATATCCTTCATGACCAGAGTCCGTGGAGCACCGGATGATCTCGGGAGCAAGATACACAGGAGTCCCACAAACCTCTGCATGAAAAACATTTTTGTATAAAACAAGTTCAACTTAAAGCAAAAGGTGTCTACCGTGTCTCTTGTGTCAAATCAGTGTTTAGGGTACATAACAGTGAATGTGGCAGTAATATTGACGATCTGATATCTGTTGCATAAACATATGCTTAGTGGATGGGCAATGGGCATTTACTCAAACTAGAATTTAATTTAAGTTCCCTTGAAAATGACATAAATTCTGAGAAACTTTTGTCAAGCTAAGTATTAGGAGGACATTTTACAATTCACAACATATCAATCTCAATATACTGTGCAAATGATTATTATTACAATGTAAACATTGCCCATGTGCAAATGTTGGACTGGAGGCAGAACTGGGATATCAGAGCAAATTGATTGGACACGTTTGCTTCATGTGCCGAGCAAAACTTAGCAGGCCCGTTGCTTGTCTTCTGTCAACGATCTTTCCTTTGATTGATTCTAGCAAGTTCAAAAACGTAACTTAACCATTTCATGTTGATGCAAATCAGTATTTGACCTCTTGGCTCTATGGCAGACAGACTCGAGTATCTTGTTGCATCTCAACCTTTGTAACTTAATGATGTGCTACCAGACGCCGCTCTGATTTTGAACAGCTGCTGGGACATTTTGAAAAGATGTTACATTTCTATATTTGAGAGTGTAAATATTCTCAATTAAAAAGTCTGCTGTCCTTATGTTTTGGTGTCAGTCGACGCTGTATAATGATAGAATAAATCACAAACGGTCG
This sequence comes from Leptonotus elevatus, assembly GCF_054856555.1. Lineage (NCBI taxonomy): Eukaryota > Metazoa > Chordata > Actinopteri > Syngnathiformes > Syngnathidae > Leptonotus > Leptonotus elevatus. Next base: position 11,925,501 of record NC_141245.1, read on the forward strand.
TGTCGAATAATGTTTACGAGTTGAGCTCTAACCTTTAAGCTTCTGTCCCGACTCGATTTGCACGGAGAAGCCAAAGTCTGTGAGTTTGATGTGCATCTCGTCATCCAAAAGGATGTTTTCAGGCTTGAGATCTCGATGGACTATGTTCTGTTCGTGGAGAAAGTGAACCACATCCAGCAGAGCACGCATGATGTTCCTACAACCGATAGATCAAGAACTCATAAAGGCGTGTTATGGTTAGGCTGGTTTTTGAAGAAGTCAAAATTTTCTCAGTGACCTTGTTTCCTTCTCACTCAGAGTTACTTTCTCTGTGAGGTAGTCAAAAAGTTCACCCTTTCTCATCCTGGGATGAAGACAAAGTAAGTTAAACAAAAATAGATTAACATTCTTGGAAGAAAATTTACATCAGAACATAATTGCTTCTTGTCCTTACTTACAGATCAAAAACCAGGAAGAAGAATACATTGGATTCATAGCAATCTTTTAGCTGTACTGCAGGGAAAAGGGTCAATCACAAGGTCAAACAAACAGTTCAATACAATTGCTGTTGATGATCGGACAACAAATGCAAACATTTGCAATGATTGACCACTGAGGGTGGCTCAGTAGGACAACAACCCAAAAAATGAGGTTGGACGTAAGTGTATTGAAAATGGGCATACTAATATTCTCCTGTCCGTAGACTTTCTTGAGGATATCAATCTCCTTCACCGTAGAGTCCCTGATCTCCTCAATCTCCTGAGGCGTCATCTTGTCCGAGGGGGTGATATCGATGATTTTCACGGCATAATCCTGAGACGTCCGTTTGTCCACGCAGCGACGCACCACGCTGCTCACTCCCCTGAGGACAAGACACCTTGGATGTGCCATCAATGTGTCGTTAACAGCCAATTGTATCTACTGAAACACTCCTCTGTATTAAATATAAACGGTATGAAAGAAAATGGATGACTAATACATGGACAATAAAACCTCAAACAGGAAGCCTGCAGGCAAAAATTGAAAGCAGGACCTTTCGACTGAGGTTGATGCTAACCACTTAGCAACATTGCTACACTGGATTGGCTCTCATGAAATGTCATCAATTTTGTATCCACTGACTAATTCTTACTTAATCTAAATCAATACACAAGAGGTACAGTTTACACACTTTTGTAAAATACCAACAGCAAAGGCAATCACCGAGCCAGCCAAGAATGAGTTTCCTTATGACAATGTGTTAGATATTTGCTGTGCAGTGCACATGCATACCTCACCAACAAAGTTGCTTATGTAAAGGGGGCCACTGTCCGAGAAATGGAGGGGAATGACAATTAGTGCTCTCATTCTCTGCTCACATGCCTCAAGGGATGTATGGAACACCATCGAGACAGACACCTCAATAGATTTTACTTAGGTTGATTAAAACAACGTAAAAACATTCTGAATCACAAGGATGTCAAATTAAATTGCTTTCATTTAGTATGTCACGCCATCTACTTTATGAACATACCGTCCCAGTATCTCCTTGGGCTCATACTTGTCGTAGAACTCCTGAGCGCCCACCCAGTCGGGGATCTCCTCCTCTTTGGTCATGATGGAGTGATCAGCACAACAGCTTTGTCCACGCTACAGAATGAAACTAGTTGAAACGAGTCAGAATTAAGTGTGAAAGGTCATGACATAATTGCACAGTTTATACTGTAAAAGGATGGCTTGTGCTAAACGTTTTAAAACGTTTGGAACCTGACCCTAAATTACATTTCCAGTATAGATGATATTGAGTTTTAGTGGGCTATGGTGTACTGTTTACTTGGTCTAATCAATGATAATGATAACACACAATAAGCAATGGCCCGTCCAGTAAACAGATATTGGTCTATGAACAGGCAGCAGAGCCAATTCAAAAGCATTGGGATTTTTTTTTATTAAAAAAAAAGTTATTTAACGAAAAATATTCAATAAATTATCCACGAAAAGCAGGTGGTGCGGGGCTAATTGGAGGTCCACATTTTTTTCTGAAATTGGTAATTTTTTGAATAAAATGTTGTACTGTATAGGCGCAACATTTGGTCATTGTATTATGAGTATCAAAGAAAGTTTGTTTAAACGTTCTCACTTCGTAAGTAATGTGTAAGTAACGTGTAGTATAGTCCATCGCATTTTTGGTTTCGCAGTAATAATAATTTAAGTCCTAATTACAGTACATATTTGCTTCTTTTTTTTTAACGCCTTAGCATATATACCATTCTCACGTGACATACCGCTTCCCGGCACGCTCCTGATGCAAAACGACATGATGATCTAGTTGCTGTGGAATAGTCACGTGTGAAGTAGTGAAGAAGAAAAAAAACAACTTAAATTATGTAAATTTACCAGTGGTTATGTTTTGCCTACGAAACTATTTAACTTTTAACTAATATTTACAATACCCTACAGACGAAACACAAAATGTGAGGAAATCGTATAACCCTTTTCTAACTTCCCCTTTTCTTTACTCTACCAATAGTTAATGGCGGGCTTTGTGCTAGCTAACATTTCGAACGTTATCGCCTGTTTTAAACGATACTCGCTTGGACAAATTGGAGTAAAGGACGGTCCACTCACCGCTTTCTGCCTCGCTCAGTCCCTCCTATTAAAGGTTATCCATAATTGAGAGGAAGAGGGCGAACAACGACGGACAGCGAAACTCTCACAGCTTTGCGGGGTCGCTGCCATGACAGGAGCTCCAATGTCAGGCACCAAAAATAAACTGTCGCTTTCAAAGCGACCTCTCTTTCTGCTAGACTGGTATCCGCTTAGAAAGCAGAGCTCCCGAAATAACCTCATTATGTATATATATATATATATATTGTATTGAAGTCATAATAAGACTCCGTTATTGGAACGCTTATAGTTTGCATTTGAAGTAATGTAAGACAGTTGATGATGAGCAATAAAAAATTGCCTATGGATTTGAGGTGCAGATAATTTTTGGTCCCTTGGGGTCACCCTTCTCACGTCTACACAGTTGTACCCATGGCTTTGAAAGTGCATGGCCTTTCCCGCTGAGTCAGTCAAGGAGTGTAGCATGTTTCAGCCACTTCGGAATGTTCAATTAAGATTTACATCACCGGACTCATTCAAGGTCAAAACCAACTATCATAAGTAATCTTGTCGACTCTTGTGTCTTGATGATCATGTCACTCTAGGAAGCTTTGAGCCATAAAATGTCATTGTATCTTGCAAGTGTAGAACAGAGCCTCTTAACGTATGTTTCACAGTAGGTGTTGTGTTCTTTGTATACACAATATAGGCTAAATTGTCAGTATGGTACTCTTCTGTTAAAATTGGGTGCGGTGATAGGGTCACTCAAAGAATGAAAAAACTAGAATAAATGCTAATTATGACAGACAAAATGTTGGAATCTTGTTTTTGTCTTCATGATCCAATTGCTTTAATGTTTTGATTTCAAGCAGTACCTGGTGTGGTATTGTTGTACAATAGAGGAATATCTACCACTGACAGTAATGAAATGCAACCAAAACAAACTCAAAACAGCAATATATATATATATGCATCTATTGACATGTGACTACAAGCATTTCAGCTGTCTCCTAATAATTGAATGGATTGACATTGCCGGAAGATAAACTGCTAAATAAAAGTACAATTGTCAGGTCTCTTGTTAATTTGATCACGTTGTCCGGCAATGGTGAGTCTACTGCATGCTCTCCTCCTCTTCAAGGTTTCTGGATATGATTCAAGATAGACCTGTTGGATGAACAAAAACAGTTTTCAGATAATCTACTTAAATTTGCGTACTTGAACAGCAACAATTAAATCCGATTTTGACTTAGACCATAAAGCATGATGCTTATGAAAATATTCAAAACGGTGTGTACCCGACCACTTCTACCAATATTTAGTCATACGGTCATGGCTAAAAACATTTGCATTAGGCGCGTCTTTCAGATTTTTCCATATGCAATCCATACTGACCATTCGCAAACTTGCACTGTTTGAGCACTTCGCTGAAGCCCTCGCAGAGTTTAAGATCGCTCTGGGATTGAGCGCAGTCAATGAACTGTTTGATCTCATAGGAACAGGTTTGTTGCGGGGTATTCTGCTGCTGGTAAGGGGACTGCTGCATCTGGTATGGCTGGGCCTGTTGAGGCTCCTAAAATGACACGGAAAAATGACATCCATTCAAGAGCATTTATTATCAGCGTTAATGTGATGTACAGTACAGGTATTGTCACAACTTTGCGAATTACTTGCTATCATAAAGTAAATACAAAAATTTAGGCTTAAGTTTCCCTTGTAATATGTGACATTTGCCAAACAACTATGCACAGCTGCCCATTTAAAGTAGACCTAATGCAAGGCTACACCGCCTAAACAAGAAACTGACTTTTAGTCAATATATGACTGGATAAAGTGATGTTTACAAACCTGGTATGTGACATCAGGCCGCGCAGGCTCTGAGCTACCCCCACTGAAGCCGCCAGTCATTGCATGGCCGAGAGTATGTCCGACCGCAGAACCCACCGCTACACCGGCAGCGGTTGTCGCCATCTGGGCAAACATACCGGGCTGTCTGGGTGCTGCCGCTGGAGCCGCCACAGCGGCCGGTGGTGCATGCATTGGTACAGGTGCACGAGAAGGTGGCGGCGGTGGTGGCGCCCGGCTGTGAAGGAATGACAGAAAAGGTCAAACAAGGGCACCATAACAGGTTTTTAATCACCAAGGCAGTTGTTGAAACAAAAAAACTAACATCAAGAAGAAAATTAAGAACAGATCCAGAGCAATGTATGCTTAACAACTCAACTGGGTCATTTAAACACGTGTTCACTTTTTAAGCAGCAGTTGCATACGAATATTGTGGCTAATACAGTGTAGTGTGGTTACACAATGGATTAATTAATGGATTAGTAGTAACTATCTTAACCAGGCATCTTATGCAGTATAACCTACAATCCTCATATCGTGTTTAATTTTCTTGAACTACCAGAAACAAAGAAAAAAAGATTAAATGTGAAGGCTTCATTATGGTCCATTATTTAAACTACGTCACGATTCGGTTAACGTCTGGTCAACAATGTGACCTTGATGAAACTGTTGTACCAATTTGACCAAGCGTATTAAACCACACACAATAGTAACATTTACAAAACAAGTCAATCTTAAACTTCTAATCATAATTGCTCCACTTCGTGTCTTTCGCTGGCTCAGTCCAACACAAGCAGTGCGGGAAGGACACACGCTAGCTTCTGACGCAACTGTCGTCACGTTGCTTATCGAGTCCTATCCGCAACATTTAAACGTTACCTCGCTGGAGGAGACATCCTCGATGATCTGCTTCTGCTTCCCCTTGGCATTGTGACAAAACACACAACTTAATTCTTTCAAATGTGTTGCGTGTGTAAGATCTCGTGTAATTTCGGCACTCGTCTTCAGCTAACGCTTTTTATCTAGCGAGTATCGACCTTTAGCTGTTCCGGAACTTTCTGTGTTACATCATTTATCTCCCGGGTAACTTCCGGTATGTTGGACATCACGGTCACTTTCGTCGCTAGTATTCATTATTACCTGATCCAAGTTTTTGTAACTAATATATGTTGTTGTTTTGTAACGTATTCATCCTGCAAGTTAAACACACATTTGTAAATTATAATATTTGATAACCGTTGATGAATGACATGAAAAAAGTCAAAATTTTGATTCAATTTTAATATCTGCAAGTATGAAAATAGAATACAAAATCTATTATTATCCCATTTTATACCACAGATTACAAAGCATATTGTGTCATATATATGCACACTACAGGAAATGACAGCCGTGTTTAAAAAAAAATAGACAATACAGTACAAGTTATGTACTATAACTTAAAATTAACTATAAATCATTTATTCTTTTACACCCCCCCCACCACCACCACCACCACCACCACCACCAGAAAAATAAACATCAGTAAAGCTCAAGAGGGTTGCATGTTAATCCCTTTTCCCCTTCCTTTTTTTATTTTGATTTTTAGGCCATTGCTGGCGTCCACCACCATGTCCCGATTTTCTCTCTGCCCAGGGAGGCATAGGTGCCTCCATTTCCCCTGGTCGTCCTCCTCTGTCCGGTACATGGCCCATCATTTTCTAGACACCAGAGAATAATTATCTTCCCATGAGTTTCATTTACGATAAAAAAAAGGATACTTCATAGCAGTTTACTGTTCTACCTTGTAGATATTAGTAGTAGTTCCAGCTTTGATTGGCTCAATGCAGGACAGATCCTCTCTGGTAGCCAGTAGAAGTGAGAGGGACACTCTGGACGAAACCGCGATGGATGCAAGAGGAGGGACCGTGGCAATTGCTTCACTACGCTCCTGTGTAGGAAAGTGATACTGTTATATAGATAGAAAGATTAATTATTGTCATCTGCACAGGTATTGGAGTTTGTGTGTGCATTTCTCAGGGGCAAGCTGCTTGACTTTATCTATTCAGTCTCTATAGCACTGGTCCTAGGGTCCTAGATGACATTGCAAGTGACACCAATTTAAAACCAATGAAAGGTGTCAATTATTAAAGAGACAGTGTGTCGAATTTTTCAATGTCCATTCATTTTTAACAACCCACTATTAATTTCAATAATATGAAAAAAAAAGTACTATCACATAAATGTAAACGTTGTTATACATTAAAATAATGAAATAGTATGGCAACCATTAAAACAGTTTGTGCATCTCAATTTCATGCTTTACTGTAATTTATTTTACTACCATTTACACCTTGGCCATCAGGGGACAGTATACAATCCATCCATCCATTTGATGATGAATACAGAATATCACAACAATAAATAGTTTTCAAACAGTATACAGTAATAAGATATATGTGAAATGTGTTGCATGCTCTGTGTGTATTCAAATCTAAATTGTTTAAAGGTTTATAATTACAGCAACATCAATGCTAGCTTCATTAGCCCATCTAAAGCATTTTGCATTAAGTGTTATCAACTGCAAGTGGCAATAAACAACGTGAAGTACTTGAAGCTTCTTTTTTTGAAGAATTGTTCACTATCTACCAAACACTGTCATTCTTTAATCGTGCTTAGACATTCCTACCTTATGTTTTTCTCCCCAAGCAAATGACTCAAGCGAAACCTGAAAGCGCTTGACCATCATTTGCTGTCGACAGCCATAGTCAGCGGACAGAACTCGATTGATCTTTTCCAGTTGCCTCTGAGAGATGAAGTAACATTTGAAATAAAAGTTAAATTACAGAGTAAAATTTCCTGTACTCAAGAGGGATAAACTGCAGAATTTAAAAACACCCTACCCACTGCTCTGTACTGAGCATGGTGTGTAGAAGAGGCTTCGTCATAGCTTTGCCGGGAAGATGAGCAATCCTTGACTCCACCTGCATAGTACATCACATAACTATTACTTATCATTGCAGTCTGTAACGGCTCGCGTAAAGCCTGGCCTCTGTTAACCAGCTCACCTCATGCAGCACATCAGAATATTGAGAGGATGTATCCATGTTAAGAGCGTGAAGCAGTAATATCCACTCCGCCTCTATCTCAGCTGTTTTTCGGTTATTGGTTTCATCATTGTCCTCATGTTCCTGGCAAAACACTGTCATTTCCTCCACTCTCTGCTCTTTTGCGGCCTCTTCTCTGGCGGATTTATCCCCAGAGTGCAGCTCTTTATACTTGATTATATGTGCTGCTTGCAATTCTGACACAAGGAACTCTGCAGGGTTTCAAGAAACATTGTAGAGGTTTAAGACATCATGTGAGGCTTTTGGGGAAAGATATATTCAAAAACCCACACATAATGCAAACAGCTGCTATTTCCTTACACAAAAAAAGCCTCACCAGTGATTTTGTATAGGGCAGAAGGCTCCAGCATCTCTGAGGTCAGCCCAGTGAGGGGAGAGTGTAAGTCGGACAGGATGTTTTTCAGCTCTCTCACTAGCAAGACGCTACCTCTTTCACCTGAGTCTGCAGTTAACACATCATTTTTACTGAGCACATTTTGAAGTTGACAAATAAAAAATTTAAAGTACAATGAGGGACCACTTGCAGTAATATGGCAATCATTTATTATCCACCCATTATTTTAACGCCAAATAATGTTAAAAACTACAAACAGTGGCTTAAAGAACCATAAATTTAAGTACAGGTAATTTTTCAATTAATCATTTTACAACCGTTTGTGTTAAAACATAATATTCATGTACAGCTTTATTCATCTTTTATGTGCAATTCATTTAATCATTATTTGAGTAGCCTACAGTCTTTATTAATGTTCTAACGTAACATAATGCTCCAGTACTTGGGGTAAAAAGAGAAACACTGCTGAATATTGCCTTAAAAAGTGGGAAGAAATTAATGTTCCATTGTAGTGTACTGTACTTTTCATACCCCGCAGCTCCGGGCACAGACACATCAGCTGGGATGTAAGCCAGTTTAACAGTGGGCATGGGAGTTCATCACATGCACACCTCGACAAACAGCAACCCTTGTACCTGTGTACACATCAAACACATTAAACCAAGCTTATGTTGCGCCTTTGACGTGTAGACGTTGCTTGATTAAAAACAATGTGGAGATTCGTGACTGCTCAGAAAACGGTACAAATGCAGTTAAATATTACTCACCCTAACGCTTTAATGACAGAAATGATCCCGATACTCCTTTCCATTTTTACTGACACTGTTTGTTGCAAGTTGAGAACTCATTCACTTGCAAGCTTGTTTCACGCATGCACCATCCTGAACGACGTTTACTTCGATTAGATCACTTCCTGTAATCAATAACAACTTGGGTGCACATTGCCACCTGCTGGCTGGAGAGTGAACTGACAGGAATAAGTGTTACATTACTCCTGCGGTGACGTAACCTTAATGTGTACGTAAGTCGAAATGTGCTGTAATACACTTACGCTGCCGTTCGTATCTTTTTCAGCCTTTGATTTACATACAATACATATCGCATTAATTATCATCATATTCATTAACGCATAGTTTAAAAATTACTTTTGTTTTGTTTTATTTTATATATATACATATATATATACACACATATATATATATGTGTGTGTGTGTGTGTGTGTGTAGGCTATATAGCTATTTTTTTTAAATTATGTTTACTGTACTGTAATTATGTTTTAAATATAATAATAATTATAATAATAATACTTTTTAGTGAGTAAAACAAAACGTGATTTTATTATTTATTTATTTTCCACAAGGTTTGCTTGTGTTAGTGTTGATCAGTTAGAATAAATACGAGCGAGAGCTACGAATTATTTTCAAAAACTACCAATTGATTATACAAATCAAAAGTGCACAACATCATTAAACTTAAATAGTAACAGAATAGATCATGTATAAAACTGAAATAATAATGTTGTCATTCACAGCATGGTGGAACTTAGTGGTTAATATATTTGCCTCACTGTGTTCAAATCTTGTCTCAAGCCTTCCTTTGTACCGTTTGCTTGTTCTCTCATGTAAGTATGTATGTATATACTTACATGGGTTTTCTCCTAGTACATATTGGTTGAACAAAGATAAAGCTTGAATCGACTGTCATTTACCATGATTGAAATTCTGGAAGGGTAGCACAGTTTGCCTCAGCCAGGAGGGTTTCAATCTTGGCCTGTCTGTCACCCCAAGCGTTTGTGGGTTTTCACTGAGAATATTGTGTAAGTTAACGTACACTTTATAGGTTAACTGAAAACTGTATATTGTGAAAAGTTGTCTTCAACTATATAACCTGTTCACTACAAAAAAATAATAAGTACTCTAGATGGATGTTTTCTACCAGAAAACACTATTAATACACATCAGACACAGCTAAGGCAGCATAAGGCGCCGTGATGCACTTTACAACGTGTGCGTTAGCTCACTCCCTGCTGAGACCTCACCGCCATATGTGCTTACGCTTTAGTCCCAGAGACAACAAAGCTGTGCCATGCGTCAGGATGCGCTGCCTTTTATTCCCCTGATATTGCCCCTGTCTCAATAAAATGCTCCAGGGGTCGACCTCTGACCTTGACAGCAAGTCTAACAATGCAAGCAGACGCTCTCCACCACTTGGCAGCCTTGATCGCGTGGGGATACTGAAGCAGTATGGAAATAAGACGCGTACATTTCTTGTAATTGAGTAATCTTTTACTTGTTCTTGTTCTCATTATTTTGATAATTTTGATAATTTTGATAATTTTGATTATTTTGATTATTTTGATTATTTTGATTATTTTGATTATTTTGATTATTATCTTCATTTTCTACAGCAGGGGTCGGCAACCTTTTTGAAGCTGAGAACTACTTTAGTAGGCACTGATTATTGCAAAGGGCTACCAGTTTGATACACACTTCTGAATATTATTAAGGTCCGAACGACTTTATCCAATATTAGCTGTAATAAAATGATCAAAAATGGTTAAAAAATTAGATAACAAGTTCAAACACGCTTCTAAAAATGAAAGAGGCAAAAAGTTGGCCAATTTTTATTTTCTAGTGTCAACACAAAGGGAAAACATTCAAACTCCACACAACTGCCTGCCTGAGGCGAGATTCGAACCTAGGACCTCTCGACTGTGAGACTGCTGTCCTGTTATTAATCGTTGGTCTGATTCTTATCATCATTATTGCTGTTGGTGCAAAACGTCTCAGTAGGATGCAACCACAATAATAGATTGTTAAATCATGGTTAGATGCTATTCAAAGTGGAGCTTGTTGATTTAATGATTGTATTGTGCGGCTCGAAATGACGCCGAAGCGTTGCCAGGTGATATAAGCCGACGCCCTGCGCACAGACAGCTGCAGTTGACACTCGTGTCCCCCCCACACCCTCCCCCGTCCCACATAAGTACAGCACACGCAGTCAGGTGTCATGGAGCACAACATGTCATCGCTTTTCGCGTGGGTTCACATACACTACTTCGGACAAAGCAATAACACTACTATTGAGTCATGAATCGGCCATGCAAGTGGGGCTTCTCGGCCAAGCAAATGGGCTTGGAGGAGGAGGGCTTCTTCATCGACTACGGCGAGGAGGAAATAGTCGATTACCAAGACCCCGGTCAGCTTGTGGTCGCTTTGAAACAAAAGGAGGAAGAGGTTATTTTGGCTGCCCAGCTGGGGAACGCGTTGCTCTTGGAAAACCGTCAACTCAAAGAGCAGAGCGACAAACTGCATGAGAAGTACGCAGATAAACTGGAGGTAAGTTTTTTTTTTTTTAATTAAACAAAAGGTTTGTCTAGAGTTTTGTGTTTTTGGAGCGCAGTGGGCGGGAAATACAAGTTAAGTGCTCTCTGGCAAGCTGGCTTTCTGTGTATGGAGAACGCGTCATATAGGCTAGACTACTTCAGTTAACGTGATTCCGCAGATACCCCCCGCCCCAATTTTAATTTTTTTTTACTCACACTGGTATCCAATATGTATAAAATACGCCTATATATTATCTATAACGCTGCAAAAATAAATAAAGTATACAACTTGTATGTTTACTGTACATTTTGAGCTTTAAATCCACCAATGAATCACAATTCGTTTTTGCCATATCGGCACAATTGTAGATGAATTAAACTGTACAACATTTTCAATGGTAAGTCTCTTACATACAGTACTGTGAACTGTGCCATCGCGACACATGCACGCACAGTACGATGGGGTAGATGCCACGGACTTTCGACTTCCGGGTTTTTCACATCAGCGCCGTTTGAGGCCGCGTTCCAACACTCGCACCCACACCCCTGCGCCCCCCAACCGCGGCGCTCCTGCTCATCGGCGGGAGGGCGTCTCGGCTATCTGAAATGTTTCGGACACTGAGACAGACACTACACACTCGTAGCCTCGCACCCGTCGACGGGAACGCGCAACCGAGGGGCACAAAAACGGAAGGGCAAGTACTGGGACATGGCCCACACGTTGCAAACCAGAAACGGAAACAAAGTTGATTGGCGAAAACCCGGAAGTCGGAAGTCCCGCCTCCGACGTGGCATATAGTGCATTTGAGGTTCAAAAGCGAAAACGCCTGACGTCTGTTTATTCGTGTGGTCATGGGAAGTGTTTACGTTACTGGAGTGGGGAATTACTATTATTATTTTTTTAATGAGGAACATTTAATTGCAACATCAACAATAATGTTGGTATGTCTGTCCTCTGAACTCATGAGAGATATTTGGCATTCGCATGCCGTAGCAGAAAGTTTGCTCAAGAATGGGCATGGTGGTGCTTTTGGACTGGTCAATTGAATTCATCAGTAGTGACTCAAGACTAGCTGTTTTTTGGCATTTAAGAATGAGTTTACATGTTTATGATTCATGTGTTTTTTTCCCCTCCCCCCCCAATCAGGAGCTGGAACAGAGCAATCATGAGCTACGCTTGAAGCTGGAAAACTGCCAGTCTCAGTGGAAGAGTCAGGTGGGCGACCTTGAGAGGGATACGAGGGAGTTGACTGCTCAGGTGCAGCGACTCACTCAGGCCTTGTGCCAGGCTGAGAGGGACAAGGCACAAGCTCAGATGGCTTACAGTGAGAACACACAGCAACTGAAGGAAAAACTCAATGCTGTGAGTCCAATCGCACATCACACATACACAGGCCTGGCTGTGTGTGAGAATAATTGGTTTGTGTCTATGCGAGAGGCCCTCAAGGTGATCATTTAACAACAGACTCAAGCTCCAAAGCAGATAAGGCAAGCACTGACCCAGTCCACCCCACACATTGACACTGTGTTCTTTATAAGCCTCTCGGGTATCAGCCTGACACACAAGGCCACGCACACAGCCCTCAGTTTTTGTGCTCTCACACAGTAAAGCAATGTGTGTTTTTATTTAAACAGCAGAGAGAGATTAAAAGCTCATTCTATTCTAGTGGGATACAGATTGTCTGTTTTAATGAAAAAGAAAGAAAAAAGAAAAAAATTGCACATATTTAAGGAATAAACAGGTAAATCTCTTATTCACGAGCAATCTCCCATCCATGTATTAACCAGATCCAATACAATAACAGGAGATATAGAGGCAACTACGCTTTTGTTTTGATTTGTGCCATGTTCCACTTTATCCCAAAACCCTTCACAAAGTTTTATGGTTTTTCAAACCAATGGTAAATGCCCAAAAAACAAACACTGATGAAATGATGTCCTTCTTTGCGGAGATGATAGGGAGAGAAAACAGAAAATTCAAAGTATTTTTGATACTTTACAGTTAGGCATGTAACGATTCACTCAAGCCCGATTCAATAAAATTTTCGATTTGATTAAAACATTTTTTTATACAAAATTATTCATTTGACAACCAAAATATGTTTTTATTTTAACTTCTACATTTTGTTCTTTTTACAGACATTAACTTTTTGTAACTAAATTTTTTTTTAAACTTAAAAAATGAACTAATAATATTGACTGTTTAACTATATTTTTATCTTGTTATAATATTCTGCCCTTGCAACACGTTCTCAGCTCAGAATAGAAAACTGCCATTAATTTAAATTTTTACGGAAAATGTTATATTGCTTTTTTTTTCTAACTGTCTGTCATTTATCAAAAGTATTATTGGTATCTGTATCGGCGACTACTCGTTTGAGTACTCGTAATGGCATCGGTCTGAAAAAAAGTGGTATTAAACATCCCTAATATAAAATATATGTGTTTTGGCAAGACTTTATTATACAGTACTGTAGCTCATTTTGGTACACAGTGTTGTTCTTTAGCTATTTTTGTTTCTCCTGCAATCATTTGACCGAATGGAAAATTATTCTCGTCAGCAGCCGAGTCATCATCATTTGTGGTCAGTCAAACATTAATAGTTAGGAGCTAAGGAAGCAGTGTTTACTGCGAGGATAATCAAAACGGTGACGTATTTCAGGACTTCTTATCTACCTGATATACTAAGAAGATGATTAGACTTTGTGTTCCTAAGAAGGAATTGTAAAATTGTTCAAGCGTATTTCCCTAGATGTAGAGATGTACATCACACTTGGCGTATGTTTAAAGAGAATTTCCTTGTGCAGGAGAAAAAGAGCAGCTATTTAGTTCCTGCTCAGTTAAAAAAGAATCCAAAACAACACTCCCCTCCCATGTGTCAAGGTCCACAAAATAACAGACTGCGAATGTGAACGTCATGTCTTTCCATCCAAGGGCTTACACTGGAGTCCAGAGCCCCTTGAAGTGCAGGAAAAAGCCAATTTAGATAAAAACCTAGGCTGTTGAAGGCAAAGGAATTGGAGGAACTGTTTTCTTTGGCTTCAGCTATGTTGTAAAAGTGAAAGTGTGGAGAGGAGCGCTAATGTCGAATGACATCTCTTTACCCGACCTGGTGTTGGGTGCTTCTTCTGGGAATTTGGTGAGTAGTCAGTGTAATAATTTTGTGTGTACTGTGGGGAAAAAAATAAATAATTTAATATTAACAGCATAAACTAAAAAGGTTGGAAATTTGTGTTGGATGTTTTGGTTGTGTTGGTCACTGTAGCACAAAAGTACACCAAAGCTTTTCCACAAGTCTTCATGTTTTCAGGCCACTCTGCTCTGTTATACACAACTGTATCAAATATATTGGCATGAAGTAGAGAAATAATCAGCCAAACGGCTTTCTGTTGTTTACAAGAGGGGATTTTTGTTCTGTGCAGACCACTTGAGTGGATTTGTGTTGCTCGTGTAGAGGGAGCAGCAAAACAGATGTGAACAGGAAAGTTTTGCTATACTGTTGAGGAAATATTTGCATGAAAACAATGCGATAGATAGTCGTTCAAGTGTTGAGTTTGCAGTAAGATACGGGAGGGAGTTTACCCACGGTTTTATTCACTGTTCTTCTACCTGCGGCAACATAAGAAGCCGTCAGATAATATTCGGATGCTCCTGTCTTTGCTGGCTTTTGCTTAAATAACCTTCAAGTGATTATTAAAGGATTTTTCATTTTTTTTTGCTATATTCTCAACTTGACAAAGTGGATACTGTATGTACATTGCAAGTTGCAACCTAGAATATTATAAATGACCCTGAGACAAACAATTGTTTAATGACAAGATGAAAATATTGATACATTTCATTTTTTCATGGTGTTAACCATTTGCTTAACTTAAGAATATTGGGTGACTTTGCAAAAGAAGTAACAGAACACAGTACAGTACACTCTGATATTGGCACACTAAGCGAAACTGGAGCAGTCTAATCTCATAGTTATGTTTCATTTGAAGTTTGTACTGTTTTTGCTGGTGAACCAAACATGAATGACCAATTATTTTTTTATTACTCTAATAAATTATTAACTTTATTGCATAAGTATGCAATGCAGCAGTTTCTAGGATGCTTGCTTATGAAGTTGGCAGGGCACACAAGCACATAAATAGTCAATGGACAGTTAAATTAGGGCAGTGGTGTACAAAGTATGGCCTGGGGACCGTTTGCGGCATTAGTGGCCACGCATGCACGCACGCACGCACGCACGCACACACGCACGCACGCACGCACACACACACACACACACACACACACACACACACACACACACACACACACACAAAACAATGTTTCATTTATTTAATATTTTTCCTAATGCAGTTCATTTTTTTTGCAATTTTTTATTTTATTTTTAATTAATAAAAAAACAACTTTATTTCAAACATTTAAAATGACAAAAAAACAAAAGGGTATTATTTCACAATTGTGTAAAAAAACAACAACAACAACAACAACAACAAAAGGAAACATTTAAACAAGCTATTTCCACAAAACAAGTATGAAATATAACTTTTTGTTCTCCATAAATAATAATAATGACTACCAAAGAAACCTATTTACAAAAGAAAATAATTACTGTTCGAAATGGAATAGGATGAAGCAACTGCTTATCTAGTCCTATCCCGATTTTACCTCACTTATTAGCGTGATGGTCCAGTTGCTATTTCCTGCAAATAGTTGTGGTCCATTTATTGCTTGACATCGTTGATCTTAGGATGCATTATGATGATACATTTACAAACCTGGACTAAAACTGTGACGGTGTAAAATCTGGCTTTGCAAAATCTTGGCATCCAATCTTGGACAGACTGCAGTTCAACAAATCCTTAGCTTTGGATTTCTCTCGTACAGTATAAAAATAAATATATCAGCTGAGTACAGTAATCTCTTTGCAACCAAGCATCCTAGAAAGGAAAATACAATATGCTGAGAGGTATAAATCGTTCATTTGCTGTTTTTCTTTCTGGATTCAAAGAGCAAACAGCCCATCATCCCGGGGGAAAGCTATCCAATCATCCATTTTGTGCCCTCCCCGAGGGACTTTGCTGTAGCTTGGCTTGTCATCTGCCCTATACTGTAGCTCCTCTTGTGGACCTGGGACGGCCTGGGGCTAGTGGGGCCATATGAGGGGATATCATCTCAGTCTTTGTGTGTCTAACAAATAGAGCATTCTCCTTCCACTTGTGTCTCTGCTTATTCTCAGCGGGTCGCTGCCTCTATTGTGAGAGGGGTCTGTGTTGATGAGACCAGCCGGTAATTAAGTCATCTCCAGGAATCAGGCTTCATCTTCTTCATTGTGTGCTGCAAGCACTAGCTTTTTTCTTTTGTTCATTATTGTGCTCTATTTTACCACACACGCACACTCGCGCCTGTCTCACTTCCTATTTCCATGCCTTCAGACACGTACACTCAAGCTGTCTCCTTTCAGCTTCCTGGTGCGCAACATTTGAACCGTCTGTCACTGACAAGACCGCATAGCACACTCTCATCTTGTATTATTTGGCCATTATGGGACCTGACAGCGACCCTTCAAACTGCTGAGTAAGGAGAACGACGGCTCCCAGACTTGAGGAGTGCGTTGAAGAGGGGTCAAAGGGTTGTTGTTTATTTGGGCTTTGGCCTGTTACAGTAGCACCGCAAAGGGGTTAATTGATATATATATATTTTTTTTAAACCTATTACACTATTACACTGTGTTGTTTTTTGTTGTTGCTCCTTAACATTTTTTTTTCTCACCACATCTCATCTCCATCTTTAGACATACCACATACTTTTATTTTTAACTACATAGAGGTATTGTTCTTTTGTTCCTGCAGTGGGGAAATCAGTGTGTTTCATGCAACTTAAACATTAGGGAACAACATGAGATCTCTATTGTGTTGTGGAATGCAAGCATATACACAATGCACTAGGAGCTGGGGAAAAAAAAATACTATTTTAAAAATGTATATTAGATTTATTAAAGTTACAGGGCTCTGACACTGAGAAGAATAACCCAACATATTATTCCCAGATTTTCAAAGCAGAATAATATACATTATCTATTAACATACTACTTTTGCACCTAGATGGATAAATTGTGTGACTACCTGAATACATACAATCACGGTGTTAAAAGGTGATTTTTTTTCTATAATTTTTGGTCAATAGCAGGTCTTGAATCTTAGGCCCCCCTGGCCTCAAAGCCCCCACTGCCGACCTCAAATGAGATTTAGAAGCTCGCATATAGATAGACATACTGGCTACATTCTCTTTTTTTATTTTGGAGATTGTGGCCTCAATCCTATTAAACATCATGCCCCTGGCAGATTTTGGATCTAAAGTCAACAAATTACATTTTGTGCTTGTCTTTTGCATCCCTGCCTTTATGTTCCAAATGTAAAAATAAACAAGTAATAAAAAAAAATACCCACGTGATATCATCTACATTAAATATTATTTACTGTATGCAGGCCATGGAGGTGGAGAGGGTCATGTCCAGCGAGCTGCAGACGCTTAAACAAGATCTGAAGAAAAACACAAACCACAATAGGCCTCAGGATGAGGAGGTGATCAGCGCCATGAGAGAGCAGGTAAGCAAACGTTGTATATCAGACCAAACTTCAATAAAAATGAGTTGTAATTGAAATATTGGTTTCATGAAGACTATTTTAGCACATAATGTGCATCAATGAATGGGGTACAAAAAGCACTGGACTCAACATAAATTTATTTATTAATTTTTTATTAATATGCTAAAATGAAATTGGAGGTGTTGGATTAATGCAATTATAAATCTTGTGATTCCTTATCAGCCATGAAAGTGTATTAAATGTGATGCGATGCGTTAAGGTAATAATATAAACATCTGACTTGGGGCACATTTTCAAGTTCAGAATTATAACACTCCAGATTTGGATTTAAAAGAATCTTGAGCACACGAAATATGACACCCTTAGTGCTAAAAATAACTGTCAGGGGTCATATGTAGGAATATCTCTGAATATTTTTACGGGTATGTGTCCAGGTTTTGCGCCTCACGCAAAGGGAACAGGCACTGGAGGAGCGTTTGGAGAAGGTTTGCCAGGAGAATGTTGAGCTGAGAGCCAATTTAGGCTCTTTGAACACACGCCTGGCTATGCACGACCAGCTCAACCAACAACATAACCAACGGGTAGGCACGCACGTGCAGTCGTGCACATGTTTAATGGTGACTGGCTGAAGACACTCATGCAATTACACTACAAGACAATTAAAGGCATACCACTCTTCCCAGGTGTGTTTCATCCAAATTGTATTTCCATCTAGCACATTGCGTTTGACTTCCAATAAGAAAAGGAATTTAAACTCGTCGACTGGGCTGCTGATGCTTCAGTGAGATTTTGAAAAGTGTTACCACGACTGACGAGATTTACAAGTTCTTACTGCGACTTTCCCCCTGCAGGTCTGGATTCCACACCCTAATCAAGTTTCACGTTTACTGAAAGTAGGAATCTGGCAATTTCTGTTTTACTGGAAAAAAAAAGATTCAAATGGCCTTGGGTCTAGAAATCTGACTTTATCACATCCATCTTAAATTTTAACAGTGGTAGAATTCAGATAGTAAAGGAATAAAAACATCTTCTCAATTGAGAAAATGTTGCTGTAGTTTCTATTTTTACAAGCTTGCGTCACTTTTGCGTTCCTGTCATCTAAAGTAAACCGCAGTAGCTGCTGCCTCATTACACTGTTTGGGTTGTGTGTGTGTGTTTTTTAATAGATTTTTTTTCTGAAACTTTGCATTTTTATTTACAACAATTGTTTATTGCCAGTTCCTTTTAAACGGGTAATTGTGTATTGAAATAGTCAGTCGATAATTACTTCATGTTGCTGGCATGTCATTTTGGCCTCACGTGTGTTTTTTTTTTTGTTCGATTTTTTTTTTGTCAGCTTGCTGAAGCTTTACAGGAGCTGGAGGTGGCACGAGGTCGCTCACAGCATCTTCAAGCACAGGTGGAGGAGCTCGAAGAACAGGTGTCCCTTCAAGAATCCAAGAACCTTGGCGATGCGTCCCTGCTTTCCGAGTTGGACATGGCTGACCTAGGATTCAGTAAGGAAGAGGTACCAAAAAATCCAATATTATACATTATAGATATCATAGATTGTCAGAACAATTGGAACAATTACCGGCAGATTCCTCCTTCGTCGCTTCACTCAAGTTATTTTCTTTCTTGGTAGCCAAAATGAACAATCTCTCAGGTGAATTAAAGTTTGAAACCTTGCCAGTATTAAATATGATCTCTTATGTTGAGAGCGGAATTTATCCAGATAATTAACATTCCAGTGGCTTCTGTGCTCTGCAGTGATGTTTGCAACCATTTGATATTCCGGAGGGCAATACCTATTTAGATTAGTTTATCAGATTCATCTGCCTCTGCCCATTCTACATCTCTGTTAATAATATTTTGAAATATACACCAAAGTTCTACAAAAAACTCTTATGTGTTTATGGCTTCAACATGCTCCTGAAAGACATTTTACCTGACAAAACCCTCCAATCACAATCAATCATTGCTGGCACTGAGACAAAACTTCAAAATTTATTTAAAAAATATTTTTGCCCCCCCCCCCCCCCAAAAAAAAAGCTTTTGGTCAGTCGACATGTGTGGGTGTCATGTTTTAAAAGTTTTTCCAAATAATAGACCTAAGTGTTGACTTGCTCCCTTTGATGATGTAATGTTAATGGTTGAACAAATATGTTGTTTTTGGGGTATCCTGAAAAATGAGGATTTTGGAGCTTTTGGCCCAATGTCAGTGCCTTACCACAGTAAAATATGATGTAACTGTAATTATGAGTCATTCAATAGGTTTCCTGTTTGTCAGCCACATTGTTGAAGTGTTTCCTTGTTCCCTGGACCCTCCAGCACGTGTGCACGTCACATGTTTGCCACCTTATCATAACATTTGTAATTATCAAAGCTGACACTAACGATTATTTTAATAATTGATTAAGTTGTTTCTTATTTTTGCTGATTAATCGATGAATCAGATCTATAATGAAAAAAAAAATCAGTCCCTTTACTATCACCACCATCTGGCAAAAGTATCCTGAAAGAGTTTACCCAATGACAATTTGTTTTTGGGTAAATATATTGATAAAATACAGGTGCATCTCAATAAAAAGTTATTTTATTTCTGTGGTTCAATTCCTGTAATTGTTCAGTCACTTGACTTCCACGCAGGTAGTGAGGGTTCAATTTCCACTCAGTGGTGATGTGATTGTGAGCATGAAAGGTTGTCTCTGTCTAGATGTTCCCCGTGATAGCTAATGTAGTGACTTCAACATATGCGTTTCCCTATTTTAATTGAACTAGAAAAATCAATACAAAATTTACATAGTATTGTAATTTAGATGTACCTGATAACATGCTTTGAGAATTACTGTCAACATATTGTGCCTTTTCTCCTTTTAAATGTAGCTTTTAGAAGAAATGGGGTTGATCCTTCAGTTACTGAGGCCACTGGCCCAGAAAAGCGCAACATGTGTGGACACAGACCAAGAGGAGAATCTAAAGGGCGTTCTGCACCAACTGAAGACCGTGGCCCAAAGTCTAACGCAGGCGTCTGGAGCACAGGTGACACAACACATAACATTTACTATTTGATCTGATGCGGTGGAAACTCTCTAAAACCAGAATGCAACCAAAGAGTTACTTAATATGTCATAGGGTTAATTATACTTCTGTAGCAACTTTTCATAGGTGAAAGTTGTGACCTATGCTCCAAATCACTTCTCATGAATAAATCTTGAACTGAACTGAAGGTCAGTGTTGGATTTGTTTTGCAGTGCTTCGCTTGTAAAACATTAAATGCTTGAGGCGCATATGTAACATAACTTATCTTCAAGTTATGCCAAGTTAAGTCTTCTATTGTTTCTGCAGTTTAGTATTAACAGTGATAAAAATTTTGTTTTATATTCTTAGATCATTAAAAATGTCTGTCTTATGTGGGATTTTTTTTTTTGTTGAAAGCAGAACATCAGAAATAAACCAGCGCTGCTGAACAAACACATTAAAACAAAGAAAAGCACATTGTAAATGTTTCCATGTTGAGGTCAGTGTTACACATTACAAGTCGCAAAAAGATAACCTCACACACTTTTCAAAGTGAGCCAAGTATACCTGTAGACACAGCAACTTTCTTGTCACTGAAGGTGCTGCGGCCTTATGTAATAAGACATTACAGTACATGTGCAAAGTCTCTTTGTCCTGTTCATCCTACAAATGTTGGCTAATCATTACAACTGATAGATGAAATGCTTTTCTAAGCCTTCCTTGAATGTGGTTGAGCTTGTACTACCTGTAACAATCATCCCTGTAACTAAATATGTCATCCTGGTCCATTGTATAAAAAAAAACGTCAGAATCTTTTCTGGGGGAAAGTTTGGAACAAATATATTGCTGCCATTCGATCTCTTGGTTCTTCCTGTATGCTCCAGGAGCTGCAACATGCTTTGTTGTCTGGTTGAGTGATCAGTGTGAGAATTTGAGCGCAGTGTGTGGATTAAGAGATCAAGTGACGCAGTGCTGCTGGGGGGGGTTCTTTATGAGAGGTCTCATCTGGGTGCTCTCATTTCATTATTTTTCTACGTCATAGACACGTAGTACAATTGTACTGCACAGAAGTTGGATGTCTGAGCTGGATTCTTTAAAAAGGCATTATCTTTTATCCAAACAAACAACAACAAACGCTGTGCCCTGCTAAATGCAGTGTGAAAAGGGCTGCTTACTTAATGGATTCACATCTATATATAGATTGGAGTAAACAGCGCTATTATAGCAATGACAACTTGATATGTATACCTATCAAGTTGTCATTGTCTATAATAGCGCTGTCTTTCAGTAAAATTACACCAAATAAAACGATAAAGCACTGAACAATTTTTTCCCCCTCCAGAAGTTGCAGCTGCAGCAGGAGAATGCTGCAGTGAGGCAGAAGCTGCAGAACATCAAAGAGCAGGCCGAAGTCGTCCAGCAAGCCATCCGCGACCGAGATGAAGCCATTGCCAAGTCAGTCATCCTTAATGCTAAATCTTCTTAAAACCAGTATCATATTTTTACTGGGTGTCCGCTTATCCTTAGAAAGCCTTAAAAAGTCCTAAATGAGTTTTCCCCAAATGAAGGCCTTATTATCCCATGTGATCTCAGTTAATCCTTTAATCAACTATTCACAGGTCTTCCTAATGCCACAAACATCATTGACAACGTTGCTATATTTTCACTGCACAAGCCTTGAAAGAAAGTGAAGAATGTGTAATGAGTTTGCAATCACTCTAAAATGCATCATGCCTATTTTGAATAATATGCAGTACAAAAAGTATCATTGCAACTTTTAAGACTATTATTATATAACATTGAGCCCATTACACTCTAATTAAAGAATTAGACGTCTTAAATCAGATTGTCCTGAAAAGGTCTTAAAAAGTATAATGTTTTGGTTCCTCAAGCCCACAGATATTATGTAGATACAAAAACCAGGGTGGCCAAACCTTTTTCAACGCAAGATGAACTCACCCGCGCACACTCGCATAGACGCGCACCCACGTATGCCAATCTGCATGATGACAAGCAAAAGTTATAACAGACCCTAACATGAATGGAACAGAAACAGAAACCAGATGCAAGACATGTAGATTAGTGAGCTTGAAAAAAGTAAATCACTGCCTACCCAGTGGGAAACTTGACACCGTGAGGTGGAGGCAGGGACACGCTTTTGTAGTGTGTAAAGACATTTTTGCAAAAACAACCCTATTGTAGATCACGTGTACCATTTTAAAATGATGCTCCAGATTCCCTTCTTTGCCATTGAATGAGACTGATAGGGTGGCAGGCTGTAGTGTACTCTAACACAAAATCTCTCTCTCTCTTTCTCTCTCTCGATCGATATAGATATAGATATAGATATGGTAATACAGTAATAGCACACAAAAAAAACTCCCCCCGCCCTCGTGCCCCTCACAGTCGACTTTGGTCCAAACAGTTTCTTTAGAACTCACAAGTAAAGTGTCTCTATACTGAATGATTTTCCATACATCCTGATTTGTTGCAGGAAAACCCTGATGGAGGCGGAGTTGGTCCGGAGTAAAAACGAAATGATGTCTCTGAACAACCAGTTATTAGACGCTATTCAACGTAAACTGGAGCTTTCACAGGAATTGGAGGCTTGGCAGGTAAGGTGTCCATTTCTGTTCTCACATGGATTCTTTGAGGCTCTTTGCACTCACAACTGTAACACATTTGTTCGACCACATTGCAACGGTGTTTTGGAGTCTGAAAACGTACATTTACATTATACTACTGTGATGAACAGAGTCACATGACGTACTCATGTCAAACTCTAAAAGCCCTACAGGAGCTGATGAAAGGGATGATTCATAGTATTGTGTATGCTTGTAGTGTTTCTCTACATTGCCATCTTGTGGTCCAGCATTCATATTACAGCTTTCCCAGTCTTTTTGCTTATCTGTGTGTACAGCGATCATGTCGAGAAACCACTCAACCCCATCTTTATTCATATAGCGCTCTCACAGACAAACATGTCATAAGCTAGGTTTTTATATTCACTGAAAGTATGTGGTAATCTCATTTATGTAACAATTCACATGAAGGTGAAGGTTGAAGGTGAATGAATATCATTTTATTGTTACCTCACTATCAGTGTCATATACAGTAGTTTAATATTGGACTAGCTATCTATTTAGCTGTTTAGCTATCCTTCTACCTACGGAACAGAACATTCATCGTCACATGGATCGACATAAAAGCAATACATTATAATGTATTTACAATTTAGGCATTTCACACTTGTTTTTATATTAGCCTATATGTGCATTGAAAGTGTCATGTGACCCTTTCAGGCTCATCGTTTTTGCTAAGTCAAAATTGATAAATGACATCACATTATAAAATGTCAGCCTCTGATTTGCGAATTCACATTTTGAAGCCTAGCTGAGTGCCTTAAACAACTATCACAACGTAGCCACACCTTTGTTTAGAGTTTTCAGTTTTGTCTTGTTTACAGTGATTGAAATATTACAATATAATATTACTTTTAAATACAATTAGATAGACTTACTGTAAAAACAAAAACAAAAACGATTTCAAATCTTCGCGATTCCTCAGGATGACATCCAGATCGTCATCAACCAGCAGCTGAGGTCGCAGCAGCAGTCGGAGCATCCTCCAAAGAAGATCACCTCACAAGGAATGTCATTCTTCCGCAAGTCCAGCAGGACCACTTTCCCTTGGAGTGTAGATGCAAATCCCGACAAGGCCCAGTCCCCGTGGCGGGAATGGTTGAGACGAGGCAAAGGGGCATCGTATAGCACGTAAATAACTCTAGGGGCTTTGGGCTACCTGCTGATTGCTCAGGAGAATCAGTAAAAAGTAATGGGCGATGGCTGTTTGATGAAAAGCAGCCATGAAGACACTTGTGATCAAATGAGCAACAAAGCACATTTCAAGTAAAGCTTCCTTCTACTGTGACCAACCCTGGAACAAGTTTAGTTGTTTTTTTCCTCACAGTGGTTTTGCATAAGTTTGTAAATATTGTTTATTTTTGAAATATTGATGATTTTGTAAATGTCTGCATTGTTTCTTTATAAGGTATATTTCAGAGCGGCAGCTGGGGTTTTGCTGTTATGAATTAAAAAAAAAAAAAAAGGAAGACCAGGCAATAACAACTGAACAATCCATTTGTATTGCCATTATTTTTTTTTTTACTTCTCAAGTTAGATGTAAAAGTTACATTTTCTTCTCGCAAAAGAGGGAGATTCTCAGAGAATTAGAATAAGAACCCTCTTACTGATGCACCATTTATTTTGTGTTTCTGTGAAAATATTTAACACATTTGCAGAAGTCAATCTTTTTGTTTACCAATAACCATTCCATGTTCCATCGTGGCATTGTTTATTTGAAAATGTGACTACATTTAGAATGAGTTCTAATTGTCATAGCTAATAAACCTTTCTAGCGTTTCTTCATAATGAGAGATGTTTTGTGGAAAGTATTTTTCCTTTATGCCATAATAATAAAAAAAAAATCAATAAGTACACTAACTTTATTATCTCGTCAGATTGTGCTGACGTCATCCTATATACCGCTCACAGCCACAAGGGAGCATCTTTGCATTGCATATGGGATTGCAATGATGCGCTTTAATGTCTAAACTCTGCATTTCTGATCTCTGCCTAATATCTGTCAGCATCTGCATGGAAGTTTTTGTTTGAAATTTGTGAACCTATGTAGTAAATATAGGCTGTAGCAAGTCTTTTACAAAGGAAAAAATAATCTGTACTTAAAAGTCCTATATCAAAATCCAAATTGTGATAACGTTTCTGAGGGCCAATGATTGACAGGACCCCTTGCTCACACAACACAATGTTGTAAACTGTATCTGTGCATACTAAAATGTAATTTGGGGTTAACCACTTACATAGGTGGCAGGTGTGTGCTAACTCCCTTTTGTTTAAATGTGATTGCTTACTAGGGCATCCATATGATCGCATCTGTTAGTTTTTTTAACTTTCATTTTTAACTTCCCCTTTCTAAAAAGATTAAAGAATAATAATTCATCCAAAATAGAAAACAGATCTACTCACAATGAGTAAGTTGTACTGTTTCAGAAATGGGCAATAACACATCAGAGTTCTCTGGCAATTACAATTGTTTTATTTACATAATTATATTTCCTTAACAAGTCAAGTTATAAGTGCATAGTCATGAGGTGAGCATCAAATGCATGATTACAGAGAGACACATAGATTGACATTCAGAGGAACATTAATCTAGGGAATCTTGGGTTGCATGTGACGGTGGTGACAGTATATGAATAAGACAGTATAGTTGGAAGTAAAATACAAACAATTGCAGCAACATTTAAGAATTCTATATTTTGTGTTTAAACAGAGCGTGACTTTAGCAGTCTTTGATATCTTAATCAAAATGTTATACAGTCATTGTAAAGGAAGGAGATACCAGAAGTCCCCCCCCCCATTCTCTCTTAAATTGTTAAAATTCCTGGAATGTGGCAGCAGATTTGGCAGTGAGGTCAATGATGACGTACATGTAGAGTGTTAAAAATCAGTAGCAGTTGTTACAGTGACCATTTCAATACATTTGATGTATATTTAAAATGTGTCGGTGTAATATTGTGGCAGACATGAGACTCCTGTACTGGCAGTATGAGCTCCAGCTGCTGTGGCAGTTTAAACCATTTATTGTAATAAAACATAGTGGTCAATCCCCTTTTTTTTTTTTTTTAAACTAAATTATTTTGCCCTAATAGTTACACTATTCAATGGCATGGCTTCTGCTGTCAATTTGAAGTATTTTTTGTTTTATTATATCCTTGTGGTCCCTTTCCCTAATGACCTTAAAATTTAGTACAAACATTGATAAAATATGTGGCACAGACATGTGACAGTAAACAATCTGGCAAAAAGAGCTACAAAAGTAATTCATATCGCTTGCAGTACAAGTACAGTATGTATAATGCGTTGTTACACTTGTATTATAGCCAAGTATATATACCGGTACTGTGAAAACACAATTTTCTGCCTTATGCAATATTTTGTCTCTATTATGTACACATTTAATTGATGAACTAATTGAGCGGAGACAACAGGCCTCTCATGCCAACTTGACTATATGGATATTATACAGTATATTATAGTTAGTACTGCAGCAGTGGTTGTACACAGTCAGCTGATGATGAGTCGTGTCTTTTGAGAACAAGTAAAGGGACAAAGGTGAGGGAGTTGCGTTGTCATATGACATCATTAAATATTAATAATCATGTCTCCACACATGACATCATTCAATGTGACTATTTTTTGGGTAGATGTAAACATTGGCCTTCTAGTAATAAATCATCATACATTTCTCTGTTATAACATCTTGCCAGTATATATTATACAATCGAAAAGTCTATTTATTTCCCTTTTAAGTGACGCCCCATTTGTAAAGCGCAACGCATCTGTGGGATGAGCAGCACTACTGAGAATGTGCTGTGCACCCATACAAAATGTTGCTACAACTTTGATATGAGGTCACAACAGACAACCAAATTGGCTTTCCCCCCCACAACACAAAAATCAGTAACAAAAATGTGTCCAACAAACAGACTTAATAGTTTTTGTGCGCATTATGTTTGAGGTATGACAAATATTCAACTCCACCATGCTGCCTCTTTTGGGATGTTTGTACTCTTATCACATATGTTGCGTGTGTGTACTTTCATGAGTCATCAGTCAAATCACACACTAATAATAACAACACTGTGCAAAACCACACTAATTAGAACAATGAAGTGATTTATCAGCTGCTACGTACAAATGGCATCTTCATTTTTGTGAAGAAATCTGTCATGGTGAAGGAAATGAATTCAATTAGACTTGTTACGGTCAAATTTATAATTTGGATCCTTATTACAAATTTGGTGAAAATATAATGGAAATATATATTTTGGAAGAAATTAGATTAGATAAAATGAATAGTTATGTTTCAATACGTTTGTTCAATAGCATCTATGAAAAGTGTGAGAACGCTATATTTGATGATTTCGCATTTTGACATTCACTGCCAGATACATTCAATGAGACAAAGTTGTCACTGCTAGAATAAGGCAATGTTTACTTTAAGTTGATTACATTGCTTGTTAGATATCTATAGTGCTGTATGTAACTAACCACATTCATTGCAGGGTTGTGTGTTCTCAATTAAAATGATTAATCACAAGTTTATACGGACTTGGAAGGTCTTACTGTAATCCAATAAAAATAGTAATCAGTATGAATGGGATTCAGTGCAGATATGTCAAATATAAATAATGTATATTCAATGTATCGGCCCACTAAGACGCTTTACCACAATGGACAGTGCCTTCGACAGGCCTCGTGTCCCGACACTTTTCTAAAGTGTCCTTTAACATATTATTGCATAACAATATCTGTATTATTGCTTCCATTGAAAGCAAGAAGGAAAATGCAAAGTACATAACATAAATAAGAAAGCGGCTGGCTGGCCGGAGTGAAAAATGTGAACAATAAAGCAAACGCATGGCCCTTGACACATACTCAAATGAAATACAACAAATTTAATGTTCTGATTTTTGGATTGTTTTCTAATTGTTTTATCATAAAATAAGGATGATTTGTGCAGCCACTCCAAACAGTGGTAAAGTGCTGTATTATTTGTGTGCAAGGCCTGTGCACCACTCTCTGGTATGTGATCACTTAAATGTGTGTGCGTGTGTGTGTGTGTGTGTGTAACTCAGCTGTTCCATCAATCCCAAATATGTGTGAGGGTGTGTGGCATGTCGTGTGCGCCAACTTCTCAAATAACGTCTGGTAGAGTTGCATAGAGGGCACAAGGTGGAGCGGCTAATATCAAGATGGTAATAAATCTATCCCTTTCTATTTATTTTGGAATGCAGTTATGTGACATTTAATATAATTTTTTGTAAAAAAAAAACACAAAAAAAACCTGATATCTTATGTTGCGGACGCTCCCAGCCTTACTTTACTATGAATGAACATTAGGGCAACACTAGCCAGAAAAAAGTTGTGACATAATGAGAAGAAAAGTAATACTTTGTAAAATCACCAACTGTAACAATAAAGTCATAAAATTACTAGAATGAAGTTGCAATTTTGAAAGATAAAGTTACCATAAATAAAGAATGTCTATTAAAAAAAAGATGCAATGTAATGTGAATAAAGTCATTAATTAATTTGTAAAATATAATAATATGGCAGTTAAGATGGAATTTTAACAAGTCAACGTCACAGCAGTCTGAGACCTGCCACATAATAAATGGATAATATCATTTTCTATTTATTACTAACAAAAAAGATGAGATTTTAGTTGGGGTTAGTTCACACTCACTCACATTTAACTGTTCATACTGATGATGGTGTTGAGGTGCCAAGAAAGTTTCATTGATTTGTAACTTATACTGAAGTGTCACTTAATGCAGGTATCGTATTCCCTCCCCCTCAAAATGATGATGATTTTAGTTTTGCAATATACTGTAACATCATTATTCCATAATGATAACCACGGTTTACCAATACAATGTATGTAGGGTTATTTGCAACCTCATGACTTCACACAAATGTTCCTGCTGCGCTGTAGACAACATACACGGCTTTCCAAAATGCACGCATGCATGCTTAAAAAAATCAATTGACAAGTCAGAAGCAGCGTGATTAATTTCATTCTCTTTAGGGAGCTGGCTAGTCTCGGGATTGTCTTGAATGAGGATTCGAATTGAGTACTTGGCAAAAAAAAACAATATTTTGCGAATGAATCCTCCTGTCAACGGGAGAAGCAGAACAGGCACAGCTGTTTTCTAATCTAAAGCGCAAACAAAAATATCATAAAAAACTGAGAAGTGGACCATTCGTTTGCCTTAGGAAGCCTTGTCAGCTAGTCTGTAGCCACTCATAAAATGCTTGCAGGATAGGCGTGTCTAGTTCATTTTTAGAGACGCGGAAGGACCCCTAAAAAAAATCCAAACACCCCCCAAAATGTGAAAAATTGACTGAATGTCATTTTTCTTTTTCTTTTTTACCAAGCTATAGAGAAGAGTTAACCATACTGTGCCATGAGTGCACTCCGGCATTCCTTTCTCTGTGACACTCTGAATAACCGAACTACACTTTAAAAAATGCTCTGAGTCTCCGAACGGTCAAAGTGGAGCTGAGCACGTTCGGTGTGTATTTCCGAACGCACTCATAGATAAGGAGACGGCGCACATTATCAAAGAGAACATCTTTCCTCTGTTTGATTATTGTTCACGTTCATATTAGCGCTAGACTGATCAGGTAAGAGAATATGCAGTATATTGATCAAGTTCAATACCCATAGCATAGAGAACTACTCATGAACTTTGAAGGTTGTAGAGTTTTGATGGTACAGACGGTGAACACTGCAACAAATGGGCTGCAATGTAGACAAGCGTGACCCAGCCTTCTTAAAATTCAAGCAATGATTTAACTGTGCATTTGCATGGTGTACTATTTAGCAACGATATACGACAGTCCATTCATTGATAGTGTACATTTTGTTGGAGCATATATACAAACATACATTCGCTGCATTTTTGCTCATGCCTTTGGTGTTCCTTTGTTGTCAGCTTTGGCTCCTGTAAGTCCATTTTCGGTATTGTCGTTCCCTGAGGCGTTAACCAGGCAATCTTTGCTGCAGGGCGAAGGAGAAACCAAAAGATTAGCATACAGAAGCAACAATGAAAACTATCATTATTACTGATTCACATCAATACATTTTAACTCATTCACTGCCATTGACGGCTATAGAAGTCAAAAATTCATTTGAACTATTTTTATTACTTTTGTTAACAAGAGTATGAAAACCTAGATTTTTTTAATTGTACATTTAGAACAGATATAAAATGTGTGATTAATTGTGATTTAACTAGTGAAGTCATACGATTAATTATCATTACAAATTTTAATCGCCCCAAATTTGTAATTATGTTTTATTTTATTTTTTTAATTCATTCATTGCCATTGACGGCTATAAACGTCAAAAATTCATATAGACTATTTCTATTAGTTAAATTTTTTTCCCCACTTTTGTTAACAAGAGTATGAAAACCTAGATTTTTTTAATTGTACATTTAGAACAGATATAAAATGTGTGATTAAATGTGAGTTAACTAGTGAAGTCATGCGATTAATTACGCTAAAAAAATTTAATCGCCTGTCGCCCCTTATTTTTAATTATCTTTTATTTTTTTTATGAATTTATTGCAGTGAATGAGTTAATATATACCATACTAAACACAACTTGTAATTCGCACATGTGGTAACAGAGAGAAGTGGACATTTAGTATGGATATGGTTTTTATTATACAACAAGCCACAATTTCTTAACAGGGAAGTCAACCCCAAAACATTATTTCGATAATACGTTGTATATGTTCCCACTAGTCTTAATATGGCATTCTCATTAATATTATGTTTGTGAAATATGAGTTGAGCAGCAAAATCCACCCATTTTTTGTCCATCACAGGAGGTAGCCATTTTGTTACTTACTGTCAACTGATAATGACATCACAGCTGCTCAGGGCTCAGGTAACGACCAACACAGCTCAGCTTCAGAAAACAGGTGAGCCGTGATTGGTTGTTACCTGAGCCCTGAGCCACTGTGATGTCATTTTCGGTTGACAGTAAGTAACAAAATGGCCACCTCCTGCGATGGATAAAAACAAATATATTTTGCTGCACTTTGGAGCACTTTACGTTGCCATGGGAACATTTGTTTTGAGTTTAGGACAATTTAGAAGTAAACCAGTCTATGGAATTTATGGGATTTGGCCTGTTTTACTGCCACTTCTCCCCATACCCCACCCTTTCCTGCTCAGAGAGGTGGCTGTAGCCGTGGTAGAGACTGTGTAACATATAACAGGCTATATTGCTAATTTTTGTGAATTGTGGGCCCGTAAAACCTTTAACTTAACTTGATATCATGTGAGTTTTTCCTCATTGACAGGCCTACAACAAGTTTAGAATAGTGTCACAATTGCTGTGATGAGACAACTTACTTCTTCTCATCATCCTTCATCAGGAATTGGACCACCAAGGCCTTTATCACCATAACAATGATAGCTAAGCCAATGACTCCGCCCGACACAGAGACAATGATGACGGTTAACGTATTGTCAACCTCCCTCACTGAAAGTGTGGACAAAGAGACATTTGGTGAGAGGTCGTACGGAAAATGCAACAGTACAATACAGGATGCTATATGTCAATATGGTGCATACTTTGATCCACCACTCTGAGAGTGTAGATAGCGCTGTGGTTGCGGTCCTTCTCTTTTGGATTTCTTGCAAAACAGGTGTACTCCCCCTCATCTTCAAAGGTGATGTTCCACAGCAGGACTGAAATATTCTCGTGTTTGGAAGAGCCTACGAACTCTATTCGCTGGTGTTCCACTTTCACCTTGGGCTCCACACCTTCGCTAGGAACCACCCCGTCGCATAACTACACAAGAAAACATGCCTCGGTTACGCAGCACAGAGCTGACAATAAAGATTTGACCAATGTGGCGATGCTTGCGAGGCCCGTACCTTTTCCATAGTGCCATTGTTGTTATAATGCCAGCTGAAGTAGAGCCTGTATATGCCAATGCAGGAGTGGTACTTGCATGGTAACAGTACAGTGGAGCCATTCATTGCCTCCAGTGTTGACACTTTTCCTGTTGTCACCTCCAGTCCACGAACGTGCAGCACGTCTGAATCAAAGACTGCGGGAGTTTGGAGCACACAAGGCAGATGGAGTGAGCCATGAGAGATCATCAGGATCATCATCAGATTTTACTTAAGGAGGAAGTCAACCCCAAAATGTTCTTTGCAATATGTTCTCTTCACCCCTACTCGTGTAAACATGGCATTCAGATTATTATTGTGTTTGTGGAATATGAACTGAGCAGCAGCAGAAAGCACCTGTTTTTTCACTATCTTAGCTGATTTTAAATCATCTCCATTTTGCCACTTGCTGTCAACTGAAAATGACATCACAGTTGCTCAGGGCTCAGTTAACGACCAATTACGGCTCACCTGTTTTCTGAGTTTGGTCATTTGATGTTCACAAGCTGAGCCGTGATTGGTCCTAGCAACTATGATGTCACTTTCAGTCGACAGCAAGTGGCAAAATGGCCGCCCCCTGAGATGATTAAAAACAGCTGTATTTTGCTGCTTTATTCATATTCCACAAACACAATATTAATCAAAATACAGTTTTTAGATTAGTGGGACTGAATAGAACATATCACTGTAAAGAACATTTTGGCTTTGATTTTGACAGGTATATAGACTAGATGGCAGAAAGTTGTGCATCCATCTTTACCAAATACAAGTTTTTTATGTTTTTTTGTTTTTACACAAAAGGTCAAGATTTTACACTGAATAAACAAATTTGTGAGTTGAGAAAATACCATCATTATTTCATTATACTTTAGGCCATAAATGACATAATTGTGTTGCGTTAGTGGATTTAGTGGATTATGAGTTACGCAGCAAAATCCAACAGTTTTTATCAATATCAGGAGGCGGCCATTTTGCCACTTGCCACTTGCAAAAAAATGACATTACAGTTGCTCAGATATCAGGTAACAACCAATCACAGCCCAGCTTCAGAAAACAGGTAAACTGCGATTGGTCATTGCCTGAGCAACTGTGATGTCATCTTCAGTCGACAGCAAGTGGCAAAATGGCCGCCCCTTGAGATGAAAAAAAAAAGGCTGGATTTTGCTGCATAACTCATATTCCCCAAATCTAATAATGTCATGTTTAGACTAGTGAGGTCACATAAAACATATTATTGTCAAGGAATGTTTAAGGTTGACTTCCACTTTAGTATTGTTGGATTTCTGTGCATCGATCCAACGACGTGTCTTTATTCAATGACAGCCACAGTAATCCTGACAGTATTACTCTGGCGTCTGCCTTCATTTGAGTCCTATTTATACATGCTGTCCTCTCTACACTGACCATCACAGGATCACATTGCACTTTGCGCAAACTGGGATTAACACATGCACTTGACTTTACGCCTGTAAATTGGTGTTTCAGAGATGATGATTAGTCCCTATTTCTCTTCCTGTTCCACCCACAGAAAAAAATACAGTAAAACTGCACTTTTTATAGTATCACAAAATCCATCTCCTGTCAAATATTTTCTTGTGTCTAAATATATATAGTCTTTTTGTGTGTAAAAGCAAATGTGTTTGCTATCACACCATGTGTCAGCTCATGTCTTCGTGGTTGTTGTTTGGTTCTAATTCTGCCTCCTGATCTTACCCTTTCATCTTGACTTCGACTAGTGGGTATTTTTATCTCCTGCCTGCATTCACTCGTCTTCTATAGCAATGTGAGCTGTTCGGGTCCACTTTATTCTTTTCTCACTCTGGATCTTTTCTCTGTTAATGGACTTCTACTTATCTTGGAGCTCTGCTCACTTTTAGTTTGCACGCCTTATTGTTCAGAGAATGCATCCTGCACGGATGTTAGCACGAGATAGGAAAAGGACGCTGCAAGGTGCTTGTGTATTTTTAGATTGATCGACCGGTAGTTAGTGTTATCAATGACCACTTAAGGATTTGAAATATTTCTAGGATGGGAAAGGCTTTGAATGCCTGGGTTAGCATTTCCATTCAGTGCGCGCTGCAGGGCTCATCACAATTTTGACCATTTCAAGTCTTTCAAAAACTTAACTTGCATGTTTGGGGATATGGGAAAGAATACTGTACCTATGCAAGGACAGGGAGGGGCTGGCACTTCAAGCTCGTAAAATCAACATACTCTATATGAATATTTGTTGAATCCTTTGGAAAGGAAAAAAAAAAGTGACTAAAGTTGCACAAACATTGCGTGGCCTAACATAAGTCACTCCTTCACCTTAATTCAGTCGTAGCTTGACTTAGAAGTCGACGTCCAGATGTTCATAGAGACTAACCAACCACCTGATGTCGCTTACTAGGTCACGCCTTTTAAAGGCACACACCTCAGGCACACATTTGATTATGTGATTTTCAGTTTGTTCTAATGTAGTGTTTATTTCTTAAAAATTTATTATGTTTTGTTATGGTTTTGTACTCGGTACTTTTTTTTTTTAATACAATACAGATGACTATTTTTATTGATTAAAAATGTGTAACAAAAAAATCTGGGGGTTTCTGGGCGGAATATGGATAGATGGAATCTCAGTTCATTTCGATGGGAAATATTGATTTGGTTCACGAGTTACAAGCTTGGTCACGGAACAAATTAAACTTACAAGTGAAGGTCCCGCCTTAACACGGGAGGAAATTGTTTTCAAAAAATGCCATGACCCAAAAAAAAGGGTGCAAATTATCAGACACATACACTCCCTTATTTTCTCAGGAGTGTGAGACAGATACAATAGACAATCCCATTCATTGAGCTCCACAGCTATAACTAAATCCAAAACGGCTAAAATATAAATTGAAACTGAAAAACAATGTTAATAACTTAACATAGTCAATGTACTTTGCGCGGAACGGTGTGAAAGGGTGTGTTGGGAGCGGTAGGAGGTGGCACGGAGAGGCGGAAATCCGCACTTTCGCCTTTTTGCCAGAGTTGAATAATCTGAACTTTCTTTGCGCTTCGTCTCACGGCAGCCAATCAGTACGGGCCACGTCACACACGGCGTCCTGTCTGTGGTCACCCAGAGCCCAACAACACAGCCAGCCTTGACCGAATGGTAAACAGCATACTGAGTGCTGGTAAGCGTATTTACTTGCTGTTGAACTGTACCAAGGTAGCAATAGTGTTTAGCATGCATTAGCTAAAGCTATTTAGCGCTACCACTGGCCGCCGGATTAAGAAGAAGTAAACATGTACTTAAAAAGGAAAAAAAAAAAGTGCTGCTGAAGAAAATAATGCTTGGCGGTGCTCACTTTTGTTGACTTGCTAAAGTGCTCTGCAGTATTAGTAGTAACGACATGCCTCCTCCTCTCCGTTATGTGCGAATGCACGAATGAGCGGCATCGTTCCAAAACACTCTATGTGATGAAACGCTAGCGACGGAAGCGTTCCAGCACGCCCCCGCCGCTGTTGGTCTGAATGTATTATGGCCTAGTCTACTTTCTGTCACCAAATTGTGAGGTACACAGTCTGCCAAATTCCAAAACACAAAAAACTAGACTTAACCCAGCATGAAAATGAAGATGTGCCAGAGACCAAAATAAATCAACGATGGTGGGGATAGACGCGGAAAAGGCTTTCGACTCGGTGAGATGGAGATTTTTATACAAGGTGATGGGGAAATTAGGCTTTCAAACTAATTTTATTAAAATAATTCAATCACTATACGATAGACCCACGGCCTCAATTAAAATTAATGGAGACCTATCAAACTCATTCATTTTGGAGAGAGGAACACGGCAAGGCTGTCCTCTGTCTCCCCTTTTGTTTGTTTTGTTTATTGAGTCCTTAGGCCAACTGATAAGGCAGAGTAACCTTGTTAGAGGTATTACAATTGCATGGTTGGAACAGAGGGTGGCGCTGTTCGCTGATTACATCCTGGTTTACTTAGAGGAGCCTGAACCTTACTTTTAGACTATTGGAGACTTTCGGGATACAAACTCAACATATCAAAAACACAAAACTTTTCAGTTCCCAGAGTGGCTGAGAGGAAGGTATGCACTAAACTGGGAAGCAAAGTCATTGAAATAATTGGAGATGGTATTAACAAAAGGACCTTACTAAATTATCAAGTGCCAATTTTGAACCATTATCCTTAAACATAAGAGAAGACATCCACAGATGGAATCTTTTTCCATTCTTCAATTTTATCTCAAGAGTAAACGCAATAAAAATTAATATCCTTCCCTGTTTACTGTACATCTTCAGAACACTTCCGTTGGAAGCGAATGATAAATATTTGAAAGAATGGGATAAATTGATTTCCCGATTTATACGGCAAGGGGAAAGGCCACGCATCAGATATAGTGTTCTACAACTAAGGAAGGAAAAGGGGTGGATGGCACTACCATGTTTAAGGAAACATTTTTTTAGCTGCACAGCTAGCCCCCCTACTAAATTGGTGTAATCCTAATTACAAAGACATATATACCCTGTCTGAAAATGTTCTAGAGTTACAAAACCCATGGATAAGTTTTACATTAAACGCATGGCAGAAAGTAATTAAAGACAGTAATATCCATAACATGCCCAATCTTTTCAGGTGGTGTGTATACGACACTGACTTTCCCCTGAATAGGAAGGATGTAACATTCAAATCCTTGACAAAAAACAACATATCTGTCATTTACTGAGAAAAACACACTACATAGCTTCCAAATTTTACAAGAGAAATACGGCCTGGAGAAAAATGACTTCTTTAGATATCTACAAATGAGGAATTACTTTATTCAGAAATGCACATTTACAGGTTGGACAATAGCAGAAATGCTGATACATCCTGTTGGAGGCAGTGTGGCACAAAGGATGCAAATCACTTTCATGTATTTTGGGGATGCCCAGTTTTGGTGCCATACTGGAAGGGAATACAAAACATGTTGAACAGGGCGTTTGGACCACAATAACCCCTGACTTTTGAAACCCTATACTTTGGTCAGACTCAGCTGTTGAATTGCAAGAATGGCATTACTACAACTCCTTTTAGCAGCTAGCAAAAAGACTATTACCAGAAGGTGGCTGAACCCGTTGGCTCCAACTCAGGAGGAGTGTATTGGAATCATTTCTGAACTGTATAAAATGGAAAAATTGACCGACTGCCTGAGATCACAAAAAGCTGAATTTGACCAAATTTGGTCAAAATGGAAAGTTTTTGTCACCCTGTCATGTATAGATTTTCAAACTTGATTGTGGTTGTATGACATTTTACCGTCTCAATTTGTATGTTAAGTAAGCATTTTTATTATTATTGTGTTTTCATTATTTTTTAAATTTTTAATTTTACCTTTTTTTTTTTCTGTTATTTTGCATCTTGGTAGATTTTGTATAAAAGAAGAAAGGATTAATACTGTAAATTAACATTAAAAATGATTGTACTGCTCTTGCATATTTCCCCAATAAAAAGAAAATTACAAATAAAATAAAATAAAATGAAGACGTGACAGCTCTTATGCCAAGCACGCGTGTGCCAGTCTATAAAAATAAAGCCCTACAGTTAGTGTTTACGTGCTGACCAGGAGTTCATGTGCCACCTTAATACCAAACATGGAAGTACTGTGTCCAAAGGACCCCATTACTACTTTGTAATACTACAATGCTGTTGGAGACGCAGTTAATAGGTCCCGGCTTTTTAGCTAATCATCATACGCACACCTGCCTCAAAGAGGGGCCCAAGTAGACAAACGCAAGCTAGCTACTCTTGTAAGACAAGAAAAGTAGTTCAGGGGCAAGCAAGGAAGAAGAAGAGAGACGGCACTAGCGCGAGAAGGAGCGTTGCTGCTGTGTGCAAGTTGCGCAGATGATAAATAAAATTGGCTCCACAAATAAAGAGTGTCTGCTCACTCCTGCATGAAAAACGAGAGTTAGCGCTAAAGCCAGGTCTTTCTGACAAGCCTGGAGCTGGAACACCGAGATCAGGAATGGCTCAAATAAAATGTTGCGCCTCCACAGTTGCCTTTCAGAGGTATGGGAACTCAGGCTACTGAGATTCAGAATGGACATTGATTTAGCAATATTTCTGCCCGATGGTTAGGTTTATTCATCTCTATTTGATTTGTAAATGATTGCACATTCAAAAAATACTACAAAAACGTGTTCAAATTTACAAGCAAAAATCTTCATATGTGTGAGGGGAAGACAAGATGCAGGACGGTATCCATCAAGACATCCGTCCATTTCTTTGGCATAATTGTACTAATTCCAATCATCCTATAAAGGTAAAGCAATGGACCGGGATACGAACACCTCACATGTGATGTCAGCATGTTTGCACCTAAAAGGTGTGGGAGGCGAATTCTAAGGCTTCACTTAGAAGGATGAAGTGAATAAGACCTAATGTTTGGACTTGGGGGTATGGATTTACGATGTTGGCAATGAGCCACCCACCTTGCATGCAATTAGTCTGACACAGAGAAAGTAAAAGACTTTACACCACCAACACACGGCAGTTTAAGGTAGAGAGAGTGTGCAACTCACCCAGCAGCAATACAAGCAGCAGTCCTGGCACACTCCAGCTGGTGTTTTCCAATGACGCCATGACACCGCTTATATTTGTCTGATTCCTTGAGTGTTTCCCAATTCAGAATTTTGTACCAGTACCTGTCCTGTCACAGTTGACTTTAGGTAAACCAAAATGTGGCTCTCTTATATTGCTTTGGAACAAGGTGGTCCGGATTTCAGTCCCTCCCTTTCCCCCCTTCTGTCCCAGGAAGGAAGCGTAAGGAGTTCTGTCCAGGCTTGAGAATACGGCACCCCTGCCCCTGTTTGTGTCCCCGTCTTCCCCCCTCTCTCTCTCTCTCTTTCTCTCTCTCTCCCCCCGTCTTCTGTCAGCAGTCTCAGTGGTAATCCAGCAAGCAAATTTGAAAAAAAAAAAAAGAAGGCAGCACAGAAGCTGTTTGGCGACGTGCTGTGGTGTCAGACAGCCTCAACACTCTGGCAACGGTGGAATCTGTCAGGGAAGCGCACCAGCCAGCAAGCCACACAGACGGGAGGCGCAGGCTGGAGGAGTGCTGGATGCAGCATGGGAGAAAAAGGCACAAAAAGGGATGCTGGTGCAGAGCAGCCAGGCAGAGAAGCAGAAAGCGAGTGTCTCCCCGGCCGGCCAAGAGAGAAATGAGTGCGGGAGATACTGCAGAGGGAGAGAGGGGACGAGAGAGGGGATGAGAGAGAGAGAGAAAGAGAGAGAGAGAGAGAGCGAGCGAGAGAGAGAGAGAGAGAGAGAGAGAGAGAGAGAGAGAGAGAGAGAGAGAGAGAGAGAGAGAGAGAGAGAGAGAGAGAGAGAGAGAGAGAGAGAGAGAGAGAGAGAAAGAGAGAAAGAGAGAAAGAGAGAAAGAGAGAGAGAAAGAAGGCGGGAGGGTTGGCTTAGTGTGCGCGTTAAAGAGGTGAAGGTGATTACCAATGCCACGTACACACACACACATGGCAATTCGGGACAATTTGGCTGAGTCAGCCTTACTTTGTGAGAGTTGGAGACAAAATGAGTGCTTTGCTTCAGTCACGCCACATGACCACCACTCAATGTCCTCTTTGCTGCATCTTGCCTGTCTCACTTCCATGTGTCTTTTATTTTGCGCTGCCTCCCGCTATCTTGCACTGGCACCATCTGACCTTGTTCAATGGCAAGACAGACATCTTGATCTGTGTTAATATCACGGTTAACCCGAACAGATGGCAGTAGAACATCCAAGGTCAAGCATTGAAAGAAATGGGCCTGCTGGACATTAAAATAAGAAACTGTCGGTATCAGATTCATTTACATCAATCTATTCATTTTCTATATAGCTTGTTCTCATGAGGGTGAGTTGAAGTCTAGCTGGCCAATAGGCATGATATACCTAAGACTGGTGATAGACCAGATATTTTAGAGTCTTTGATTCATCTGATTCCCTTGATTTGAATTTTGCTAACAAGTATCCTGCTAATTGGAGCTGGCAGGTTTCGGATTTATCTAAAAATTCAATTGACCAATGCAGCTTCATTGGAGAGTTCAAGCTTCCGATCTTTCTAGATGGTGTCGTACTAGTGATTAACACTGAAACCGCAAGATGGATGCAATGTTTGAGTTCCTTTGAAAAGTAGCTGTCACAGAGGAGAAATTCGTGTCTCACCTGAGCGGCACAACTGAGAGACTCAAGGTCAGATCAAATTGTTGTCGGCTTATTCCTGTGAGATGTGTTATCTGGACTTTTGCCCTGGATGAAAGAACTACAGCTGGACAGGTTGTCTCCACGACAACGAGACGATATGCCTGGCGCAGATGTGAAGGACATAGATATGCATACATATTCACAATAACAAACCCCCCATGATATCACCTGGACGACTGCAACAAATTAATAATTTCAATGGAGAAACATAATTTGATATACTCTACAGGTAAATTGAGTGACAAGCGTGCTCATCAGTGGTATGCCGCTAGCTCTAGCAGCTAACTAATGTATCTAAGTTGACCTGCAACTGAACATGCCATTATTTCCGGCTCTTACGGCTATACTCGATAATAAATTTCTCCTCTATTTCTGCCATTAAAACTCTTGGAGTCTCTGTTCCAGTTTGTCTATCCTCCCGTCAATTGTAAATATATAAAAACAACAACACATTTTGACTTGAAGAAGTGAGGTTATGTAAACAAAACTACTGAGACAATATTGAGGCACCACTAGTAGTGCGTTTTGAATATGTAATCTCCATTTTACAGTATTCCTTCGAAGCAATAAAAAGAATGTGTAATTGTAGAATGTTACCTCAATGGCTAAGTGCTTCTTGCATTAAGCTCAATGCTTCACAAATTGAGTGCCTTGTGCATTAACAGACAGACAGGAAATGAACAAGGTCTTGATATTTATCGAACCAGGATTGTGGTCATTTGATGTTGTGCACGGTGATGCCTTGGCTATTGCTTGTTGACAAATGAACCCTTTGCTCGAATTCATCCGTGATCCTGAAAAGGGTAAGTGGTAGAAAAAGGATGGACAATTGAACCTAATTACACCCTTTATCTATCTAGTATCAATGTATTCAAATATGTACTTAGTGAGTGTACCTTATTCTAATGTATGAATGGCAACAAATGGATACACAAGTTAATTCTACCTTCTTCCATTTCGTGAAAGAGCGTTTAATTGTTTTTCCTGGCAATGTATACATATACATAGATGGACAAAGATGCATTATTTGTAGTAAATAAATAATAATATT
Organism: Leptonotus elevatus; assembly: GCF_054856555.1. Taxonomy (NCBI): domain Eukaryota; kingdom Metazoa; phylum Chordata; class Actinopteri; order Syngnathiformes; family Syngnathidae; genus Leptonotus; species Leptonotus elevatus. The sequence goes on from NC_141245.1 coordinate 11,967,113, forward strand.
TAGTCATGCTTCACACCTGATGATCTCTCACAGTTCACTAGCAGTTGGTAATCACAGTCCAGTCCGTAAGTGAATGTTGTGTCTACTCATTTTAACACAGTAGTCATCAAAGACAAACGCATCCTAATCTGTAGACCTCCTGAAGCTTTTAATCTAGTCGCCTAGGTTATATGCTTTCTCCGAAAGGAACCTACTTGAACCCGTAAAATGAGTCCTTCACCAGGATTACACAATGCAAAAGGACCTTCCATAAATTTCATCTAAACCACCAACGCAACCCTGCAGTGGCAGTGAGGGATTGTGATCCACACCTTCAATGTGCAGACTGACCTCCTTCACTGGATTCATCACTTCCTGGCTTAACAACCGGCAGTGTTCTCATCAACACCTCAGCCCAGATTTACACATACATGGGAAATGTGACTTACGGATGGATGTTAGCTAGCCTCTACAATCAAATAAAGTGAAAGTGCAGATACCACAATAAAGCATTATTACAGCATCCCGCTACACCACTTTGAGGTGCATTTGGAAATCTGAATATCACACGGTGCCCATGTGCAAAAACAGCCTTTGTTTGTGTAGTGGGTAATATAGCTGACTTGCATGTATCTGGTATGGGATCCATTCCACTGGCAGCTGGTCAATCAAGGGCATTAAGGCGCCTCCCACTCACCCCATTACTTTCCATAAAGACAAAAGATTCAATATGAATATTGAGCATAAAATAAAAAGATGAAAACTGTTTTGCTCATGCGTGTTGGATATTAGAGATGCATGCCTGGTCTGGGGTGGAGACATCTTTTCTTATTGGGCTCTATTTTTGTAGACAGCACATACAGAAATGCCGGCAAATCCTGCTTGTTTACGAATTTGGTTAACTGCTCTACACCATGCTGGCCGTTCAAATGTAGCGAGGACTTGCACCCGTTGTATCTCAGAATTTATAAACGTATGCGTTCACAGACCACGTCTAACTTTTAGCGCGAGGCCTATGGACATATTTAAGTCAACAGCAGTTCATTCTGTATGGAATGAGGGTATCTGCTTACATTTTCTGTTAAAAAAAAACTATGACAAATTTGGTCGAGTCACGTATTGATTGCTGTTTTCTTTCCCACACAGAGATCTCTCCACACGAGTACATCACATTTAAAGGGAATAAGAGAAGCAGACTTAATTGCCGGCAAATGTGTTCTCGCCCACATTAGCGCAAATTATCCCCCCCCCCCTTTTTTTTTTTGTGTGTTACCAACCTATCTCCCCATTAACTCTCATTAAAAGTTTGACATGCAGAGTTGCTCATCTTTAATACTGATAGGACCAAGATGGAGTGCTTCATTCCAGCGGCAGAAAGTGGATGACAGCAAAACCGAACTAGAGCTAATGCACACAATTCACACTTCTTCTGTGATTTAAATTACTGTGGGTTAAAAAAACAAACACCCACCAGACGTGAGAACAAAGGCGAAGCGGATTCAAGCCCAGGTTTGACTGGACCACTCATAATAATAATAATAATAATAATAATAATAATAATAATAATAATAATAATAATAATAATAATAATAATAATAATAATAATAATAATAATAATAATAATAATAATGTTTAGAAATACATTTACTAATAATATTATTAATAATATATTTTTGTAAAAATGTTGACATGTCCAGTTATTGTGCAACTTTTAAATTCTGATGTATTGATACTGTACCATGAGTGATCTAATGCAATATTGATATTTTGCTCCACCCCTCGTCACTAGGCAATCACAGGGCTACATCGAATGTCTTTTCTTGTGAGTAGTAAAAGTCATCAATGTGAACCACTACACTATCATTAGACATTTTCTTTATTTTCTTAGTGAATAATCAATTGATCTGGCTGACAACATGAAGGCATACATACAGAAGGTAGGTCACAAAGGTATCTAGTTTAATATTGATCCCCAAAAAAAGTATTGTTCTGGATAGATCTGCACAGTACAGAACAGGGCCATGGGCATAGGCAAACTAGGCGGTCACCTAGTGGAGGGGACACTGAATTGCAGGGGGAAAAAAAGATAAAAAATATTTTCCCCCTCATGTTTTCTAAAATAAAATATGTTATTAAGTGTTCCCTCGTTTTGCGCTTGAGTTTGATTAAAAAAAATACCCGTAATAAGCCATCAATTCATCATTCGTTGATTGCTCAATATTTTTGCCATTCGAAGTCGACATCCGTCAGTGTTCCGTCATTGTCAATTCATCACCAAAACGGGACATCTGTCATTGACGGATTGCAGAATTTATTGACGGATTGACGATTACATTGACACTGAGAACCCCCTTACGCTAAGCTTGTCAATTTTCGAAGTTTCCCGTCAATTGTGAACAAAATGGTGTCCGTTATTGACGGACCTTCCATCAATATTGACGGAATGCCCACTTCTGTGTTTTTATATAAATTTTTTTATTCCTTTTTTTTTCAAATATATTGTACATAATTGGACAACATTTTGTATTTTTTGATAATGTCAGTCAGCACAAAATGATTGCACTAAACAGTTTTGCATACTACTTATGCTATTTATTTTTATCATTTGTAATTGTCTGTGAAATTTAGTATTTATTGTGTAGTGTGCTATTGTATATATATCCATCCATCCATCGGGGGGTATATATATATATATATATATATATATATATATATATATATTGCTACATTCTACACTTTTGCCTAGGGCACCAAATCACCTAGGGCCGGCCCTGGTGCCCTTCAAATGATTATTACGATTAGTGCATGTTACTCTTCCTCATTCTGTCTCATGTAGTTACTACAGATTCATACTTGAAGATTCTCTAAACCTGCATGCAAAGAAACAAGAGAATATGCAATGGATTTACTCGTAAGTCTTTGCATGTGCACTGTAGTGGCGGTGGCATATGTGCACACACACCTGCTCCTGGACGGGGTGACCTTGGAAGGCTTGCAAGGCGGAGCAAGAGAGAGGACATTACACTGATGAGCGGAAGGGAGAGGAGAATATTAGTGAGCTGTGGGAGCAAATAATGGTGGGAGGGAAAGAGGAATTTGCGGAAAGGCAGAAAAAGTCTGAGGGGAGTCGATGTGACAGGAGGCAAAAGGGAGTAACATGAGAGGGAGGGAGGGTGTGGAGGATCTCTTTCTGGGACGGCCAAGGCGCTGAAATGCTGCAGTGAAGCCACATGGCTAAGAATCACTGCCACACACACACACAAATACACACACAGACACACAGAGGTCGTAACCCTTTCTCGACCACACCAACATCATCTTCCTGGACGTGACTCGCCCCGCGCGCGCGCGCACACAGTCTGATTAACCTTCCTATCACCCGGCGCTTCGGCCCGCTCTCTCCTCTCCTTTCTCTCTCTCCCTCCCTCCCTCTCTTTCTCTCTCTCTCTCTCTCTCTTTGCACCAGCCGGTGAGTGAGCACATTTCACAGAACATCCTGAGTGGCCCTCTCTCAGCCTCATCTTCACATCTGTCCCCATCCGAGAATCCTCTTTCACTCCTCAACATGACTCTATTTTATTTTATTTTTTTAAACCTTTCTCTTTGGTCCACCATCTCATCCGTGTGGTTTCTTTACTAATCGTCCTGGCTGTTTCATCTGACAGAATAAAATAAAAAGGTGAGTCCAGTTTAAAACTGAGAGTCGCACGTTTGGACTCAAAGTTTTGCAAGTGTTAGCTGTATGTCGCAGACATCGTGAAATATTTGATAAGCATGTGTGCGGGGATTTGATGCGAGGATTGTGCAGACTGTGTGGTTGGCCTTCGAATTAAGGATATTTCAAAATGGTTGTGATGAACTTGATACAGGAAGAATGTTTGTAGTATAATTACAACGTCAGTTACACTTTTATTCCTTCCATGCTTTTTGAGAACTACAATTTGTCCATTTATGACAACTAAAAGGTATTTAGTATTATTTTTGTGGTTGTTAAAGTGCAGTTTTTTTTTTAAAGCTAGAAATGGCCTGTGAGAAATTGTGTTCAGAAAGGGATTAATCAGCACATGTGTTTTGTGGTTAGCAAGTGTGCCCAAGATCAAATTCCTGATTCCCGACATTTGCATGTTCTCCCTGCACATTTTAGGATATATTTTATGTTAATTGAAGACTTGAAATTGTGTGAGTGCGAACGGTTGTCGGACTGCCGATCAGTCTTGGTGTGCAGGGATCGACTCCATCTTACCTGTGACCTTAATGAGGACAAGTACTGTACAGAAAATGTATGGATGGATAGAATAGTTGAAATAGAAGATAGAATGGTTTAAATGAACTGCAGATAAGGCATGCAGCGTCCTTTAGAATTGTGTACAAACCCTTTTCTCAAAATTGTGTGATAGCATCAAGGATCTAAATATTTCCCAAATAAAACAAACACAATGGCTTACCAATTTTCATTAATATTTTGACTGAACTTTTAACACTTTACTGTGTCTTCCATTCATCATCACCATCCCAAAAAAGAAAAAAAGAAAGAGATTTATTTATTCGTCGTCCAAGTTCAAATTGGTTTACATGCACACACAAATGTTTAGTTGGCTTATTTAAGGATTTAAGGATTATTTAAGGACTTGAACGTGGTCTCACCATAATGTTTTTGTTCCTATTATATGATACAAACATTTGCATTACTTCCATTTACAATATAATATATCAAAATGTGTATATATATATATATATATATATATATATATGAAGATGTTGGGGAAGAAAAAAAAACGTCACGTGTGCAAAAATGCAAAGTAATGCAGTAGTGCAAGTTGTCCCAGTTGACCTCTGAATGCAGCTTGGCTCAGCTTGGCTTTGCCTCTCGTGGTTACTGCCTAGATGCACTGCAGCACACAAGCCCCAAACATCTGTGTTTTATATATATTTTACAGTCACGACCACCCCTCCTCCCGCAGCCCATTTACCTATTCGATGTGTACGCAGATGAATGAATACGTGATAAAGCCAAGATATACGACACTGCGCTATGTAGGACTCTAAATGGGGCACTTTGGAAGTAAGATGCAGTGCAGTACTATGCAAACATAACACAGAATTGATGCAATTTTGGAGCCATCCATTGAAATACCGGTATTGCTGTCTACGTTTGTTCTACGTGAACACCCCATTTTTTAAAACAGTTTCCAGGTGTCAAAATCACATCCGTGCTTTTATTTGCGGAAGCAGAGAGTGTGGAGGAAAAAAAAATCAAACGGCCATATAGACAATAAAATAATTTAAGTTGTGTAGGCAGCAATATATACACGACATCATGTGCGTGTGGCGCATAGACTGCATCGAACAAAACTGCATGATCGTGTATTAGACGAGCAGTACCCACATTTTTTGGGGTCCGGTTTCACGTTAAGTCTATTTGGATACAAATCATAACAGATGATTAAACATAAAGTAGTACTCGGCATTACCCTGAATATAGTTGCTGTAATTAGTGGGACCCTTGAACTTGTTTCTCTTCAGTGAGTCAATCCCATCTTTGAACAAAAAACTCCAAAGGCTTGTCTTTTAACACAGTCTCCTAAATACAGATCTCTTTTTCTTGGATGTTGTCAGCTCTTCTTTTATCGTCCGTATCAATATTTGGCCTGTTTTCCTCATGGGCAGGCAGGCACTCCAGCTCCAGGGACTTAACTGTTTCGTAAAGCAATTAAAAAGTCATTTGTTTCTCCATCATATGTCGTACTAAAGTGTTGATAGTAAAATTGGCACTGATTCACCGATAAGAGGATCGCAGACAACACAACTGAGAAGCTAACCTGCATGTTTTTGGAATGTTTTTGGAATGTGGGAGAAAGCCAAAGTTCCTGGAGAAAACCCACGCAAGCAATTGTAAAACATGCTTATTCCAGGAAGGAAGGGCCAAAGTATGGATTTGAACCCACAACTTGAAAAGTGTGAGGCGACTGTGCTAATCTCTTACCGTAATCTCACCGTACTTCCTGATATTTTATGATTTTTACCTGCTAATAATAATGTCAAAATACTTCACAATGACCTTAAAATGATGAAAAAAGAAGCCACATAAATATGAAATTAATATGATTTTTTTTGTTAAAAGCTACAAAAAATAAATACATAAAAAAAAGCAATGGCCTTGTGAACGAGAGTCAGGAAATTCCTAAAAAAAAGGCCACAAAAAAAATATTAGTTAATGAGGGCTGACATTAAAAGCATTTACAGCACATACAATGTTTAGACACTTCGAGTAATGCCACGACGCACATCGTGTAGTAATATGCTAATTCTGTGTTGACTTTCATGTATTTTTAATTTACTATTAAAATGACAGGATTTTAGTAAGAGTCCGACTGTTCCTGAATCTACCTTAAAATGATAAGAAAGGTCATAAGTAGGCCGCAAATCTACTCTGTGCGCATTTGGAGACATTTCGGGACCAACATCATATAGCGGACATGTTAGGGACTTTTTCTGGAATTCTTAGGGTCTCTGCAACCAATTAAGTGTGATTAAACTTATAGTTAGATAGCTATTCCTGAAAATTCCGAATTTTGCCAAATTGCAGCATCACAATTCAATTTGCCGATGTGTCTACTGCATGCGTCATGTGTAATTGAGCAGCAAAAATGCAGGTACTACCCGTAATCACTATAGAAGTAATCATTTATTGCCAGCCATTTTAGAAAATGTCTAAATATTTAATACCCACACGAGATTGTATTTGATAATTATATATACACCGAAACTGCCAAATGAAAGAATAGAGTCTCTCATTTCTGCCTTATTCCATTATTTTATAATCAACTATAGAAAAATGTAAGTTGCACAAAATGCAGCCATGCACTCTCAAACTGTGTCCATTTACCTCATATAAAATGGAGCACGTCACCTACTGGTGGTTGTGCATCAGTAAAGTTGTTTCCAAGTTTGAAATTTACAGTGGAGCAGAATCAGATGCTACCCTATCTGTCAGTGAATTAATTTTTTTTAGCAATAGTTTCATAATGTTTGTTTGGGATGTATGGGCATACAGGTTACACATTGTCATGTAATAAATCAGTCAAATATGATGAAATACTTTATTAACATATTACTTTCCCCGCCCCCAAACAACCCAATATTGTATGTTCTATGTGGGAACTTGGTAATGCCTCAGTACTGTTCTGGGAAAAAAAAGTAAAAAATCAGAATACAAGTATGTAAATTTGTGACAATGTGCAAAACAGTGACCCGACCTTTGAGATAGGAAAAGCGTAATGAAAATCTTTAAAAACACACACACACACACGACTTTTGCTTTGCTGCAATTTGGAATGTAAATCTCTATAAAAGATGATCCCAGTTGGACTTCATTTGGGATCTATGTATCTATATGACATTTTTGTATTGATATTTGAAGTACAGAAAATGAGACAAAACATCTAGGCAGCAATTTGTTCTTTTCAAAAACAAGTTCCTCGCAGCACAATCAAATAAGGGCCATATGAATAAAAGGTGCTTATTGCTACACAGTGGAAGAGATTAAGCATGCATGAGCTCATGTTTGTTTCTCATTCGGGTATAACTTACGTTGTTGAAATGCGTTCACTAACATGCATTAAGGGCAGTATACTACACTGTACATGCTTTTATATGATCACGTGGTTATGGTGCAGAATTAAACAAAACAAAGTCAGACGCATGTTTAACTGCTGAGATTGGATTCAATGCAATCAATGATGTTTTTGAGCTCTTTACTTTCTACCTTGATGCGATGATTTACTCAGCACAGGCTGAACATGTGCCTGAAGTTGTCATTTCCTTTAATTACAGACGGAAGAATAAAATGGTATAATCAGCACAGGATTAGAGTAGCCTACAATTTGTAGGCTATATGATGCAAAGATAAAATCTGAAAACGTGCACCAGAACAACAAAAACATGATTTAGTGCATTCAACATAACCAGGCCAGTCTTTCGTGAGCAGCCCCCTTTGAAAGCTAAAAATACTTTGACCCAAAGACAAAGTGACTGTGCATGGAGAAAAATAAGAAGGGGGAAGAAAATCTCTGCTATGGATATTCTAAGAAACATTAGACACCATTTTGTAACGCCACTGGCGGGTTTTGTCTTCGTTATAATGAAAACCAAATGTGACTACATACTGTACAGGGGGATACTGTGCATGTATTTAGACATTAAAAGCATTTACAGCACATACAATGTTTAGACACTTCGAGTAATGCCACGACGCACATCGTGTAGTAATATGCTAATTCTGTGTTGACTTTCATGTATTTTTAATTTACTATTAAAATGACAGGATTTTAGTAAGAGTCCGACTGTTCCTGAATCTACCTTAAAATGATAAGAAAGGTCATAAGTAGGCCGCAAATCTACTCTGTGCGCATTTGGAGACATTTCGGGACCAACATCATATAGCGGACATGTTAGGGACTTTTTCTGGAATTCTTAGGGTCTCTGCAACCAATTAAGTGTGATTAAACTTATAGTTAGATAGCTATTCCTGAAAATTCCGAATTTTGCCAAATTGCAGCATCACAATTCAATTTGCCGATGTGTCTACTGCATGCGTCATGTGTAATTGAGCAGCAAAAATGCAGGTACTACCCGTAATCACTATAGAAGTAATCATTTATTGCCAGCCATTTTAGAAAATGTCTAAATATTTAATACCCACACGAGATTGTATTTGATAATTATATATACACCGAAACTGCCAAATGAAAGAATAGAGTCTCTCATTTCTGCCTTATTCCATTATTTTATAATCAACTATAGAAAAATGTAAGTTGCACAAAATGCAGCCATGCACTCTCAAACTGTGTCCATTTACCTCATATAAAATGGAGCACGTCACCTACTGGTGGTTGTGCATCAGTAAAGTTGTTTCCAAGTTTGAAATTTACAGTGGAGCAGAATCAGATGCTACCCTATCTGTCAGTGAATTAATTTTTTTTAGCAATAGTTTCATAATGTTTGTTTGGGATGTATGGGCATACAGGTTACACATTGTCATGTAATAAATCAGTCAAATATGATGAAATACTTTATTAACATATTACTTTCCCCGCCCCCAAACATTCACAGTGCTTAAATTAAAGATAAATGGAAAACATACATATCTTCCTTAACATACGATCTCCATGCCATGTTCTGATTACAAAGTCTACACCTTCTAATAAACCGTTTACATACATTTTCCATATGCTTTTCTCCTTAACACGTTTGTTGTTGTTTTTGAAACATGCTCTCAAATACAGTATAATGTAAAACAGTGATTCTCAACTGTTGACACTTTGGGACCTGCATCTTCCTATTGTGGTAAAGTCACAACTCTTTGAGATGTTAACAATAAAGCATGTTTTTTGTTTAAAAATCGTCTCATGTAGCTACAGTATGTTACTTTTTTGTTCCAAATGAGTTTGACATACTGCTAAAAGCATATCGCGAGCTGTGAAATCTGTTAGCAAAAGGCTGAGATTCACTGTATTTGTTTACAGAGCAGAGTAAAGTTTATTTTACGTGTACCCAATATTGTATGTTCTATGTGGGAACTTGGTAATGCCTCAGTACTGTTCTGGGAAAAAAAAGTAAAAAATCAGAATACAAGTATGTAAATTTGTGACAATGTGCAAAACAGTGACCCGACCTTTGAGATAGGAAAAGCGTAATGAAAATCTTTAAAAACACACACACACACACGACTTTTGCTTTGCTGCAATTTGGAATGTAAATCTCTATAAAAGATGATCCCAGTTGGACTTCATTTGGGATCTATGTATCTATATGACATTTTTGTATTGATATTTGAAGTACAGAAAATGAGACAAAACATCTAGGCAGCAATTTGTTCTTTTCAAAAACAAGTTCCTCGCAGCACAATCAAATAAGGGCCATATGAATAAAAGGTGCTTATTGCTACACAGTGGAAGAGATTAAGCATGCATGAGCTCATGTTTGTTTCTCATTCGGGTATAACTTACGTTGTTGAAATGCGTTCACTAACATGCATTAAGGGCAGTATACTACACTGTACATGCTTTTATATGATCACGTGGTTATGGTGCAGAATTAAACAAAACAAAGTCAGACGCATGTTAAACTGCTGAGATTGGATTCAATGCAATCAATGATGTTTTTGAGCTCTTTACTTTCTACCTTGATGCGATGATTTACTCAGCACAGGCTGAACATGTGCCTGAAGTTGTCATTTCCTTTAATTACAGACGGAAGAATAAAATGGTATAATCAGCACAGGATTAGAGTAGCCTACAATTTGTAGGCTATATGATGCAAAGATAAAATCTGAAAACGTGCACCAGAACAACAAAAACATGATTTAGTGCATTCAACATAACCAGGCCAGTCTTTCGTGAGCAGCCCCCTTTGAAAGCTAAAAATACTTTGACCCAAAGACAAAGTGACTGTGCATGGAGAAAAATAAGAAGGGGGAAGAAAATCTCTGCTATGGATATTCTAAGAAACATTAGACACCATTTTGTAACGCCACTGGCGGGTTTTGTCTTCGTTATAATGAAAACCAAATGTGACTACATACTGTACAGGGGGATACTGTGCATGTATTTAGACATGGTGGCCATATAGACAGCTGAGACAGCTGTCAAACGATTACATTTTTAAATCAGATTAATGACATTTTAGAATTTTGATTAATCACAATTAATCACTTGATTAAATCGGGTTTTTTTAATCAACATTTTTTGCCCCCCAAATTTGAAGAACACCTGTTATATGTTAATTATTGCGTCATTTAATGTTGAGGATGTCTTCAACATTTTTGGATCCACTGCACATGCATCTTTTTCTAATCAGTTAACTACCTCCATAATTTAAAATGAAATCAAATAAAAAAAAAATAGGTTTGACATGAACAAATATTCTGAATGTCATACGCAAACTTATTAAATGCTTTACTTTGATGCATGTAGTTATTCTTATTGCTCAAACCCAACCTGTGCTACCTTTAACGTAACCATCCACTGTCATGCTAAAGGAAACATCTGCGGCCAAAATTAATAGTGTGATTAATCTGCATTCATACACGATTAATTAATGCAATAATTCCTTTGTGATTAATGAATGAATTAACACTATTAACTTTGACAGCATTAATATTAAGAAAAAATAAAGTGGAGAGTGGAAGCTAAAACTTCATCTGCTTTGCTGGGGTAAGCTTCTTAGCTTAAACATTTGAATAATCAATTACTGATAATTGCAATTTGATCATGCTTAATGAGCTTGAAGAAATTGCTTTTGGTTCAATGCTTTGAAATGTGTTACACATGATATACTCTTAATACTAGAAAAATATTGTCTACATTGTATTCAAATTAGAGCTGTCAAACGATTAATTATTTTAATCAGATTCATCACATTTTAGAATTTTGATTAATCACGATTAATCGCTTAATTTAAAAATAAAGGCTTTTTTATCACCAGTTTTTCACTGACAAATTTGAAGAGCAGCGGTTATGTGTTAATTCTTTTGACATTTAATGTTATGAGGACGTCTTCAACATTTTTTGACCCACTGAACACGCTCACCCTCCTCTTTTTCTAATCAGTGAATTACTTGCATCATTTAAAATGGAAAAAAATGACCCCGATATTTTGACATGAACAAATATTTATTAAGTGCTTTACTTTAATGCACAAAATTATGTTTATTGCTAAAACACAACCTGTGCTACCTTAAACGTTGCCATCCGCTGTCACGCTAAAGGATAATTTATCGTCAAAATTAATAGTGCGATTAATCTGCATTAATTCACGATTAATGCGATAATTTTTGGGGATTCATTAATCAGTTAACACTTTAACTTTGACAGCACTAATTCAAATATTTAGATTTGGGAAACTTTTAATCAATTGATCAGTCAACCAGGGGTTGGCCTAAAGTATGGTTTAGTCACTAAACCATTCAGTTAACCTTGAATCAGACTTTTCGTCTGGTCCAGTGCACAAATCAAGGTTTATAAAAGTTTGATTGGATGAGTTTGGTGTGGAAGAACGTTATAACCCTGACCTCTACCCCATCAAACACCTTTGGGATGAACTAGAACAGACATTTTCTGACATCAGTTAACTCAAACATCTTGTAGAAAGTTATGCTAATGCGAAACAAAATCAATATTTTCTTCCATTGTCATGTAGAGGTCTAGTGTCCCAATACTTTTGTCCATGAAGTAAATATCAACAGAAACTATTTTTCTTGTGTCTTACTGTGAGGTCATAGGATACAGCTGTAACCTGTCATACATATTCAATGTCAAATTTGTTCTTTGGATTGATGGACAAATTTAACATGCCAGTAGTTAAAATGTAGACGTAACCGCTGTCTGTAAAGAGATAAACACATTTGACGTAAAAACACATTTGTGTCCATTGAAACACAAAATCATGCAGAGGGAACAGATGCACTTGGTGGTTAATGATTCAGTCAATGGTTCTTATGGACAGGGGAAAAAACGACGCATATCTTCTGAAGTTTACCAGGGGAGGTGCTGAGTCAGCTCTGCAGGCTACTAGTTTGTTCTGATGCCCATTTAAGGTTGTCTGCAAATGTCAGAAAAAAAAGTTTGATAAAAGAGGGTCAGAAATCTGTAAACAGAATAATCAAGTCATTGTATGCACGAGTAACTGTCCGTTTACGCATCTAAACGGGTTATCCTGAATGTTTCAGAAACTAGAATTTTTACCTTAACCTGAATATTGACTGTATGTAAACGTAACGCTCCCATTGGTTCAATGAATCATTGTGTAATTTACATTAATATTATAGTGTAAAATTTAACCAAACACAACTGTTGATTTGACAGTAAGAAATTATTAAAAAGATTACTTTTCTTTGTATGATGCACAAATTACTGTAATTTAAACACAGGTAAACTGTAAAACAAAACAAAAACATTGCAATACAGTTAAATTTACATCATAGTAGTGATAGAATAACACTTTTTGTCAGTAGGTTCTTTGGTACACTGTAAAAAAAATCTGGTAGCTGTAAAACTGTAAGTTCTATACACTTTTTTTTTAATTGCTGCCAGCTTTTATCCGTAAAAACAAGAGATTTTTTTTTTACAGTGAACTTCCAGTTTTGCCTGCAAAACTGTTAACATTCCTATTGTAATTTTTACAGAATTATTTTGTCAAACCACAACTGCCAGGTTTTTTTTGTAAAAAAAAATATACAGATTTTCAATATGACAGCAGTTAAACAGTGTGGGCGTCCTTTTAAATAAAACTACACGGCCTTTTGTCCTCAAGCACTGCTGCAGAAAGTTTCTGATTTGAATTTGTGATTTCTTACTTTGTTCCCTCCTCTGCGACACCTTCGGCCTCTAATTTCCCCTCCTCCTCCATCTTCTCCTCTGCGGTCAGATCCTGTTTTAGATGATGACGAAGAAATTTCACAACCACCATGGAAAGGATAAGGAGAGCAAGCGCTCCGCCCACTGACGCCCCGATGGCAACGGCAATTGTCGAGTCTCTCGGTGGTGGAACTGAGAGAAGCAAAGGAGAGAGTTAAGTACATCCTCTAAGACAAGAGATGGAGTGCGGTGCTGGCTAAAAGCTCGACTGGGCTGATTAAACAGAGTGGAAAGAAAGTACTGCTGAGTTAGCCTGGCTAGTGTGTGAGTGGGAGAAAGATGCTGAGGGACCAAGTTCAGCCTCCCGTAGACCATTAATAAATAAAACGCTGACTCATGAGCAGAAGGTCCACAGCATCAAAGAAACACACACACACAATGTTACGTATGGTTATTTCCAGGGGTGGGCAATTTACAGAATCGTGCTGGTTTGTTTCCGGTTTGTTATCGTCATTTATTTTTCAAGATGAATCAAACTGTAATCGTCAGTCCGTCACCACTATTTTAGGACTGACAAATAGAGGTGGGCATTCCGTCAGTCTGTCATTCGGCAACAAAACGGGCGTCCATCAGTGATAGACTGAGGGACAGTTCGTCAGTTATAACAGAATGCCCACCTCGTGGACTATATTTGGTAAACGCTCACAGAAATGTTTGTGATTTGGGTTTTACATACCTGACCCAATTTCGAAAACGAAGAGAATGAATATCTTTGGTGTCCCTTTAACTCATGCAAACCCCAAAAATGGATAAATGTTTTTTAATACTTTGACCTGCACTCCCAAAAATATATTTCTGTTTTTTTTATGCTAGAGGATGCAGAAGGCTTTGATACAGCTTCTGACATGAAGAGGTTACTTAAAGCAATGGTAGTTATTACAAAAAAAGGCCAGCAGGTGGCAGCAGAGTATAAGAGATCAACCAGGGCCATGTTGCAACAAGCTCTTTTTCCCAGTGTTTTCAACAGATTTGTGAATCATGATGAAACTTAGCTATATTCTAATGCTAATTGCTGCAAAACAGAAACAGATAGAAATATATATTTTTCCTGATGAAAAGAAGTGACTAATTATTTCTTTTGGTAGGTTCCATGTTTTTATAGCTATAGAACAGAATATTCTGTGGACCTTCCAAAATCTGTCAAAATCCAGTAAAACAGCCAGGAGCGAAGGGGGTTGCTTCAGTGAAAATGGCATGGAGTGGATGAGTTAATAAGCTACTAAGATGATTGCTTTGTTTCAATAATCCTTCTTTTTCAGCTCTTTAGCAGAGATCCACCCAAGACGACACAACCAACGCAAAGAAGCTCACTCATTTAAAAACACGAGAGATATGGAACAAGTTGAAGTTGTTATGATTGGGTCAGTCTTACGTGAAACTAACTTATACCCCTACATCCAAATACCTTAGTCCGACTGAAATTGTACCCAATTGAATTTCCCATAGTCGAGTTAAGACACCTGGCTAACGAGACTGGACTTTAGTCGATTGCAACACGTATTGAGTAGAACCACTAACGTTAGACACTTCTACACCTGTACAAGATTTTTGAACAACATTCTCACATAAAACTTTCGAGGTCATCTGTGGCTAAACTGTGGCAGGATTGTCACTGTCTGGACCTGGTTCTGACACCTCTGGAAGTCAGTCCTCCGTCGTGCATGGTATCATCATACGTACCTCACAAGTACCTCAAGTATAAGGTGAACTTTTGATTAAACATTTGTTATGTGACACGTATTAAAAGAATATGAAGCTTTATTGACTGTATCTTCGGGGCACGTTTAGGATTATGAAGTGTTAGTATCTTACGTTCAGTAAAAACCTTAAGCTTTATGGCCCCGTGTCCATGTATGCGGTCCGGAGGATTGATCACATAACAGTTGTAAATCCCTTCATCTTCCTCCTGAACATCTAACAGGGTGATTGACAGGTCATTCTTTTCCAGGTTTCCCGCAAACAGCACCCTTTCTCCAAACCGCTCTGGAAGCAAAGGCACCATTCCTTTCTTCCTGTAGTATGCGAAAAACTTTGGAAACAGACAGAAAGTATAGTTGGTAACTGCCGTTTGGAAATTCACATTCGGCAGATTTTTTCTTACCATTGTTTCTGTGTCGTTGATTGATTCGTGGTAGGTCCAGTTCATGACAAACTTGTTTGTGTCTATCTTATAACAGGACGTGAAAGTGCATTGGATTTTGATATCGGATCCATTCATTACGTTGATTTTACTGGGCACAATGACATCCATGCTTGAACAACCTGAAAGATTCACAAAAACATGTTATTACTTGAGTGGTATGTACGCAATACATTTATTTCAGATTTTCCAATGTCAAAACTTATGAAAGCTACCCGTCCTTTGGAAAGAAAGGGCCGTGGTTGAGATGTCAGACAAGCGAAACATAGCACACTTTTAACCAATGGCTCCCCTCACAGAGATGAGCTTGGATTCTGCCATGACGGAAGACCATCTCTTCATTTAATAGCCAAACAATCTTACTTAAAGTGTTTTTTTTTTTAAAATAAACATTCGGTCTTGGCTCGGTCTCGGACACAGGCCAGGCCATTACTACTGTGAAGTGAAACAACAAATGTGCTTAGATTTTAGATTTGTTTCATTATACTATTTCATTAGAAAAAAGATAGTGGTAATTTGTTCTTTTTTTCTTTCTTTCTTTCTTTTTTTCGATTTTTCTTGATATACACTTTTTCTTGGTCTCGACCTTCAAAAGTCTTGGTCTTGTTTCAGTCTCGATACTCTTGAGTTATGATCATATCTTGGTCTTGGTTGGTGTGGTCGTAACCTAAAATTAATGTTTTTGGATCAACGGCATTTCTGGCATGAACAACTTACTGGCCGGACAGCAACTAACACCTACTAATACATTTACACTGATTTTAAGGGCCCAAAGTTGATATGATTTGCAGAGATGAGATGTAGCCTATCATCTCAGGAAAAAAAAAAGGAAAAAAAGTGAGTTTAGTGAGTCAACTTGCAAAGGCAAAGCTGCTATATTTTTTTTTCAAGTTTTTCTCATTACATTCTCATTCATATAGTTTAAACTATAACTGCAATCGTCTATTTGAATGATGATGAGTTTGGAAAGCATGAATTTGCACTCCCCAGACAGAATGTGTGTGTGTGTGTGTGCGTGTGTGTGTGATGGGACTCTGCACCATTCTCTACTGCAGTCGGGTGTTTCTGGCTCAGTTCCCACTGCTGCTGCACCACTGCCTTTCTGCAGCACACCCACCCACCCACACACACACACACACATATATATATATATATATATATATATATATATATATATATATATATATATATATATAAGTAAGTGTGTTTTGTAATGTGTACCTTCAACCACATACAAATAAACATTGGCACCCACACCCTGTGTGCATTGTCAGCAGTGAGATAATCATGCAAGCTGTGCTGTCATTCCCACATACTGACCAACAGTAACTGCTTGCACAACCAGGCCTAACATATTCAAGCGTGCGCTGCAATCGACACACACTTTTTTACACATTCTTGCTGCTAGAGTATAACATACACGCAAACGTACACGTCCGAACGCACACATTTATTCATTTAGCGATACTGTACACGAGAGAGGGTATAAAAAGTCTACACACCCTTGTTCAAATGCCAAGATTTTGTCATGAAAAAAACAAGACCAAGATATATCATTTCAAACCCTTGTCCATCATTGATGAGATCTATAAAGCTTGTACAACGCAATTGTTGATTTGTTTAACCTCACATTAAAAAAAAAAAGTCTCAAGGTTTTGTGCTACCAATGACTTACTTCCAAAATTCCCCCCATGACTAAGGCTATTGTTTAGGTAATGGCTATTGAAATGTCCGCTGATTTTAATTAATGTGCATAGTTGAATAGCGCCTGCCTGAGGGAAATAGCTGGAGGTGATGATGATCATTTTAATATTTTTCCACTTGATGATGACTGTCTTCCGCGGTATATTTAACGCCATGGAAAAAATTTTTTGGTTCATATTTTATGTCACAAAAAAAAATGGCATTTGACCAGGGGTGTGTAGACATTTTATATCCACTAAACGATAGCTATCAATGACTCAGCGGTCTTGTACGGGAAAGACGGGAAGATACGCTTTGAGACAGAGGCACTCGCAAAGACAGGAAATACTGCAGTGAAGCAGCCTCGTGCATACCTCAGTCCCTTTGCCCCTCCCATCCTTGGCTGCCTCACTTGCCTCCTTCTCATACTTCATACCAAGTCCTGGTACCCAAAATGTTACCTCCCATCCTTCTTATGACTACATGTGTCTGTCTCTTCTGCCTTTATGTATTCGGTGTACGTTACATATGCAAGGTCAATGCAGAGAAAGTGAAGGTGAATGCTTAATTATGTTATGTGTATGTATAATATGTAATGCGAACTTGTATTCAAAATTGCTAAACCATCATTCCTTACAGGTCCGATCAATTCCAATGACAAAGGACCCCATTTTGGATGCCACATGCCTCATTATAGGCCAGTCAAACACTGTGATTTTGATAGGAAACAATATGACATTGATGTGCAGCTCAGTGGTTGAGGGATTAACACTTCTGCCTCACAGTTTGGAGGTTTGAATCTTAGCATAGATAATCACATTCAAAACGAGAGAAGCTATGTAGAAATCTGCACTCCAAACAGTGGTTTCGTCTTGGGTTAATTCCTGTGTTACGCAAAATCTCATGGGCAAAAAAGTGAGCAATTACATAAACCATAACTTGAGTTGAGAGATTCACATTCGAATCAGGGAAAATTTAAAGTGGTGTCAGACATCTTGAGTGTGCAGGGAGAATGAGGCAACTGGTTATACAACTCAGAAATAAGATTTTGCCGCGAGCGGGACCATGAACAGTCGAAACAGATTTGGGATTAGAATAGATACTCACAACCTTCTAAAATTGTCTAAGATGTTAAAAATAGTTTTTGTTTATTTGTCTATCGTACACTCGGCAATCAATCAGCATTTGACTGTTGTGACTATGTGCAACATCCTAACAACTTCCACTAGACAATATGATGATTTTTCACAACAAATCTTTTTCATGCTTTCAAAAATCAGAATGTCGGACCCAAGGCTCCTTTACTGAGGGTTATGGTTTCATCAGTACAAGACAGTAAAGGTAAACTAAATTAACTTCTTGTTGTTACTTTCGTCCTGTCTCATCAGGGGTTGCCACAGTGAGTCTACTTCCGCCTTGTATACGTACAACTACAGGGATGTGCGCACAGGAATGAAATGATTCAATAGGTTGTCTCTGTTTCATGTTTTTTTTTTTTTCCGAATGATCTTATCAATCAGCATGCCAGGATAAAAATTTGAAGCACAAAAAAAGAAAATGAGTACGGCACTTGTAGGCTACAGGAAAGTAGAAAAGATGAAGGTAAGAAAATAAAACATTTTCAATTTGACATGAATAAAATCAGATCCTAAAAGAAAAGAATGGAAAATACGCTTTGAATGTAGATATATATTTGTATTTTTCTGTTGAACCGTGCATTTATAATATAATTTCAAAAAAAGTCTCAAATGTGAACATAATATTGTATTTCAGTAAAGGCTAGGCCTAAATCAAAATTCATTTTCTGCACAACACTTAGCAGTCTAATGAGTGGCCTTTTAAAAAGGAAATACATTTCCATTGCTAATGATGAACTCTTTCTAAATCTCTGGAAACTATTTTCCACATAGCCACAAACTGTATTATGTCTGTAAAGACAAGGCTGATATATGTATTTCATTTATTTTCAATTTTCAGTGTTTCGCTGACAAATAGGCCACCATGTTTGGTTAATCAATTTGTAAATCTAACTGATATGAATGCCTCACCAGTTCATGAACCTTACCCCACGTTACTGGTACATTAAATATTGAATTAGACAAACCCACTAGTACATGAGGATGGGGTACTCATTAAACTTAAACTCTTCCTGTGCCATCATTTGACATTTTGTGAAAGAGCTATATAAATACAGATAAGTAAAAATAAATAAATAAATTGAGTGAAGCTCGAGTAACTTAATTGCGTGGCCTGTTGCTGCCCTCTAGCGACAATAACCGGTAACTGACCTGTTAAAGCAACTGTTTGAGCTACACATCCAGTAATAATGGATGGAAAAGAAAAGAAAACGTCTGTTGAGCTATCACGCCGAGGAGACAATGCTGACATCTTAATACAGCATAGGAAACAAATCTGTTGATGTACGTATTATGCCACAAACCTTCCTACAGGACTTTATGAGTTGTTGACATGGAGACTGAAAAGGGTGTGGCAGCCCAATTGGGTCACTCAATTTAGGGTTTCCAAATGTGATGCATGTATTCTGGATTGAATGGAAACCGAGTAGTTGGAAGATGCCAAACAGGATGGACCCACCTTTCTTCACATGTGATTATTAGTTTATTTGTGTGTCATATTGCTTTTGTTATATGTATAGACTTCAGGCACACATTCTCGACAATTTAATATTTAAATATCACTAAATCAACTTATCAAAGTGATGTATATCCTTGATCGCTGTTAAAAGCTAAAATTATACCGCCCCTACCCCCCAAAACAAAACAAAAACAAAACAAGAAGGCACTTTGTAGCACATATTACACGCTTATTCATTTGATGTCACAGTACCATCAGGTAAAGAGCTTATGTGGCTTTAATTATGATTAGGCTCATCTTGGTTGAAGGTTTTGATAAGAGCTGCAAATGGCTTGGTACAGTAGCATCAATACGTCCATCTCAGGCCCCACAAAAAACCTGTGGACTCCATGATAGGCTTCATTTGGCACATCTTAAATTTGGATGACAGTGGGTTTTATTAGGCCTTAGAAAAAAGGGGGGAAATGGCGAATACCACGGTTGTATTGATTGAGCGACGTCATTTGTTATTGCAATTAATACATGCACACGCCACATGAACATAGTGACAAGATGCTATGATTTGCGTGTTGAGTGAAGCGCTCCTGACAATGTAGGGCGGTGGGCTTCTTACCGGAGGCTGAGAGCATCATCATCACCGACAACAGCAGTAGCCGAACGTCAGACTTCATCTCCCCCAGCGCACTCAGACACATGGCCGCTGCTTCGAGAAGCACACACAACGTTTTTGCACCTTTGGAAAAATGAAGATGGGTACAAAAAAGGAGCAAAAATATGATTTAAGGTGAATACAAAGGATTACAAATAAAACACACAGCATATGTTTAGAGGCAGGACATGGCTGGCAGTGTCTGTAGCTTTATGAGGGTTGGTCTCATGGTTGCCTGATTGTTTGCAACAGAGGCGGGAGGGCGAAAGCGGAGGTACAGGAATTAAATGATTGAAAATGTTGCCTGTTTCGTATGTTTTTTGATGTTGTTGTTTTTTTTAAGTGGAATAATCTTATCAATCACCGTGCCAGGTTAAAAATCTGGAACTTGCCTGCCAAATATTTAATTACCAAAAATTAAGTGAAAGAGGTGAAAATAAATACAACCAAAATAATTCACACATATCCATGCATTGTATTTTTTTTTTTTAAAGAGAGATTGACATTGATTGTTAATTCGTTTTGTGAAGGTTCTCCTGAGAATGTGTTTCATTTGCTTTAGGACTGCCGATTTTTTGTTGTAAAATATTTAGAATTGTGGTGTATTTTTTACTATTATGGAACCACAGCATTCCCTTTGTTTTGGAGAATATTTTATTTGGCTTCAATGATTATTCATCTGGGAATAAAATAACATTTGAAATGATCAGTTTTATCAAGACAATGGCATTTATATAAATGTCGGTGTTAATCAGAGACCTAATTTTAAATGGAGTCAAACAACATTTGGAAACTATTGGACTCCTTACAAATAGAAAAGCATCTAAGACTTTATATATGTGTGCAGCTTTATTCTATATATGTGTAGTATACGTTTCTTTTCTATTGTTTGTCTCCCTCTGGCTGTTGAATTGGTTTGTTGTTCTGTGATCCTAAAGCACTATTTTACAAAAAAATAATTAAATGTATCTTAAACATAATAATAATAATAATAATAATAATCCATACATCCATTTTCTTATAATAATAATATTTTATTATTATTATTATTATTATTATTATTATTATTATTATTATCATTACCATTATTATTATTATTATTATTATTATTATTATTATTATTATTATTATTATTATTATTATTATATAAAGCTTATGCCATATCTGGTGATGGTAAAATTAAACTTCATGAACCATTTGCAATATACAGGTAGTATTGTACTCCTCTTGATAGTGTGTTCTGGGTTTTAAGATGCAGTGGAAATGTAACCAATTTCCATTGTACTAGCCTTTATCTTTAAACCAAGAACATCATCTAGAGGAGTAAAAAAATTAAGATCGCAAGTGGTTGATGAAGCTTCATTTTTCAACTGAAAATATAATATGAAGCACGACAATGATTGGCTTAGTAGTAAGTAGCCTGCTGCTGCAGTGCAGGCTATACGTGTCAAATCAGATTAAGTGCTATATGTGTGAATTAAAAAAAGTATTTTCTAGTTAGTACTAGTAATGAACGGAAGTTAAACAATGCATTATAATGTGAAGGAGACCTATTTTTTAATTGTTTGTAATAAGTGAAGCAGCCGTGCAACCCAAACAAATAATTAACCCATCTCAAGCTGTCGTTTTCTTCAGATTGGAAGATAATTAGGTTTTATACTGCATCCTGCCTGACATTTTATATTTTACAGTTAATAATACAAGGAAGCAATACAAGGAAGGCTCCTTATTATTATTATTATTATTGTATTATAATAATAATAATAATTATTATTATTATAGGTGTTTAAACACACACACACACACACACACACACACACACACACACACACACACACACACACACACACACACACACACACACACACACACACACACACACACACACACACACCAAAATACAAACAAATTACAAGACATAATATGCTGTCAGGGAGTATCGATCCCTCTATGTTTACTTTCCAGAAGTAGATACACACATACATAAATGATCAGCAAAACAAACACCAAATCAGTGACAAGTCATCAAATCAATTTGATGACTTGTTAAAATTCCATCAACAAGCAATTAAAAGTGAAACTGCAAAAAAGCAGCCATCTAAGATCATGATACAACATAATAAACACAATATGAATACATATAATATAAACAGCTAATAAACAGCTTGCATGAAATCAACAGCCAATCTTAAAGTAAGTCCCATTTTATCCAAAGTAATTTTTTTTACAATATAGTTATGTCATGCCCAAAGTTGTACATTATAAAATGAGCAACCCAGGTTAGAGCAGTTGCTTTCTATAGGCGTAAAGGCAGAGACATTCAAGAATATTTAGCAAAATCCAGGGTGAGGTGAAATTCAAATCTTGTGGTTGAAAGTGGAATTACACTCAATATAAACTTGAAGCAGAACAAAATATGGAATAACAAACTGTAACCCCCCTCCCCAAATAAAAATAAAATAAATAAATAAATAAAAATAACAATCAGTGATACAGTGACAATTATTGTAAATTATTATCAATCCAACTTATTGCTTAGTAGGTGAGTGTGTTTCCCATAACAACACAACACAGATGGACAACAATGCAATGGTAACTAAATTTTCCACGTGTTTTCCATACTTCTTTTCTGTGGCCAATCAGGCAGATCATACAGCTAAGAGGACATGGGTGCTGATTGGCTGGAACATGCTAATTAGTTAACTATAGCAGGCTAAAGGTCACTTTGTTTCCCAGCCTTTACTGAACCAAACACATTTTACATTAGAAAACTCTAATGGCACACCACCAAATAAAAATCCTCAAAACAACAACAAAAAAACTAATAAAAAAAAAATAAAAAAATATGAATTAAAAAAAGAAAAAAAAGAAAAAATGAATAAATAAATAAATACATAAAACAATAAAAAATAAAGACATACAAAATAAAAAATAAAAAACTACAAAACTGTAAAAAAATTTAAAAAAATAAATAAATAAATAAATACATTCTGATGATTTTTAGACAAATTAAATAAAATAGGCACAAACGATGATCTCCCATGGTACACTAATGTCCCCTTACTATGGCACAAAATTTAGTTAATCTACATTCTCCAGACCTAAAAACTTGTGTAAAAAAACAATTGAAAGAATAAACATGCAAAGAACAAAATATTAGTTGCCTTCTGGCATGATGGACTAGAGATTAGCACATCCATTTCTGAGGTTGGAGGTTGAAATCCCGTGAAGATAAACACTAAAATGGATGGAATGATAGTTGTCCTCATGTAAATGCAGTAATTTACTTACACATAGTTTAAAAAAGTTAGGTGCCAAAAAAAGAGAAAAAGTCACGCTGCAGTTAATTGTAGTTCTTTAGGAAGCCAGAGGACGGCGCTGCGACTCTATGATCACAACACCACAATCTTTAAGCGTGTATCTGTCAAAATGTAAACATTTTGTATTTCTTCAATATCAACATTCAGACCAAAGAAGACAAGCTCTGTAGCAACTTAAGGGTAGCGAGGTGTTGTTAAATTCATGATCTTCTATTTTTCTATGCAGACATATACCCTTTGTGAACCTTTTCAGTGACAATATGAAAACAAATATTCCTCTTCATTTCCTGTTGCATAAACATATCACATATTTTTATTTATATGATCTTCTGATATTCTCCCTACAAATTTTCTTTTCATAATTTTCAATGGCAGTACTTTGTGCTTAATGATTTTATTGTTTTTCAGGCCTGGTTGTCAGACTAACCTCTCCACTATTGTCAATAGGTTTTCAATATTGTTTGCCAGAATGTCACCTGCACAATGTATCCTCCGCATTTTCTCCCATCTTATCCTTACATCTATCTTTTTTTCATATTGCATTAAATATCATATGACAATGTGGAGCGCAATGAGGCAAGGAGGATAAAGAAAAACATATCTCACATATTTTATATAGACTTCCACACAATGTGAAACTGCACTATACCGGTTTTCCAGAGATACTAGCGACTCAACATTTTTACTAGAAGAAACAAAAATTATTATTTTTTTACTGGGGGCGATTGAAGAACTTTTTCTTGATTGAAATTAGGGCTGCCACAAACAATTCTAATTGACGATTATTTTTGCGATTAGTCGACTAATTAGATCATATGCAAATTTGATCTTATTGCACTAGCAAGCAGCTTCTGTTTTATAACCAACATTAGCGTCTACCTTGAAGTGTTTAGGGTATGTGCAAATTAAAAATAACTATTAAATTACATAAATTAATTCACATTTTAAATTAATAAACCTTGCATCTTGTACCAGCATTCCCGACATGTTTATTAACACATTAGACTAGAATGAATTTATTTGTCATGTACGCACTCATACACCAAATGTGACCTTTTGCATTCAACCCATCACAGTAGCGGACCCAGTAAAGCAGTTCGGAGCCTAGTGAGGCAGTATTGAGAGGAAAGCTAAGCTACAAAATTTAAACAATTATGTCCATTGTTAAATTAGTTGAATGACTTTAATTGTCGATGTGCTCATGACTAGTCGACAAATCTTGGTGTGTATTCCAACTTGAAATACAACCCGCCAAACTGGCGAGGTCACCCACATTTAGCTTGTGCTAATGTCAAACCCTGGATCGAATGATTTCTCTTTCATGCATCAAGGGTAATACCAAGAATCCTCAGCTTTGTCCGTTTTTAAGGACTGTACAATCACACAATGTTTTTTTTTTTTTAAACACTTTAACTATGAAAAGGGTAGCTTAATCTTATTAGTGGTTGGATTCCACTAAGCCTAATTTGCTGTATTGTAAAACATGAAGGGAATTTTGCTACTATTTAAAGAATACATACCAGATTACACAGTGAGGATATCAGATCACAAGGACTGCCTAAAATAATCAAATGAAATGAATGGAAGAACAAAACATTGCTATCGCTCAGAAAGAATTGCACTCTGTGCACAGTGCAGTTACAGTGCTAAAAACAAAACAAACGTCTTCTATATAGGGCCACATGCATAGATAATATACATAGGAAGTGCCTCCAGCATGTCAGTGGAGATTTGCGAATCAATTGAACTCCTTTCCTTTCTTGAAAAAAACAAAAAACAAAAAAACTCTTGCATCTATCAAAGAGGTCTCAGCAGGAATTGGCCGGCGTTCATCTCTTCATTGCTTTTGTCCTTCTTCTCTTATTCTTCTCCAGGGATTTTTTTTCCTCAACAAAATTCAAAGGGAAAGGATTTCAAAAGCCAACATTCAAAGCTTTGTTTGGTGATTAGTCAAGGAGACGAAAGACAATGAAGCGTGTGTTTGTGAGTGTGTTAGCAAGTGGTGTGTATATTGTGGCCCTTTGGTGACAGCTAAAGCAGAGTTAACGTGATATTAACACCTTGAGATGCGCAATTCGGTATTTCATATTTACACCCTAGTCACATTTTTAAAAAAACGGCGGAACTTCGACTCAAGCAGTATTCTAGAGCTGAAACAATTTTGTGAAATCACATTTTCTTTCCATCCATCCTTTTAATTTTTTTTTGCAGCCAATCCCAACTGACTGTGAGGTGAAAGGCCGGGCAAACCCTCGGTTGGTCTCCAGTCAGTCACATTTCTTCGAGACTGACAATCGGGGCCGCTGCTCCATATATGCAGATAAAGCACAGTGCGTCCGTGGTGGGGCCCGAGTTTGCGACACCATGGAATGCGGATGTCGTCCATGATCCCTCATGAAGCACATTGAGTGACTTATATTGTGTATGAATTTACTATGAGCGAAGTGTGCAGCGCGGTGCATTATGGGTATGCCGGCTGGTAGCCTGCCACCAACTTGTCATTGAAAACTAATGGAGTCGAACGGGGCAAGCGCTGATTTGGAACATTTCAACCATTGGAAAGTTGATGTTTTTAATTGAATCTATTTTAAACATGAATAGCATGTCGTTACTGACTGCCGGGACACAAGTTTAAGTTGGACCGAGGACATAACACCGGGATGCGATCAAGAGACGGGTTTTCTTCTCTGAAGGGGTGAATTGGGGCTAAAAGCAGGTTCTTAAATGACTGTCACTCCATTTGTTTGGTTACACGTACATCTGCTAGCAAGCTTCGTGTTTGCCTCTGTTTGTTCCCTCGCTTTCAGGATATTGACAAAATAAATGTGTTAAAAAAAGAAAATACATTTTAGCCTCTAATAATTCTTTTCTGCCTGGAAATTGGGAAGAGTGAACGGAGGTTTACAAGCGTACACTTTTGTCTTCTCGAGCTTTGCAATGGTGTTTCTTGCCGATAAACTTCATTAGGGCAGTTAAGAATGGCACCAAGCGCACCTGTCGTTTTATCACTTAAGGCTGAAAGTCGTTTAAACAATGCTTGCAAGCTTTAAGGTGTGCAGTTACGCAAAGACTTTCAGCACTCCATTCAAATGACGGCTTTGTTTGGTAGCAAGTTATTTTAAAAACTTGATTTTCACGCATGTGCAAACGTAATGCGCAATTCGCTTATTGGCAGTTAAAATACTTTCAGATTTCAGAGTCTGTACCTTTTTTATTATTATTATTATATCATATATATATATTATATAAAGTACAAAGGTTGAATCAGTACTTCTACTTTGTGTTTTTTCGAGCTGAGCTTCTTCTTATGTAAAAGGGTTGAGTCTACTTTTCCACTTCTGATTGCAGCTGACTGTCAGACTAATGTAGAATGGATCAATAAGTCATGGACTCATTGTGACATAGATCAATAAAATAAATATAAGATATTATTTATGAGATATCTACATTCAATCAGAGAAGCACATTTTTTTTTTGTACACAATGCTGTACTCTAATAGCTCCAATTGTCCCACACTGTGAAATATCATGAGAGGAACAAGAGCAGTTGGCTTCCATTAACGTCATTATACTCCCAAATTTCACATAAAAAGCCTCTCACCACTTCTCATCATTGCACATTTATCCATTTTGCACCGTTTTCATTTGTGAGAAGACCACAGGAGCTTTTAACACCAAAAGCATTTGTATGCAATGAATAAACATTTCACAAGGGCTACTACTCGATGTACTCTACCAACACTCAAATGAACAGAGATCCATGTGTCAACTTTGCTCATGTAAAGAGCCCTGTTTATACAGTGTGCTCCCCGCGCACACAATATTTGTTCATCTCCTATCGACAATTTCTTTTGTTGTTCCAACTCTTTCTTTTTCTCTCCCTTCCACATTTGCTATTCTTCTTTCCAGATGACCTTCTAAATTGTACGGTGCCATGTAACGACTGAGAATCTACACGGACGATGCACCCGTAAATTGAAGTTGTTAGTTTTCTACAAGATGCTTGATTCTTTTCTGATGCACTCTGTGGCCAGCAGATTTCTTCTTGTTCATTGAGAGAGATCTTTTCTCTTTTCATCTACTGTGTGTGTCCACAACTACGTCTAAAGTCATCCATGCACCTTTCCTGTGCTTTCTAAATATATGAGTATTTCACACATCTAGTTTAAGATCAGCTTGACTCATATGCATTTCTAAGCTTAGTTACTTGCTATTGGGGATGTTTTACATTTTGCCAGTATAGTACCCCCCCCCCCCCCGTACCCTCACAAAAATAAAGGCTTTTTGTATGACGTTACAGGCAAACTTTTTTCAGTAGGGAAGCATTATGTATACGCGAATTTATATTTGTGTGTTTCCTAGTGATGGCAAAATGAAGCTTCATGAAGCATTTGCGATATTTTTGGACTCCTCTAGATGGTGCTCTTGGTTTAAAGATAAAGGCAAGTGCAATGAAAATGGATTACATTTGCATTGCATCTTTGAATCATGAGTGCCATCTAGAGGAGTCAAAAAATATCGCAAATGCTTCATGAAGCTTCATTTTGCCATCACTAGTGTTTCCTCTTCGGTTTTCTTAGGCCGAACTGACTGCTATTTGCAACTCTTCATAAGTACTTTCACCTTGACTAAAGTTCTTCTTCCAGGTAAAGCACAACAACCATAAAGAACAACAATGCCTGCCTCCACCAGCAAAAGAAAAGCTTTCATACTTGTATAAATTTATTATATTCTCATTCTCCAGTAAATACAATACGAGACAATGAGCAAGGCCTTGCATCTACGCAATGGGTACTATATAACTCTACCTCCATCAACCAACAGCTATTAGCAGTTAATTATTTATATATTTATGTTGTTGTCTACTTTCTAGGCTTGAATATAAAGTCACACTTACTGTATCAAACATTCTGTCTAATCAAACAAAGTGAATAAAATAGCAAATAACTCAAACAAAGCAGGCTTGACTGTCAAGATGAGTTGGACTGAACGCGATAAGGATTAAAGTGTCGTGAGCATGTCAGTGAAAAGAAGCAATGTAAATGTTTTCACTTGATATTTTTTATGCAGTTTAATCCAAATGCTGCATTTAGTGTTGTTGTGTAGCCTATCTATGCTCTTTCATATTTTCGTCAGCGTACCAAATGCTACTTGTTATGCTTCAATCATCTGAAAAAATGCTGTTCTTGTTTGGTGGGATTTTGTGCAACAAGTCCCCTTAAAAAAAACAATTATAGGTGACACGAAAGGCGGAAAACATTTTTGAAATAATTTACCTTGGTCTCATTTTTTTACATCACAAAAACCTAGCATTTTAATAGGGGTGTGTAGACTTTTTCTATCCACTGTCTAGATGAATGCCAAGTACTTAATAATAATATTAATATTAATAATAATAATAATAATAATAATAATAATAATAATAACAATAATAATAATAATAATAATAATAATAATAATAATAATAATAATAATAATAATAATAATAATAATAGATTCTTGAAGTTGGTTAGTGAAATCAATGTGTCAGATTAACATCCTACATGGAGCATAATGAAGACAAAAAAATATATAAGTAGCTAACTGTGGTCAGCGGTGAAAAATCACTACAGGTAAGAAAAAAACGGCATTTAAACAAAACAGGCATAAAGACTCATTTAATTGCAAACACAAGTAGAAGGAGGAGACCAATCAAGGCAAATGCACAAAAACCTCTTCCTGCTGAGCTGACTGTCATTTGTGCTCAGAATGAGATAATCAACGCTACCTGGAGTGAGGACAAGTGGCACATCAGCGCTTCATTTTAAAACAGCCTGGAAGCAATCAGAAAACACTGCAATCACTGAGGGACCATGTCACACGTCTGAAGAACAAACGTGGAGGTGAGCTAAATAAATCAGACGTCTTTAGCAGTAGAATAAAATCCTCAAATTCAGGTCGACTGCACAAATTGTCCCCGAAAGCACTCACAGTTTTTCAATTATTGTAAATAGTAAACATTGAAATGAGCAAATATCTATATTTTTTAAATGTCAGCCAAAGTAACTCAGGAACCCCATTTACAGACAACATCGCGAGGCTGAAAGATAACAGCAGTATCAATATAACACTTCCTAACTGGGTCGCGGACCGCGCTGTATTGCATATTGATCCATAACACATGCTGCTGGCTGAAAAGGAGAGCACAATTGGATTCCACAGCATGGAGAATGACGATAGAAATGGCTGGCACCATCGATAGCGGAATGAGAACATACACTACCTGATAATCCACAATGATGCTTGAGACCATTCATTAATGATCAATGATTGAGGGGCGGCCTGATCACACTAAATCATCTTGACTCAGAACACGGAGGCAGCATAATAAGTGGAAATTAAAAAAACAAAAAAGATTTAACACTTGGCCAGGCACTCAATACATGGTTGTTACTGACAGTGAATGCAAGGAAGCAATATTTTAAATCGCTCACATAGATTTGACTTAGAGAAGCAAAAGCCTGACTTGGTGTATTTGCTTCACAGATTGGTGTTATTGATATGTTTATGGGTTGAACATTTCATTTGATTCTGTGACTTTTCCCCCGTTTTGACCCGCTCTGCTTTTTTTTGTTTGTTTGTTTATTTTCCCAAAGCCAAGAATGTCAAATTCAACTTAGTAAAATTCTATTTACTGTTCATGCATTTTTTCAATCACACATAAACACATGAAAACATTCAGCTTGGATTGTGTAGGCAACAAACCAGATTCAAAACTGAAGTCAGTGGCTCGATGCAGGAGGAAGCTTTTGCTCTGATTCTCTTCAACTCAGACACTGAAAAACAAGACTTGAGTAGCTCCAGTGAGACGACGATATAAAATCAATTCTGGACCTTTTTTTTGTTTTGTTTTTTTGCATGCATATTTTGTTGTTGCACAAGCTGTATTTTCAGTTCTGTGTTCCTTTTGCTTTTTCCTACAGTAAGGTTGGCAGCTTTTTCTTTTCAATACAGTTGTGCTTGAAAGTTTATATATCCTTTGTGCTCATAGGTGTACATACTCCAAGGGTATACCATTCCACAATAATGGTACCTTCTCAGATGTGCAAGTTATCCATGCCACGGACACTGAAATCCACAAAATGAACTTCGCAATAATAACAATGTGGATAAGCCACCATGCCCATGATTGATAAAAAATATATAAATAAATGTGGACTCGTCAGACCACAGCGCCAGTCTTTCTCAGATAAGCTGGCTGTTGATATATGGCTGAGAGATTGAACTTGCATTTGTATGAAATGTGTTAACTGACGACGGTATTCTGAGGTGTTCCTGAGCTCACATGGTAAAATTGACACTGATGCCAAGGTTTAAAGCAGTGCCACCTGAGAGAATAAAGGTCAAGGACATTCAGTGTTGTTTTTTGACCTTGCCACTTATTGTTATGTGCATTGATTTCTTCTGATTTCCTGAATCTTTTTGATATTATGAACCGTAGATGATGAAATCCCTAAATTCCATGCTGAGAATCATGGCTCTTAAACTGTTAGACTATTTGCTCATGCAGCTCTTCACAAAGTGGTTCACCATCTGGCTTGTGAACAACTGAGCCTTTCGGGGATGTTCTCACCTGTTCCTAATAAGCCAGTTTACCTATGAAATGTTCCTAACGGGTATTTTTTGAGGATGTTCCTCAACTTTCCCAGTCTTTTTATACCCCTGCCTCAGCTTCTTTTTTTTTGCAAAAAATTGAGAGAATCTTTGCAAACTCTCCCATAAAAACAAAAAAAACATAAATTTGTGTAAACATAAAATATCTCGTCTTTGTAGTGTATTTAATTGAGTAGGTGCAAAAATATTTGAAAATCATTGTATTCTGTTTTTGTTTACGTCATACACAACGACTCAATTATATAAACATCCCTTTTTCAGACAGACTGTACTGTAGTGACAAACTGTACTTTAGGGTAATAGTTGTGTGTCCAAACATTTAAAAATGTTAACAAATTTGAAAATATGCATTATCTCCTCTTTAATTACTTTAGCATTTTTTTTAGGTATTTTGTTATTTTATGCAATACAAAATCATTACTAAATAAATAAATAAATTTTGAGACATTAACATTGCATCAGGAATAACAATAAGCTATTTATTAATAATTTGTTGAGAACACAGCGCCACTTGGGGATTGACCAATTGTACAAAATTGTTCAAAATTATGAACATTTATCGATAGGAAATATGTTCCGCTATCAGTTTTCTCTACTGCTTATTCAGAGTTGCGAGAAAACTATCCCAGCTGACGGCATCAGTGACTTCAAATTGTAATCATAAATTGAGCCTGGCTCGGAATGTTATATTGGATATTATTGCCCCTGTTAAATGAAGAATAGCACTTTAATATTGTGGATTATTGAAAGAGTTTCATCAAATATTAATCAATGCGTTAATTAATAGTGGACTATTAAAATGCTGCCAATATCAGCAATAATGAAATCATAGTTAAGGCGAGAGGACGAGTCAAATCAAAGTAATCTGTTTTGTTTTCCCACAAAGTCATCATGACTGATGCAAGACATTGTAATGTGTTCTCCTTACAAACACTTGAAAGATCTGTTCATGTCGACATCTTCACCATCATAAAAAGCTTAGCGACAAGCATAAAGCTTAACAAGTATTGAAAAAAATAAAACACACAAGCTTTGTGGGTGGAATTTTACAAAGTACATACAGTATGCCAATATAATTTCCATACATTTAAATCAACATGTTCCATCACCGAAGCCTTGAGGGTTCTACAATCTGTCCTCATACAGACTTCAATTGTTCAAGTTTCAGAATCAGCAGCCTATAAAGGTAATGTTTCCTCATTAAAGTAAGGTTCTTGTCCTTTCATACACAGAATGTTGTTATTGGGATAAGGTTGACTATTTTAAGCTTGGCCTCTTCCTAATATAAACATATTCATTTACCCATAGATACACTGTAAACTGATGATAATTCATTAAAGTTTAATACAAGACCGGGAACGCAGACAACCTAAGTAGCTGCTAAAAAAAAAAAGAGGGGAAAAAAAGAAAGGAATGAAGAAAAGATTTGACAATAAAAACTGAAATATTTATTGTTGAAGAAACAGAAATGACTTAAGTATTACTTAATTATTTTTCCTCAAAATTGAACAAAATGGTCATTGAGCTTTCACTTGTATGGTGTTTTTCTATCTTTGAGGTATTCATAGTGCAGCTTATTTTTTATTGTACTCATAAAAATGAATGAATAAATAAATAAATACATTTTTAGTCAAGTTAATGTTTGGGAAGAAGTTATTCTGACTGTTTTAGAGATTTAAGTTACAGTGTTATTCTTCAAATGCATGTCAATTAGTATAGTGGTATATATAGCGATTACTGTCAACAGTTTAGGTTTGAAATTTTGATTCTCATCTTAGGGATTGCTATGTGGAGTTTCATATTGTTGATACATGTTACGCTAATTGCTCAAGTGTGAATGTGAGTGTGTTTGTGTGAATTGATTGTTTGACTATCTGTGTCCTGTAATGGACACCTCTTGCTGAAGTCAGCTGTGATAACAAAAATAAATAAATAAATAAATAAAAAATAATTGATAAACACACCCAGTCTTGTGAGATGCCATACTACTAATAAAAGAACGACATTTAAAAAAAAAAAGTGTAGTATTGTCCTTCTTGTTTGGTGTGAGTTACTACATAAACATAAGATGATGTTTACTTTCAGACTGGGAGAATTGTGTTCATTTTGGTATCATTATCATGTGTTTTGTTTTTCCATGTAAATGGTACTTCATTATAAAGCACTTTTCCACCTTACAAGGCCCTCAAAAGACTTTACATTTCGACTACTCATTTACCGACTGATGACACAGCACCAGGAGCAACCGGGGTTCAGAATCTTGCTCAAGGATACTTCAACATGGTCACAGTGGGCTGGGATTGAACCCACAACCTCAAGGTTGCAAGACAACCAATCTACCACTTAACCCACGCCACCCCAATGTAAGTAATTGTAATTGTGGAGACAAAGATAATATTTTCACATTTTGATAGTAACAAAAAATCTAATTCATCCACTTAGACTAGTGTTTCTCTGTTTGCAGGTCCTATATGAACACTATTTATTGATTGACATGATTAATAATTAAAGACAGGAATAGATCAATCATAATTCTCAGAGGAAAAATAACTCTCCAAACTATTTTGCATGGACAAAAGTTACATTTATTTGTTTGTTTGATATTAGCAGCAATAGCCATAATTCCTCGAGGTGACTTGCACACTCTACCACTGACAGATAAAATAGAATACATTTTCCTCCCGTTGTGTTTTCCCCAAAAGTAGCATAACATCAACATAACTTTTATCGATTATTGCTCGGCCCGGGGCGGCGTTGAAGAGGTTCAACTAATTCGACTTTTGGCATACAAGTGTGTCTGCACTATTCCACATTAATAGATCATTGATTAATCTTGGAAGCAGCAAGTGAACTCTTTAAACTGTCTACACAAAGACAGCACTTGATTGATTTCTTCTCTCTGCAAGGTTAAACCTTTGATATTTAATGGGGCAATTGGAGTCTGATCTCATCCGTGCATTCATACAGATATAAAACTGTACATCCATTTACTTGCGACTGCGTGTCCGGATTGTGTGATTGTGTGATTGTGTGTACGGCAGGTTCACTTTTGTGTGTGGGAGTGCTTTCTAGAACTTTCTGCAAACGCAAATAAGCCACACAAACAGTGAGCAAGAAGCAGCCCCACAGACTCAAAGAGACAGTGACAGAGTGGGATGTCTTTGAGTGTTTGGGAACAGTGCGAGTTGGCAGTACGTTAGTATACTGTATTGCTCTCTGACCTGTAGAGGTCCCTGTTGTACCACACTTGTAGTGATGCTACATGAAAGTGGGAGGGTGCAGTGCTAAGGGATGTGGCGACAGTTGCAGGGTGCGTTTGACTTTCTTCCTTCTCTGGTCTAAAGGTCAAACTTTTTATTTTATTTTTATTTTTTTAAATCTTGAATGGTTAATGGAGAAATATTTCTGCTAACACAGGAGTAAGGAAAGTCTGAATCAGAAAAAGAGCATGGATGCACTGTGATAGTTTGCAATTTATTTGGGAAATATCACCTCAAATCTGTCCAAGCAGGCCTTTAATTACCTTGATTATACACAGTGTCAGAAAAACGCCTTCCTCTTACTGTTCCCACAAAGTTGGAAGTATAAAATCTCTTGGGATGAAGACCTGAGAAGGGATTCATTGGGAATTTAGAATTTAATTTATGTCGTGATAAAGAAGAAGATTTTGCACAAATCCTGGAATTTGTTGATTTCAATTGAAAAAAAAAAACAACCTAAAAAACTAAAATTGAACTCTGAACAATTACAGTATAAGTCACTCCATTACAATATTGAATAGATGCCAAAAATATTGAGTACACGGACGTGAAGCCTTTTTCTCAGGATGCGGAAGAAGGTCTAATCTGTCCAAAATGGTTACTTATTCTGATACCATCTTAGCCATACCGACATAAAGGGATGACTTTGGCTAGCCCACGTAACAATGTGTGACTCCACGGTCTTAACTGAATTCAACTCGTAAGGCCATATAGCAAGTACAAAGATGGCCGCAATACAGCACCCTAGCTCAAGCCAACTAATTATGTGTGCCAAAGAGGCCTGATGTTATAAAATATAACTTATTATTTTACACATGTCTGTCTATCTTCAGCTCGGAACACAAAAGTGACATGACGACCAAAAAGGGATCCAGCACATTCATGTAATGACGACTATCTGATGACAACCAATCAACACCATTTCCTGCTTGAACTTAAGATGCAATACATACATGTACTGTGTGTGTTGGTCTTTTTTTCTTTTTACTGCAATTTGAAGATGGTGAACTATTACTGCAAAATTGAGCCCATAATCATTGTGACTTAACATAGAATGCATAAGTTTGTCTCATTTTAGTGCACACAGAGAAGCAAGGCCCCCAAAACCCAACACTCTCGCACAGTTAAGACATAAAAGCAGCTATAAATTGTTGAAAAGCACCCTGAGGTGTTATGATTAGAAACCCATTCTTTTCTTTCTCTGGCATTTATGTGTGCAGGTTCGTCCATGCAGCCTGTCAATATGAAGTCTCTCAACACTGCTATCCATGTGTGCATACACACACAAAGGCTTGTGGGATTTGAGCACAGTTTTTTAATGAAAATGAATGGGAGCTGTCATATTTGGAACTCTGTATGCGTTGTTGTTTAATTCATCCAGAAAGGACATGCTAGCCTTAACATGCTTCCATAATTCTGACAAAGTATGAGGAGGCTAAGAAAATGCATCCTTGTGCTTGCCTGTGTGCGAACATGCGCCATGAAGTGTGACAGAGTGTGACCCTGAAAATGCACTGCCTTTGAATGAGTGCCAGAGGTTTTACAGAGATAAATAAAGTAGAACAGCAGTCGTCCATATACTCATCTCATGGGAATACCGTTGCTTTGCCTCCATTTACAAGTCAGTTCGAACTACAGTATGTGCAGACTGGAGTCAGTTCTGCAAGACGGATCACAACACGCTTTAGGACGGTGGCGTCAAACTCATTTTGATTGGTTCTCTCTAATTCTTCCCTAAATGTATTTTGTGCCATTTAATGATTTTGTTATTGCCTCTGCACTTCAATGTTTAAGAGCAAATTAATGTAAATAGCTTAGTAGTTAAGGATTAAACCATTATCTCCCAAATAATTGTCTAAAAGTATAGGAATAACAGCTGCTATTAAACAAATAGAAAATGCATCCAATTAAGTTGCTGGTCCACAAAAACATTTGTTTGTGCATAGATGTAAATATATTCACAGTTTCATTTGTCAGTTGTGACGTCAACAAATACTTCTCTGCTGATCTAGCACGTGTCAAATTAATAGTTTGTGTTAAAGTTCCTTTAACGCCGCTGATTTTTTTAAATACGCGATTAATGACCGCCAATTATTTGGAAAGCCTGTACTGGGGGAATTCCAGTTGCAACGCAGCATATACGTCCATGTCAAAATTGAGCAGTAATAAATTCAATGATAATGCATATATTTGTGGAGACTGGGGTCAAGTTGTATTTTACAAAAATGTGCAGAATTTCATAATTTACTTCATGTTAAATATTGGATAGCTCTTAAATGAAAAGAAAATGTACTGAGCTGCCACTAGTGATGGCAAAATGAAGCTTCATGAAGCATTTGCGATATTTTTTGACTCCTCGAGATGGCACTTATGATTCAAAGATGCAATGCAAATGTAATCCATTTTCATTGCACTTGCCTTTATCTTTAAACCAAGAGCACCATCTAGAGGAGTCAAAATTATCGCAAATGCTTCATGAAGCTTCATTTTGCCATCACTAGCTGCCACCAGTGTCTTACAAAATGCAATTATGCCATCTAGTGGCGGAAAAATGACCAACACAAATCAATATCACACTTGTTTGTTTTAGTTTTTTTTTTACAGTAAAATACATCTTTTAAATTTTAGCTCAATCTTATGAATTATTGTGAAATTACCTTATCAGTGACTAAAAGATGCAGTCATATTTCTATTAGTTTAACATTTTTTCTACATTTATGTTAACAAGAGTATGAAAACTATTTTATTGTCAATTGAAGTCATGCGATTAATTACGATAAAAAAAAAAAGAATTGCCTGACACCCCTAAATAATAATAATAATAATAATTATAATAATAATAATAATAATAATAATAATAATAATAATAATAATAATAATAATAATAATAATAATAATAATAATAATAATAATAATACATACCTTAAAGGTTCGATGCATGCTTTTGTCACATTTTTGAAGGAAATACGATCACATCCATGAAACTGAATCTGTCTGCCTGCACCTCGATCAACCAAAATCTCGGTACACCAACCTGCGTCACAATTTAGACCTGCTTCCAGCTGCTCTAAGGTTTTGTCTATTTCCAGCCATCAAATTGTCAGTTGTGCTGAGGGCATGTAAATGAAAACTCCCTTGGTCCACCATAACGGCCAGCATGGTGCACCACGGTCTGAAAATAAAGTCCTCTGTGTTAATCCCAGAACAGACTTTGTTTGACCTTACACTACAATAAACATATTTTATTTTGTTTGTCTATCGTAGTCAGAGTACTGAAAAACTCAAGGAAGAGTCTGATATTGACTTGATAGCAGAGGTTGACATGATGACAGAGAGCTGAATATTGTATGCAACGGCATGAAATGGATGGGGAGTAGTGAGGAGGGGGGGGGGGGGGGAATCAGACGAGCGAATGCGTGGTCTAATGCTTGACATGTGCATCTGGTCATAGGGGGCTTCTGACATTGAGTGGAGATGACACAGTCAGTTGTGTGATCACCAAGTAAACCATTATCAGTGGCTATCATGTACCACTCCCCCTTTTAGTCTATTGGAGAGTTTGTCAGTCTTCTTCTTGCTGGAATCACTCACCCGGTCTGCCTTTTCACTGTGTGTCATCTCCACTTTGAATTCTCAGACAGAGAACCCATTAGCCAACACCAATGTGCTTTTATACAGATTATACTCCAGGCAGTCAGCAAGAACTTCCCGAGTGCTTACTATCACTGTTTGACTACAGCCTTATCCTTTTTGAAGTTAGCATATGCAAGTATGCGGTCCCAAATGTCCACAGGATTTAATTAAGCTACATTCTGTCAGATGTATGAATGTCAAAGTCACACGGTGGTGCTGCATCGTCCGGTTTGTGGAGGAGCTCAGAAGTCTTCTCTGACCATCCAATAACTGGAAATGATAGAAATGTAAGATGCAACTCTTTATGAAACAGTATTATGCAGCAGTGCAGTTTTTCTGTCCAAATGCTAGAGCCAAGCAATTTACTAGTCATTGTGCTGAGGAAGCTTTATCCGCTCTACTGATATATTTGGAATTATAATGCCGCTAATAAAGATGCATTGTCATGATCTCGCTTGTAGTTTGAAATGTAATTGATGTCCAATGCTTGTAATATGATACAATATCTGTTGACATGAGACGCTTGTCATCCTAGGCACAATACAGACATGTTGAAAGACTGTACTGTACTGAGCATTACTTATACTGCACATTTCCATTCCAATTGTCTGAGAGGTGTTCTGACAAAGTAAAAAAAATCGAATCTAATATGTAACTACAATGAATCTGTGAACACAGCCGTATCAGGAGGGTTGAAAAGGAACAGCATGGCTTGGCTTTGCATCTTGTGAACTTACTAAAACACCGATTAATTTAAGAGATATTCAAGTTTTCCTTGTAAAGGTAGAAGACTCAGGTATTACAGCAATTCACTTAGTGTATTTTCCGGACTATAAGTCACACTTTTTTTCATAGGTTGGCTGTTCCTGCGATTTATAGTCCGGAAAATACGGTATATGTTGCTTAACACCAGTGTTGGGCAAATTACTTCCAGGTAATATATTTTAGTATATTAGTTATTATTATTCAAGTGGAAGCTATCAATGCACAGCACATTGACCTAGTGGTTAGCACATGTGCCTCACAGTTCTAAAGTACAGGGTTTGAATGTTGGCCCTGGCCTTCTGGTGTGGAGTTTGCAAGCCATATTTTCGTGCCCAGTGTAAGTTTAGCGCAAAGTGCAGTCTAACTGTGCACAAGGAGTTTCTTTCTTTTGGTGTTTTGCTTGACTCGCGCAGAAAGAATAGGGTATTTTGTGCCATTGTGGGATGGAATGCAGCCGGCGTTTGGGCAAATGAAGCGGCTCACCCCATTCCCATTAAAATCAGGGCTGTAGAAGTGCATACATTGCTTGAAATCACAGAATTAGAAATCGATTTTGAGTGTTTATACAGGTGAACTGCAACATCTCCCCTTGCGGAGGATGTAGTCAGCCGTGCATGTGAGATGGGCAATCGTTCATCTGTGTCCCGTCTATTACCCTGTATCAAAAATGGATGGATAGTTTCTGTTATTGAAAATAAACGGGTTGTTTTGCAATATTGCTTTTTTTGCTTCTGCAATTCTCTTACTTTTCACCAAAAGTATGACATTTAACTTTAATACAGTGGTGGCCTTTAAAAAGACAACAGTGCCTTTCTATTCTTGCACCAGATAAAACATTAAATATCATTTAGTGCCCAGAGACAAGATGTACACAAGCAACACGCTAAAACTAGTTTGGTGAGAAGCGCATGGATGAACTGCATTTTTTAACAAATGTAACACGTTTGCTGTGTTGCTTTCAACAAAGGCAAAGTGAGGTGTTAATTGCTGCTGCTTGCCCCCTTGATGCTGCTAAAACGCATGTGTGCTTGTGCTTGTACTTTTCCGTGTGGAGAGGAAGAAAAGTAACTGTGTCTTCACCCAGCGAGGTAAGTAAAGCAACATAATGCAATTCAGTGGCATAATATCACTTAATAAGCCGTCTTCCTAATTATCAAATGAAAGAAAAACACATTATATTTCTCATTCACTACACTCCTCTCTGCACCAATTTACCCCCCCACTCCGCATACTACATTGAAGCGCATGGCTCTGTCTGTCTCGTCCCCTCAGAAGATCTCTATGACCCTTTGCGTCATCAGCGTAACGGTGTTAGGGAGATGTATCAGTGTGGAAAACATCACGTAGCACATCCTGATGAACAATCTGTCTGAGACGTGCTGCTGTGCACTGGCTGTCTTCCTCCAGCGATTTTGGCTGCTGGCTCGCAGTTCGGCGAAGGCGACGAGGACCGCGGTCCAAGTGCATTAATGGAATCAAGTGGCGTTGGTGTGTGTGTGTGTGTGAGCGAAAGTAAGGCAATAAATAAGACTTTTCTTCCTCACTGCCCTCACATTTTTTATTTGTATTTACATGTTCATTGAAGATATGAGACCGGATGTGCTTGACTCACAATTCAGCTCTTAAAAGCAAAACAACACCTGCACCAAACCCAATAATACAGTATGCTCTCCATTCCCTTTCACAGCTACAAGTGCACAAAACCTCACAACAAGTTCATGGCTTTATAGGAGAACCATTTTTTGTTGCGAAATCTTTGGCTCAGTTATTGAATTTAGGACTGGCAGGGATATAAAAATGCGATGAATAGAAGCAAAGAAACTGAAAATGAAAAGGTTGGGGATAAACTTGACGCAGTGTCTGCAAAGCTGGCTACGAGGTCCCTTGTTAATGCCGTTTTGGAAGTTTATATTTCCCTCTCCTTCAAAAGTATTGGGACACTGAGGAACATGTCTTAACATTTTGAGTAGACTGAAAGCATTTGGGTTTCCTCATCAAAAGAAGAATTTGACTCAAGATAATCTATAGCCCATCTGAACTTGTAATTACAGCTAATTATTTTAGGTGAGTAAAAATACTGGAACAAATAGACTTACAAATAGAATAAAGTAAATATGCAATCCTATTTGATCACAAATAATTTGATTGCAGTAACTGCATCAAGCCTGTGAAGCATTGAAAACGAAACCTTTGCGTTCTCCTTTTGTGACGCTTTTCCAGGCTTTCACTGCAGCCTTTTGCCTTTTGCAGCCTGCAGACTGACTTGGCCAAAATCTTCCACTTCTTGAACTCCATTTTGTTTTTGTTAAATCTTTGGCTCATCAGTCCATAAAACGTCTGTCCCTGAACTTTTTAGACTTGTCTCCGTACTTAAACATAAGTCTGACTCTGGTCAAGTATACCATTGGCTTATTTCTTTTGAAGGGCCATATCGATGGTTGCGTTGGCTATGGCGAATGGTTTACTCTTTTGTTTTAATCAATGCGATAAAAAATAAAATAAAATCATACAGTGCAAACAATTTCATGACAAAAAAATCCTAAACAAAATAAATAAATAATCTAAAGATGACCCTGTAGTCTGCAACAAGAGAGAAAAACAAAAGACAGAGAGATACACAAACGTAAAGAGCTCATTTTTCTTTCGACTCAATTAAGTGTTACACTTTATCAATGGCTACTTCTCGCTGCTTAAACCCTGAAGCTCGCAGTCTCCCGCCATGTTTTAACACGATTACCGGCTGAAACTGATGAAGTCGAGTCTGTTTGTTGTCAGGGTGCTATTTTCCTGTCACTTAACGGGTGTGCTCATCAATGCCTATGGCTGTGAGGAGTTTTGAAAAACAAGAGGAAAAGTGCTTTGTCGGTGAATGAGTGAGAATCCACCCAGTCATGTATTTTTAACAATCTGTGTTCAGGTAAGTGAGCTCACATTTAGACCATTAAGGTGTACATGTTTGTTAGTGCGAGACAATATACATGTGCCCAAGTGTTATTGTCACTGCTGCCCCTCAGGGTAATGTGGATCCAAATGGGAAAGTGCTATTGAGTTGAAAGATTGATTACTCTCTTCTTGATGCGAAAGGTTAAGCTCCACATTTGTTTGTGTCAAGTGTGTGTGCGTGTTTGTACTTGTGTGTTCTCAGGGTCAAATCACCCATTAAGTGATCCAAGTGAGTCACTTAGAATAGACTAGAATTTTTGAGATGCCACAATAACTGACTTCACAAACAAGATCATATTTTGGATCATATTGTTTATATGAGTTGCACAAAACTGTGTTTTCATATTAGAGCGCATATTCCAGGTGTGTCAGTATCACCATAAGGTGACTTTGAAAAGTGCCCCTTCTTCCTACCAGCCCAACTCAGCGCTAGACCACAGCTCAGAAATCATTGGGTCAGTTGGGGTCAGAAAGGTCATCTCTCCCCCCCCCCCCAAAAAACATACGTTATAACTTAACCCAAAAAGCTGTGACCCCAAAATGGTGAAAAGCTGGGGAGAAGATGAAGATGACTTTTGTTTCTTGAGATGCCAACATAGAAGAGTACATATCAGGGAAAAGAGGAAATGTTATAACTAGAAATGGATTATTACATGCTTACATAAACATCAGGCTGCTGAATACAAAATGCATAGTACAAGTAATAAAATATCAATTACATGCACTAATTAATTTAACTAAGCAGAAAAATATCATGTAGATGAAAGTGCAGTAGCTAACAACATGCACACTATGTGTTTTTTTTAAATCCATTTCTCAGCTCATAATATTGTACCAAACTCAGCCCATGCTGTTTTTTTTGTCACCTGCCAACAAATACACACAACAAGGCTTTATTAATAATTCTAGCAATATTAATAAAACAAAAACCCCACCAAGTG
This sequence comes from Leptonotus elevatus, assembly GCF_054856555.1. Classification (NCBI taxonomy): domain Eukaryota; kingdom Metazoa; phylum Chordata; class Actinopteri; order Syngnathiformes; family Syngnathidae; genus Leptonotus; species Leptonotus elevatus. Next base: position 12,010,089 of record NC_141245.1, read on the forward strand.
ACAAACACCGTCTTTATTATGGGTCTGTCAAAGCATATTATTTTCTATTTCATTGAAATTCTTTTAACCACTGTATTTGAGATTAATAATCTTACAAGAGTATTTTTCCAAGGCCAGCAAGTAGTCTTTGGAACACAATAACAAATAAACAACACACCAAAATAATCCACACATCCCCATATCCAGTGAAGACCCAATAAGACCAGCCTACAAAGAATTTACAGCCTATTGCATCATCCTCCTACCCCTGCAGGGTACTTTAAAAAAAAAACATTTAAAGAGACCTGCTCCCTCAGGCCCAACTCTTCTCCAACTTCTGCAACAGGTTCCACACAGGAGACACATATCTGAAACGCCTTCTCCCCATTTCAGGTCGTATTTTAGGAACAGACAGTCTGATATAATCACAAAGGTGAGAGGGAAGAAGATTAAGAATTGCTTTATGAATAAATGTACAAGTTCCAACCAACACAAATACAACACCAAGAATAAAGGTCAGAATGATGTGTTAGACCTTTGAGACTTGTAATAAACAATGCTTCAAGATGTGCATTACCCGTAGAATGACGCCGCTGTGAAGATGTATGCATGCACAAAACATCACCATAGTCAATCAGGGGCATGTAAGTGGCAGCAGCAGCCAGTCTCTTTTTGCAGCAAATGAAAAAACAGGACTTTTTCTGAGCACAGTGTAACATCAATAAAAAAAATTAATCTGTATTTGTAAGATGAGACAAGCTCATTTATGTCCCCCGAGAGGTAATTATAGAAGGCAAGTCCTGTGGTTTAGTCTTTGAGTAACAACATCATATACTTTGTTTTTCTGAATTTAAGAATAATCTCAAATCCCTAAACATGACTTGTACATTATTAAAAACATCCTGTAAAAACAAAGAGCCTGATAATATTTGGAACAGAGCAATAATTAACAGTATTATCTGCACAGAGGTTTACATTTTTTTGAACATTATGCCCGACATTATCTACAATATCGGACTCAGAACTGAACCCTGTGGCACACCATAGGGCTCAAAGTGAGGCCTTCCGCCTGCACGCACTACCATCGGTTTGACCCACTAAGGGACAGTTGACACAAACCTGTACGCTGCGTCTCATGAGCACGTGGTCCACCTTGTCAAAGGCTTTTGAATATAGCTGCACAGTTTTCCTTCTTTTGCAAGCAATCAAAAAACTCACTGACAACCTTCAAAGTCACGAAAACCTGATTGGAAATTTGATTTAAAAAAAAAAAAGTTATTAGCTGATAAAAACTCTTTCACTTGACCACTTACAAATGTCTCTATAAACCTGGCGAAAACTGAGTTTAGAAATTGACTTATCATTAATTTAAATGGTTGGATCGCCTCCTTTTAATACGGGGAGTGCAAAAGCAGGTTTCCACACACGAGGAATTTATCCAGAGGCTCAAGACAAATAAAAAATATACGATAAAGGTAAAGCAATAAAATGAGCGGTTATCTTAAAAAAAAAAAAGTAAGTAAGTAAGTTATCTGGGACCGCCGATTTCCTGGAATCTAAAAGTCTGGGGGCCTTACGCGGTAAACGGACTGATACTTCTCTCATGTTCAGAAGACACTGCGACACGACTCTCTGGTTTCTTTAGAGCAAGGTGTCAAACTCATATTAGCTCAGGGGCCACATAGAGGAAAATATATTACCAAGTGGGCCGGACCGGTAAAATCATGGTATAACATAAAAACAACTGGCGTCAGTTATACACAGATTTTCGCCATTTGCAGGCCAGCCGTAAATAGCGGGGCTCAACTGTAAATATCTTGCTCCAAAAAATAACACAAATGCAAATGGAAACACTTTGCATGGCATGTTACATCTACATGTTTTGCATATATGTTGTTCACAGAATGCTTTGTGTGGTACAGTTAATGAAGGTTAAAGGACGTTAGTCTGAATATGTGTCATATATATATATATATATATATATATAATATTTTCAACAAACCGTAAAGTTGATTTCCAGGTCAATTCCGTGTACAAGTTGTATCATCTGAGGACTGCTTGTGAAGTTACGGATTTATAAGCTTTGATTTTGACCGTCTGATTAATTGATCAGACATTACTCATTTTTTACTTTACAAGATCATCTCGCGGGCCGGATTAAACCTCTTTGCGGGCCTGATTTGGCCCACGTGCCGTACGTTTGACACCACTGCTAAAAGGGGAACCAGTTGAAATAAAGTGTTCACTGACCAGCTTGAGCATAACATTTAGCAAAGATATTATTTTAGTCCTTGACATTGCAAGCAAGGAGTTCACTACCTTTAGCCTGACTGGATAATGGTTTTGTAGTCTTCCAGAACAGTCTTGTGATACTGAGGTTTTCTGAAGTTTAATTGAGGAAATGCTGTGCCTTTGCTTCTTTAACGGCAACTGTACAGCTATTTCTCAACATTCTAAGGTTGAGTATTTTTTGGGGTCACAGTTATTTAGTTTGATCGCAGCAGTTAACTTCTCGTTTTACTTGTGTCAGATAGGCATGACTGTTATCAGTTAAGAGCCTTTGTCTTTGTTTTATTATTCAAATTATTATCTGATGGAAGATACACTGCTGAGTCAATACATTATAAATGATAAAAAAATGGTGTAAAATATGTTGATGTGTGATTAACCCACAAGAACAAAAGCATCATTTCTTCTTTGCTAGCGTACATTTCCTTTTTGGTTGAGCATGCTTGTCTGCATTTGTTAAGCAAATTAATACGATCTCAGCACTTTCTCTGAATATAGATCACTGATCCAGACACGGACGACTGTTGTATTCACACATCACAACACAATCTCAATTATCCGCACTAGTGGTGATAGAATGGTTCGGAATGCTTAACTTTCCAATGCAGTATTAGCATTATCACTGCTATAAATATGCTGTAGGTTTGTGTGTAGATCCATATATTAAAATGCATTTTGGAGAGGGGTGGGGGGGGGGGGTGGAAGCACGTCATTATACAAGACTGTATGAAATAAATAAATAAATATAAAAAAAAACGTCATTTTGATTTGATTACAAACCCTGGAGGGGCAATCAATTTACACTGTGATGTATACTGTATGTTACACTCTAAAAACTGTTAGATAAAAAATGGATCGATCCTCTACTTGGGTCAATTTGACCAAACTTTGAGTCAAGAAATGGGTCTTTTAGTGTAAAACAACTCATAAATATTGGTCAGATCCTTGACTTGGGTCAAAAAATGGGGTCATTTTATATAAAACAACCCAAAAAGTTGGGTCAAATTGACCCATAAAGCGGATCGGCCCATTTTTGATCCATAATTTTTTTTTATTTTTTTTTACCCAACTGTTTTTAGAGTGTATGTTGAATACATTTGAACTCACAGTAAAAGTGTGTTTTCTTTATTGAGCATAGAGTCATCCAAAAGACGCCACGGTGTGAGAGGAAGAAAACAAGGGACAGCAAGAGAGTCTAGACAGGGTATAAATGACGGAGTGTACCTGCAGAAGGGGATGAACACCAATCATAATGTAGTTCTTTGCAAAACAGAATGAAAAGTTTGCCACAGCCATCTCTGGGGGGAAACTAATATAAACTGAGAAATGTAAAAATGTCATGTTGGAAGCAGGTTGGTGAGTGATCACCCTCTTACATCTGCTCTTGAGCTAAGGAGACACACTTTTCATTGCCGTTGACACAAGAGCAACCTTGCTCGTATGCCAATGGATCACACTGGAACGACAGTTGTACTTTGGTCCATTGATAATTTGATCCTTATTTTAGCAGTTGGTTTGAAAACGGGAACAATAAAAGGACGAAGCAAAATACGGACTTTGTGCACACGAGGGTTGGGAGAGAGAAAGACTTTGAGGGTGGGAAGTTGGCTTTGAGAACCTGCGTGTTGGGGCGTAAGAGCCTGATTTAGCAGGTAGTATAATTGATTTAGAACAGCGGAGCGAGCAGAAGCTGGGCCCATTGCTCAAGCAGGAACTAATCTACTGCCAGTGGGATCATTTTACAATGCTGCTCCCCTGTGGACTTCTTCATACAAATGTGAAGTGACTCAAACTCCTCATCTACAATCTAGCCAACGCAGTGAAGTGAGGAAACACAATCCTACTGGGCTTGTACTGTCAAAGTTAGTATTTTTGCTCTGTTTGAGAAAGCTAAGTGGATGTGGGGGATGGCTCGCTAGATTAGACAGCATTGCTCATTCTTTTCTCATTTTACGTGATTACCACAGGCAAGAAATAACTAAGAACATTTGCTTGTGTCTTGTATGGTTCCTGGTAGCCTTGCGTGCACGAGTGGAAAATGTACTGAAATCTTCAGTGTTGCAATTGATCGTGGTTCTGCTTTTGTACCCTTGACAATGGACTTTATTTCTAGCATGGAGACTTTTTTTTGTTACGTAAATGTGACTCAGAATGATCCATTACTCGGGGGATGTTCGATACCACTTTTTTTCAGACCAATACCATATACGAGTACTCAACTCTTCAGTCACCTGTGCAGATACCAAGTACTGATCCCACTAGTGCTTTTGATACATAAAATCTGCCACCACAAAAAAAAAAAAACTAGGACAAACAATTTTAAAGAAAGACCTATATATTCCAGGTATGTGACCTCACTATTCTAAACATGACATTCTGATTCTTATTACATTTGTGGAATATGAGTTATGAAGCATAATCCAGCCATTTTTATCGGTAACAGCCGGCCATTTTGCCACTTGCTGTTGATTGAAGATGACATCAATGTTGCATTTGTTCAGGGCTCAGGCAATGACCAATCACACCTGTTTTCAGAAGCAGAGTTGTGATTGGTCGTTATCTGAGACCTGAGCAACTGTGATGTCACCTTCAGTCGACAGCAAGTGGCAAAATGGCTGCCCCCTGAGATAGATAAAAACGGCTGGATTTTGCTACTTAACTCATATTCCACTAATACAATATTAACCAGAATAACATGTTTAGACCAGGGGGCTGCAGAGAACATATTATTTAGGGGTGTGCAAAAAAATTTGATTCTCATCAGAATCTCGATTCTCATTTAGTACGATTCAGAATCAATTTTAAATGTCCCAAAATCAATTTTATTTAAATTATTTTATACCGTCTTGTTTGAGTGTGCTTTTATTGGGAGCGCTGCTCATGTTGCACATGATTTGGCCACATAGGGGCAGTGTGCTTCCGCCCGTTCTGATACACTGTTAAATTGTAGCCATATTTAGAGTAGAAGGAAAAAGTCACGATCAAGTTATTCCAATAAAATGTTTTTTTTTTGCAGTGTAAGAAGAGCATATGCCGGTGAGTATTGTTAAGATGCTTCTCTGTATACATTCCTGAAACGTTTTGTATGAAGAGCCGTTCTTTTGAGTGATAAAGTGCCGTGAGTAGCTCGTTATTTAGCATTAGCGTGTCAGACTGGAGTAGATCATGACGATTCTTTGCACATCTATAAATTGAAGCAGAAATCATTGTCAATCAAGTCAATTTCATTAAAAAATCGTTCTGAATCCAAAACCGACTCCGAATTTAACCGCAGACCTAAAAATCAGAATCAAATCGAATCATGAGACAGTCAAAGATTCCCACCTCTAATATTGTTGTCAATAAAATAAATACAATAAAAACAAATTCGGGGTTAACTTCCACTTTAAATTTGCATTAAATGAGTGGCAATTTTTTATTCTTCTAATTTCTTATTTCTAGTTACGGATCATAAAATGGTCACAAGATAGTCGCCCATACCATCATTATGAAAATGTATTTATGAACAAAGGTGTCTCATAAACCTTATTAGGTCATATGTCTATCAGAGAATTTGGGCCTGGCCAATAGTTTTTTGATAAGTCTAGTAAATATGATCTTTTGAAGAAAGTTGCATTCGAGCTTCACAAACAAAGCAAGCAGTTTATCCACTATTTATCATTTTTTCCCCCTTCCACAGCTATGTGACATGCTGAAAAGCTCTTTTAATGGCTCCGGGCTCCAAAGAATTGTTGCCTAGAGACAGAGAAATCCAGGCAACGCATAATTACTTAAGGGTCAGGAGTTGCGCCTAAAATAGCAAATGAATGGTGATTGATTGATAGCTTATTGCTTGTTGAGTTTTATGAGGTTGCTGGCATCTGCATCCACTGGCGAGCCTACATTCTTTTGAAAACGAACATACCTCGACTAAGTGTTTGTTCTGTATGTCAGGAGACATATTTGCCACATTATTGCAAGAATCGAGAGATTTTGTGTGTTCATTTGGCAAAAATTATTCGAAATAGTTTTCAAAAGAGGCATGGTAAGGCATTTTTTTTTTTACTTAATGACACTTTAATGAGTGTGATAATGATAATCTAAATTGAGAATGCAATCATTTGTGGCTGTAGAGACGAGGTCTCCTTCCCACTGCCATTCGAAACTCCTGCTTTTCACATTTGCATCCCGCTGTTTGCTTATATCCTGAAATGCCCATCTTAATGTTTCTTTATCTGATTTCCTCCTTGGCATTTATGGAAAATCTTTCCCCCTTTTATTAAATCAGCTACTCCTGTCATCTGAACCTTGTGAACCCTCTTGATTGTTTTCTTCACTTCACACACTATTTGTCTCCATATGAAATGAAATCCATTTTCTTTGTCTCGGTATACACCCCGATAGTGTACGAATGCTCGTGCCTCGAATAAAGGAAAATAAAGTTAAAAGTTGGCAATTCTGGTGCTAATTATGCCAGTGAATACTTATTTGTGCCGTCAAAAGGAGGTTGATCTTACATCAAGGTCACCGTGAGTAATTGCGGAAAGTTGTTTTTGAAGCCCTTCGTGTTTGTGTGTGTGCAGGAGTGTACTCAAGAGGCAGTTTGTAACTGTCAAAATAATGAAGCTACTGGTCTGATTTTTGCTGCTCATGTAGCGAGTCGATAACTGTGACAAATTCAAAGTCCATTTGTGTCTCACTCAGCACACACGTACACATCAATGTAGACATGTCACACTTCATGCTTGAAACAGTCCGATTGATTGTGCTGCTACTGGAGCCTCATGTTAGGGGTTTTAAGGTCATTTATTTCACCCTTGACAAATGAGAGAGCTGTCTTTTTTTTTTACACATTTAAATCCCTCTAGGGTAAATTCACCGCAGATCCGACGTATTGGGAAGATGTCAAAGTGAAAGAGATATGTAGCAACAGTGTTGCACCACCGGAGGTGGACGGGGTCATGCTTTGCTCAAGGGCACCTTGACAGTTGAAAGCAAGTGGACTAGAATCTTTCGAACCACTAGTTGCCTTTTTTTTTTTACATTTTTGTTCGCAGCAGGACTTTAAGCGATGACCCTCTGACTCCAAAGCCCAAACTCAAAGAGTCATCTTGTACATGTACGTGGATTGCTACTGTTATATGAATTAAAACAAGCTACAGAATAAATTGATTAAATAATAAACATACAATTGATGTAAACACCATCTCAAAAAGAACCTGTCTTAGTAAAGAACACTCAAATCTTACAGTTAATGTAATCAAATTCATCACTTTCACTCAACAGTGAACAAACAACATGGCCGACAAGTCATTGTTTATCATACCATCCACAGTCTTGGTTTCATGAAATAAAATGCACACATATCCAGAACCTTCCTCAACACATTCCTAATACAAGCAGGAACAAAACCGAATAAAAGTTAGTGTTTAGAATTGTGACACATTAAGAGATTTTTGTGCTTTTTAGATATGATTTGAATGAACTAATCATCCAACGAATCGCAGTATGCAAAATGGCGTCGGCTGCCGTGTATGTCAAAGAAGTAAACTCGGAGAAACGGCCAAGCGACCATCTTTGTGGCTCTCAATCAGGAAGTCGTGCTCAACACGTTGCTTCGAATAGATGACCATCAAAGGCCACGTCTGACGACGCAGAAGCAATCTGACGAGTCACACTTCTTGAGGTTTCATCCTTTACGAGCCACAATTATGATTTTGTTGTTGTTGTATTTTAGATATTTATTTCCTTTGTCTTTTGATTTGCATTATTTGTGTGTGTGTGTGTGCGTGCACGCAAGCGTATGTGTGCATTTACTGAATCAGCGCTTCCTGTTGGACTGTGGCATTAAAAGTGGTGTTGGTGTTTCTGAGGGACTGACATGAAAGAAGCTTGTACATCACACGGGCCTCTTCATATATGTGTGTACGTGTGTGTGTGTGTGTGTGTGTGTGTGTGTGAGGACTGTGATGCACTCAGAAGTTGTTGATTCAGCTAAATTTTTGATCTGAGGAGCTCTCTTTCCAAACTCAATCATTAATGAGACACACACGCACACACACACGGCAGTCTTGTGTACTTGGCACGACACAAAAAAAATCCGCAAAATGTAAATGATAAATACATAGTTAAATAAATACAGTGCATATAAAATACAAATGCTATTATACTAGTTTTATGCTATTTATTTTTTTAAATACAAGTTTAAAAAAATGTTGATCTCGGATTCAGTCTGCATTTGTAAATGTAAACAAAATACAGCCCTTGTATTCAAAATGTCTCATTATTAAACAGATTTTAAACAGTAATCTTAACTTTATATAATTCTCTCTCTCGCTCTGTCTCTCTGTCTCTGTCTCTCTGTCTCTGTCTCTCTGTCTCTCTGTCTCTGTCTCTCTCTCTCTCTCTCTCTCTCTCTCTCTCTCTCACTCTCTCTCTCGCTCTCTCTCTCGCTCTCTCTACTCATATTGGGCGCTACTCCAGGCAGATCATATGCGGTGCTGTTAAAGACTTTAATTCAGCCTGACAGGACATTCATCATTAGTCACACAGAGCTAAGTGTGTTGTACCACTCCGGGATTTTGTTTCTCCTCAAGTAGCGTGACTATTATCAGTGTAGGCATGGAGTAAGAAGGGGAAAGACCCAGAGGAAGGCAAGTTTGAAGATGGGGAAACAGACCATGGCTCAAAGTGTGAACATTTTTTCAAACAGTCTTTATATTTGACCAAGGTTTCATGAGGTCTGCCATGAGCTTTGAGTTCTATTTTCAAGGTCAATCAGTGTCGTGTGTACCTTTTAATTGTCCGACAGAGAATCATCACTGAATGTGATGTTTATCGTTATTGTCGGACACAGCCATTGCCTCCCTACCTACACCCACAGCTGGACATCAAGAACTAGGTCAGGATTTATAATTACAAAACATAACCTGTCGAGCATGATAGAAAGGTGACTATACTGTGTATCATTAATTGGCACAATTTACTTCATTACGCTGATTATCGCATTGATCAGTTTTCTCAAGAGTCCATCACTTGCAATTAATTTAGCAAAGCCATCCTTTAGAGTTGGCTCTACTTATTTGCCTCCTTTATTCCTCCTCCCTGCTGATTATCTAGCATATAATTCTCAATGACTATTAAATTTGAGCAACATATTCGACTGCCAATGTTGTGGAAAAACACACTCTCTCTAAAAAAAAAAGAAGAAGAAGCACTGATTAAACTAGCTATAAAGACACCAATAAGTGTGGATTTCATACCAGTGCTTAATATTTAACTAACTGGCAACCTCACAATCTTTCGGCCAATTTGCGGTCGACAATGTAAATGAGAAATAGTTCCCACCTCACCTACCTGGTTAATAAAAAACAAAACAAATAAATAAACAAATAAATAAATAAAAATGACTGGCATTGTCATATTGGCTAGCTTCGGAATATTTATCGGTTATCCAATCGTTACCAATTACAGGTTATATCAAAATTCTAAATGTGCGTTCGACACTCCATGAACTCTGCAATTGGTTCATCTTTTCAAAATGGTGGGACAGATCCAATTACACGAGGAATGGAAAATTATACAAAGGTTCGAGCTGGATGAGACACTTATCCAATAATGAATCTGTGCTTATTTTACAGTTCATGTTTCTCTGTCTTTGTCAGTCTGTCTCAAAGGCACAGTTCATAATTTGACTTAATGAGTCTCTCTGATAAATGCCCGCCATGCTCTGATGATGACCCCACCACAGGTAATGAGATTAATCTTGCGATACATAGAGATGTGTCAGGCGCTACAAAAGACGCATGCTTATTGGTTCACTAATCCACATGTACATTTCAATGTTTGGGGTGAAAAAAAAGTTTTTTTGTTTTTTTAACTATGTCTAGACAATTGCATCTGAATGAAGTAATATGCTATAGGGCAGAACAGAATGTCAAAGAAAGGTTCTTAGAAATGAATGTTGCCACTGTGTTGTTCTGCACGATTGCAAACTACACCCAATATAAAAACAAAACAGCATATCTTTGTGACCATGTCAACCAGAACTACAGAGTTTTATAATAAAATGTTTTTACATGTATATTTTTTTATCTAATGTAAAGCAAAACTATTATTACTTTTCAAATCCTCAAAACAATTGTATAGAATCAGAATCATCTTTATTGGTTAAGTATGTTAAAAGGAATTTGTCGCTGGTAGTTTGAGCCACTGTAGATTAAAATAATACTTAAAATATTTAAATTTTGAGGATCCGCTGTCCCGGTATCTTTATAGATTGTGGCGTTTTACCTAAGACAAAGTCATTGAGACTTTTAACAGATGAAAAGATCAAAACCCCAAAACTGCAAGAACTGAGTTGTGACCTTGGGAGACGAGCATTAGCAAGATCTTAAGATCAAGAACAACGCAAGGGAATATAGACATAGATGAATTGAAGTGCAAACTGACAATGTAAAGCAATGCATCTTGGGATAGCAAAAAAATACCCCCCCAATGCATTTCCCATCCAATTTATTCTACAAAAACATGTCCCTTACAAAAACATTACTCATACTGGGTGGACTTGGCTTGGAAAGCACTTACTTACTATGTACAAAAATCTCGACCAGAACCAATACCAAAAGACAAGCTATTGTTCTAAATTGTGGTAAATTGGTTTAATTTTAATAGACTTAGGAAGTGAGTGAGGAAAAGTGGACTTGTGTTTAAAAATAGAATAGAGTATTTGTGTAGCATCTAGTCTCAGTAACTTCCACATAGTGCTATTTAAAAAAAAAAAGCCAGCAAATAGAAAAAACAAATTGTGCAAATGAAGTAAGAGGACAACAACTTGAGATCTAATCATTTCACCGATTGCCTTTTCAAGGAAAATAAATGTGAGAAATTTGGATTTGTTATTGAAGAGAAGACATGAGTAATGCTAAAAATGTGCTACAAGTTGGGTGGCCGATATCAGTCCAATCCTCCCTCCAATCCATTAACCATCTTCACCATTATCCAATTACAAATCATTTGAAGAACCAGTGAGGGAAAACCCGCTGTGTAATACAACATTTAAAAAAACTGCTCACAATGACTGTCCTATCAAGGGAGAAATGGCTCTTCCTGGTTTCCTACAGAACTTCCGAGCAATCACAAATCTAAAGAGAGAGAAAAAAAAAACCCTGTAGGACAAAGTATCATAAATAAAGGCTCGACTTGTTGTTCAAAAGTCAGGCTTGTTATGAATGACTGTACTGGGACTTTGAGAGTCAACACTGAGGCGAGGAGGATGAGATTGATGGCCTCTTCAGAACACCATTCGCTGCCAAGCACAATAACCCAACAAACAATATCAACTGCATTAGCAATGACAACAGACGTCAGCAACAAGGACGTGGCTGTCACTGCTAACACGTGCCGCTAGCTAATTAAAACAAAAGTAAATCAGAGCTTATTGAATTGTAATTGTAGTTAATGACCTGAGTTGTTGATGCATTGTGCCTAATTGGGTTCTATTGCTGAGGTAATGAGAAAACTTGGATTACTTTGAGCTCGACATGTTGGTGAGGTAGCAGGTGTTTATTTGTGCAGGTGTCACATATAAAATCAAAACAAACATCTCGATCTTTTCTCTATGGATAAAGGACAGGGAGAGGAACTCACAGCTATTTAACTACACCCATGGTTCTTAACCTTGCTGGAGGTACTGAACCCCACCAGCTTGCGAATCTCACCGAACCCTTCTTTATTAAAAAATTAAATATATATATTTTTTATGACATCAATATCGGGTTTACTGGTGAACAGAATTTTCTAAAGATGTTCCCCCTGAGCATCAGATACAATGAAAACAGTAGAGACGCCAGAATTTAACCCTGTGGAACAACATACTTTCTGTTATACATGTGAATTCATATTGCATGTATTTGTCTGACTGTAACAAACCCATGTTCATTACATCTACTTTGTGTGGATCACTTTAATCATGCATCACTTTAATCATGTCACTTAAGAGAATGCTAATTTAGTCATTTGCACAAGAAAGAGATATTGCATATAGTTGTTTCTTAAATATTTATTGAACTGCAGATGCGTATTTAGACCATTTTTGGGGGTGCTTCAGCAATAAAAACCCCAATATATATATATATATATATATATATATATATATATATTTTTTTTTTATTATTTATTTATTTATTTTTATTCATGCAAATGGTGGCACCATCTAGGATGTGTATCTAAAAAAATGAAGATGGCATGAGTGAATTTGCTAGATATGGCCACTTTCAGGGGCTATCATAGGGCATTATGATCAAACAACTGAGCTCGTAACAACGGACAAAATTTACCATATTATTTTATTGTTCATTTTCTATAACTAAAACAAAGAGAAATATACAGGAAATAAAATAAAATGAGTCTATTGAATAAAGCGATGCAGAATGGCAAAGGAAATTGATAAAAGCAAATCCTAATTGATGTGTATGTTTGTGTGTGTCTGTGTGTTTGACTAGTCATGCAAGTGATTGGAATTAAAGTCAGATTATGTCCCCAGGATACAAAACCTGTCTTGGTTGTACGACCTGAATCTGCTAATGTGCAGGCATTTGCACACAAACGCTGATAGTCTTGACAGACGGGCACAACAAGCATGGATTAGCACCTAAGAGGAATTACAAGATTTTTTTCCCCTTAGTATGAAAGAACGCACAAGACGTTTTTTGGAAGACCTATAATGTTTGTCTGCTCATAACTTATATTTGGCTAAGAATAAAATGCATTCGTAAGATTGCCCATCCATCCATTTTCTTAACCGCTTTTCCTCACAAGGGTGGCGGGGGGCGCTGGAGCCTATCCCAGATGGCTTCGGGCAGTAGGCGGGGTACACCCTGAACTGTTTGCCAGCCAATCCCAGAGACAAACAACCATCCACACTCACAATCACACCTATGGACAATTTGGAGTGTTCAATTAACCTGCCATGCATGTCTTTGAAATGTGGGAGGAAACCGAAGCACCCGGAGAAAACCCACGCAAGCACGAGGAGAACATGCAAACTCCACCCAGGAAGGCCGAAGGCCGGACTCGATCTCACGTCCTCTGGACTTGGAGGCGGACGTGCTAACCAGTCGGCCACCGTGCCACTTGTAAGAATGCGTGCTGATGTAATTGAAATACATCTGAAAGTGTTTTAAACAGATAACACTTTTTTTTTTTTTTACAAATATATGTAATGTAATAAACACTTTCAAGTTTCAGTGTCAATCAAAACTGACCGTGGTCTTCTTTGTAAAGACATGTTCTATTTATTTCTGTGTAGTGTGTTAAACCTGCTATAGGCTACCCTATATTCATTTACACATAGGTGCAGAAGATTCTTCATTAATGTGAACTGAATCGGAGGTGATACCATATCCCAGGCAAAGTGATATTTTTGCTGATAACGCTGATTATCAAACCGCTGTGGGCCCTTGGGGAGAAAAATGTGACATCAAGGCTTACATCTAAGTCTCTGCACACCTTTGATAAAAGCTACCTGAACTATGATTCACTAATCGATATAGATGTGTAAAGATAAGATAAAAAGGGATTTTTACGACCTTCAAAAGGCAGATTAAAGAAGCAATCATGATATTCATGAATATGTAATAATAGAAAGTTTTTAAAGTTCACAGAAACTTGTATAAACACTTACATTTTGATGCTAACCATCAGTAAACTGAGACAAACCAAAAATCTTACAATTGCTTGTATCTAATAATATAAAGCTCATTAGCTGACTCCGCTGAACTCGCTACACTTGGCTGCACTTTCCTTGGTCTTGTCTTTTGCTGCAGGCATTATGAAACAAATACACACTGACAGAAATAGACGGCAAATATTGGCAAAGGAAACAACCGGGGAGCTGGCAACAAATCGGATGGGAGGGCTGGAGGGATAAAAATGGATCAATTGATGAGAACGACAACATTGCATGCTTTTAGCTATATATATATATATATATATATATATATATATATATATATATATATATATATACAACAAACCAGTGATATACAGTAGATATACAGTACATATATCAGTGGCGGGGAGTGATTTTCACACCTGGACCTTCAGTTGGGATTTAAGTGACCTACGAAAATACAATATACAAAATGTGATGAACATGCATTAAAAAATAGACATATGTAGTTCATATTTTACATATTTCAGGATGAATACCATTATCATTAAAACTCTTGATCTACCAATGCATTGAAAGCACCAGAGATGCTGATGGAGACTGTCTCTTGTCTTCTTGTAATTGGATTTAAATAGAGAGTTAAGGGTCTGCACTTTGAGAAGTTTGTGAAAGGTCACAGGTGGCAGGGCAAAACAATGTCACAGCTAATCTGTCCCTCAGCTGGGTCAGTTGAGGGAATAGATGCATCGAGTGTGTAAGTGCGTGACAGGGAGGTAACCTACAGTATAGAGTGATGTGAAAGCGTGTGGCCGGTAAGGGTCAAGCTCCTGGTTGAGGAAGGCAACAGAGGGAAGCAAGGGAGGAGAGGCAAAAAGAGATATTCTGACTCTTTCATTTATTAGAGGTGACCCTTGAAGAAGCGTCACTCTCCACAGACTATTAAGAGGCACTGAAGAGGAAAGTCACGCACACACACACCAAGAACTTCTTGCACACCCACACGTAGGTAGATACAGTGTGTCTATCTAGAATATTTTTGGTCGAACTCTAAATGGGACAACTTTTGATTCGAACTTCAAGGTGCACGTTTTTTCTTTTTCTTTTTATGACAAGTCCTCAGGGCGCATACCTTGCATTCTCTGGCTGATGTCAAACTTTGATCGTTACACCATTGCCTTAAGATTTGTTTTGGTCTGCGTGTTTGTCTCATTAGAAAGCGACTGCAATCTTGAGGAGGGCCGGAGTGATTTATCATACTAATGAACACTATCCTGAGGGGGGAAATACAACATTTTGGACGAGAGCAGGAGATAGTAAAAACACTGCGATAGACTGGAGGGAGATGTGAGAGAATATTAGAGGGAATAAATATGTGAGGGGAGCAGACACTGTTTACGTTATTTTAAGTCAAACCAAGGTGAACTGCAACAGTCAGAGCTGTAGCTCATGCACATTGACATTGCTCATTATTCCGTTGTCCTTACGGGACAAAACTGTTCAACTTTCACAAGTCATAAGCCATACTTTCATGTGAAAACAATTATTATATGAATTATTAACATTAAGGAAAATAAGATGAAGATGATGAGAGTGGAGTGCAAGGAGCAGTAGGTGCTTTATCTACTTCATTTGTTTTAGGAGTTGCAGTGAGTTGGGAAATGTAATCTTTTGGTGCAAAAATACAAAGTAACAACAGAGAGCAGGGCTGGATTCAGAAGACCTCAAAGAAAACACTTGACAGAGAAACCTCAGTTGAGAGAGCAGGGCTGGATGAGTGGGAGAAAGCTTGCATGGAAAAGCAGGAATAAGAATCCTCAACGTGCTTAGAAAAAACCCGACTAAAGAACCTCGGCGTACTGGCAAAACTGTCATTTAGTAACTCTTGCTAGGGCAGTGCACAATTCTATATGACAGAACAAAGGCGTATATGATAAAATAAGAGTGTCAAGACAAACTATTATACTATAAATATACTACTTTCAACGGCGGAGCCCAACCCAAGACACGCTTAAGACCGCCCCCTCATTTGAATAGCATTTCGACCTGACAGAGCGTCTGCAGCATGAAATAAATAAATGTGAGAGCAGAGTGTTTTTATTTATGGATTGATATATATATATATATATATATATGTAGTTTTTATTTCCATTTATATATATTTTTTGTATACAAATTTTTCTATCCATTTTTATTTTCACTTTTAATCATTTATTTATTAATGTAGTCATATTTGTTTTTAATTTTGGCAGTTTTGCTCCTCCATAAAGAAGAAGCATGGTCGGAAGGTGGCCGTCAAACGTGCGTCACTTGAGCAGGAGGAACATGACACGAGAGCAGTAGTCACTTTATCTACTTCACTAGGATTATCTACAAAAATAATATTATTCATAGGAGTTAATACTACTACTACTACGTGTCGTCCATTTGTCTCTGTAAAAGAGTGTGGGCATAAGTTCACCCATGATATGTTACATACAATGAGCCACACTGAGGGAGGAGAGAGAAAGTCTGGAATATTTAAATAAGAGCTATAGCCGACATAGAAAAGGAATGTGAGTTATGAAAAAATCAATTGCTGGCCTTGCTCTCACCTCAGATTGCACCAAGATTGGGGCTGGAATCTTGCAATGAGTCATTATGTGTGAAGTAGGCAGCGTAGCAAGTTTATGCTTAGAACTGACAGAAAAGACTGGTTGTCGCAGAGAAATCGACATTGAACGTAAATGTACCGGAACAACACAGGACATCTTTTGAATATACATTAACTGCGACACACGCAGGCACGTTTTTGTTCACGAGATTGCATAGTACAAGATGCAAATGCCCCAAAAATCGATTATCAATATTAGCATATTGAGCAGGAGGGGTCTTAGGCTGATATTACATTACACGGGCATCGTGCGGACTTGATTACTTTTATATTGTTTGGTTTCAAATAGGAGCACTTAAAAAAAGACAGGGAGAGTCACAACAGATCATGCAACCAAATACATGGTTGATCTGTGTCTCCAAAGATACAAGACTGGATCCTATCAAATAAATATACATCATTGGTGACATCAACAGTGACTGGATCTCAGGTAACAATCCAAATAGGACAAGGCCTTACAGTTTCGACTTTGTGCACATGAACTTCAGGCCATTGTTCCATCTGTTCACCTTAACATTCCCGCAAGCAATAACCTTCTCACCATTTTATCCATCTCTGACCCAATTCTTACTCCTTCAGCTTGTACTTTAACCCCCATTACCTTATTTGTCTCAGTATTTTACCTTTTTGGTCAAATTGTCAAAAATCCTCATATTATTTAGCCCCCTCCATTATTCCCATCATTTATCAGAGTGACAACCATTGAGAATTGTCTCAAAAGTCAAGTCAAAAATGTTCCTTACAATAACTTCTATGCACTTTTACTAGTTTGAACACAGCATTCTGATTAACATTGCGTTTGCGCTGCAAAAAACTAAAATCTTAAGTAAGATATAATTTCTTAAATTTAACCTAAATTCGCTTATTTTGATTTGACAAGTTATTTTTAATTACAATGAAAATGTTAGGCAAGATCATTGTGCTTATTTTAAGATACTTATTACTTAATTATCTTATTTGATCAAGCAGTCTTGGCATTGAGTGTTAACAGCCAGTTTTAAGTACTGTGAGGATTAAAACAAGCATTTCCTACATTTTAAGATGACAACTAACCAACATCAAAGGCCCTGAACTGGGGTTTCATGAGTTTTCTTATTTTACGATTTTGCATAATCTGGTAATAAGATAAATGGAAAAAAATTCATTTCGTTATATTTACTAAGCTCATTTTTCTTCTTTCAGTACCAGCTCAGTGGTCTAGTGGTAGAGTGCCAACCCTTAGACTTGAAGGTTGTGGGTTCAATTCCTGGCTAGTTCATGACAAAGAAAATGGGACCTGTTACCTCCCTGCTTGACACTCAAGCTAAATTATCCACGTGTAAAAAAAAACAAAAATACTCATGTATTTTAAGAAAATAGTTCTATTTATTACAGCTTGACAAAAGTCAACATTACTTGTTTTTAGTCTGAAAATACTATTTTCAAGACCGCAGTGGTTGATATGGGCCTAGTATTATTTTCTTATTTTTCAAAATCTTACAGGTAAATTTAAGTAAAATTTTCTTGTTCTGTTGGCAGATAATTTTGTTTATTTGAAGTCATAATTTTCTTATTTTGCAATATTTTTTTCATAAATTTTCTAGTCCTTTTTGCAGAGTGTAGAATATGAATTAAGTATATGAATGAATGACGTCGTCGTCGTCCTCTCCCCTCACTATAGCTTATTAATGACGCTAAATGAGGAAAACACTTTTGCACCTCCTCGTCGGCCCAAGCTGAGGCTGTCCAGCTCGCTTTGTGACAATTTCATCTTTCTCGCAACTGTTACTAAACTGCTTGGTGCAAATCCATTGCCCTGTGTGCCTAATCAGGAGCAAATGTGCTCCAAGCTGTCAAACTTTGTAGGTGTGTTTGCGCTGGTATATCATTAGAGCAATATCCTTGGGTGCAGAACTGCAGATGTGGAGCAATTTTTAGCGCTGTTAGCGGTAGTGATAGCAAAATGAAGCTTCATGAAGCATTTGCGATATTTTTTGACTCCTCTAGATGGTGCTCTTGGTTTAAAGATAAAGGCAAGTGCAATGAAAATGGATTACATTTGCATTGCATCTTTGAATCATGAGTGCCATCTAGAGGAGTCAAAAAATATCGCAAATGCTTCATGAAGCTTCATTTTGCCATCACTAGTTAGCGGACGCAGAGCATTCTTAGTGGTTTGGCCCAGAGTGTACAACAAAGCTTAATATTTGTATTTTTAGCTGACACAAAATGAAAATACTGGCTGCATTTCCAGCTTGAATACACACTTCTTACTTTCCTGAATAGTTTATTATATCGGTAGCTGCTTGATATGTAAATGCGAGTTGTCCACATGCTAAAAACATGACTTGACCGAAGCCTATTTAAACCACTTGGCTGATTTGCAAACCACTTGGCCACATTGCCGTCTGCATCACCAAAATGAACCATCGAAAATGGGTCAAATACAATTAAATGACAAAAAATATAAATAATCACTCTATTCTCCATTCTAAATACTGATATTTTGAAAACATTTGAAACAGGCTTGCATATGCAAATCAAATCAACTCACTCTGTTCTTTTTTTGTTTTGTTTTGTTTTGTTTTGTTTATGTACGTACCTCTGTCTGCATGAGATAGATGAGAACTGACTATGTTGTCTCCAGGTATCACAGATGGGAAAGAGGTGATGACTCTCCTAAATGGACAGCCGGCAGCATCCTTCATCCTGGCACTCATTTGCATTCAGGCTCATAACTTGTTTGTCTATTTGTGTGCTAGTGTGTGTCAACCATTGCAAAGGCGTGTGCATACAGGTTTCCTTGCGTGGTGTATATATACACTTATATATCTGGTATTATGTATGTGTAAATGTATGTGGTGGCAATTTAAATAAAATTGCTTGGATATTTTGTGGCAATTGCAATGTGCACACACTGTACACAAATACACACATACACACACGTCACATGGTGTCAGCTTGCAAATTGGTTTGTCTCCTTTGGGCTGACAGAGCTGACAAGCTCTTTATGAGAGACATAAACAAGGCAACCATCGCCCCTCCCAACTCTTTTTCTAGTCTTTTAGCATAAGCTAAAAACCTCCTTTTAAAATGAATGAACTTAATGTTACTCTACCAGGTACCACATGTGGGACTTGCGTTATTTGTTCTGATAAAATCTTCAAGTGGCAGGAGCCGTTTAAGCATGTAGATTAAAATATAGGTACAGTACATCTAACCACAAATGCTGAAGTAGACTTTAGAACTCCCTCAAGTTATAGCTAATCCTAAAAAGATTGTACCACTTGAGCCTTTTATGTGCAACTCTATCAAATGGATCCTGTTGGTTATGGCTACACTGGGCCCCAAATGCAGTCCATTCCTCACCAACTTTTAGATGGATTATTTGGTTGTGTAGTATTTTCATAACCCCGCTAATTAAAAAAACTAACGAATAAACAAATGATTAAACCATAATCAAAACTGCTAGACACAACTGCCTTATACAACATTCAAATTATACTTAAGATCAGTCAATACGCCAAACAAAGAGAATGAACTTGTTCAACTCAGATCTAAATGCAAGAAATTGTTACTGGCTTCCAAAAAAGCTGTTGGGGGATTTGACAGATTTATGGCAAAACCTACGTGTAATACAATAAGTCACTGTAACATTAAGTTGCCAACACTAGTCACAATAGTGACAAATATTACTCTAAAATGTCAACAGTGAAAGTATCCGTGTACAAATATGGTCAAGATTTGATGTATATGCTAGAATTTGTCAGTAACTTAATACATATTTTGATGTATATTTATATGCAGTACAGGGGTGAATAAATAAATACATAAATTAAATGTCATCTAGTTTTGAAAAAAACAAAAACATTTTACATTCTGGCCTTGGCATTTTTCATGATTTGATAGAACACTAAATACAACACTAAAGGCTACGCTTTTAGATGAGAATGTGTTGAAAATGTATGTGCACGTGTGTGCACCCATATGAGTGTGTGTCCGTCCCTCAATCCATCAGTAATGAACAGCCAGTTAATGATGGAGCCCTTGCTCCTTCCATTCCACCAGCCACCAAATAATTACCTTGTGTCTGAAGCCATTCTCCATCTGTACCACACTCCACAGCTTCATTTAGCTGCCATCTCTCTAAAAATCCAATTCTTTCTCTTCCCTCCACCCCCTTCACCTTACATTTAACTACACCTTCACTCCGACATCCATGTGGAAATAAGCCTCATTTGCTCAACCCTGTCTTGCTTTAAATTGGAGAGCATAATTGTCTCCAGGGTATTTTTTGATGATTTAGAAAGCCTTCTGATTGAATTTACCGTCTTCTGGTCTATGCACGTTTGCAATTGTGTGTCTTAGGCCACATGTGGACATAGTGTATTATACAAGACTTCCTTGAGGCACAGTACTGCACAGTATGTCTCTCGGGGTTTAAACATGAACTGAAAAAGGAAAAAACAGTATTGTGCAAAGGTTCTATAGGCCTTCTGCAGTGTTGTTGTATATTCAGATGTTCATAGTCATTTGGGCATAATAAAAGGGTAAATAATACCAGGAGCTAAGGGTTAGCAAAGGCATTAGCTATAGTTCCATTCCTCTGGGAGAGATGTATGTTCCCGCTACAGTATTGCTTTTAAAGGTTGTGCTAGCAAGATTTGAATCTAGCCTCACTTCACCACCCCAGTCCCTCTCCTTGCTTCCCTGACCAAAGCAACGCCCTTCATGAACCTGCACACACACACACAATATACACTGTATCCAAGATTATGTTAGCCAAGGCGGCCACACTGGAAACATGGCGTATTCATGGTCCAAATTTGACAAACACAAAATATTTCCCATTTTACGTTGTAATATTTAAAATGTACATTCAATTAATAGAGAGGTGATCAACTTACCTGACGACACAATGACAACGAAAAATTAACTGGTGGTTTTCTATGCCAAGCAATGTAACCACCGCATAAAAAAAAAAATCACCATTACATATGTTGCCTCTTGATTTCTCTCAAGGGTGGGCCAATTCTTAACTTCTGTTGCTAACTGTAGTTCAATAATCCAGCCACATTGGGTTACACCTTCCATCTCTACAGACTGTGATGTGTTTGTTTATTTACACAATCATAAAAAAATACAAATATGGCAGCAACATTTTTTTAATAAATACAACAAGTGAAGGCGAGGTAGAAACCCATTATGGGCTTATCAAAGACTAGAGAATAATAATAATAAACTAACATTTAGATAACAAAAATATACTACCGGTTAGGGTTTTGTGGTAGAGTCTGAGATGTGAAACCAATTGCAAGGAGGCACAGTGAACAGGTAGAGGGAATATGTAAACGTGGTGATTTATTGACAAGACCAAGTGGGCAGGAAAACCAAGACTAGACTGGACTTGACGTGACACGCACTTGCCTTAATGGGGAGTGACTTGGCTTGACTGGCTGTGGAATGGCTGAGGCTTGGCAGACAGAGCTGAAAAAGACTTGGCAGGGCTGAGAAGACTCAACCCACAACCTGCCACATGTAACACCAACAATGCCAATGCACCCTCACGGACTGAACAAAGACAGCAGACTTCATTCAGATTTCAAGACTTGCGTGTGTCCAAAAGAAGACGCTGAGGATGTTTAACGGCTGTAATGTATATGCCAAGTCTGGAGTGGCGCTGTAGTGCAGCCACGGAGAGTTAACGGAAAGAGTAGAAGAAGAATCAGCGACACTTAAAAAAAACTTTACTGCAATCTAGAAAACAAACATGGCCTTGCATGTATCAAAACATGAAAAAGACGAACACAGGAGAAGTGACAATGGCGGGTGATTCAAGTACAACACCGCTTGTTGAACGTGGGAATAAAGAAGCAAAAATGTTGCTGCATAAGCATAAGCAAGCTAAGTAGGCTGCACAAAAACGACTTCGACACGGCTATCCGCCATTGTTGTTGACAGACTGACTGTTCACGCGCAGTCACGCGAGAATTGGAGCATACGTCATCAATCTGCGACAATGCGTTGTCATCGAGCTGCGACCATTACGCCATCACTGGAGGAGTATCCTGGATATGGTGTCCAGACGGAAGCTTACGGGCGCGTTTTGAATTCTTTCCACTCTGGAGCCCGGTTTCAAAAGTGATCGGTTTCAAAAGTGATCGATTTCAAGTTCCGAAAATGCACCATCGTGTGGACAAACGGCCTAAACGGTAAGAAACTTTTGAAGATACATTGAAACTGGCTTTTGTGTGGACAGGGCCTAAATGCACCCAGACTGATTGACTCAACAAGACACACCTGGATGAGACACACGTGGGTGAGGGCATTGATTGGTTGACCACACGGGGAAGGGAAGACACAAACAGGAGGAGGTAGTTACAACTGACGAAACAAAGGGAGAGACAAGGCACACAAAACAAAACACTGATCACACAGACAAAAGACAAGAAGACCCCAAATCAAACAAAAAAAAATTAGCCCCACAGAACTGAAACATAACACTACCAATGCTATGTATAGCCTCAACAAACATATCTTCAACATAACTCAATTATTACTTTAGCAAACTAATTCCATAGCAGCACACATATTAAATACGGAATTTGATTAGCTACTTTTGTTGCGCCGTGAGAAGTTTAGAAATAATAATTACAAATTCGAGACATACATTAGGCTGATTTGTGAAAAGATTATTTTAATAATATTCTATTGTCAGGCCATACAGACAGTTAGCTATTATAAGTGGGGGTTTTTTAAGTCAACATAAAAATGTATTAATAATAAATAAATAATCAGAATGTTGTGTTTAGACTAGTGTGGGCACATACAACATATTATTCTAAAGAAAAATATGGGGTTGACTTCCACTTTAAAAACCGCAACTCCCTTTAGGTGTAATGAGAGATCACACAAAATATTTGCAGCTTAACTTATTGAAGCTATTTTATCCCCCATTTTCTTTTTTCAGTTTTGTATCTTTGCTGTTGTATTAAAATAAGAAAACAGAGGTACAATAGTTTTAGAATTTTTGTGTGTAATAAAAACCCTTATCATAAGCACACAGCTTTAGTGACAGTGTAAACAAACAAGTACTGAGCAGAACCATATTATAAATTATTATTATATTGAATTGGACTATTTACCAACATGAGAATCACCACACTTTTGCAAGCTCTGTTCACATGTTCCCACCTTCCGCAACGCACTCTTTAAAACAGTTTTCCCAGAAGCTGTTGAACTAACCCCCCCCCCCCCCAACCGTAATTTCCACTAATTACAACCCATTACTCGTCATTTGAAATCTCGACAAAATCCACAGGAGAGCTCATGCAGTTGTTCTGCCTTTGGCCTCACAAGCTGGTGGTGACTTATGATCGCAAAGAACCTATTAAATTTTGATAAGGGGGAGCTGTGTGAATCTTGTGACAGTGCCCTTATAGATTGAACACCACTGTCGCAGTGTAGTTAGCAACGCACTGAATGTGATATCACAGAAGAAAAGGGCTGCTCTTGCAATTATCTTTTCAGATCATGATCTTATATCAAAACACTGTTCTACTATGCCTACGCCCCTTAATTTGACCTTATATTATGCAAATACGTTCTTAGAATGCATCACAAAGAGATTGTCATTGAGATTCAATCATGTATTAATTAAATGGTGATTCACAGTGGATATAAATAAGGATAATTAAACAAAGAACATATTTTCATCTTCAGACTCATTACATCTCCAGAGAGTTTATGTTGAGTGGGTGGTAACAGGATGGGGGAATGAGATGTAAAGAGTGGAAATGAGTTTTAACAAAGTGTTGGCAATTCAAACAAAGCTTGCAAGAACCTATTCTGTTCGACAGGACGGGCAAACAGAAGGTGGCACTGGTGCTATGTTAACAGAGCGAGTGGGGGAACCAAGCTACTGATGCGGCGCTTTAACTGCTGTAATAATGCTCAGTTTAGAGGGCAATCAAAACATTCTTGGCTATTCGCTACGTTCAATGTATTCTTCCATATTGTCAGTGTAATAAATGTTGTATTAAAAATCTAAAAATTGCAAGCACCATACTTTGATACTTATAGTTACATCTATACTACTTATGAGCCTCCAAAGACTTTGTGTTGCTTTGTTTTTCCGGACTATTTCTTTATGTATAATAATGAAAATTAGCTGTAAAAATGATGACAACAGTAGTAAAGATCTCACAAGATGCTGAAGGAAACATTCTGTAACATGACACCCCCAGGTTGGGGCTCTGCAAAAAAAATAAAAAAATAAAAATAAATAAAATAAAACATTGCTTTCAGCTTCTTTCAATGTCACAAATTTAAATGACTATTTCATAGCTGCTGGTAGCATGTCTAAATTGTGGCGCAGGTGGTGTAACACAATTTTGGCAAATTTGATCAAGGTGCAAGCAGGCATGTTCTGGACTTTGCTGATATGTGTGGTGGATATCTTTGTATTTCATTCATAAATATAACAGTCTGCTTGAAATCAGTTCATTGAAAGCATTATTACTAGGGATGTTCATACCACAATTTTCCAGATCAATACCCGTACGAGTACTCAACTTTTGAGTAGTCATTAATACCAAGTATCAATATCATTAGTAATTTTTATAGATAAAAAAAACACACACATATATTTTTTAAAGAATGACCTACCGGTATATATCCCAATAGAACATTTTTCTTATCTATCCAATAGTAGGAGCTATACAAGGGTCAGTTTCTGCTTTCACCATGTAGACCATTGTTTTGAAATGCCAACAAAGGTTCTAGAACAAAGGTTCCACTCCATTACAGATTTTTTTTTTGAGGGATTGTGAATGATGGGAAATTTGTTACATTTGATTCTCCACAACCTACCCTCAAAATTATGCACAAAGGACACCCATGGAGGAGGTCCATATGTTTGATGTACAGTATGTGTATGTGTGAATGAATGTAGGCGGCACATTTTCAGATTTCTATTTCAGCACATGATTTATTGTGTGTGCTTCCTTGGATCTCTTTCTAAGCAACCATTTGTCCACAGTCTTGGGGATGTATTGATTGTTATGTACTGAAAGGGAGATTTTCACTCTCTTCTCCTTGATTCCAGTCGAATTACATCTTCTCATATAATTCTCTTTTCCAAGCAGGATTTTGTATTTGGAGCCGTGTCAATTGTCAGACCTTGTTAGTTTTCAAACAAATCAATTTTCTGTTGACAATGACATGGGATGGAATCAATTCAGCGTCAAAGGTCATCCAGTATGTTTCCATGCATTTTCTATGAGTTGAGGTCATAAAGTGCAGGCCCTTTACAAGGGCAGCTCAGGTCAGTTCACCTCCAAATCAGCCGGTTTCATTTCAGGTTGACAGCTCTGCAACTCAGCATGAACGTAATAGTTCCTCACCCACTGAAGGACAGATGGCTATAAATATTATTTGTGGTAGGGTTTTAAAAAGTCCCAAGATAGACACAAGAAAGGAAAGGAAGACAAGCTTATTTTCTTCATATCTTTTCAACTTTTTAATGCAATTGTGTTCATTTGCATCCTGATCTTTTTTAATTGACAATTCATATCACATGACTTGTAAATCTCTTTTAGTATCTTCATTCTCTCCAATTAGCATAAAAAACAATTACAATGATCATTGAAAACCAGTTGTTTTTTTAACATCTCACTGAAACCATCTGTCCTGCTGCCATGGCAACACAAGGTTGTCAAACATTGTGCTTTCAAAGTTTCATCTAACAATGCAACCAATCAACATGTTTCTTCCACAAAGGTTAGAGTTTGTGACCCGATAAACATACATCTCATCCCGGTTCTTTCTGTTGTACTACACCGTTCCATCATCGTCCCTGCGCCTTCATGCGATCTGAAATATATTATATGATTAGTAGTCGTTACACAGACATTTGGGTGTTAATAAATTAGAATGTAATCAACATATTCACTTCCTCACCACCATTGAGTGGGAACTGAACTCACACTGCTTACATGTCAAATTAGACTAGTGGGCCTACTACCTCTGAGGTCCAATTTAAAAGACGTCACATTATTAATAATAATAACCTTAATTTAATGAGCACCCTTTAAAATCAGTGTATAGTTACTCTAAAGGTCAGTCAACAGGTTTTCAAGAACGCTGGGGGACAATCTCAACAGGTTGAGGTGACGTCATTTCCTCTGCTCTGCTGCAGGCGCATGAATGACCTAAAAGCCCATCTGGCCTTCTCTAAAAGCTCTTTAATCAGACAGGATTTCCTTACTAAGTCTGAAAGTGAGCTATTTGGTGCAAGCAAATCTGAATATCTGAAGTCCTTTTAAAATTCGCAAATCCATTCCACAATAGTCAGTCTCATTTTTATAATCTTGTTTAAAGGTCCAACTTCCTAAAATGACAAATATACACCATTAAGGAAAGTCAAGTGTTAGGTGTAAACAAAACAGAAGTCGTGGCGGTTAAAGTGGTACATCTAAATTATTTATAGCTCACTGGCAAAGCTGAGGTCCAACTGGTAACCCTCTGATAAATACCAAATAAATAAGTGTTCCCTAAACAATGCGAACCTCTTCATTGAAGTCCATGTGACTAAAATGGTGCTCCATGGGACTGCTGTTTAGAAACAAGCTCCTTTTGTCTAATCCACTCCACAAAAGGATGTGTTTTATTTATCCCTTCATCCACATATCAGTTCAAAATTCCACTACTGGTTTCCCCAAGTTAATAAAATGTGTTCAAGAATGATGTCCAAGATGAAACATCGCAGGGGACTTCTAATGGAATGAACATCAGTGACAAGGCTGATGCTTGCACAACTGACACTCTGGCAGCAATGCCAGTACTTCGTTTCCCTTATCGGATTAATAAAATATCGTGCTAATAACGAGTTTCTTGTGAATATTTGAAAACATTTGCATTTCCAGTCAAAAGGCTGAAAACAGTACAACACAGTGGTTTCAAAAATCATTAAGAGACATGGATCTTACAACTTTTTATTTTTTAACCCAAGTGTATTTTGCGACAGAACAAAGTTGCACAACCGAATTATGTGAATGGTGGTTTGGCAAGGAGGACGCACAGCTTTTCTTTACAAAATTATGGAAACCGCTGTAAAATTCAGACTCCAAAACATGACTTCTTTCCCCAGCCTTCACCTCTGCACTCGGGTTGTTGTGGATTTTCCCAATTCCAGGAGCTTCATGTTCTTGTCTATTCTTAGCTTCTCATGACAGTTCATTTTTCAATAAGCTTGAGGTTTAACCATTAACTGTTCACAATTTCACATCAAATCTGCACACAATGAAACATTTGGATCGCTATTGTTAAATGAGGGACTTATGTTCATAGACAGAGCAGCTGTACTGGAGCGTTAAAACTGGAGTATTCTGATTTTCATGCCGATGTAAGCCTCGATGCGGTTGTTTGGGAATTTGGTTTGTCTCTCTGTGCCATGCAGGACATTCCGGCATACCGAGTGTTTTTCCTCTGACTTGTGCTTGGTGCACCAGTTTTACGCCTGCTGGAACAACGTTTAACTTTATATATATATATATATATATATAAAAAAAATTTCTGTATTATTAAAAGGTTCAATTTGTTGTTTTCATCTTAGAATATTCTGTGTTGTTTCACCGATATTGAAGCTGACATGGATGAGTTAATTACACAATCCAGTGGAGCTATGAGGAGCTTTAGTTAATTATGCTTTAATTGACAGAAAGTTCTTAATAAATCCTTCTTGGTATTAATGGACAGAGTGACACAGCTTGTTTGAATGGACACAAAAACAATGTAGTTAAATGTTAAATTTGTCTTAATTCTGGTAATTTTTAACAGTTTTGAGTGTCTTAATTCAAGCTCTTTGACACTGAGGTTATAGAATTGACGTTAAGGAAACTAAATGCTAAAAAAAAACATTCACTGTATTGTAGCTACTCAGTTTTGTAATTTCACACTAAATGGGTGTGTAGGTACACCAGAGTTCTAACTATTTATATACATAACATTTTCCATAATAATCTGTCGTCCTCGAGAAGGTTGAGGTAGGTTGGCCTACCCACAGCTTCCTGAGGAACTACACTCTAAAACTCATCAGAGATGTTTGTGGAAGAGGTGAAGTCAATGGAAATGCGAACCCCACCTCTTGACCTCCTCTCAATCAATGTAGTGGGTTGCGTGCTCAGTTCACGTAGGCCTTGTGACGTTTATCATAGTCTCCCTCGTCTTAGCAGTGTTGTTTCACTATTGTCTTATATGCTGTACTTTTCCATGTAGGCTGAGTCATCGTTGTCCTTGATTAATCATACAATGGTGGAGTTGTCAGCAAATTTTATGATTTTTATTTATTTTTTCTCTTTAGAGAGCTCAGTATTGTTAATTTGGTAATCTTACCGAATCGACATGTCATCATCATTGCTCTCTCTCTTTTTTATTCTTTTTTTTGTATGTGCGTGAGTATGTGCGTGTGCGGGTGCGCATATGTGCGTGCGTGTGAGTGTGTGCTCATTAATTCACCTAAAACTTATTAAAAATCCCATACCGTTCACCTAAACCGAATTCTTCAGAATCCCGCTAGAGTCGTGAAATTGTCAGGAGACCCGAGGAAGGATCAAAGAAAAGAAAGAAAAGTGAAATCCAGCAGCGACCAGACATCACCTACTACCCACCGGGTTACCAACCAGAATCTTTCACCAACCCCAGAAACATCTAAATTCCAACAAATTAGGGAGACCTCAAGAGACCAAAGGAAAGACTGAAAGAAAGGAAGGAAGGATAAATGAAGCAGAGTGAGATCCACATACATCAGCCGCCACCGATTCAACGACCAGAGGAAGAAGCAGATTGTGTTTGAATTTCGGTAGATGCTGGTGTGGTGGATCTGGCATGCATGAAAACCTCCACCAAAGAGGGGAGCCGTCGACTCAGGCCAGGACAGAGCAAGCTCAACCCCCCAGGCCGCGGCAGCGCCAAGGCACAACCCCCGGAGAGCAAACCAAGGAGCTCGGAGCGCCCCCACCCCAACACGCAAATTTGACGATTGTGCCGCTGGGTTGTATCATCCCGTGTGCTGAGGAAGGCCAGTAATCAGGTACACGTTTATCTTCTGAGGGCCAGGTGCTGATTGTTTACACTAGTTTGTGTGTATAACTGTTTTAAATGTTCATATTAAGATCGCAAACAACATTATTATGTAAATGCGTTGACAATTTTATTCAGTTTTCACAAAAGTTCATGATTGACTTTCCTTTAGCATTGATTTCGATGTGTAGCTGGTTTGGACGGAAGTGACATCACCATTAAGTCAAAAGTCACTCAATCGAAATCAGTCAAATAAAAGCAAATACATAAATTACAAACAACCACAAAATGCAAATGAGCAATTAATTGTTGATGAAACAAAATCTATCATTTATACACATCGCTTACACGGGTACAAAGTCATAGTAATCACCATATTTGACTTTTATGGGAAGAAAACACACAATAGGTAAAAACTAAAATTGTAGCTGTTATTCAAAGCACAATTATCAAATAAACTTAGTTTAAAAGTACTTTCTGAAAATCAAATTGTTTGTAGAAGCTGCTTTATCCAGTCACATTGTGTCTGAGGTTTGAAGTAAATCAACTTTTTGAGGCGGCAGAGTTAAGGCAGAAGCCTCAGCTACACTCTGAGAATTGATTGATGGCTTAGCATGAACACACACACAAACACACACTAGCTGCACACGCTCGGCTCTCACACAGAGATTCACCAACTCACACACATGTGCACCCGTATTAAACAGAAGTGGTTCAGCCAGAGGACAGCACAGTTGTTTGGGAAAGATGGCGAGAAAGAGATGGAGGGCAGGATTGAAACGAGTCAGAAAAGAAAGGAGGAAGAGCAGCTTTCCCCAAACGTTAAACACTTTCTGGCAAGGCAGACTAATGACGTATATTCCCCGCTTTATTTACCCCTGGCTTCTCAACTCTAGGATGTCCTTGGATCATCAGAATTCAGAAGGGAGTAAAGAAAGGTGAGATTTGAGAACTTCTGCATTCCATATGGACATGGAAGGAACAATGAAGGAATTGTGTGATCAGTGTGCACAATAAGATGTTAAAAATGCTTCAGCCTTTCTAGTTTTTCTAGGCTGAAGGTACTGTATGTTATTGTACATGTCATGCCAATACTGAAGTGGGAAGTGACTTGGCTTGACTGGCTGTGGAGTGGCTGAGGCTTGGCAGACAGAGCTGAGAAGACTTGGCTGAACTGAAAACACTTAACACACAACCTGCCACACGTAACACCAACAACGACAATGCACCCCCACGGACTAAACAAAGACAGCAGACTAAGGCCCCGTCCACTCGAAAGCCAGTTGCAATGTATCCTCACAAGTTTCTTACCGTTTTAAGCCGTTCGTCCACTTGACGGCGCGGTTTCGGAACTTGAAACCGATAACTTTTAAAACCGGGCTCCAGAGTGGAAAGATTTCAATACGCGCCCGTAAGCATCCGTCTGGAAACTTTATGCAGGATACTCCTCCATTGATGACATAATGGTCGCAGCTCAATGACGACGCATTGTCGCATCTTGATGACGTATGCGACAATTTTCATGTCAACGACAATGGCGGATAGCCGTGTCGTAGTCGTTTTGCGCAACTTCCTTAGCTTGCTTATGCTTTTTCAGCAAAATATTTTGCTTCTTTATTCCCACATTCAACAAGTGGTGTTGTACTTGAATCACCCGCCATTGTCACTTCTCCTGTGTTGTCTTTTTCATGTTGTTTCGATACATGCAAAGCCATGTTTGTTCTGTAGATTGCAATAACGTTTTTTTTTTTTAAAGTGTCCGTCTTCTTCGCTGATTCTTCTTCTACGCTTTCCGTTAACTTCCTGTGGCTGCGCTACAGCGCCACTCCAGACTTGGCATATACATTACAGCCGTTAGACACCCTCAGTGTCTTCTTTTGGGCACACGCAAGTCTTGAAATGTTTCTGTGTGTACGAGATTTGTTTGAGGAACAAAGTCGGCTTTGCTTCTGTCTGGATGGGGCCTAAAAACACCCACACTGATTGACTCAACAAGACACACCTGGACGAGACACAAGTGGGTGAGGGCACTGATTTGTTGACCACATGGGGAAGGGAAGACACACACAGGAGGAGGTGGTTACAACTGACGAGACAAGGGGAGAGACAAGGAACACAAAACAAAACACTGATCACACAGACAAAAGACAAGAAGACCCCAAATCAAAACCCAACCCCACAGAACCGAAACATAACAGTATCCCCCCACCGCCGGGCGAGGAGCAGAGGGCAGCGTCATGCTGTGTGCCGCCGGACGAGAAGTAGGAGGCGGAAGCAGGCTGTACGCCGCCGGGCGAGGACCAAAAGGCAACGGCAGGGCTTGCGCCGCCGGACCAGGAACATTGGCTTGAGCTTGATGTTCCGTGACTTTGGCTGCAACGGACGAGGTTCCGGAACTGGACTTGACGGGACTGGACTTAACAGAGCGTAACGTGACAGGAACGGACTTGCCTTAATGGGGAGTGACTTGGCTTGCTTTGGAGGCTTGGCTTACAGAGCTGAGAAAACTTGGCAAAGCTGAGAAGACTTGGCGGAACTGAGAACACTGATCACACAGACAAAAGACAAGAACACCCCCAATCACACAAAAACCCAACCTCACAGAACCGAAACATAACAGAAGGTCTCCAATTGAGGATGATGTAAAGTTGGCAACTGTGAAGTGAGCACTTGGCAACTGCCTTCCACTTTTGTCTTCCATCACCTTTGTGTCGGAGTCAAAGGGGTGCTTTTAAAAATATATTATTTCTTTAATGATTCAGAGTGATTGATGCCGCTTTGATATATTTATGTATGAAATATGATGATATCCACAACACACGTCCGCAGAGCTTCGAATGTCTGCCTGCGCCTTGATCAAATGCACCAAAATCACGTTACACCACCTGTGCCACAACTTTGACTTGACTTAGACCAACATCTATGTGGCCATGTTGGATGTGGCAGTATTTCCGTCAAAGCCGGACAGAAAAGGATGATGGTAATTTTTTTGACTTGACTTCTGCTTTATTAAATGAGATCAAGAAGTGTTGGTAATCATCATCACAAGTCTTTTAAATGGCGCTTGCATGTCTTTTTCACTTTTAAACCTCTACACTTCAATGTTAGGTGTCGAAGTGTTATTTAGAAATCTTCATCAAATTCAAAATTGTAGAACCTCAGAGGAGTTCAACTTCATAAATATACAGTTGAACCTTTAAAGTTGATTAACATAAATGTCAGCTCTCATTTTTTTTCACCAGAAACAAAAGAGAATCTATGAGCGGCAAAATGACAAGCAGAAAAGGAAAGTTAAGCCAAATGGAGAAAGAAGGCAGTTGCAGACAGCTAACAAGTTCTGATAAAAATTCTGAGGTGGATAAAGTGGATGTGAAGTTTGCATCAACCCCCCCCAATCTCCAAAGCTCTTTTATGCCTCAATTGTCTCTACCCCCGGGGGCTCTTATGATCTCTCACTGTTCGTTTCACCAGCCTCATGCCATTTTCCCTCCTTTTTTTCCACACCTCCTCTTCACCCAGCACCATCTCTTCTCTTCCCATACGACCAGGAGAGCTATCTTCTTTAGTCTGTTTGCATTGTGCAACACATGACACTCTCTCATCAGCAAGTAAATAGTAAATATGATATTGTTTTATAACTCTCATATGAATGATAAATCATTCAGAAGATCCATAATGAAAGAATAAATTTAGATTGAGAAAACTTTATATTTAATATTTTTAATCGCAGTAGTACGTAAGTGCGGAACTGTCAATGTTCAGTTACCATTTTTTACTTTACTCGCAAGTACGTTCAAACATACTCGCGAGTACGTTTGAATGCACTTGCAGGCTAAATGCTACAAACATAGCATATTTTCCCATAATGCCACAGGATACAATTTGAGCATGCACAAGTCAATCCCCGTTGCATTTCGGGGGAAAAAATGCCGAGCCTAAGTAATGCACAGCAGACATAATAATAAATCATAAAAGTTATAAATAAACAATGTTGCTTTAAAAAAACTTATTTTTTTCACTCGTGCATGTTCAAGTTTGTGGCATTATGTGAACATGTTTGTACTATTTAGCCTACAAGTACTAATACGTTCAAACGTACTCGCAAGCAAAAGTGAGCTTTCTGTCAATATTGACGGAAGGTCCATCAATCCATCAATGACGAACGGCCATTTTGTTGATGATTGCCGATTGATGGGAAACTTTGCAAAATTGATGAACTAATCCTTGCCCGAAGGTTGTTTTTGTCTGTTAATAAGTCGTCAATCGGTTAATAAGTTCATCAATCGATGATGGACGTCCCATTTTGCTGACGGATTGGCTGAATGATGGAGCATTGACAGATGACTTCGAATGATGGAAACAATGACGGACGCTCATTTTGCTGAGCAATGACGAATGATGGATTGATGATTACAATGCGGTTCGGCTTGAAATATTGCGATGATTGAAGGGTATCCCGACTGTTGACGATTGCGGAATGACAGATGAGGGATGTTCAAAATTCCTGGACACGCCCACTTCTGCTCACGAGTATGTTCAAACGTATTTGTGAATATGTTGGAACATGCTTGTGAGTATGTTTGAATACATTTGCAAGTCAATGCCTGTATCTGCAAAAGTGTTTGGCTGTGCAATGGCAGTTCCACGCACTTATTAAATTTGTGAGTTGTGTGTTTCATAGATTTTCTCTACAAAACATAACTGCGCAGAATACAGAAGAAAAATATTCTAATGTTTTTTTCAAATGAAATTTTCATGGCAGGGTCACACTAGGCATACATTTCTTTCAGCTGTGTTTTAGCCCCTGTACAATGAGCTCAAATCAAATCTGTTATAGAGGTTATTTTTATCAGTGGGGAATATCTGCAGTGCTATTTCATTCCGAGCAGAAGATAAGCAGCAAGGCGCCGACATGAAAGTCTGTCGGCTTGTGCGACGCGCCCGACTGTGGTAGTGAGTTGGGTTTTTAGAAGCGCTTCACTCTTCCTAATTGGTATCACACCTTCCTCCTGCTTGTCCGACTCTCATCAGGTAATCAATCGACAGTCCCTGGAAAAAGAAAGAAAGAAAAAGAATAGATTTCTGTATCCAGGCTCCAAAAGTGTTGCGCTCGCGGGTATCTCACTTTCTCGCACCTCTTCCTCCTCAGCCCCTGTGTTGCGTGCTAATCAAAGATGTGAGAGTGAGATCTTCAAGCCTAAATAGAAGGTTGAAAATGGATGGCTGCTATCTTCCTTTAGTGAAGCGAGTTTCCCTTCCTCCTGTTTTTATTGTAGTTTTCGTTGACATCTATCCAACATCCTACTAAAAAGAAATGAAAAAAGGATCACCGTTGGAGAGACTGAGCCATATGTGAGGATTTTTGGTGTTAGCACTTCAATTCAGCTTTGAAATGAACTAATATGAAAAAGGGAATTACTTAAATCTGCAAATCCATTGAATCTCTTATTATAGTAGCTGGAATCAGCTATATCCAGTTTTCGTTTTAGCGGTATGAGCAAACTCCTCACCTTTATTCTGTCATGCCGGAGGATTTGTGAAGATTCCATATTCACAGAGGACAAACAATATTTGGCACAAATTTGGCAGCTCTACAGGTGAAATGAAATCGTTCACTCCATCGTTCAGATTATTTGACAGCGTTTAACCACTGCCGTCCACATCCTAATTCGCTTATTAGGGCACAGTGTCAGCATTATTTGACTAATCTGCATCAACCGGCAAGCTACTTAAAGTGTGTTGCAATGCAAATGATGAAAAAGCCTGAAAACACAGCAGCTGATCAGAGACAAATACCTTGATGTAATCACATTTGATCGTATTTGGGGCTCATTTACCACCTATCAGTTTAGGATGATAAATGTAAAACATATTCATGAGCTTCTACCTGCTGCTGTAAACACCTGCAAGGGGCTAATGTGATGTGAAATATGTTTGCAGATGCACCAATGGTTTGTACAGAATAAATATGCAAGTCACATGTGTAGCAGAATGGATAATTATAAAAATAGAAAATTTAATGGGAACGATACATAAAAGGCCAGTGTTTACCTTTAAAAAAAAAAAAGAGTTCAAAACAAGATATCCAATGTGTGTGTGTGTGTGTGTGTGTGTTTTAAACAATTTTAACACAATACATTCTCATGATTATAATGCCACTGCTACTATTCCAGCCAATTCTAAAAATGCAGTTGCATTTAAATAAACAGATTTTTCCCAAGTGTGTTGTTACAGTTGGATTGAAGACAAAAGTCAAATAAAGACTTCATACATACTAGCATTCTTAACTGTCATAACTTTTAACAAAAAATTATGCACCGGTACTCTCCCTTGACTTTGATAACGAGGGAACGTGCAGAATGAGATTACTGTTATTGTGTTTACTGTCTCATTTAAGGACAAAGGTCAATATTCTCCCATCTTGGCCAGGAACAATAAAGTCAGGGGAGTGTTGTGACCATGACAGCAGGGTTAAGCGCTTTTCTTTCATGAGTGTGTCTCTATAATCATGACGTCCGTCCTTCCATCTGTCTGTCCATCCATCCATCCATTTTACGAACCGTTATATATGATAGCAAAAATATACATCCCCCCCAAAAATATACATTTGCTTATTAGAGCTCTGACTCACACCAAACTCTCCACTTGCCAGATATATTAACATTTGTGATATTGGAATTGATTCGATTTGGGTGCTTTCCCGGGAAAAAACACGTCGTAGTCCAACAGACAGAAAATCCAATTTTGGGCAAAACATTTGTAAAAAGTAGTGCTGTGAAAGTTAAAGCTTTAACTCAGGAGTTAAAGCTTTAACTTTCACAGCACTTTCACAGCACTAATCTCTTTATGTTGGAGGTAAAGCTTTAACTCAGGAGTTAAAGCTTTACCTCCAACATAAAGAGATTCAAAAAGGGAACAATAAAAAAAAAAGGTAAAGAATAACAGCCTACAACTTGCAAGAAAAGTAAAGCAAATTTAAAGAGACAATATTGGTAAGACCAAGTTTATTGTGTGTAATAAACATGATGCGGCAGGCTGTCCAATGAAGCCAAAAAAACTGCCTCGGCACATAATAATTAAATATAAATCATTGAGAATGACAGTGAGAGTATCTTTGGAAAATTTCAATTCCAAATTGTTTGACTTGAGAGGTTCCGTCATGTCGTTATCAACAAAGAAAACTGTAGACACGCATTATACTTATCCTGAGTTGCAGAAGAGAGTGGTATGTACTCAAATGCTATGACTGACACATGTTTTGTTTGGTCATATTTGTATGTATGCACAGTGCAATACACAGTCAGGGAAATGTTTTCAGAAACAATATGGTGGAAAATAAATAACCTAGTCTGCACAAGGCTGCTGGGCTCACTTGCAGAAGTGAGAGACCAAAAGAAGGCAATAATTCTCCTTATTTATAACTTGAGCTTGGACTTATAAGACTGAAAGATCCTTTCCAAGCTCACGGGGTAACTGTAAATATTGTCTCGAAATACATTTTAAAAAACATAAGATGTTTCCTGACATCTTAAAAAGTTTTGGTGACTGAAGGGAGTGTTTCATTTATTGTTTAGTTATTTAGAATTATAGTTTGTGTTTTGAGTTTGGTACAATAAGATACAAATAATATCCCAGCAAACATTTTCATAACAACTATAGCAGGGGTGGCCAAGTTCGGTCCGGAAGAGCCCCTATCCAGCCTGTTTTCCATGTCTCCCTCCTTCAGCGCAGCTGAATCTAATGATCAGCTCATCAGCAAGCTTCGCAAAAGCCTGATAACGATCCTGATCGTCAATCAGGTGTGTTAGTGGTGGGAAACATGGAAAACAGGCTGGATACGGGCTCTCGAGGACTGGACTTGGCCACCCCTGAACTATAGCATCTCTATAGGAATGGTCGAGTTGGCTTTAATACCAGAGGATTGAATTTCAAAGACTGTCAAAGTGAGATGATCAACCAGCATACGTCCTAGTGTTTGAGAAGAGGTGACGCTTGTGGCTGCTTCATCAAGATGACGCACCGACTGAAAATGAGGCATATTCTCCCGTGTGCTTCTCTGGCTTCACCCGTTCTCCCGTCTACTTAGTTCTGTCATTTGCACAACTTGCCTCCAATTCACCCCTCTAGGTGGAGAAACAGTGAAAAGTGGGCATTTACGCTCAAATGTGGCCAGTAAGCCCTACGCATTCTCCTACAGACTTAAGCACCTTTCCTTCTCTGCACTTTAGAGTGTTTGTTTTTAAGTTTAGAGCCCCATGAAAGTGATACATTGTATTTGCACGTTTTGATACACTTAACTGCCCGGTGACGTCACACTGACGGCTCACTCACCGACTTGCCGGCATGGATATACGCACACCGACTGCCCAACGGTCAGTAAGTTTACATTTAAAAAGCAAATAACGATGAGTCACATACTGGAAGTGAAAAAACCAAAACAAAAACTGTTGAGTGTTGACAGTAACCATAGAAGTCAGAGTGGCAAATACAAAATGAAACCAAATGAAGAAAGTAGCGCTATGCTGGAAACCGTTTGGGTTTAGAAACAGCAGGGAAAGGGTTGTATTGATTGGACTGACAGGGTGAGGACAATCATCTGGTGGGAGCTAACAACCACAATCAACAACAGCTGAGCTTTCCATAAATCATACAAGTTTCTGCGCTGTTCACATGGAAACCAAAACAACAGGTGGTGCCCAATTGAGGTAACAGATCAATTTTATTCAAATAAAATAATAATAATAATAATAATAATAATAATAATAGTTACGGTAATATAGAAATATTGGTACCATATGCATGGATTGATTTGGGCAGCCAAAAGGAGAAGTTTCCTTCCAAAGTGGTGCCCTTGAGCAAGGCAGATGGTCCCCAGTCCGCTCCCTTGACCCTACCTGGGTTTCCCACTGTATTGGAATGAATGCAGGCCAACTCTCTAAACAAAATGTATGTTCCAATCTGTGATCCCTCTTATTGTGAAGTGGAATTACTCATGAATACGGGTTTAACCCTAATCCTCATCCTAACACATGCCCACAAATACATTCTCATACACAGAGGCCAAAAGGCATGAAAAACCTTGCATCACCTCGAAACACATACCTCTGTAAAACACGCACGCATATAATAGCTATGCTATTTGAAGCCAATCTATTTGCCGTGATGGGCTTTTTTTAAGTGGTTACCATGGTGAAAATTAGCAAGCCAAACCGCCTGCGTTGATTACCCTTTCAGAGATATGGGGATACAAATAGCAGTGGTTAATCTTGTTTAGAGCACACAAATTCATTGTGACAGCTCAGCTGCTTCAAGCCTGCAGTCTGTCCCAGAGTCAATTGAACTGACTGATTGTAAGAGAGAGAAATAAAAAAGAAGAAGGCAACGACTATAAACCAAAAAATAAATAAATGGGGGAGGGTGTGTGTGCAAGGAAATACAATAAAAAAGCAAGTTTGGGACCTTGTTTAAATTGAATTTAAATGCTCTTCTGTATAGTCTGGAAGCAACCATATGAATTAAATTGTTTGTGTGGAAAGGAGAACCGGTGATTTGTATGCATATATATGACTTTGACCAAAATGTCTCATTTGGCTTTAGGGGAATTTTAGTAGTGCATTTTTCATAATCAGCCAATAAACATGCAGAGAGATATTGGATCAATTAAAACCCTTTCCAAGTACACAGCAAGGTGGACAAAATATTCAGCCACCTACAGTATTATGTATACTTAGGTTACCATACTGTTAGTGGCTTCACAGGCACTGTGCAGGTATATCTATTGCAGGACTTAAAGTTAATAAAAGGTCGGTATTCTTGAACAGCTTTTATATTATTTTTACAATACATGGGCCTGAATTTTTTTTGGGTTTTGTTGTTTTCAGATTTGAGTTCAGATTAATTTTGCCCCAATGAAAATACAACAAAATCCTTCTTGAGGTTGAATTTAATGTTAATTTCGTCAAGGAAAACTAAACTAACATAATTTCGTCAACACACATTTTTCACGGGACTAAAACTAGACTAGACTAGACTAAAACCCTCATTAATAAACAATAACTGGGACTAAATCAGTACGCATTTTCGTCGACAAATGAAGACCAGACGAAAATGTACTTCACTTAATAAAAACTGGACTCAAGTCTATGGACATTTTAGTTCATGAATAAAACAAGACGAAAATTGTATGATTTTGTACAGTGACACTGTCATGTGACAGACACATCCCCATTCAAATCTGCAGCTAGCAAGTGCAACATGCACAAACACTTGGGACAGACAGGAGGTGGATCCAAGGTGAAAGGTTAAAAAAAAGAAGTAAATTATAGTTATAACATAACATAATTCAACGGCTATAACGTTCCAACAATAATGTTAATCCAACCGCTAACTAATGCTGGCTAATTTACTAGCTTATATCATGGAGTCATAGTAGCCACTTGTTGACATACTGTATTAGGTGTGTATTTGTTTTTCATCAAAAAGATTTTATGTGAAATAATTTTTGATCCGAAATGTTCAACATTATCTATTGACAAAAAAATATACAGGGGTAAAATGATTGTCCTGACTAAAACTTGACTAAAACGTTGACAGCTTTTATTGACTCAAACTAGACAAATAAAAGTATGTTTTCTTGGACTAAAATAAAGACCAAAATGCTAGATTTATAGTTAACTAAAAATGATTGAATAAAAATGGGATGAGGTTGACTAACTATGACAAACACTAACAATTGTGATTGAAACTGGACTCAAACTGAGACTAAACTTAAAAAATGGCGGATAAAATAAACCAAAAGGAAGTGAGAGAGTTTATAAAATTTCACAGAACAAGATAAAAGTCAAACTGTAAAAGAAGATAAATAATGTCATACCATTCATTGTGTACAGACTCCAACATGCGGGATAGAAAATGGATGAAAATAACCTTCTAATGCCATGAATAAAATCCTTTTTTTATGTAATAAATATCTTGCATATCTGGCAGCGCATGTACAGAAGAGAGGTTAGCATGTCTGCCTCGCAGTTATGAGATTGACATCCTACTCAGTTGCAAAGTCTCTATGACGAGTTTGCCTGTTCTGATTTTGTTTATTTACATTTATGTGACTACTGATCAGTCCAGGTTGTTGTTCTGTTACTGTTTGTACCCAAACAAACTGCGCTCCATGTTAGATGGCATGTTCCAACAATACATGACATTTTAATGCAAACTATTTATTTACTTTACCATTTTGTCTTCATGAGTAAATTAGATTTCATCAAAAGTACGAGAAGCGAGGGGGAAAGAAACAACGTTCACTGCTACTTTAATAACCTGAAGATATAACATAAAAGAACATGTATTGGCTGACTTACGACTGTAATGATTCTTTAGGTCACAAGGGTTCATTCACTGGGGGACAAGTGTTTAAGTGTGTAAGTAATATAAAAGTTAAAGTGGATCCGGTGCCATTGCAAGGCAGCAAAGTGGATAGTTAATCAAAAAAAAAAGTGTCTTTGCAGAGTGCACCACAGGTATCCAAGCAGAAAAGAACACATAACAAAAAGACATCGCCAATATAACTCAGTCCTTTCCATGTCGAATGAAATAACTGAGGTGACAATCGTAATCAATAAAAAACCTTCCTTTATGTGATCCTTTGCAATGAGGCAGACTTTGCTGTAAAAGAGTCTTGCTCTGCTTTATGTCTGAAGAAGAAAATATTGCCGCCATTACCGTTTTGCACGCTTGTAACGTCAATGCCTGCCAAGTTTTTCTGCAATAGGTTTACGTTGTATCGATCGTATAGCTTTTTTTTTTTCAGTTTTGTCTGGTCGTGGATACAATTATTTTGATACAACTGCTTCAATGTAATGTTCAACCTTTTGCTTTTGTTCAATACAAGTGTAATTTTATACTCCTGGTATACACTGTAGTATATTTTCATACAACACATATACTATACTTTACATACAGTAATTTTGATATAAGCTGGAATTGAGGAGAGCTTTGTCTGGTAGTGGGAGGAGTCAACAAATGACAGGGGAATAGTGTGTTACATTCAAAAGACGGAATGCTTTAATAATATACATTTAATCCCTTTTGTGGGTGTTCTGAACATCAACATTAGGTTCATTCTTGAAATGAACAAAATCCACTAAAATGTTGGAATGCAGTACATTAATTACAACACTCTCAATCATAAGTGTAAAAGACAAGGTATTTTCATCACTTTGGGGAAAGATTTCCAAATCTACAAAGCAGCTCCAAACAAGCAGCGTAGCGAAATAATTCCACTTGTTTCCCCCAGAATAAAAAAGAAGCTCAAATAAAATGTCAATGACCTAAAAATAAAGTCAAAATCAAAATACTGTTAAAGAGTGGACGATCCAAGGATTGGATACAAAAATGAAAGCCATTAAAAGACCGTTTCAAATTTACTAAATCTCAATATATAATGTAATGTATAGTTCTGTCATGCTGGTTTACAGTACTTCCAATGTACCTAAAATTTTATTTCAGAAAAAGTTTTCCCATAATTTTACATGGAAGATAACACATGATACATTTCATATTTGCAAGATTGAGATTTGAAATCACACATTCAAGACGGTGTTCTTGTTCCAACGGTTTAATGTCTCTGCTCCTTGGAGTTCAGCCAATTATGATTTTTTTTTCATTGAAACAATAAGATAAGTTAACCATTGCACAATGACATTTAATTTGAAAACACCAGATGCATAATGGGAGGAATGACAGTAAAAAACCCGTTGTTTGTTGCTAAGCTTCTCTGGTAATTATCATTCTCGCCATTACCCATCACATCCTCATAGCTGCATGATATTTCCCTTTGCATCTGCTAGTTAGTTTAATATGTGGACTTAATTCATATCTAATTTGCATCGATCATATTGTACTGAGGAGAGAGTAATTCCCATTTTCTGTCCTGTACTGTTATCACATATTTTCTCAAGGCAACACAGGTAACCTTCTGTTCGAAAGCCATTGGAAAAATTCTCAATCAGCTCAAGTTAGTTTTTTTCCACTTAAATGGACACGGTTAGAAATTTGCTTTTGCGCCGTTGTGGGAGTAACAGACACACCCGGTTCACCTTTCAATTATGCGCAGAGGGGGTGCGTGCTACATTGCTGAAGCAAAACAAAGTCACTTGCTGAAGTCCATGCGGGAGCTCAGCATGAACTAAAAGAAGATCTTTACAAGTGATGCGAGGC
Source organism: Leptonotus elevatus (assembly GCF_054856555.1). Lineage (NCBI taxonomy): Eukaryota > Metazoa > Chordata > Actinopteri > Syngnathiformes > Syngnathidae > Leptonotus > Leptonotus elevatus. The sequence goes on from NC_141245.1 coordinate 12,052,931, forward strand.
TGGCCATCATGAGGTGTCACACTTAGAGGCCGCTTTCCACTCCTGAATGGCTTTTTTCCTTCAGAATATCAAAATGTTTTTGTTTATTTATTTATGTATTTATTTATTTTTTGTTTGTTTATTTTTATTTATTTATTTATTTATTTTTTTTTTTGGGGGGGGGGGGTATTTTTTCCATGAAAATCATATCATTAATTTTTATCAACGTTTTTTATGAAGAATATTTGGTGTTTGTTAAAAAAAAAGTTAATTTTTTTATTTTTTGTACTCAAGGGGCGGCATTTGGCCCATGGGCCACCAGTTGACCATGCTTGGCATAGAATATTATTATATGTAGTATATTGTGCACATATGCACATGCTGGCACTGGTGTTAATTTACAATAATTTGACTATTTGTAGCTGTAAAGAGTCTCAATAACGTTGAGGAGAATGACTGACAAAGTCATTTCTGTTTTAATAAGGACCACCATCAAATTACTAGAGACAAATTGCGCTCGCTCGCATTTCTTCGACAGAATTAATTCAAATAGTAAAACATCAATTAAAATTATACATTCAATCTGTACAAGGTCAAGTTACCCGGAGAGGTTCATTAATTATCATAAACGAACAATTAAACTCAACAAAAGTTTTTAATGTTGAAAATGAATTAAAAACTGTCTCCATTTACAGAGGAAAATACACATCGAATAGTGGTATGCTTTTAGATAACAGTAATATTTACACTAAAAATTAGAAATGTATGATTTAATTCACTCATTATTTCAGTTATTTACTGCTAAAGCCTCAAGCTCTGGTTATACAGATTGCTTCTAATGACGCAGACAAGCAAACATTTCCTCTGAGGAGTAACTTTGTCCCGTCTTTACCCGAAACCTCTTGTGGCCCAATCAAGCAGCAGGCCTTTGAAGTGGAAGTGACTGGAGGCCTATGTGTGTGTGTGTGTGTGCGTGTGTGTGTATTTCAGGTATATTTCACATGGTGGGGACATATATCTCTTGATACTCTATCACTCTCCAAACAAGCATGGAAAGGTAGCACAAATTGAAACAACAAAAATTACTCCCTACAGTGGTTTTATCCCACAATATATCTTTGTTGCATCTTTTTTAAGAGTGTGAGAAAATTCATTTGAAAATAAAATCAATGGACTCATCCTTCTGCTGAATGAATGTGATGAGCGGCAGCCCGTTTGCCAAGTGTGTCAAATAACCTGACACTGCAGACAGCTTGTTTAAAACGGACTTACATTTAGTATGGATGTCCTACGCTCATCACATCACCATGCACACGCTTAATCCAGAACTCCTATAGATCTGTGCTTTGCGAGAGAAGTGCGCGTACGTCATTCAAGTCACCCGCTAGCCCGATGCTAGCCGACCGCGTGTACAACACAGCTCTTGAGTTAAGAAAATGAAATGAAAACGCTACCTTGCTGTCCTGACTCAAAGCTTCAAAAAAGACCACGGTCAGACTCTGTGGTGAATTCGCTGGCTGATACAGCACGGCAGTAAAAATAACCTGGGCTGCTCATGCTGTAGCGAGAAATGAAGCCGGCGGCGGCCATCTTGAGTTGCCACACCTACAGTAAGATAAAAAAAAATTGCTATTCCGCTGCATGCTTTTTACCTTATTTTCTTCCTCTACAACGAAAATACCAGTGTGTGGCGTACAGTTGAACCAATAAGTATAAAATAAGTGTGGAAGAAGCTCTAAATGCAGATTTCATCAGTAAAAACTTTTCTCACATAAGGTATTCTTCCGAGTGCTACTCAAATATTGTTCTGCATCATCAGAACCAGTTATCAGAAACATCAACAATAAAATGAAAGCAAAGTACACAAGGAAAAACAATCGCTGTGAAATGTAAACCTTACTTCTAAAAGTCACAATTCACGATACTGAGATAATACTCAACAATGAAGTTCGTTCTTTGCTAGGCGCTCATTATCCCATACAGGGATCCTGGCGATACTGTTTTTGAGAGGACCACAAAAAAAAAGAAAAAAAGAAGAAGATATATATATATATATATATATATATATATATATATATATATATATATATATATATAGATAGATAGATAGATAGATAGATAGATAGATAGATAGATAGATAGATAGATAGATAGATATAAAGTATATGCTATACTTTAGCAGGCCAAGATCATATTTTGTATCCCACTAAATGTTTGATCACTTGGAATATTAATAAACCTCAGTTCACTTTTGTAGTGCGATTTTTAAAAACATTTTATTTGTTATACGTATTATAATCCCTCCAAAGATCATTCACCAATAAAATATCAATGCAATTGGCAGAAATAGAAAGCCCCCAAATAAAATGTTTCCTATTGGGTCCAATAGAGGCATGGGCCGACACTGGTTAAGAATGTTAAAAAGCACGAGAAGCTTAAAGCGTAAAGCCACCTGCCTTCAGCAAGATTTTCTCTCATCATGTGTGTGTTCAATCTGCTTTAAAAATGCCGTAATCAGGATAAAACATTCTGAAGGGACCCGTGACAATATGATGCTTGATGGACATGTGGCTTAAAGAGACTATACTTACTTGCTTTAAGTGAGAATGAGTCATCAGGAAATTAATTATAAAAAAATATATATATATTCTTCATTAAAATGCTTTTACTGTCAACAAAATCATGTTGCATTGAGTTCAAGCGTCTTTATTCTTGCCATTATGAAATCACAGAAATCCCCAATTCCTTTTCATTTATCCAATTATTATTCATGAACTTGTTATTAATGGTGGATTTTCTATCCCAACTGAGCTGGAAACAACATCAATGGGTCTAATTTTATTTTAGTATAACAGCACACGTAATTTAAGAGATTTGTCTCTTACAGATGTTGTGACACATTGTTTGCACCCAAAAATCCTTGCTGAAGGTAATTTAACATGTATAATGATCAGGTAGTAGATAGCCTGCTGCTGTGACGGAAATCCCTGAGGTGGTGAATGTTTGTTCATTTTCTTGCTATTAATTTTTTACTTTTCTTTAATCTATTCTCTAAGGCCAACTGGATGTGTGTGTTTATTTGTCTGTAAGAAGCCTGCCTCTCTCTCTCTCTCTCTCTCTCTCTCTCTCTCTCTCTCTCTCTCTCTCTCTCTCTCTCTCTCTCTCTCTCTCTCGATTGGTGGATATGTAAGTTATTCGTTTCTTTATTCTGTATCCTTTTTTTTTTGTCTTTGCTTACTTTTCTCTTGGAGAAGACAATAGTGCACGACGCTACTCGCTAATCAGCAATGTTGAGATTAACTCTGTGGAAAACTAAGCAAAAAAAAGAAGAAAGATTGTTCTGTGTGGACTTGGAAAACAATCCTCCCTTTCCTTGTTGCTTGGTCAAATTGAAACAAGAGGGAGAGTGTAACAAAGGAGAAACGTCCCTTTGTTGGGATTAGGTGAAAAGAGAAAGCCTCTAGTCTTTGAGGCACTGGGCGCATGTTTCCCTGACTAATTTAATAATGTGCCTGTGAGACTTCTAGTGTTTTTGTTTCCACTTTGTGTTGGGCGTTGAAGTGTTTTTGAAGTGCAATGTCATATTTTTGAAACATCTTAGTCTTGCTGATATGTCTGTATCTTTCATGATAGCAAGAGACAAAAAAATAATCTCTATTATCCTGAATGTGGTTAACAATTTTGTCTATTACCAATGTCATGCTGTTGTTAATTTTTTAATTACAGATAGTTAGCAAAATCTACTGAGGCCAAGATAATGTAATACATTTTGGTGCTGATCCAAATAAAGTACCCTTTGTTTTCTGATCATTATTTTACTTGTGCTTTATTTATCTGTGAATAATGCACAAATCTTAATGATACTATTTAAAGAGATTTGATATTTCATGAGGGCCTAAACAGAACTATGAGAAAGCAGTTTTTACAATAATTTTGTTTGTTTTCATTTGTATAGAAACATTGCAGTTTCAGAGAATGGATGGATATTATTCATCACATTTTTACCAGACATGTTCTTGTGAGAACTTTGAGGGATTCTTTTTTTTTAATTAAAACTTGGGCTGTGTAATTAGCATGTATTATTTACTGATGCCTTTCACGATGTAATGTGCCCCCTAACCAATGCTGAGAGAAACGTCGACTTGTTATCACGCGTTTGGGGAACTTCATTTCAGGCCAGCCAAAAACGAATGCTGACCTCATCATTGTGTGGAGAAGTAAATGGCTCGGGGAACCATGAGTGGAGACACAAGATGAGACAGTTTTGTATCTAGAGGCCCCTGTGGACTTTTTGGAGTGAATCCTACTGCATAACAAAACATGATGAAATCGCAGAGTATACCAGACAAGCAGGCAAATGAGTCAGTTCGTCTCTATCACTGTTTCCTGATGACACTAAAGGCAAAGCGCTGTCTGAGTATGGCAACGGCAAAATGGCAAATGCAGAGTGTGAACAAAACATGTTAATTATCTCCCAGCAGTCCTTAACAAAAGATTGACCTCAATCTGTCTTATGCATGTGTAAATATGATATGCCATGGAAAGTATATGTGCTTCTGTGTGCCACAATGCATATGTATATTCTGTGTGGGTGTATGCCAGCTAATAAATTATACAAAATGCATGTGAGAGTCTTTCAGTGATGTGGTAAATGTGTTTTACGTAATATGTGCAATTCTTACCTATGTTAACGTAATCTCTATATTTGTTTGCATTTAAAGTAATTACGTATCGGTATTTGTCTTTCCTTAGTTAAAAAACAATCATCCATCTATTCTCTATAAAGATTGTCATCATTAGGGTGGTGGATCAGAATCAGAATCTGATTCATGGTGTGTAAAACACACACAAGGAATTTGTCTTCACAGTCACAACCCGTGCGAGAAACACGAAAAATACCAACAGAGGCAGACAGGACGGGAAGCCTGGCGATTCCTTAGATGGGAAAAATGGACACATGAGGAAGAGAGCACAGTATGGACCTGGAAAATTTTTAGAAGACTTGCATGTAAGAGCGTGTGGTGTTTTTCAGGGGTAACTACGCTTGGTGGTCCCTCATTGTAACATTGGAAATGAAAAACTCAGCTGATGTTCAGTCTGACTACATTTCCCATGATTGTTAGACAGGGAAGCAGGAAGTCGATTCTAGTTCCGGTATGACGTAAACGTGAATGTAAAAGTGAGGAAGGAATTTAACAGTTGAATTCCATTTTAATTGGTTGGCTTGCTGACTAAACTAAAAAAAAAAAAACTGTCCCGTTTAAACCGAGACATCTGGTCACCCTGCACCCCAGCTGCTTGAGGCAGCTGGGGTCAAAGTGGCATGTTGTGTTTTATATAAGATATTTTTTGTGAGTATTTTAGCAATGCATCTTGATGAAGGCTGAGTGTCCACATGTACGACACATGCATGCATATGAGCAACTGTGTAGGAATTGAAAAGCTCAGCACGCTAATGCACAGTCGCACTCTTCATCCTGACCCAGTGAGCTTGTTGAACTGTGTGATGTGAATATGTTATGACACTCTGCAGGCATGCAAAATTAAACATGGACTCTCACAGGAGGGACCATACATAGTTAAGCTGTGATTTTCACTGCTTCATATACGTCCAGATGTGAAGGGCTGCTGCTTAGGACACGCTCATACACACACATCTATGCAAAGTTTGATCATCCTGGAAAAAGTACTGAGTTTGCATTATGTACTGTTTGCTTCTTACTTACATACTAAACAGCCTGTCTGGTTTCTTCACAAGTTGTATTTTTTTTAGTGATCCCTGTCTGTTGACTGTTTTCTACTTTATCTTCATGTAGTGTCCTTAAGTCACATCAAATAATTATTTAGTTGAAAGTTAAATGGTAAATGGGCTTTAACTTGTGTGACACTGGTGGTTTTAGACCTTCAAGGTATGCAAAGTACTTTAACGCTGTCTCCTTGTTTACATCCTGATGACTCAGCAGGAGCAAGCGGCGGTTCAACACCTTGTTCAAGGACATTCTGACACGGTCACACTCGCAATATTTCAGAATCAAACCCAATATCTTCAGTTTGGGGGAAGACCACTTTACCACCTAAGCATGTAGCGTAGAATTGGGGTGGTCGAATGCAGTGTGTTCCAGGTTTCATATATTCGCTGATTTTATTACTATATTTAAAACAATTTAAAATATTGTGTAATACCTTTTTTTGCGGTACCATCACCCATTTATTGTGGAAAACACCCACTGGCGGTTTATCCATACTTTTTCAAGAATTTTTGTGGGTTTTAAAAACCGAAATAAATGTTTTTCAACACATTTATTCTTAATGGGTGCCAATTATACACATATTTTTGCTATTCACAAATAGTGGGGTTCTACTCTGTATAATGTGGTCTCTCTGAGCCACCGTAGTGTGCGTGCTCCAGCGTGCTTCTAATGCTAATCTTTGACCACTAGATGGCGCTAAGGACTACACACTGGGTCTTTAAGAGAAGACAGAAGAAGAGGATGACAAAAAAGAAAAAGGCAGCGGCTATGATAAAGAAACAACGGGTGTCATGGGAACTAACTTTCACTTTGTACAACAAGAAGGATTTAAAAGGTGCATACATTCACCAGGATTGTATTTTTGGCTACTATGCGACATGGGATACTAGTTAAGATAAGCTGTTGTAAAACAAACTAACAAAAACATTAAAGTAGTTATTAGCCAACGTTCTGTCATCCTCGTCTGCTGCTGTCTCCGCTCACATTAATTTATGAATGCAACCTGCTGCTCTGTATTTATTCTTTATTTTGCATTTTAAAAGTTACATTTATTGGATTAATTATAACAAGTGTTTAGAAGGGTGGGAACCGTGTGGGGTTCGTTCGTAATGGCTTAATAGAGGCGTAAATCCCCCTGCAAAAACAACAACAACAAAAAAGTCAATCTCTACTTCGCGGAAATTCACCTCTTGCGGGGGTAGGGCTTGGAACGTAACAAAATTGCTTGCATTTCATTACACCCCAAGCCTTGTTATGGCATAGCATCTCTGAGTCCGCACTGACCGGACACTTTGCTGGGGATGACCACCATAGACTTTTGAGGTTCTTGCTGTACATGATTATCTTGCAAGGATAAGAAAAACTATTTTTTTTAAAGTTTTTTTTAAAGTCAATTTATGTAAAAGTTACATAAATTGTGTAAGAGTTCCGAAATCAAGACAAACTTTCTATTTTGCTTGTCGCCCAACAAAACAACAACAAATGCAATTGAAGGATGACTCATATTTTTCTTCATAGGTGAAAAGGTCCTGGGTGAAAGTACAAAGAAATCCTAACAAGCAGCTCCAGTCACAAATAACATATCACAAGTGTTCTTACACAGCACAATTCAAGAGGACTTTGTCAAAGCCGAACAACAACCATGTTTCTGAAGAGTCCTTGACCAAGACACTATTTCCCTGCCATCTTTATGAGCGCCGCACTTCGCTTCACTCAGCTTTGACCTCCTGTGTGGGGACGAGCGTGACAATTTTGCAGTTCTAATTAATGGAGTCTTCCATTTTTATTAAGGAGTGCTGCTCGATGTCTAATTCAAATTGCTATGCGGAAACAAAACATTCACCAACAGTACATTTGGTGAAGAACTACATTTAAGGGTGTTGCTAATATTTCAGACACCTCTAATGCCTATATTTTACATACCCAATAACATATTGCAAGCATATTCCAATCAAATAAGATTTCTCTCTATGAAGTACTTTTGTAAAACATTTCCCTCCTCAAGGTTGCTCTTGTTCTAGTTCTCTTTCTTGGAAAAAAACAACTATGCACTAATCTTGTGTTCCTCGCCACTTATTATAGCTAAACATGAATGACAGCATGAAAGCATTTTGCTTTTGAAATATGCACACTTCCTTTCCCAGGTTAACATGCACACACATAGGCCTCTGCGTCAAAAGTCAAATGCAATCCTCAGATGTTCAAGTTGTTGAATTTTTTAAAAGTTGTGAGACATAGAAAACCCACTGTCTGGTGTCTGAATAACAAAATCTGACTGTTAACTCGCCATGTGTGTGTGTGCGTGTGTGAGTGTGTGTGTGAGAGAGAGAATGTGAGAGGACTATACAAATTGGATGAAAGATAGAAGAGATGGAAAGAGAAATGCGAGAAATAAGCACATGTGAGAAACAAGTTCTACTTGCGCTCTACGACTCAGTGACAGGTTGAACTTTTTCTCACCTGTGATGTGTTTCGCTCCCCATGAAAGTAGACAAGCCAAAGCAACTGTCTGACCTATTTGAGGAAGAAGGAAGTCAGGCCAGCGGCAAAAAACGTATACAAATGTCAAACGTTTTAGCCTCTGAATGTCCCTTGAACCTAACAAGGATGTGACAGTCAGAAATTACATGGATTTGATCCAAAATTGAGTATCAAAACACAAATCATTTATAGGAAATGTAGAAAACATATATTGACTGATATTTTCCTCTCGGTTTAGGAATGTACGGTGTAGTCTTCAGCTCATCAGACATCTTCACCATTAAGGCGAACCAATACAAGAGCTGAATCAAACAAACTGCTTATATGATAATAATGCTCATTTTTCATCGACACTCCCACGGAAAGATTAGTTTAGTAAATATTTGTTATTGTGGTTGTAGTGTATCCTATTGTAAAATTTTAGCACATCATACTGAGAGTCATGTCATGTACATCTACTTCTTCTTCTTTTCCTTTCGGCTTTTCCCTTCAGGGGTCGCCACAGCGACTCAGTTGTCTCCATCTAACCCGGTCCTCTGCATCTTCTGCTCTCACACCAACTACTTTCATGTCCTCTTTAACTACATCCATAAACCTCCTCTTTGGTTTTCCTCTAGACCTCCTGCCTGGCATTTGGAAACTCAGCATCCTTCTGCCAATATACTCACTATCTCTACTCTGGACATGTCCAAACCATCTCAGTCTGGCCTCTCTGACTTTATCTCCAAAGCCTCTAACATGTGCTGTCCCTTTGATGTACTCATTCCTGATTCTACCCATCCTGGTCACTCCCAAAGAGAACCTCAGCATCTTCATCTCTGCTACCTCTAGCCCTGCCTGTCTTTTCCTCAGTGGCACTGTCTCCCGACCAAACAACTTTGCCGGACTCACCACTGTTTTATTAACCTTTTCTTTATGTTTGAGCTGAAACTCTTCTACCACACGTCACATCTGACACTTTTCTCCACCCGTTCAAGCCTGCCTGCACACGCTTCTTCACTTCTTTTCCACACTCTCCATTGCTCTAGACTGTTGAGCCTAAATACTTAAACCCCTCCACCTTCTTGGTCTCTTCTCCCTGTAACTTCACTCTTCCACTTGGGTCCCTCCCATTCACACACATACTCCGTCTTGCTACGGCTAACCTTCATTTCCCTCTAAATTCCAGGGCAAACTTCCACGCCTCTAGGTTCTCCACCTTTTCCCTGCTCTCACTACAGATCACAATGTCATCAGCAAACATCATAGTCCATGGAAATTCCTGTCCAACCTCGTCTGTCATCCTATCCATTATCACAGCGAACAAGAAGGTTGCTCAGATCTGATCCCTGATGTAGTCCCACCTCCACTTTGAACTCCTCCGTCACACCTACAGCACACCTCACAACTGTCTTACAGTCCTCATACATGTCCTGCACCGCTTGTACATACTTCTCTGCCACTCCAGACTTCCTCATACAAAACCACAGTTCCTCTTTTGGCACCCTGTCATAAGCTTTCTCCAGATCTACAAAGACACAATGTAGCTCCTTCCAATCTTCTCTGTACTTCTCTATCAACATCCTCCAAGCAAATACTGCATCTCAGGTACTCTTTTTTTGGCATTAAACCATACTTCTGCTCACAAATGTTCACCTCTGCCCTCAGTCTAGCTTCAACTACTCTTTCCCATGGTTTCATTGTGTGGCTCATCACCTTTACTCCTCTGTAGTTACCACAACTCTGCACGTCTCCCTTGTTCTTAAAAATGGGCACCAGCACACTTCTCCTCCGAGTCATGTCATGTACATAATCTAACAAAATACAGTGGCCATAACAAGTCTACACAACACTGTTCAAATGCCAGATTTCTGTGATATACAGAAAATGGCATTGTTCCACAATAATGTCACATATAAAACATATTTTGGCCAGAAACCCAAAAAGTAAAAACACAAACTCTTTTTAATTCAGATAATGGCATTTCCCTTCATTCGAATGGGGTAAGATTATTTGAGATATGAGTGTTTTGAGTTGCAAATGTGGTCAAGGAACAACTTTAACACTCATTGCAACACTGTATGGCAAAATAAAACATCTGCTTTGGCAGCTATAGACTGACTGACACTATCAAATGAGAAGTACATTCAGTATTTAGTTTTTCACAGCAAACTTTCTCCAAATACCATTTTCAAAACCTCAGTCATGAATGTAGCCAGAGGTTTCTGGAAGCGCACTTCTCTGCTTTATTTTGTCACGTTTGCGGCTGTATTAGGTCTCTGAAGACCACAGGTGCTCGAGCTTTTCCTTGTCCTCATTAGCCACCCAAATTCAATGAGGTAATAAAAAGGCTCAGCTTGTATCAAGTTGAATTGAATTGATCTTGATAAGGAGCAGAGATCCGTGAAATCTACAGGGTGAGCGACCCTCGGACCAAATAATAAGAAACATTGAGAAGATAGATGAGGCTGCCATGACCAGGAGCGTCTATGAGTGTTTTCAAATTTCTACTGTTATAATTTAATAGTGCTGATATGTTATTGGGGATTCAACTTGCCCAGCATGGCTTTACTTTAAATGACCATGGACTACAGTTATGATGTAATAGATTTTCAGTTTGAATGTGTCAACCTTTAATTCAAGTTAGCTCAGTTTGACCAAACTTGTACAAAAATATAATCTGTAAAATTGATAGTAAGGGTTAGGGTTGTCATCTTTAACGTTACTACAATTGAAACGTCAGGAGTACAAAAGTTTGAAACATAGGGTTGTTTGGTTGAGATTTTGCAAAATACTACTCATAAGCCCCACAACACTCCTTATTGTCAACTCTACCACTGAGCCACACCGCCCCAAAGAAGATTTTTTTGATTTTGAAAAAATACATTTATTTGCCGCTCTTATTTACATTCTTTTCCTAACATACAGCTCGGCAAGAGCACTTAAATAAATAGATAAAAAAATACAAAAGCTTTTACATCAAAACATCACTAAAACATAGCGCCTGTTCATTCACGTCGCACAGTGCCCCGTTAACAGTCCACATGTCACAAAACCTATCCAAATCTCCTGCTCTCTTGTAAAAACTAAAATCAATAAAGAGTCTGGACTTTATCAACTTTTTACACAGAACCGTGGGATCAACTTCTGCCCCATCTTCAACTTTCCTTTTTCGGGACAACCACACACCCATCTTAGCCTGGCTCAAAACAAAGTTTAAAACCCGGCTTTCCTTCTTGATCTGACCCTTATGGTTAAAACCATAAATAAAAGAGTGCTTGTGAAAAACTACTTTACATTGATTAAAAACCCTATCAACTAAATCAAAAACAGATTGCAAACGCTCGCACTGATAGAAACAGTGAAATACTGTTTCCCTGTGTCCACAGAAGGGGCAGGTGTCCGCAACAGCTGGATTTATCGCGGATATATAGGAGTTCACGGCCACGATGCCGTGGAGGATCCGCCACTGAACATCGCCGTGTTTCTTGACCACTGGGGCCTTGTATAAGGTGCCCCAAGCTGGCTTCAGTTTATCATCTATAACTCTCCTCCATGGAGTGTCCAAGCGTCCGTTAAGTTTGTTTTTGTGTAAGGTCTTGACCATTGTTCGGTAAAAGTGTTTTCCGGACGCGGTTCCCAACGGAACTGCTGGAATGTTCTCCAGCAGGGGACCGCCACAGTCACCCAATTCTGGGAGCAGGCCGATGTGGGGGAAGCCGTCCTCCGGGTTTGGAGTTAGGGAACCACTGCCATACAGACTGAGGAGAGAGCGCTCATGTCCAGCCAGTCTTCTTTTCCAGTGGTTCAGCAGCTGGTTGACGACCCTCAAGGAATGTAGCCCCAGAATGGAGGCCAGCGGAGCGGGGTCTTCGAGACTGGGACCGGTCAGCTCCACCACTCTGCCAAGCGTTGCGACCCCTGCAGCTTGAAGGGTTTTGGACAGAGTCGCTTCCCCCCAGCTAGGGTAGTCCAGCAGGGTTCCCTGCAGGACAGGTTCTTGCATGAGCCAGTACAGTGAGTCAGCCTGCTCCGCCCGCTGTTTTTTCAGGAAGTTCCAGACTTTGAAAGCACTCCGATAAAAACAAGGCAGAGAAACTGTGCTCATGCGAGACAAGTCCATTAAAAACAAACTAAAATCCAGCCCATATAAACCCAAACGCTGCAGGATGCATCGGGCTAATGGTCTCCACAGAACATCCTTGGGGCCAGTCAGGAGCCTTTGTATAAACTGGAGTCTAAAAGCAGCGCCCCTGCTGGCCAAATGCACCAAGCCCTGCCCCCCCTCTTCTTTAGGGAGGAAAAGGACGCTCTGTGGAACCCAGTGCCTCCTGCCCCCCCAAAAGAAATCAATTAAAATGCGCTGCAACTCTTCCAGGAGAGAGGCTGGAGGGTCCAAGACCATTAGTTTGTGCCATAAGGAAGACGAAACTAAGTTGTTGACGATGAGGGTTCTGCCCCTATAAGACATTTTTGGCAGCAACCACTTCCACCGTTTTAACCTTCCCCTTACCGTCTCCAACACATTTTCCCAGTTTTTCTTTTTGTAGGTCTCATCCCCCAAAAAAATGCCCAGATATTTAAAACCCCCACTTTTCCATTCCAGTTCGCCCGGCAATTTGAGCTTGTCCTTCAGCCCCTCTCCCACCATGAGAGCCTCGCTCTTCCCCCAGTTCACTCGCGAAGATGAAATAAAACCAAACTCTTTCACAACTTTTCTTAACGTATCAATGTCCTCTTGCGACTTAGTTAAAACCACTACATCGTCGGCATAGGCAGACAGTTTGAAAGACATACAACACTGGGGGATGTACACACCGTTTAAAGTTTCCCTTAACTTGTGGAGCAGAGGCTCTATGGACAGAGAATAAAGCATCCCAGAGAGAGAGCAGCCCTGCCTCACCCCTCTCCGGACGTCGAAAGGGGCACTCAGACCACCATTTATTTTAAGAACGCTCTCAATTTCACAATAAAACACCCGGATCATGGCTATAAAGTCAGGGCTGAAACCAAAGGCACCCATGGTTTGCCACAGGTACTGGTGTTCAACCCTGTCAAAAGCCTTTTCCTGGTCTATGGAAATGAGACCAGTCCCAATAGCCAAGGAATTGCAGAGTTCCAAATAGTCCCGAATTAGATTGACATTGTCGCTAATGAGCCTGCCCGGCACGCAATAGGTCTGATCAGGGTGGATGATGGACGACATCACCCCTCGCAGCCTAAGGGCCAGCGCTTTGGACAAGATCTTGTAATCAGAGCACAGCAAGGACACAGGCCTCCAGTTCTTAATGTCCTGCAGGTCTCCCTTCTTTGGTAGCAGGGTGATGATGGCCCTCCTGCAGCTCAACGGGAGTTTCCCATTTTTGATGCTGTCATTCATCACGGCAAGCAAGTCTGGTCCGACAATCGGCCAGAAGGACTTGTAAAAATCCACCGAAAGGCCGTCAATGCCAGGAGCCTTGCCACACTGCAGGCTCCCCAGGGCAGCTTCCAGCTCCTCGAGCTTCACCGGTGCCGCCAACTGGGGGGTTTGCTCCTGGCTCACCTGAGGGAGACCGCTTAAAAAAGTACTGTGTGTCTCTGAATTACTTGACCACTCATTCCTATAAAGGTCTCTGTAGAAACCGGCAGCATATTTCCTAATCCCAGAAGAATCTGAGACTTCAGAACGGCTACCCGTGCGTAAGCAATGAATGATCTTCCTTTGTCCATTTTTCTTCTCAAGCCCAAAGAAAAACTGAGAGGGGGCATCCATCTGCGAGATGTTCATAAAACGCGACCTGACCAGCGCCCCCTGTGCAGACACCCCGAGCAGGCTGGCCAGCGCCGACTGTTTGGACTTGAGGGAGTCTAAAAGCCCTCTATTTCCAGTAGAAGCAGCTAAAGACTGTAACTCCTCTACCTGTCTCTCCAGACCCCTTACAGTCCGGGTTAACTCACCCGTGGCAAAGCGAGTGAAATTCTGGCACAGTTGTCTGGTCTGAGTTTTTCCGTAATCCCACCATTGCTGGATGGTGGGAAAATTGGGTCTGCTCTCTCTGTGGGATAACCAAAAAAACTTAAAAGCTGTTTTAAAAGCCTGATTATTCAAAAGAGCTGTGTTAAAATGCCAATAGGCGCTACGTAAGCGAATGTTCTGAATAAAAACGGAACAAGACACAAGAAAATGATCGCTAAAACCAACAGGCCGAATCGAGCACCTTTTAAAAATATTTAAAAGGTGACTAAAACAGTAAAAGCGATCAAGTCTGGCGAGGGATAAATAATTCTCATAGCTATGGCTCCATGTGTACTGTCGTATGTCATGATGAAAAACTCTCCATAGGTCAGACAGCTCGTGGTCTTTAATGAGCTGTCTGAGTCTGTGAGACGACCCAGGGTGTGGCTCAGGATGATTCCTGTCCAGAGCGGGATTTTCAGTGCAATTAAAATCACCGCCTAAAAACACGAAATCACCACGACACGCTTTAAGAGCATCACCTAACTTATCCAAAAACATGATCCTCTCCACCCCTCTGGTTGGAGCATAGGCGTTTAAAAATACTAACTTAACATTTTCATAGAAAGCTATAACTTTTAGTAAAAAACCTGGAATAATTTCTTCTACACTAAAAGAAGCCGGCAAAAAATTCTGAGCTAATAAAATACCAACTCCACCACTGGCACTGGAACCATGGCTCAGAATTACCTCCCCCTTAAAATCTATTTTCCATTCACAGACATTGTTGTCAGTGCTGTGCGTTTCTTGAAGAAACAACACATTCAGTCCATTCAATTCCATCATCTTAAAAAGAGCAGCTCTTTTGAAATCAGCCCGGGCACCATTCACGTTCAGAGTTCCCATATTAAAATCACACATTAATGGGAAAATAAATAGCGACCCATTAGGACAACACAGCAATGACAAAAAAAACAATAAAAGGAGATTAATCTCCAATTTCATCAATGTGCAATTCATCTCTGGCTTTCGCTATGCTCTTTCTGAGCCGATAAATTTCTTGGTCGGTGAGCACTTCCCCAAGCCTTCGTGAAAGAGGCTTTGCGGACTTAATAAAAAGCTTGAGATCGGGAAAATGCTCGGATACGGCGGTTTGCCGTACCCCTTTTGTATCTTCAAGAAACCTCTTAATCATTTCGACAGAGTAGGGTACATCGTTGTCATCCTGTGTAAAATCACATTCACTTTCAGTCGTTTTTCTATTTTTAACAATACCTTTCACAGGAACATTAAGTTTTCTCTTTTGCGACACTTTCAGTGTGTCATCATCAGACATTGCCTCATCGCCCACATCAGCCATGTTTTCATTCACAAAAACATTTTCACACGGTCGTAGAATGACGGCGTTTGCTCCCCTTTTTTCTTTTATCGATTCCTGTAATACGTTATCGGTTTGTGGCAGTGGCGGCCCACCGCCGGCTCCTGTCGACCCCTCCGCGGCCCCGCCCACCACCGGCACCGTATCAACCGAATCCGCCAACCCCGCCGTCACCGGGGCGACCGGAGCTGATGGACCGGCCAACACCGGAGCCGACGGACCGGCCAACACCGGAGCCGACGGACCGGCCAACACCGGAGCCGACGGCGCCGCCGAATCCACCGGCTCCGTGGGCTGCGGCGCCCCTTCGGCCACCGCCGCATCCCCGGGTGGGGGGGCGCTCCCGCCCGAGGCAGGAGCGGACGCCCTCCGCTCCGGACAGGAGCGAACTAGGTGCCCCTCCGCACCGCACCCAAAACACTTCATGTGTTCAGTAGAAACAAACACCATATACGGAAAATTATCAACTTTAAAAGTGCATGTCAGGTTCAGCTCGCCCGTCGTGTCTTTAAGCACCATGTGCACCTGTCTCCGGTGACACACAACATGCTTAAGCTGCGGTGACTTGCAGCCCAAAGACACCATTTTTATCGGTGAAACGAGTTGACCAAATCTCGACAGTTCTTTAGCGAGCACCTCGTTTTTAATAAACGGAGGAGCATTCGAGATTGTTACCTTTCTTGCAGGGCTCACGAGGGGGAGAACGGGAGTGAAGGTGTCGCCAATCACAACACCGCTCTCAACCACCTGTCCCACCTTGTTAGTGTCATCAAGGAAGATAACGATCGCTCCATTCATTCGGGACGCAGATTTAATACTATTGTATCCCACCACCTTCCCCACGGCCATTCCTGCCTCCTCCACCGAGCAGCCCACTGCCGGCAACAGCTTAACTGCGTGCCGGCGAGTGAGACGCTCAAACTCGGCAGCGGGCGTTTCCGCCACCGGCATGTTGCCTACCGGCGACGCCGGTCCACCACCGAAAACCCCCCACCAACACTAACCACTAAGTTTTACAAAAAATAACTACAAGATAAAGAAAAAAACTATTACACATACTATCAAAAAAAGATGAAAAAAGTACTAGAAAAAGCACCAAAAATCGCTCAAACTTCCGCACTTCTCCCTCTCTCTATCCCTCCCACTCCTCAAAGAAGAAGAAGAAGAAGAAGAAGAAGAAGACCATGTCGGGAGGGCAGGATGAATGTGAACAATAAACACAAGCACATACTGTAAAGGACAACTGAAAATCTGCTGCAAGACTTCCTCACAAGCGAGTATGATCTGGCTATGATGTATGTATAATAGTATGGTGAATATTGAACCTGACTGGCACGTGCTTAGGTTAATGCGCAGACAACACAAAGTCGGAGAAAGAGGAGCAGGTGGATATGTAGGACAGCCAGTCTAATGCAATCATTAGATATGTCATTCGACAAAATAAACAGATATACTACATAATTAGAAAGACTGTGCTGTGAAATTGGCCAGAAATACACATGGCATTAGCAATCATTCAGCTTCACCTTCTCTCACTCATCATTTATTAAACCGTAATCTTACAAGACAAGAGGTTTTCTACAAGTGCTCCTCTAGAGTTTAAAATAGCTGGACACTCCATTTTCATCTTTTTAACTCTTTGAATACCTACTGAGAGACACACATTAGGGTGGGCTACTAACATAACAGAACACAGGCTAACAGAAAAAAGGCCAGTTAATGTGAACAACTTGTGAAAAATAATGTTAGAAGCAAAACACCTTAAGATGAACATCAAGTTGGTGAACTTGATATAGGAGCCTCAAACCTAATTCATTCATCCAAATTGTGGGAAATATTTCACACATCTGTTCTGCTGGCATGGTATGCGAACCGGGGAGACTCTCTTTGCCAGCTGCAATGTCCCCAGGAATACCTGAGCAACAGCAGGTTAATAGCAGGGACAGATATTGGATGAACCGCCTTCTCCCCTGGAGTGTGATCTCCCCAAGCTGTCACACACATTTCCCAATATGTGCAAAGAGTCACTGACTTACACAGCACATTTTACACCAATCGCAACCTTGGTGTAAAAAGATGCAATCCCTTTATGTGCGCCCAGAGGAGTTTTTTTTCCTCTCTCCCGCACATGCTACACAGAGGTCAGGCCTACACATATTGTATGCACATGATTTTATGGGCTAGCAATGGAAACTGGGATTTGTGCTTTGCTCAGTGGTGCACAAACAGTTCTCAAAACACAAGCTGCAGCGGCCACTCAAAATTTAAAACTTTAGTAGAAGTTACAAAGAACAGAAAGGAAAACATATGAGATTTTGAGAGGTCAATATTTCTCAATGGATGCCACCAAAACACCAGTTTACCAAAATTACATTTAAAAAATATTTGATGCATACAGAAAAAAAACACACAGAACAAACAAAAAACAAAACACTAACTAAAACAGTCTCCATTAAGTGCACAGGACTAGGCAGAACAATACCAAATGTCCATCTGACTTATTGTGTTGTTGTTTTAATCATGTGACTGTTGATTCTCTTCCAGTCCAATTTTATGGTTGGTCAAAATAAATACAATTTTCAACACAGCGTACCCTGCATTTTGCATTGGGTCTTTGTTATTTTTGGGCCCCACTGCAAGCAGACAGTAACCGGAAGAAAAAAACAAACACCTTGAATGACATATTTTGACGCATTATATCTGCACCAAACTTTGGTTGGTTCTTCCTTTACTCAAATTATCTCTGTCTACAAAGTTATATAAATTAAAAAAAACAAAAAACATTGTGTTTTGTCTTATTGTGCTTTGTGTTTGTAGTAAAAAGTTGCTCAACTCATCCAAATTGTAGACGCAAATAAATAATAAAAAGAGCTTGTGTGCTATAAAATGAGTATCCACTTTTTGGCAACTGTCCAGTCAATGGAGCTAACTAGATAGATGATTAAATAAAGAAAATGCACAGCTGTGCAAATTCTCAATATAAGAGCACTTCCTCCCATGCGATGCTTCTTAATTAAATGCTGCTTGTAGTGTAACCTTTAATGCTATTAGCAAATCAAATCAGGATCCAGTTGTCTTTCCCTGTAGTTATAACTGTCCTGTAAAACTGTGATCAAATTATGCCACCTTAAAAACTACAAGCAACCTTTATCAACCCACCTTGAAAGCATATGACTTTTTTTTTTATTCAACCAATCACCAATGCTGGATTTCAGAGAGTTTCCATGACCAATAAGATGAGTGCTGATTAATTACAGGAAGTGGCTCACTGAATAGTGACATTTGTAAACACATTTGTGTTGAAATGGAACCACTGTCAATACATGAGCATTTAAGGACTCCGTCATTTTGTCAGATTGGAATGTGTTTATGTTCATGTCCCCTTGGCAATGAACGTGAAGTGCATGAGCAAGTACTCTGCATGGTCACAGAGGTCAACTTTAGCTCTGTGTCATTCTGGTTCACACTCTGATGTATGCTGTGCAAACAGTAAACACACAGTTTGACCTTGGTTTGAAATGCAAAGCAGGAGCCATTGTTGAAGCTGTTCATCTCCATGTGCTGTCACTTGATGTTTAAAAAAAAAAGGCATTTTGTGCAGTTACATGTCAATAGAGTTGCAGCAAGATAAGGTAATAGGCAGCTACAGGGGGGAAAACATCTAGTATGAATGTCACACATTGTGACACTATCTTACAGGGCATTAAGGGATCATCCTTGTGCCATGGTAAGCTATTACAAGATGATAGGGAGACATAAATGCAAGCATCGAGAACCATGGAAATGCAAACAGCGACATTTTAAATGTCAGAATTGAGAGGGTTTGACACAAAGCAATGTGGGCAGAAGAAAAGTAGATCCTGAAGAATAAATAGAACCTAACTGTCAAAATCTTACACCGCCAAGGACAACTCCCACCCACATTTTCCAGACTCTTCGTGACAGCTATTACACCTCTGCACAATCACTTTTCTCCATGTACAAAATGACAAAGTAACATTTACAAAAGGTGATAACCTGATGGATAATAAAAATGGCTTCATTTCAGACTTTAAAAAAAGAAGAAGCCCAAATGACCATAATTGATGGAGCAGAAAATGTTACCTCTTGTTTCATTTTTTATGTGGAAAATTAATACTTAAAATGATGTTAAGGTAACTTTTTACCACAAAAAGTTTTTTTAATGTGAAACCTGCTGGAACTACGGAAGTGTATTGCTGCCACACCAAGAAACAAAACCAGAGCCATATCACGTTTTAACATGATAAATATTATGTTAAAACATGAAAATTATCATGTAAAAACAACAATTATTATGTAAAAACTTGAAAATTATCATGTAAAAATGTGAAACGTATCATGTGAAAACGTGAAAAATCGCTTTGAAGCATTAGTAGCAGAAGAAAGGCGCGTCTGCAGAATGGATAACGCAGTTCATTTAAACAATTTGATTAAGTTCTATTTCATGCTTGGTTTAAGGCATGGCAAGATTTTACAATTGCTAAGCACAGTTGATGGCGTTGTAATAAGTATGCGTACTCTCAGACGGAATTTAAAGTTCATGGGACTGTCAAGGAGGAAGAATCAGTCAGACCCGCTGGAGGTAGCGTCATTTATCCTGGATCAGCTGGAGGGGCACGGACGGCTCCACGGCTACAAGCTACACCATCTCCACTGCATCCAAGCCGGTTATGTTGTGACCCAGAGTACTGAGAGTTTTTAGACAACCGTGGTGTTGAGCAAAGGCGGAGAAATCGCCTGATTTCTGAAAGAATGATGTGAACATTGTTTAACTAGTCTGTAATAGAAAACATTTGAATTGTAAAAAAATAAATGAATGTGAGCACCACTGCCACCTACCGTAGTGGATGTGCAATTAAAAATGTACACAGTACTAATAATAATAATAATAATAATTAAAAAAATAATAATAATTAAAAAATATATATAATAATAATAATAATAAAGAAAAGCATGATCCCCATGTTCTTTCTACTTCTTATACACAGTTTTCTAACCAATTGGACAAATGTGCTGGAATTTTATACTGATCACCTGCAGCCAATGATGTGCACGAATCATCTGAGTGTCTGGTGTGTGTCTTGACCGCCTACGAACCCGTGAGACTGACTCACCGAACGCTTGGGTTCGATTGTACCCATTTTAAGAACTGATTGCCTAGACAATGTGACAAACATAGGTTAATTGTATAAATTCTCACTGCCAGAAGGCTAAGCTAGTGCGGGGATTGGTATCATTTGTCAAACTTGGGTGGGTGGCCTTGGTGGTCGCTAAGGAGTGTCAAGATCTAGGCATCATCTGAATGCTGACAACAGTGGTGGGCCGGTGGCTGAGCTGACCAGAATGGAGTGAACATTGCTGTGGACGCAATGGGCAGAATGCAAACCGATCTACTCTTCTGGAAGCCACAACATGTGTGAAAGCTGATCCAAGGTCAGCGAAGACGCTACTGGTGAACGAGCATGCTGCTCGCCTGGTGGGGTGGGCCTGTTAGTGGTGTCTGGGGACCGATTTACCAATTCCAAATGACGGGGACTATCTTACTTACACACGGACATTACTCAAGATGAACTGAGCGAGGAGTCTGCAGACATAAGTCTTGGGATTGATAATGATATGAATCAATGACCATCTTAATCAACGTATATGACTGATGCGTTTAGTAAGAATCGATAGGGACGGGTTACTTATAAGCCATGGCTTCTACCCGTCAGCCCTTCTTTCGGATGTCATTGTTGCAAATGATGTGATGCGATTGATGTAACCTGTAATAATGTGTCCGAAAGGAATAATGAATAAAAGAAAAAGAAAACCTCTCTTAGCAGTTTGAAGAACTAATTGTTGCGGAAATAAAAGGTAGTCTTGTGTTTCTCCCAACCTTGTCCTCATGCTGTTATCAAACCGATGCTTTACTGCGACAGCCTCATGTTTTCAGTGATGGAACCAGATGCGATTTAAAGACGGATCTGAGAAGAGGCGGGAGGAGGAATAGATTTTTTTTCTCTCTCCTCTGACACCTCAGAGGAGGAACAACAACAACGTCCGACTTTCATTTTCGAGGAAAAACTTAGGGGAGTGTGACTTATGGATATGACAACAAACGCTGCTTTACTGCGCGTGATGCGGCGAGTATGTCCACCCCTCTCCGACTCAGTGATACTTCTCTCTCCGTGCCTGTCTGGCTGGCGCGTCGCCGGCTTGTGAATCGTTGTATCGGCCCGCCCATCCATCTGCCTTACTGCGACTCTGTTTGTCTTTTGCCTCGTCCCTGTGTTATTGTATGCACCTTTGCACCTGTCAGCGGCTGAAGAAGTACGATGCAATTTGTTTGCCTTTGCCATCAATACCCTCCCTAATCATGGCTCTGACGCTTCAGTCCCCCGGCCAATATGACTCATTCCCATGATCTATCCATCTGCTGTGTTGAACGACGACCACATCTCCCATTGCATTCCTTCCATTGTGTCCGTGTTTAATATTCTGCTTTGTGCCTCAAACTTGGCTTTACATTTCTGATATCATTAAATGCCTTCTGCTTGCAGATCATTTGATCGTTCATTATCTGAGTATTGTGAGCTCTCCCCTGGCCTCTGCAATAGTCATGCTTATGCTACATGCAGATAATTATCTAGCAGCTCTTGTCTCTCAGGTGGTCAATAATTATATGACATTAGGCTGATGGAGTGGAGGTATATGCAGTGTTATTGCAACCCCGTAGGGATTTCCATGAGGCCACGTGCTGCACCTCAGTTGTGCCTCCTGAGATGGGAAAAAGGGAGCCATGCAATTGCCTAATAGGACTTATGCTGCTTGGAAAGGAAGGGAAAATCTATGATTGTGGCCATGGGGACAAACATAAAACCACATAGCTATGTAATATATGAGGCGAGGAAACAAGGAGATCGAGGGTATAAAATGGATGATGACAGAAAATGGAAATAATAATACATTTCTGGTGTCCAGAGACATATACAGTATACAACCACTGTTATACAGTACATTTTTGCCCCTGTTTTGTATTCTCAGACAATAAAAGGAATAAGTGCACTTCCAAGGCCTGTTAGCAAAAACTGAATTATGTCTCATGGTCATATGTGCAATATTGTCGCTGTTGGGCGTAATCCTTATGTCTTCCAAAACCACTACCCGAACTTTTCAGGGAATAACAATAAATAAATAAAAAGTTCCCAACCCCATTTATTAAAGTTGCTTGCTACTATACCTTATACAGCTATCATATACCGTTGCACAATCGCATCAACAACATCACTTCCTTAAAATTATTTTTCATCACAAATTGACTATGCTAAAAAATTACAATTTTTTTTATGTTATTGATTCAAAAGGTACAAACACTGTGCCAGCATCAGCACTGCACATCAAAAAAACGTACAAAAAACCTTATATGTGACAAAACCAATTTGCTATATGATTTTCCAAAACATTTTTTTCAAGGTCATAAAACCACGAGTTATGCGACAAATAAAAGCTGATTAACCCCATGATTTAGGCAGATATTAATCTATATAGAAACTTACCTCCATGGCTGACGAGCTTCCTTCTGCAACAAAACATTTAACTGATAAAAAAACACACAAAAAAACAACAACAATAACAACAAGCCAACTAAAATGTAGCCAACCTCACTATTTTCCCTTGCTATAGTCTAAAAAAATACATTGAGACTTTGAATATAGGCGACATTTACGCCGCACGGTTTCCACAGAACAAAGTAAAAGGTGATGTTTTACAACATTTCTCAAAATATTTTGAATATTGAAAAAAGTTAGCATATATTTTCCTCAAGCTATTTTCACCACTTTAAATTGGTTCATAATGTGTTTAAATAACAGGGCGTGGGGAGAGACCAATAGTTCTGATTTGTGAACAAATATTAAATTGACCATATTTAGGCACACAGGATTTCCGCCCAACAGCAACGATACGAAACATAGATCCTCAGTGGAGTCAGATGTTGTACTGGATGTAAACACAGATGTTGCTGACTTTTGCCAATGCCGACTGCCAGAGATAATGTTTTATCATTTCTTGAAAAAACAAAGGTAACGTCAAGAAACTAAAATATTTTTGAAGGCAGATGTCAGGGCTGGCAGATAACTGACAAAAAATGTCAGCGTCATGCTGGTGTTTGTAACAACTGGAATTATTTAAAAGGGAGCTGGATGTTTGTGAACGAAGCCTGCTGTCAGTTGGATCTCCTTTTTGTCACGTGCCCCTCCACCCCTGAGAAGTGATGGGAATTGTTTGCCTCCCTAAAAAACAGCTGCCTCTTTCGACTAACAAATGGCTCTTCAATATTGTTGTTGCTTCAATTTATTTCCAAATGAATTACTAATTAAAAATGCTTTCTATCAAATATGCATTGCTTCAAACCATGAATACTTGTTGATGTATAATTATCATGGTATTACCATTACAGAACCATATTTTCTTTGGAATAATTGGTGGATGTGCTGTATATGGTTAATAATCAACATATCTCTGCATGCATGTGGTATTATTCATCTGTATTTATGTTTTATTTTTTTAGGAATTCTGATATAATACAGTCATTGAGAGTTAAATTAATTTGACCATGAAATTGGGGACCTGCCGGCCATTTTGGCATTCAAAATGAAAAGCTTAGCGCAACCTCTAGTTTGCCCTTATCGTTGCCACATGATGTTCATGTTTAGGATTAGATCATCCTCTAGTTTGAAAAGGGCAAACCTCTGCACAGCAGGCATCTGCACATAATGTATACAAATACAAACCAACACGCGCTCGTACACAGTCTTCAGTCTTAATATCTATCTAAAACTATTCTTTATGCCATGGCAGTTTAATGAAGGCCCCAAGAAACAAACAGACCCCCCACGCAGGCAATGACATTAACGTATAAAGACAGAGCAGTGGCAAATCTATCTTAATGAGTCTTTATAATGGTTTCCTATGTGTGGGCTTTACACTTGGACATACAAGGCAAACATTATCTTCCGTCAGCAGTAGTTCCAAAACACAGTCAAATGTACTGTTTATAAACGTATACATTTTTATATTAAAATGTTTTACTTTCCGTATCGATGATACCATTGATAACTCTGGGCTTTAAATAATCATTTTTAAGCCCTTTGGTTTATTTCTTCTTATTTGCATAGAGAGTAGAGGCTCCTGGAATCAGATGCCTAATGACAATCTGAACCAGCAACAGATTGCGAACACTGATGAACAGCATGTATACCTTGAAGTTGCAGAGACCACTTCTGTAAGGTGTGTGTTATTTAGTGCCTGTCCGTGTGTAAGATTGCGTATAAAGAAGTACCATATGGCGGTGGCACAACTGAAAGGAAAACGGTCTGTGGGCTCAGTCTCAACACCAATGTAGCAGGAAAAAGAAGTGTTTGCGACTGACAAAGCGAGTACCACTATACAAATCGAAACTAAAACGAATATTGAAAACTCAACTTTACATGTAGAATGTATGTTGTATAATGTATGTTTTTTTTGTTTTGTTTTTGTTGCTAAAAAAATACAAAATCAAGGTGGTGTATTATAGAGTATATGGGCATTGACAATTGTAAATAGACAATTACCAGTACAGAGGGATTGTGAAAAAGGTGTATTTTCATTCAATAAGATATGTAATGTCTCATGTTACAAATGTATATATAATAATGTGAATTTGTCACAATTTCTCCACAGAATTAAGGATCGATTAGCGTGGTCCACATGTGTTCTCTTCATGCCGGTCTTTTAGGGGTACTTCTTTTTTCTTCTTCTTCTTTTTTTTTTTTATCATTCAAGCCTTTTGTTGTTTTGAAAAGTATGTTCAGTAAAGTTTTCTATGATCTTCCATTTTACACCAAAACACATGAAATCCCAACCAGTGAATAATAAATCAACACTTTTCAAACATGGATACCATATAATACAGAGGGAAAAAAATGCTTTTGGGGGACAAGGAAATACACATGGTTATATGTTAATTTTGATAAATTAAGGTACTTGATCGTAACCGCAAAAAAGGAATTACTCTGTAAAAGTTAATAATGATATTCATTTTCATTCTTGGGTAGGCAAGTTCGGTCCTAGAGAGCCGCAGTCCTGCATGTTTTTAATGTCTCCCTCCTTGAACACAGCTGAGAGGCTCCTGCAGAACGTAATTATGAGCTGATGATTTGAAACACCTGGGTTGGAGGCAGGAGACACCGAAAACATGCAGAACTGCGGCTCTCTAGGATCAAACTTGCCTATCCCTGACCTAAACTGACAACCCTTCTACTTGGAGTGAGAGCGATGGACTTGTACATCCTGAAGACTATCACACATATAATAAAATAGTATTGATGTGCAAAAATCTACAGTAAAACTATCAGTCATAGCAATGGCTACTTCATCACTGTTCAGTATTTGCCACATTTCTCAGTAAAATGTGGCTGATCACAAGCTCTTGGTGTGTATGATGTGTTCTCAGTTGAATGATAGCCGAATGCTTCACACTTTCACAATAACTTCCATTGTTATCAGATTTATGCTATGACAAAAAATGAAATACAAATTCAAATACAATTCAAAGGCAATGATTCATCATGAAGTTTACATTAGCTGACTGCTACCATGATAATAATGTCATCATATGATCACATCACACCTTTGTATGGGACAGCTTGTGCACACAGTAGGGAATGTCACTTTTGGAAATTTAATTTCAAACAACATGGGGTGCCCGTGTGCAAACATCTTTAACGATGTACTCAGGAAAAAATAAAGAGTCAAAACTCATGCCGTAACATATTTAGTCCGCAGGCCGTGTGGCATTATTGTATTGTTTCGTGACCCAATAAGTCGGTGGGAGTCAAATCTTTATGAAAATGTTGAAAAAAGCATAACTTTTCTACCGTGGCTTTTCATACGATGGAAATGTGCACATTGTTTTACAATATTGGGTTTCGTTTTATAAATTCACTGTCCCGCCTAGCCAATCAGAGAGGCTGTTAAGACGGCGCTATCTGGCTTGACCAATGAGAAGCTCTGTAATATCGGCTATTGTGTAGCACAAGAATTTTTTTTTTTTAAACCTACAAAACACACATTATAGCGGACTCTTAGATAAAACATTATTGAATTGTATATTTGTAGGTTTGCTATAAACAATACCCCCCCCCCCCCCCCCCCCCAGAAATTTCAGGCACAGGGTGTGTCAGAAAAGTTAGAATGAATGGTAATTTCTATAAAAGGGGAAACTTGTATTTTGTAGTTGGGGTTTGATATATATCCTTTAATGATTCCTTCTAATACTGTCTGTCACACGACATTGTGTATGTATGTGACATAGAAAACAAATTAGAGGTTGCTGTTAAAAAATGGTGTAACATTTTTACAGCTTTTATTATTTGAGTTCATTAACAGGCAAACTATAATAGGCTATACTGTGTGAGAACTTTTAGTAAGTTTGTTTTCTTTATTTTGAAGTGATGCAATTCTCTGTGCTTATCTTGCTAATCTGGCTTCTCCACACATGCCTGGAATAAAGTAATCACAAGTGCTATAAGAAGACTGTTCTGTTGCCAGTTTCTGTCAGATTGTCACAATCTGTACTAATCTCCAGCCATCCTCTCCTGCCGACCCAACCAACTGCCAGCGTTATCAATTACTTCTTATACACAGCCAGACACAGACATGTGATCTCCACTATTTAAGATATGAAGCTGCTTTTTGCTCTTCAACAGCTCAACTTTTTTGCATTTGAGCTTGGCTTCCGAAACGTGGGGCTTTAAATCAGGACTTAATGTTCGCACGGTCATCATTTTCTGTTTGCTTTTCAACCCGTCCCAAAGAAATGTAAATAAATAAATAAATAAATAAATAATGGCATTTCAAATTGTATACAAACTGTTATATACACACCAGTGAAATGATTACTTTTACCAATTACCATCCCTCTTCCTCTTCCTGTAGGCCTATCTCAGGTCTCTGACACAGTGTACACCCTGGACTCATGGTTGTAGGGCACATTTGAACACCGGTTATGTGCTGATATTCAATGATATTCAATAAAATTATATATATATATATATATATATATATATATACATATATATTTTTAAATATTATTATTATTAAAAAAAATTGGGGGGGGGCATATCCTTTGTTATTTGCTGAAAAACTCTTCTGTTTTCCGTTTTGTGTTTTCGACCAAAACTATGTCTAATGTACACATATTTCTTCCGTGCCATCTGGTGGCATTTTGTTGTCAGGCAACTATGTTGCTTTATCTTGGAGAAAACAAAGCTAACAGAAGACAGACAGTTTGCTGCCATCCCGAATGATGACACATGATATGGACACATGATTCTATTTTAGTATGAAACAACCACATTTGAAAAAAAAAAAAAACTTCCAGTAACCTACAATTTTTTTTTTTAAATAATTTATTATTTTACTACAACTGTGAGAAATGTGCCTCTTTCACTGCTTCTGCATCTTCTATGGACATGAAGGGCAAACAACTGCCTTTGTAGTGCGCAGGGACTCCAAAAATGGTTTCATCTATTACTGTTTTCTATTTTAAATCACTTAATTCTCTCTCTCATCAGGTGGCCATTCCACCTCACTAATTTTGATGCCGGAGCCAGACCAATAGGGCCAGACAATTAAGCTACAATAAATATGGGAGGAAGAGAACATGAAAACTTCACACAGGAGGGCCTATAGTTCAAAATTCAAACCCTGTATCACTTGACTGTAAGTCGGATATACTACCCACTAATCGTCCATGCTGCTGCTAATTTAATATAACAATCATTTATATCCATTAAAATTGACCAACACCCTTCTTCTGTAAGGTTGTAGCTGAGCTTGCATGATCTACTCTACTTTTTAATTGAGGAAAAACTGAGTGACAACCCACTGTGATCATATCCTGTCATATTCATTTGGGTAACTTCATTAGGAGGAGATCAAATATGATCAAACGATGATCATCTTAAAACAGATGTGCGTGATGCTACGTAGCATCCCTTTGCTAAGACATCATGCCTGCTGGCCGAATTGAGGACAATAAATCGATATTGATCGCTTTTGTTGTAATCACGGTCCTTTAAAGAAGTACAGTATAGCTACAGCTTTGTGGGCTAAGTTAATGTGAGTATTACAGAAAATGGTAGCGTAGGATTTGTGCAATGGATAGAAAGCTGAAGTGAGGTGTGAATAGTGAGAGAGGAATGGCAAGCTAAAGAAAGGATTAGCCATGCGGCGAACCAGAGAGGTTGAATAGGTAATGAAGGAGAAGGGCCAGTAATGCATGCGAATAGGATAGAAGGGCTTAACAGGCATCGTGCAGTGCATTGATTACCTCTTTCTGCCACTAGCTACAGTCCCCATACCTTGACTTTTGTTGAGTTTCATGGTTGCTAGGTGGGAGGCTTATGTAGGACGTGGAGAGTATAATGGGCAATTGTGTGCTGAGAGCCAAACAAAAATAAAACAGGAATGTCTGGTTGAAGTGAGTTCTTGGTGTTCACTTTCTTAGCATTGTCAAGGCGCTGTTGAGCAAAGCACCAACCCCCCCAAGCTGCTCTGGGGCGCTATATAAGTACATAGCGCTCTCATTCTGACATCTCTCACTTCTTTTTATGACTGATGCATGCGTGGGAATGGGATCACATATTGCATAATTAAGAAGTTAATTCCCCAAAGACCTTATTTAAGTCTCAGTATGTAATATACTATACGTTTTCAACTGCATTTTATTTCATTGGGATTTGTGGTTTATTTGCTGTACCTATTTAAATGAATGCTGTAAAACACTCCATTAAATGTGTTTCTAATTGACAAGAAAAAATGAATTAAACTCCTCGTTCTATTTATGGGGCTCCAGTAGCTCCATTTGTAAGGAATTATCTTTAAGAACAATAAATGGCTCGATGGAATCATATGGGATTTGGTATCAAGAGGGCTGCTTATTTCCTTTCTTTGCACTCATTTATATGCAGTCAAGAACCCTTTTAAAACCTATATAATGGCAATATTCAGGTTTTGAAAGGCCATGTAAACATGTGCAAAAAATAAAAATTTGCTCTTATTCGAGTTTTTAAATAAATACAGCCCCTGGGTTACTCCTTTTGTAACTGGAATTGTTGTCCCTATAATTGTCAAATGCCTATATTGTTTGTAATTGTATGTTTGTTCAAGAAATAAAAAAAACACACACAGTGGAACATTGATTTGCATTCCGTTTTTTTCTTCTTCTTCTTCACTTATTTCTATTCGCAAGGAATCTTGGTCTTTGGAGTACAGGGACGACTTATGCGCTGTCCCACTCGCTAAACGAGCTTCACTTGAATACTGTACATTGATTTCTCTGAGCACAATGATACGGGAATGTATATGAGAGAGCCTCTGCCCACTCAAGCATATAAACGCATGTCAAGCATGTTATCTTGAAAGTTTCAGAATCCGGAATTTTATAATACCTTCATTTAACCAGATAAAAACCCATTGAGATCACGATCTCTTTTACAAGGGTGACCTTGCCAAGAGGTCAACAGCACACGTCATTAAAACTAAGACTATACATACAATAAATTTAAATACATTTTACAAATGTATAATGTCTTAAAAATAAAAATAAAATAAAGTGCATACAACAAATAACAAATCATAAACACATGCACTGCTGAGTCGTCTCACATTTTGACCTTAACTGGAATATAGACCGCATATAAACGGAACATTCAGTAACCCAGGATCGTCATTGTGTATCTCACGCCCCTAACCCACTGAGTGGCGAAGGTTTGCGAGGGTCGTGGATGTTGATTTAACGTCAGGGTTCGTTCAAGGTCGCAAAGGGTCACAAAAATGTTCGCCGACAGTTTTAATGGTCACAAACTGTTTTTCTTTTTCACTCTTTCTGTTTGCGACCATCATGGCAATGTCAATTTATGCAACTATAACACCAAAATAATGTTCAAACAAATAAGCTACTGCACTTCACACGGTGGATATGGGCTTTGTAGTGGGGAAGATGGATACGCGTGCTTTTCGAGAGGGATCTGCCGTCATTAACCGTGAACTAAACAGCAAGTGTACAAAGCATACTGATGAAAGCCTCACTGATGGCATCAAGTTGAGTGTGTGCACAGCAATCATGCATTTGTAACGAATGTCAATTGAAACAATAGTTGATAAGAGGAAACATCCTCTCACTACGAGTTGAACTGCCCTCTCTACCTGCATGTATGTTTAAAAATAAGATTTTGATGCTAACAAGAATTGAGCAACCCTTAATAGTAAACAAAATGGCTTTCAGTACCCCTAACTGTCTTACGGCCAAGTTACTAGGCAGTATGTAAAGCCAACGAGGAAAACTTTTGGGGAATGGAACTCTACTAAAATGTAATCCTTAAATGCGTGGTCAGGATTTAAAGAGGAACTCAATTTATGTGTGTTTTTATTTGAAGCAGCAAAAATATTTATACAATTCACGGATATTTTGTCTATAATTATTGCTTCTTTCAGTCACTTCTTCAAAATCTCTTCCCTCTCTCCCTACTTTGTCTCTTGTTGTTCACTCAGTCCCAAATTGCCAGGCGTACTGAATGAGATTTAATCCTGGAGCTGTCAGGCGGATGACTGATACCGATCAATCTCCAGAAATCGGGGGAGCGTGACTGAAAGGAAGCTGGTTCCTGTCCTCCACGTCTATCTCATCCAGTTCTACAAGAATGCAAAAATACACTTTAATTGTTGATGCAGAAGATATTAACTTGACAAGTAGCTGAAGTCGCGCCAACAATCTTAGTGATTTCCTAATCATAAATCAAATATTGAGTTTCTTAGATGCAGTGTTCTTACTAACTTCCTCAGTAACAATTCAACACCGGAGTCTTTGCTTCAATTCAGGGTATGAGTCAGACAAACCATTTCATCTGCTGCATGTTTTTTTTTTTTTTGTGCCGTAGCATTTGTCCATAAACTTTTCAGTTTTTCAATATCAGCTGACATCAGGCTATAAATGTTGACAATTGTTGCCAGCCATTCTTTTGCCCAATGCCGTTTGGCCAATCCAGTAAGTGTACAGATGAATTTTGCTTTTCTATTCCATGAGTTCAGGCTTTGTTCTTACATCTGTAAAATCCTGAGGTTTTGGATTTTGTTTTGGTATTTTAACCAAACGATGTAAACTAAAAGAATGTGTATGCAAGTAAGTACTGTGTGTTGATCCATTCATATACATTAATGCTTTTTATTAACAGCACCTTCGTTCTCTTATGTTGTTGTTCTTTTTAATATTATGCAATAGCATGCAGTATTGTTAAAATATTGGTCTTTTTTCAAATAAATCATAGGCATTGTTGTCCTATCCAATAGCATATTTATTTAAATACACATTATTGGCAAAGTATAAGAAAGTTGTCAAAAGATGCAAGTAGTAGAAGTGGAGATGACACTTCCCAAACCATGAAATATTTAATGTGGCTTAAAATGTTTCTGATTCCCTCAAACTACACATTGCTGTGGTGCACACATCTGTGGTTGAAGTTGTCTCACAATAAGCACTTTTTTCATGTCAACTTGAGATTTATACTGTGTCAAACTGTGCCTGCCAGTTTGTCCATTCACTTCTGATTCTGCCCGGCCTTCCATCCAGTCGGCCCAACAGGATGATCTACTAGTGAACAGGAAATTAACCATAATTTCCCTCTTCTGCAGCTTTATATCGAACTCTGGAAGACATTTCCACTTACCTGACTGAGAATCTATTCAAAAGTTGGCCAGGGATGATGTACAAGTACAAGCACGGATCATCCAAATGTAGCTAAAAATCAACTTTTGAATCAAATTGGCTTATTAGATTGTTGTAATACTTTAGGCTTTCAAGTCCTGCATTACATGGCTATGTACACACCTGTAACGTCCATCCCAATAGGCATAAATACTGTCTTGCAAACTAGCTATTGATTTGTCATTAGTTATAAAAACTAGCGAGTATATAAGATTGCCAGTTAAATCTTAAATATATTTATCAACCATGGATTATCTGCTCATTAAAGTGACTGAGGGTTTGGCAAAGAGATTGATCGTTTTCAATCTCTTTCCCTTTCTCTTTCCCGTATGTTACTATGTAAATAGCCTTTTGGTAGCCCTGTAATTCTATGATTATAGCATGTAATCAGGGAGGGTAATTAGAAAGAAGGGTCACAGGATACCTCATTAATGGGAAAGTCCCATTAAGAGAAAGAGAGAGAGAGAGAGAGAGAGAGAGAGAGAGAGAGAGAGAGAGAGAGAGAGAGAGAGAGAGAGAGAGAGAGAGGCATTTGTTCTTATTAAAATGATTTCAGAGCAGCAATTAACCACACTGGTGACACTAAAGCCATCCCTAACCAATCAAATGGCCACTATTCCAGGCCACTACACAAAAGGGGAGTTATTAAGTTGGCCAGGAAATAATTACTGAGGGTTTTAGTTAATTATAGACTCAGCCTCCAGAATCATTAAATGCCCAATTTGTATCTTTTTCAACCATTTACATTTAAGGTAAATGCTCATATAATTAAGAGTCCAGTTTACATTCCCACTATAATGCTTTGATCTGTGTTTAATGAGTTTTGAGTCTTCAGTGACCCAAACATGCATGCTTATGGAATGGGGGTGGGGGGGGGGGGGGGGCACGCAGGCAATTGGTAAGAACATACACATTTTACACAGGAAGGCAGAAGCTAAGAATCAAACCTCTAGTCTAGCCTCACAATACCACCATTTTTTCATCATAGGGACTATTCAAGAATCAAAATCAATGCCTGCTAAAACAAGCATTTTTAATCAGGTTAAGTCTAACAAATGGAGTGTAGTTACTAATTACTATATAGAAAAGGTACTCCATATAGACATATACAATACAAACAGTATATACAATAATGCTTGTTTTTGGTACGTCAACACATTATGCAGCATTAAAAAAGAAAACTAATTAATGTGCTTCCCACTCACAAAAGAAGAGACATGATTGATGATTTCTACAAAGCACTTAATTTATGGAAAGCAGCGATGGGGAAACAGAGCAGGTTGGCAGACTGGCAGACTGGCAGACTGGCACTTAGACTTGGGTGGAAGAGCTTTCCTTATATTAATTAATCATCTTTGTCAGTGAGTTCTCGTGTTCATTGTTATTATCATTCATACATATGTAAGTTCTCAAGGCAAATCAGTTGGCTTCAAAAGTCGTTTAAGAACTTGTTTACACTTGACATGCTAAGTTGGTAATCCCCCCCCCCCCCCCATTTCTGCTGTCCATTATTTGCCATACTATTACAAAGGTGGTTATTATTTGACAAGTTGGCAAAATAATATATGTTAACAAGCTAACAAAATGAGGCTTAATAGCGCAAGACAAACATTTATCTTCTTGCCACAAAATGTCATCAAAACTAGGGCACAACTATTACATGATTTTTTCTTGCAAAATCAAAGATCAAAGATCCCCCCTGTTGAAA
This sequence comes from Leptonotus elevatus, assembly GCF_054856555.1. Classification (NCBI taxonomy): domain Eukaryota; kingdom Metazoa; phylum Chordata; class Actinopteri; order Syngnathiformes; family Syngnathidae; genus Leptonotus; species Leptonotus elevatus. The sequence continues at coordinate 12,086,951 of NC_141245.1, forward strand.
CTTTTACATCCAGCCTGTTTTGTCTATGTGCTCTCGCTTCCCGTGCACCTGTCATCTAAGTATTCAGGTGGTAGCCAAACACTCTCATAGCTGCAGTGTTTAAAATTGATGTAATGTGTCAAATTCCAGCCCTGTCCACCCATCACACCCTCTCTGTATTCAATTTCCCGCCTTATTCTTTTTCCACGAGGTGAGCAATTTCAAACTCTGCAAAATGATTCGATTCTGCAGGGGCAGTTATTAAATTTGTTTGCAAATCTCAGCCCATTTCCCCACCCACCATCACACCCTTTTCCTTTCCAGCTCTTCTTGCTTTTAGCCCTCTGCTACAGTCTTGAATGTTATCAAAATTCAAGCTGGCAAATGCAGAGACAAAAAGAGAGGGAGCATAAGCCCAAGGAGAGAAAGAGAGGGAATAATAGATTATTTCTTTGAAAAATAGCCCACTGAAATATTCTAAGACATGGGGACCTCTTCAATAATACGTTTTATTAAAGCATTTTTTTCTGGGTCCTTCATCTTACACGGAGCGACAGCGGAGGGAAGCCGGAAAAAGCAGAAGGAGGAGGCGACTTGTGGAGGCAAATGAAGATGGCTGGTTGAATCCAGCACATCGCTTACATCTAATAGGTTCACTGCAAAATGAATATTTATACTGCTGATGGAGTCAAAAGCAGGGAAGTGTAGGTTTATAGCAAGCATATAAACAGTCTGTCATATGCGCCACACACACTTGTGTTTGGGACTAAATCCTGATTGATGTATTTGCATTGGCTGAACGTGGACCCAGCGCCCAATACCTGCGCTATTGTGAACACAGATGTGTCGATTCTGGTATGCACCATTTTTCACCCTAGGCTTATTGAGTGTTAACAGACATTGCATTAACTGATAATAATGAAGCATGTAAAGTGTTTGCCCAAGTGGGGGTGTGGGAAAAGAGCGTGGGAGCAACTAAGATCCTATAAAGCCTTAGACGCCCTTGAAATATAACCAAAGAAGCCATGAGAACAGGTGTACCTGGAATATTAAATTATCCCTATAACGCCAAACGTGTCATATTAAATACAATATATTAGTATAATATATTTTTTCCCCAATGAAACCCTGACGTTTATGATCTGACACATGCATTGCACGGATAATCCATTAGAGGGCAGTGTCACCCAGCTGATGGCTTTTCCAGCGACCTTGCCAGGTCACCCCAATTGAGAAAGGAGAGACGCCTACTTATTAATAGTGGGGAATGTTATTTCTGATTTTTGGAAATACTAATATGTTTGATATGTTTATTATCAGATTTTCGACAGTTATAAATGTATGAATTTGAAGCACTGTGACCAGATGTATCAAATATGACACAAATCAAAAGTCATATGTGGAAGTTGACTTTTTTGTTCAAAAGGACCAATAAATACTCTACAAAGAATCAGAATGTTCTCACATATTTCATGGTTCAGGCTTTATAGGGGTAATACATAAAGTTTTAAGGCATCATATTCTGCTCTACAGCATTACTTTATGTTTGATGCACGACTGACTATACTAATTCCCCCAGGGATTTATTTATGTATTTATTTATGTATATATTTATTTCTTTTTACTATTTTCTTTTTGTCTGCCTATAAATGAGTTTCAGTGGAAGGTGGCCACCGCTGAGGTAGCACAGTTTGAATTGTGACCAATTTTGTTTTAGGGAATTCCATTACCTTTGAATAAAAAATAAATCATAATAAGATTGTTTGCAAATGCTCAATGATATTGTTAAGGCCTGGCCAAGCAAACATTTTGATTAATTAATTAAATTTGTCAATTAACCGTAAGTCAGGGCTAGCTGTTAGCCACCTCCTCACCATTGGGAGAATTAAACCATCAAATTCAGAAAAAAGCAAAGCAAAGCACCAATAGGAAGAGCAGCACGGGGCTTATCCAACAGGATAAATTGTATCTTTATAAAGAAAAACGTGGAAATTGTTTGCAATGCCAGGCTTTCCTGTTGCTATTAACGCTTACGTCACAGAACTCACATTTTAACTCACTGCATACTTATATTGATGCAGGTTATAAACTTTCAAAGCACAACAAAAATATATAAATAATAATAATAATAATAATAATAGGGAACTTGCTCAACTCATATGTTTTGCAAAATGTTTTTTATTTACTTGGTTTGTTAATTTTTTTTATAAAATAATTGTGTTTTTAGCCATAAAGCTCATTTCTCATTTTGTGGAAAATTTGAAAGGAAAATGCTCAAACATCTTTTCTGTCCATCCAGTACTGTTTCTTTAGTCATTGTAACATACTAATTGCGGATGAGAAGAATGTTTTAGTGCTTCACACAAAGATTCATTAAAGATTTTATAGTGTAACCAGAAAACTGTATTAAACTATTTCAAAAAGCACAACAGCATGAGCACAATACAAAGTTGTGAAACTATTCTTAACATAAATAATGTCTCATCTTTAACCATATTGATTCAGTGTATTACTGTTGGTCATTAGAGTCTGTGTATTGTGGAATATATTACTGTATGTTGACTGAAAACTACTAGGAACACTCATACTTGATAAAAAAAAAAACTTAATCTATTTGGAAGATATATGAAAAAAAATTGTTTTTTCAAGAAACTGCACATGAAGAGCTGTTGCCATACTTCAACTCCTGCAGAACAGCATGAAGCAATATTCTGTTCTTGGTATTTCGTTTGTAAACAAATAAAAGTAAAATCCGAATGAAGCCTCATCCACGGGTAAGTCAGGCACCAGTCCTGCTGTCTGACTGACCGGGATAAAAATGAAATTGACAAATATGGGGAGGGGGTGAAGGTGCGATATATGAAAGAGGTGTGCTAAACCACTTTTCTCGCCTCAAATCAAAAGCGGAGTGGTTTTCCTATCTTGCTGTTAGATGTAAGATATGAGCCAGCTTTGCACTTTGACAGGTTAATGCACTTGGCAATGAACACACACACACACTAACAAAGAAGTACACGCGAATAACAGGTAAATAAAAAAGCCAAACAAATACACATCATCAGCACAACAACACATTAAAGACTCATACAAAGGAAGACAACATATAAAAGAAGGTTTTGAGAGCTAAAAGGTTAAGTTAGAAGCAGTATGTAGTTTGTCAAATGTTGTACCAACAAATGGATGGAGGGAGAGCTTAGAAGGGGTTAGTTTCACAAAGCAGCTTGAAAACTGCACAGTATGTGAACCTCACTACGCCAAGTGCAGTTTTATGCTATGTTAAATCCCCTACAAATTTGAGCCCCCCACCCTCCGAGTTTTAAAATGATCTAGCTGACAGATGAAGTGACAGACGGGCTACGAGAAAGGCCAGTGCTTGGCAGAGGTAAAATAACAATTGTTCCTACCCTTTCATATCACTGATCATTCCCTAAATTGTGCTAAAAAATTTTTTTGACAGGAATACATGCTGTAGTTTCTGCAATTTCATGGCAACACTTTTGTCAGACTGCAAAATTCTGACTTTTGAGGAACAGAGGCAGGAGAATAAAATTGACAGAGTGATTGTGAAATTTACTGACGCACCTTTCACCACTGTTACCCTTGTAAACAGTTTTTTTTTCGTTTTTTTTTACTGACGGTCCTAAAATAGCTGTGACAAATTTATCGATGACCGAAGCGCGGTTAAAATTATCTCACAGAGTGACGGACTGACAACGTACTGACAACGGCCTGAAACAATGATAGGCTGACAATAACGGTCGGGCGGCCCGGTCGCTGGCGAACGACGTATGACAGACTGGCAAAATTTACAGGTGCACCCAGCTCTGTTAAAATACCTTGTTTTTATAGTGTAGTCAATTGAATATAGTTTGAAAATGAAATAATGCAAATCATTGCAAATAATTGTATTCTGTTTGTATTCACATTTTACATAGTGTCCCAACTTCATCGCCATAGGGGGTATGAAACCAAATGGGTGTAATATCACCAGTGTTGGGAACGTTACTTTAAAAAAGTAATTAGTTATAGTTATTAATTACTCATTACTTGCTGACAAAAGTAACTGAGCTCATAATTGAATTACTTCATAATAAAATTAACTCATTACCAGGCAAAGTAAGTCTTTTTTGCTACTTAAAAAAATATATTTACATAAAACAATTTGGATTTTTTATTTTTTAAATATTATTATTATTATTATTATTATTATTATTATTATTATTATTATTTATTTTTATTTTTTTATACAAGGAAATCAAATTATGTCCAGGCTATCTAGGATGCTTTCATTTATTTTTGTGAATATCTATGTCACACAAATGCCTCACTCCGTAATGACAGATACCATATACTGTATGTCTACCACTGCCATTTACTACAGCAATCAAAATAATAATACAAATAAAATAAATATTGGATATCTGGTGATTTGTGGCACATATGTCACCTATATGTAATTTGTAAAGTCGTAGCACAGACGGTTAAGATAAATACAATCGTTGGCGCTATTAACTACACTAGTCGTGTGTCGCTATGTGACTTATCTTTATCGCGGTCATGGTGCTTCTGGAGTTGCGATGTCCTGTAATGGTTCTTGGTGGAACAGAATTGTCAACAAATCGCTTTTCATGGCAGCCGTTTTTTCGGCAGATCTCTACTGTTATTTTGATCTACGTCAGTCCTGTCAAAGTTGTCAAACACTGAAGAAGTTCCAGGCAAGGGACGTGGACTTGCTAAAATGCTAACATCATGTTCATTGTGAAGGAAAACACGTCGTGACCCGCTTCCTGCGGTACCTCCAAATTAAAAGTCACTACGCATTCCAGCTGTCAAGACACCTTTACTGTGACGAGGTGCAACAGCAACAGTACCTCTAACTGTGCGCAAAATAAATGTTCATGAATGGACTTAGCGGAATCTACTGTAAGCTTACTTCGAGGTTTGAATTATTAAATAAATTGTAATGCAACACATTTCACATACAATAACGTTAATGGCGTTTCAAAATATGGGGGGAATAATTAGTTAGCTTAGTCCGTTTATAAAAAAAAAAAACGCCGTTATTCTAAATGCCGTTATTCCCAACACTGAATATATTTTCCAAGGTTGGTTATTTTATTTTATTTTATTTTTATTTATTTTTTCTGGAGAGCTCAGTTCATTCGGTAATTTTATCGATTTGACATGTCCTAGGTTGGTTATGTTGTAGCCGTCATGTTACACTTCATATACTCTAGTTTAAAAGAAACAACAAAACAACAAAACTGAGCACAGAGTTGAGAGGCCAAGCTGAGATGTGAACATTACAATTAAAGTTGACAATGTGAAACGAGGCTTAAAAACAAAAGAGAAGGAGCAGTGCCGCTCAGCTGAAAAGTGCTAAGAAGTCACTAGGCAGTGCGGCCAGGCATGTCTTAAAGGTAAAATTAGTAGTAAACATTTAGTCAACCAAAAATGAGAGACTGCGGTGCTGCTTTTGAACAGTAGATTGTCTTTCCCTTCCCTCCATTTTAGAAATGAGGCAGGTGCCCTCCGCCTCCTATATCTGCCAAATTGAATCAATAAGTAATTAACACATTGGCTCTATTCTGGCAAGTTTTCCTTCCCTCTTTTTCTGCTGCTGTGAGCCTTTGTATTGCCTTGTAAACAGCAATAGGGGCCAACACAACTAGGATGCACAACAACTCAAATACACACCAGGACTGACAGAAGCGTGTGAGACAAAATCCGGCTGGGCCCGATCCACACGCGCACACATTATTTCTGCACTCAGCTGTCCTTATGGGGTTTGTGAGCTTGGTCAGCTGGCCCATCAATCCACACATTCCTAGAAAAAAAAACTGCAAGGGTCCATTTGAATGCTTACATTAGTCACTCCAATTCCTCCAATTCTCCCTGTGACACACACGCACAAACACACACTCACTCCTGGCAGGCAGTGTGACATTTGCCACCTGTTGTGTCAGTGTTGTCTTTCAAAGGACAAAGGCATGTCTGGAATGCCGATCAATTGCATGAATAAGGAGAGAAGGTCGGGTACAGAAGTGCTTAAAGAGAAGAAAGGAGTGATAGAACGAAAGGCAGCGGAACACCGAGAATGAGATAGACGACAAAATAATAAACACGGAGAGGGAGACAGCAAGCCTCGGGCTTCGGCGAGGATTGATGCGCACGTGAGAGGATTCGGCGCAGAGCCCCGTCATCAATCCTTTTGGCTAATCAGAGTATGGCTGAATTATTGATAATGAACCTCATTAATAATTGCATGGTGCTTTTTGGGCAACGGACCATTGCAAAGGAGCAAATGGAAGCGTGCGCTTCTCACAAGCACCGGCATGTGTGAACACACTTGTTTTTGAACTGAAGAGAACAAAATAACAAAGATAATGATGTAGTGATGACATTTGTTCCAAAGATGAGCATGTTTAAAAGATACTTTAGAAAACATTCATGATTTGTGGCTAATGGCATTACCTTCACAACTTGTTACAAGGTTGAAGAGCTCTTGAGTCAGAGCGAGTATCACCATGACATAGTCTCTCCTGCTCGTAAACAAATTTTCATGCCTGACAGATACTTTTTTTTTGTGTGCAAAATTGTTTAATCAAATATTAATTAATCCCAGTAGGATTCCAATGTTAAAAATATATATTATTTAACTATATAACACAGTAATATATAAAGTTGTTGCCCGAAAAAAATATTTTTAATAGAAGACAAGATTAACAACAGTCATCACCATAATGCAGTTCACTTTTCGTGGTCTCACTGTATTGCAGGTTTTTAACTCCTACATAACCAATTTTATATCGCTGATTTTCTGTTATATCGCTGGACTTTGTGGTGATAATTTTTTTTCCCACAGTCTGTTACTGCAGACTCACGTATCAATAAACACGAGCCAGTAGGAAAGAGAGCGTAAGAGCACCCAAAATTTGGGATCATTTAATTTAAAAAAACAAACAAACAAAAAATGTGTCTACTGCAAAGCACAGCTGTCTTTACAGAACTGCGCGTCTACGGTAAACATTGTCAGCTAATTTCTGTCACCACTGGTTAGAATAAATTGTAATCACTCCACAGGTGGCCATGGGTTGACATAGCCACCGGTGCACTTTCAATGACTTTATGTAACAAAATAAACCAGTAACAAGCACATTCATACACCAGCTGCACTCAACACACAGATTCACTAATGGTTAGCCAGTTAACAGCCAGCCAACTCTCACTTCAGTCAAGCCATTAGGATGAGAATTTAATCGTCCTAATGAGAAACTTTACTGTCCTATTGAGAAACTTTCTCATCCTAATAAGAAATGTTCTTGTTCCAACGAGAACGTTTTCTCGTTTGTACAAGAAATGTTAGCTTATTTAGTAAACTACAAGAAATCAGACATTTTAAATGTCTCAGCCAAAACATAATGGTGATGACTTGCAAGTAAAGCAGCAATGTCCTTATAACAAAGTCTGAGTAGAATTATATACCCAAACTAGGTCCTGCACTGTCATTTTCACTCAGAAATGCAAACTGAAATGTAGTTATAGTGTCTTCCATACTAGCTCATTCTAACAAGAAACTTTTGCGTCCTAACAAGAACGTTTCTCGTTGGAACGAGAACATTTTCTCGTCCTAATGAGAAGCATATTTTAATCCCCACACCACCCATGTCCCTCTAGGGGCTATGTACTGTATACATATATGATCACTACTTCGCTGTTTTGGACTATTGTAGTAAGTTTTGGAACGCGATGCGGAAAGAGGAGTTTTATCTGAACGCCACTGATGCAGCATATACTGTAGTTTGTGAAAGAATGTAGCATGGGTCTAAAATACAAAATCTCTGGCACACTGCAAATGAAGTAAAATTTGGATAGATCGTCAATACAAAGGTTGTGTCAAAAGTCCTCATTTATTTCCAATGAAGTGAAATTAAATGGAAGTCAGTGAATTATTCAACATTTTATAATGAGAATAATAGTTTCTCCAGGAAAAAGTGCCACTTTTCCGAGTCGAGTTGCTTCAGTTAAGACCACACTCTGCTGTACCTCATTTTGTATTAATCTCCCCACTTCTCTTCCTGGTTCTCGAATTGTTTGACTCTCCATCTTAAGCGCTGCCTGTTAGAAAAAGGGCCAGCCCCGCAGGGTGGAATCTAACAAGGACTCATGAATTCAACCACATTTCTTCAGCCTTGGGCTCCCTTTTACTGACATTCTATTTGTGCAAGGGGCCATCTTAAAAGTAGCCTTCGTCCTGTATAAAATACCATCATTCTGAATCATATCGTCCGTGTGCCCTCTGTACGTGCCATGTGCACTCAATGCACTTTTAAATCTCAAGGACTCTTACTTTTCCCCCCAAACACAAACCTTTACAAACCCAGAAGAGAAACCAAAATATAGCCGCACACATGAGGGGGATGAAAAAATATCTCGCTTTCCAATGATCTCAATGAGCACAACAGCTAGCAAACATTTTTTGAACATGACTGCAGTTCTTGGCAGATGCTTGCTAAACATTTGTCAACTTGATGAAAAAAGTTTACCAAGTTTCCTAAACTCATAAAGTGAGATTTATTTACAAACCCAATTCCCCAAAAGTTGGGACACTACAAATTGTGAATAAAAACTGAATGCAATTATGTAGAAGTGCCAAATGTTTATATTTTATTCATAATAGAATAGGTCAAAAGTTGAAACTGAGAAAATGCATTTTAAGGGAATACTATGTTGATGTTTTATTCCATGGTGTCAACAAATCTCCAAAAAGTTGGGACAAAGCCATTTTCATCACTGTGAGGCATCCCCTCTTCTTCTTACAACAGTCTGCAAACTGGGGTTCGAGGAGACAAGTTTCTCAAGTTTAGAAATAGGAATGCTGGCCCATTCAGTCTAACACGCGTCTCTCGAACTGTTCAACTGTCTTGGGCTGTCTTTGTTGCACCTTGACCTTTATGATGCGTCAAATGTACTCTATAAGTGAAAGAAGTGGACTGCAAGCTGGCCATTTCAATACCCGGATCCTTTTCCTGCCATGATGTAATTGGTGATGCATGTGGTCGTGTTGAGAAATGCAAGATCTTCTCTGAAAGTGATGATGCCTGGATGGGAGCATATGTTGTTCTCCTGTCTGAATATACCTTTTTTTTTTTTTTCTGGAGAGCTCAATATTGTTCATTCGGTAATTTTACCGATTTGACATGTCATCATCATTGCTCTCCTTTTTTTAATTTTTTTTATTATTTTGTATGTGGGTGAGTATGTGTATGTGCGTGCGTGTGAGTGTGTGTGTATTCATTAGTTCACCAAAAACTTATTAAAAAATCCCATACCGTTCACCTAAACCGAACACCACCGTCAGGAGACCCGAGGAAGGACCAAAGAAAAGAAAGGAAAGTGAAATCCAGCACCGACCAAAACAACACCCACCGGGCCACCAACCAGAGTTCTTCACCAACCCCAGAAACATCTAAATTCCAACAAATCAGGGAGACTTCAAGAGACCAAAGGAGAGACTGAGGAAAGGAAGGAAGGACAGATGAAGCAGAGTGAGATCCACAGACATCAGCCTCCACCGATTCAATGACCTGAGGAGGAAGCAGATTGTGTCTGAGTTTCGATAGATGCTGGTGTGGTGGATCTGGCATGCATGAAAATCTCCACCAAAGAGGGGAGCCGTCGACCCCTGCCAGGACAGAGCAAGTGCAACACCTCAGGGCCCCCCAGGCCGCGGCAGCGCCAAAGGACGACCCCCGGGCCCCGCCAGGGCCACCGGCCGGAGAGCAAACTCAGGAGCCGGAGCGCCCTCCACCCCAACACATCCCGCGCACCCAACCCAACGCAGCAGGACGGGGCACTGCAGGCCAGCCAGGCACCCCACCGGTCCACAGCCCCCGCTCCCCCCGCCCCCCATCCACCCCCGCCATCCACCGCCAATTTTTCGCTGGTAAACACCTTTCTGATATTTCTCCACTATCTTTCTGCGCAACATTGGAGGAATTGGTAATTCTCTACCCATCTTTGCTTCTGAGAGACACTGCCACTCCGAGAAGCTCTTTTTATACTCCAATCAAGTTGCCAATGGACCTCATTAGTGGTCACTGATCTTCCAGCTGTTTTTGCAAGTGCAATTGACTTCTCCAGCCTCTTATTGTTACCTGTCCCAACTTTTTTGAGATTTGTTGACATCGTGAAATTTACAATCAACATATTTTACCCTTAAAATTTATTTTTTTATTGTTTAAATACTGTACAGGGTGTACATGTTTTGTTTTGTTTTTTACATAAATATAAATTAAAATGGGAATTTTCTGTTTTTGGAGCTTGGGAACAGATTAATTGCATTTACATTATTTCCCATGGGAAAAAAAGGATTCAACGGTTGAACAATATGGACTTTGAACACTAATTAATTGTGTTCAAACTCAGAGGTACCACTGTATTACTTCTTCTTCTTTTTTACAGTGTGTAGGTAAGTACTTTAATCTTTTAATGACTTAAATAGCACAATAACACACCGGTGTTCTGGTTATGTCTCTAATATATTTCTGCAGATGCTATGATGATGATTATTGTCATTCTTGGAAGAAAAAAAACTTGGCCTTGATTCAGGGGGGTGGCAGTGTGATTTTTGTCCAGGCAACAGGAACAGTGGACCAGCTCTACATCCTCTCCAGATACAGTAAATATCACACGCACACACAAATCCAAATGTATGAATGTCTGCATAATCATTGTTACAGCTGGCTCAGACTGGCTGCAAACCACCTTCACCTTTCACAAAGGAGCGACCGCCAGAGCCACTGAACCCCACCCCCTTAAAGGCCCAGGACCGTAATACTCATGAATCCTTTCGTACATCTCAATCAATGCGTAAATATTGGAGTACCAGACTCCTCCCTCTCCACAATCCCATATAAATGTGCAAACTAGCATAAACAGCGCCTGGGAAGGATCACTTCGCATGATCCGACAGTGATCAGAAAATCAAGCCATTGGTCACAAATGAAAAAAGAGGAACTCGGAAGTCAACAACAACACTTGTGACAAAAATCTTTCACAATACGTTAGCTGCGGACAAATGCATGTTATTCATCCCAAACACAATTGTTGCCCACTCTATTCTTTTTGTCAGTGACCAAATGACCTTGTATATATCATGGACAATTCAAGCCTCTTGCATTTTTATTCAGCTGCATCCACACCGTTGCTGCATTACATCTTTGTACATTTATACTTTAAGTGGATCTATATTGATTTAACCTTCGTCTTGTGTTAACTTTCTGTTACCATCTCTTATGTTAACGGGTCGGTTTCGACCCGTGTCTTAAATCAGCTGTAAAATACACTAAAAACAAGTAGATATCATCCAATTTATTTCTCATCTCTTGGTTGGCTTGTTAGGCTTCCTTATCCATGAAAATATTAGTTTTAATGTTTTTGGTGTGGGTTTCTGGGCCTTTTTTGTCAGTATACCCTTCGATTTCAATAAAAAAAAGAAGGTAAAATAAACACCAAGAGAATCATATAAATGTATAAAAGGTTGTTGTGTTACCTGACTATTACTGGGGGCTATTAGAACACATCTCTTAAATTAATTTGTTTTATTTATTTATTTATTTAAATATTATTGACTATAGTAACATCTATGGTGTTATGGGTCGATTTCGACCCATATATATTTACTTCAAGAGAAATGCAAAAAAAGTATTTTTTCAGCAGTAGAACTTAAATATAAACACAAAATGAAAAGCAGATCTTTGTCGTGTTGAAGGTGTGGACGAAGTGATAGGTGAGCTCTGCAGCTGTCTGACCAAGATGGCAGCATCTGGGGTTCGGGGCACCCGTTCCCTTCGCTCAATGTGTGGCTTGACAAGTGCATTTCCCAGCTCCTCAAGAAACATTCTTCGCTTGCTTTTATTGGTTGAGTTCCACCCTTGGTGGATTTGGGTCCACAACACAAATGCATTACATGTAGACACATCAAGGATGTTGTAAAACACAACAATTGGCCACCTCCTGGTCATTCGCTGGCCAGTGTAGGTAGCATTCAGCTTGTCCAGGTTGTCCACTCCTCCTTTGTTTTTGTTATAGTCGAGGATAATTGTGGGCTTTTTGTCACTTCCTGATGAGTTGCGTCCATCTCTCCCAGACATCCCTGATGGGGGCAAGCTTGTCAGATCTTGCTCTGCTATTTCGGTTGTCAAATCTGAGGACTCTTGATATCATTCGAAAGGTCTGAAGTGACATTGTTGCCCGGAAAATATTTATGCCTGTCGATGCGTCCCAGAGACTATCAGTGGCCTCATTGCAGGATCTGTACGCTCCAGCAAGAAGAAGAACACCAATGTAAGCATCCAGATATTCCTCATCAATGTCTTTCCACATGTCGTCATGGACTTTTTTTCCTTCAAGGTTTGTCATAGCCATGATGACTCTTTTTAGTGACAATGGCATGAATAGCTCGAAACATGTCTTGATGTCACTGACTCTTGTCACAGCAAACCTTGTGATTCCAGGGGTCATTTTTATGACATTTGCAGCAGCTGCCCTGCCATGTACATCATGAGGTACTGAGCTCCAAAAGATCTTACCATTTTTGATATTGAATCTTTCAGTGGGACGAGCTTCACCATCAGTGACCTCCTCATCAGACTCATCAGATATGTCTGTGTCTTCTGGATGATACTCCACATTGTCTTCCTCATCAGAAACCTGCTCATCCACATCGCTATGCTGCTCTGTGTCCTCTTCATCATTTTCATCAAAAAGATTATCCAGAACTTGGGTCGCTGTAAATGTTCTTCTCATGTTTGTATGCTGCAAATTGGAGATGTGCACTGCAAGTCAAATGACCCTTCAAATGAATGAATTGACCTTACATGTCAGGACATGCCCATCTCTGTTTGTTTTGTTTTTGTGAAGGTGTACTGGAAAACACGGCAAAATGTAAATACCCTACAGCTCACAGGATTGGGAGAGGAGCTGGCTGTCAGTGTGTTGGCTGACAGTGCAATTATTAATCCAATTTTGGCTCTAATTATTGCTTTATAATCTTATTTTTATTACTGGGTCGAAACCGACCCTAACAACACAAATGTAATAATTTCAACCAGAGCATTTTAGAATTTAGTGAAAACATTTTTTTTTGTTTTATTTTGTTGAAATAGAGGTTCCTGACAAAGTCAAAAAGCCTTGATGCAATAAACAAATTTATATGGTTATTTTATGCATGTTAAACCTAAAAACGGGTCGCTGCCGACCCTAACACAAGACGAAGGTAGACAGATTGCCTAATGAAAAGCGTGATGGGGAACAAGTGAGGGGGTTTATTTCAGATGCCTTGTGAAGTCAAGTCAGTCAATTATCATTTTCACAAACATACTTGGGAAGAGCTGACAAATTCATTTCGGAAAAGGGCGGTACTCTTCAAGAAGAAAACGAGGAAGGGACTGGAAACATGTCACGCCATCCATTATGAGTCATTCCGAGCAACACAAATCTTGACTTCTGTGAGAAGGAAATCCAATGCATTACATTGCTTGTCAGAAAAAGCCCTTTATAAGGTCAAATATGCACCTTAGAAAGTAACTGGCAGTCCAATCAGTGAGCAGATTTGGAAATACATCAGCTTGCCCCCAGAAACACAGTGACATAATCTGCAGAGCCCAATTTATGCAGCAAAACTAAGGCCCAGAGCCAAATCTGATTCTTAAAGGGTTTGCGGCTTGCTCGTTTGTTAAACTGGCAGCTGAGGTCAACTATGACAACTGTGCGAACGCTGTCATCTATTGGAATGGTTAAGAAAATAAAGAGAAAAAAATAATCTGGAGATTATGCCAGTTGACCTAAACATATTTTGCAGGCTATGCATTTACAATAATGTGACACCTGTAAGGGGAGTGTGCCCTTATGACAAACCCAATACTGAATACTTCCCTACTACCGGTACTTTCCTGTGACATTGTATAAAAGTACCCCCCCCAAAAAAAGCACACTATTGACAGTCCTTCCATCCATTTTCTACTGCTTGCCCTGTGCAAATTTACAGATGAACTGAATGTTTTTTGTTTGGGTTTTTTCATGTAGGAGGAAGCCGGAAGACCCGGACACCATGCAAACTCCACAAACTTAAACACAGTACTTCAGACTGCAAAGTAGAAAGCACTACCCTGCCATGTAAACAGTCTTTATCGGTGCAAATAACTAATTGCGCTAGTAAAAAATGAGTAGGAACTGTTGAACCTTCAGTGAATGAAGTTCTATACATTCCTGATTAATAAGACTTAAATACAGAAGTCAGTCTTACAGTACAAGGCATCGTTCATCAGACAGACCGGACTTGTTGGAGAGTTTCACTAGTCGGTGACAATGTTAGCCGAGGTCACGAGGATAGATTATTTGGGGTAGAGGTCATAGACCCCAAATAAATGTAAACTCATGAGCAACTAAAATCAAAATATTCTGTAATTTTTTTTCTATTTATGCATACATTTCAACCATCTCTGACAGCCCATTCTCTCTAATAATTCTCAAAGGGAGCAGTCCTATCATACATAATTCTTCTCAGTGGACGAAAAAATAAGTTGGCAGATGAGTGACAGTCTTTTTAGTATCTACTTTTCTTGTCTGAGTTTTTGACTCCAACTTAACTTTACGACCTCCTAACAAATCCTCCATACCCGGGTCTTCTCTGTGTTTCTTGCAAGGTGTGTGTAAGTGTGTGTGTGTCCAGATACAAGTTGAAAATAATCCAAATTAATCAATGTCATTACAGAGTCTTAAATCTGCAGAATTGCTAATTCCAGCGGTTTTATCGCCCTTTGCACATGTTTCCGAGGCGGCCAAACATTTGACAAAGATATATTAAAGAAAGTAAGCCTGGTGCTCCCTTTTTCAATGGGGGACTATTAGAAGTTATGCTTAACAACATGTTTGTTTCATAGCCGAGGAGACTGTACTAAAAGTACGTTCATGATGCATAATTATTTACAAGATTAGGCTGCTATTGTGTGCAGTGGTGCAACTCGTGACAAACGACCCCAATCTTAATTGTCTTCTGGAAGAGTTTGTTGGTTCAGGAAAAGTGATGCTAGTACAAATAAGTGCTATATAAATAAAAGTTGAGTTGAGTTAGGTAGTGACTCTAACCCAATGTTCCACCGATGATGACCCCATTGCTGAATGTCAAGTTATATCAGTCCATGTGAAATTGTAATGCTCCATTGTATGTATTTTTCAGGGATGATTTAGCAATTTCTGTTTCTGATAACATGATGGCTAAGATGTTTTTTCAACAATCTACATTTGTCTGAAGGGTGCTGTAAGCAAGGTCAGATGTCAAACTGGAAATATTCTACAATATAATATAATTGACTGAATTTATTTCCTCATAAATTGAAGAATTATTGGCACATTATTGTTGTGTGAGGTCGCAAGAGGCAACCTGATGTTAAATCTTTTTTTTGAATGAGCATACTGACTGGTGTATTATACTTGGCCCTTTATATGCGTATGTTTTTTTTCCTTGTTTCTGATCAATGGCCCCTGCCTGAGGTTCCACCACCTGTGGATTACACTGCTGTCTGTCTGGTGACAGTTTAAAAGATCAATGGTTGCCTCAATCCTTTACAAGACATCAATCTTCAAGAGTCAGTTCTTGCAATAAAAGGTCACTTTATGGTTTGATGCCACATAAGTGGTCTTTATATGTGTTTCCCTCACATCTGTTTGTTCAATGGCTTACTTTCACATAAGGCAGTTGCAATAGAAACAATCAAACAAATGACAGCAGATGGAGTGAGTCTGAAGACCTTTTCACACTACACTTTTTTTTTGTTGCAGAAGTTGGCGGTGTGCGGGGTGGGCCCCTGCCTCCTTGGCACGTCAAATAGGAGATGATGGTGGCCGACATATTTTGGAGTGCTGATAGCAAGTGATTTGGGCAGAGTTCTTCAATACAAACAGCGTGGAAGTGAAAATAGAGGATGTCTTGGTTGTTTTATGTGGCAGAGAGTGGACTCATGTTGGGCTCACATACGTCACTGAAGTTTGCATCTCCAAAATTTACTTACCTTTATGTTTAAAGTATTAGAAACTAGAGGTGTCAAAATTTGTGTGTTAATTTCCAGTTAATTTAAAGTTTCTTTAACGCTATTGATTTTTTAAATGTGCGATTAATTACAGGCCCTTACTTGGAAAGCCGGTACCGGGGGAATTTCAGCCGACACGACCTCGTAAAAATTTAGCAATAATAAATTTAACAATAATCCATATATTTGCTGGGGTCAAGTTGTATTTTAGTTACTTCAACTATCCATCAACTATCTTTGTTCATTATTTCCATGATCTGAAAATCCTCTCTTGATATCTCCAGCTGCAACAAAAAACTGACAACAGTGGCTGAAGTCGGGCCAAAATTGCTCTCATTGAATGAGAGAGATTAGTTGGCACTATTAACTGCACAGGAGATGTACTCGTGTAATATTATTGTATATTGTTGGAAATTGTTTGTGATTTTAATGACTCTCATTTCAGGTTGTCTTTTACATCCGCCCAAGGGACTGCCAATGAAAATTTGCTTGACTCAGCTAACTTGGGCACATTTACATTGTAAAATGTTGATTAATGTGCATTGTCCCTTTCAAATAAATACATTCAAATTCAAAATGTTCCTCTTGGCCTTCCTCAGGGAAGTCATACTTGAATTGTTGATTTTGTTACACCACTCACCGGACACAGTACACTGAAAACAACAACTTGCAAGATTTACTTAAAAAAATTCTCGCACTCACTCCAACTAAGTAAATTCTAATGCTCAATATCAAGCATATCACACTCAACAGAATTAAGTAACTTTTACATGCAACCAAAGATTGATTATTGTAGGGAAATATAAAGTAACTCCTACTAAACGTTATTATAAAGTTTCTTACATCCGTGGCCCGGGTCTCGGGGCTCCGGGGGACCTCCTGGCACTTTGGGCGGGCCCCAGTATCCGGAGGGCGAGCCCTATCGGGTCCCACCGATCCCATATGCCCGCCGGGGTCCCGGTGGGGTGGGTGGGGTTTTGGTGGGCGGGTGCGCCTCTTAGCTCTATAGCTTTTATGCTGTATTTCGTTTTCAACATTGTACGCATTTCCCACATGCATGTTTTAGTCTTTGGATACCATGATTTATTCATGTACATGAATTACATATGAGTTTTTATTGTCTGTTAACGTAATTAAGTTCTATTATTGTGGCTGACAATGGTAGCTTATTCCTGGATGATTGCAATAAATCCCTTTCCCGTCCCCTTTTTATTAACTCTCAGTAAATGCATAGGCTAATATATGTTTTGTGTATATTATCTGTTTGCTTTAATATTCAGTCTGCATGTAACTACTTGTTCTAACGAAGATCACTATGTTAACTAATTTCTATATTATTTGTTTTCATTCATATACTGAAGGGCTATACTGTTTATTGAACTATAGTATTTACTGAACTGATCTGAACTGGGAAGCCATTCAAAGCTAGTTTATAGCTTTTGAACTGTCCATTCATTAACATGGTCTTTATTTAAAATGCAAAGTTTTTGTTGTTGTTGTTACTTTTAGCTTCTAACTTATCGCGTAAGTCTATTTTATAAGACTGTGGTCTCCAACCATCGGTCCTCTGTCCGGTCCTGGTATGCACAGACAGACAGACACACACACACACACACAAACTACACACCAGCACTGAAATACCACCCGACTCTCTGTCAATTATCTTCCAAAGGGCAATATAAATATGCCTCAGTAAATACATGATCAAGAATTGTGATATTATGGTGACCATCTGCGATCTTTGAACATTAGCGACACAACAGAAATGTGCATGGCAGTAGACAAACAGAGTCCAGTTTTTCCTTCTGTACTTTGGTTTGCAAGTTGAAGACGTAAACAGAAAATAAAGGAAACAAGACGCAAACAACGACTGAATGCAAAGCTGATTGACAGCCATGACTTGGCATTATCTTCCCAAGATGAAACAGCTTCGACAAGATCGCTCTTCATCGTCACTTCTGGGGCGGTATCTCCGTTGTGTAACGTACGTCCTCATAAACATTAACACAACAATCCTGTTGAAAATGATCCATAATCAACTCAAACAACATGTTGGAAGTCACTTGTTGAATCACCTTACGTACACTTGATACAATTCAAAGTGCTCTCTATGACTGTGTGATGCTCACATGAATAAGAGTCATACAGCAGACAGAGGAGCAGCAATGAGGTATAATTGGAGCAATCTGTCCAGTTAGTACACCGCAAGATGAATTTCATAAAGAGGCATTCATCAACCAAGATAATTTGCAGATGTCAGTTAACGAGTAGCCATGCTTGATCATGGACATTTTCGCTAACACACACACAGTGAGGTCAGCCAAAGCTCCAGTAAATTGGTTCACCTCCGATGATAATGCCGTCAGTATTTTGGAAAGGTGGTTGCAGCATGGAGGTCTGCTGCTCATTAAGTAGTGGAGTTATGATGCTACTTTCTGGAAACCATCTGTGTTGGTAAAAAAAAGAAGAAGTTGTAATTCTTGGAAATACTTTATGTTGTGTTAAGGCACTTGAGGCCTCATCAATGTACAATATTTTTGTGTTTTCTAGTAACAAGTAACAGATATTGTTAGGCGAATGTATATTTTATTTTATTTTTATTATTTATTTATTATTTTATAAATGTAATTCAAATTCCTAAATCCTTTATTATTTTTATTTATTTTATTTTATTTGGGTTTATAATATAGATTTTATTTAGGAAATTTAGAATAAAGACTGAAAGTTGCCAGAAATATAAATAATCAAGTAAATTGCAGATAATGCGAAAATTCTACTGACTGATAACCTACTGACCCAATTTTGTTCAGATTTTTAGACAAATGTTCTCATAAGAAATAAGGGTCAAACTGTCATCAACAAAATGGCAATCTACAAGGCACAAAGTGTATCCCTGTTGCAACAGGGATTATCTTCACACATCTATCTTCATGCGTAACTAAACAACAGTTAAAATTGAACACTACAAAACACAAAAGAAAACTCACATCATAGAAGTAGCTAATACGTTCCCCCCTCGCCTCACAGAACCCAATTAAAGGTGGATATTTCCACATATATGTGTGATTTTAAACATCCATCCATTATCCAAACCTCTTATCCAAAACCTTCCCATATCGTCAGCATTTTTTTTTTTTGTTACCAAAATCCTCTCCTCATGATGCAAATGGTTAAATGTTTCCTGAAAAAAATCTGGAAAAAAATATTTAGGTGATTATTTTAATAAGGTGCCGATATTTAGAATATTTCAATTTTTGACAATGTCAAGGTCAGCATCTGGTGTTCTGACATCTTTGTTTTTCTATTTACACTCGCATCATTCTGGCATTATACTACCTCCAAAGTTGGCAGTCAGAACACATCGACCATCCATCCCCACCACCTCCCAAACCCATTCTGCGTTCACGCTGTTCAAGAGTTAAGCAGATAAAAGTTTCATTGAATCTTTCTTTTCCAACAACTG
This sequence comes from Leptonotus elevatus, assembly GCF_054856555.1. Classification (NCBI taxonomy): domain Eukaryota; kingdom Metazoa; phylum Chordata; class Actinopteri; order Syngnathiformes; family Syngnathidae; genus Leptonotus; species Leptonotus elevatus. Next base: position 12,106,484 of record NC_141245.1, read on the forward strand.
TTGCAAAAACAAAAACTTTAATAATTGGAATCTTCTTGATTAACTTAAATTTCACAAGTGATGTTCACGTCCCCCGGCAATACACTAAACATGTCATAATGGTTACCATTTAAGATTTTCTGTAACTTTAGAGGAGTACTGTTTTTTTGTCTTTCCTGAAAATGTGAGGGTTTCAGAACTTTTCTCAAAACATGGCACATCGTATAAGCTATTGTAGTAAGAGGAACTAAATAGAATGGATGTGTACAAAACAGTGTGTGCGTGTAGTATGACTAACAGGAGACAACGACGAAAAAAAGGTGGAAGTAACAGTGAGAGAAATATAGAGCAATGTGCAGGGCCAGAGGGAGTGTGTAACCGGGAAACCCAATCTGTGACTTGATTGTGCTCCTAAGCACAGAGGCTAAATCAATTTGACTGCTGCTGCCTGTGCACTGAATGGAAGGCGAGCCTGATGGAGTGAGAGGGGGAAGAAGGTAGGGCAGAAAAGGTTGACTAGATAAGGATGGAGCAGGGGAGCACTGAAAAGACATGAAGGGAGTCACAAGATGGAGATGACAAGGTCGGGGAGGGGACACCCACCAGAGAGAAAGCTGAGGTAAGAGTGGCAATAATGAAGTCTGATCTGAGATTTAATGTCGCACATTCAAATGAAAATCTGAGATGCACTTGTGGAGCTTCAAATTGCTCAGCTGGGTTGTTTTCGTTAACGAGGACAATGACGAAATGATTTTGTTGATCCCCCTATTTTTTTTTTTTGACGATAATGTAATAGTGACAAGCAGAACATGGCTCTTTGATGACTAAATCACCACAAGATGTGTGCGAGTTTTCATTGATCAGAGGAGACTGGACGAAAATGTTATTGGGTGTTCTGCCAGATGTTTGACATTCACAAAAGGGAGCAGGAATGCCTTTTAACTGCAATTGAGAAGCCAGTCAGAAGGATCTCTCTATCTATCTATCTATCTATCTATCTATCTATCTATCTATCTGTCTGTCTGTCTGTCTGTCTGTCTGTCCGTCTGTACGTCCGTCCGTCCGTCCATCCATCCATCCCTCCGTCCAACTACCTACCCACACCTCGTGTAGTATTTTTGTAGTATTTTATTTTTTGCGCCGTTGTGGGAGTGAACAAAGCCAATTTGATTCCCGGCCAATCGAAGTGACTCCCCTCATTCCCATTAAATTCAGCGCAGGTGAGTCGCGCGCTACGTGGTGGAGGCAAAATTGACTCGCTGGAGTCTGTGCAGAAGTAAAAGAAGAGGGCACTTGGAGACCACCAGAGCTGGGCACTTCCATTAATCAGCAATTCCTAACTTTGACAAAGTCTACCTTGCAGCAAGTACACAATGACACAAAGCCTTGGATAAATACATGGACTGCGCACTGAATGAAGAACGTTTACATCCATCGTTCGGGGTGAATACTTGTGGTCTCTCGCATTCCATGTATTTTTGTGAGTCTTTGCTTTATAAAGCATTCACCTAATATGCAGAAGCACACGCCAAAAGGTGGGCATCGTCATTGACGGGAATTGACCATTAATGGATGTGCCCGGCTCTGGAGTCCACCGCCACAGACACAGACACACACACGCACACAAACACACGGCTCTAGAATGTTAACCTAGCTTTGTGCCTGACAAAGTGAGGAGCACACCACCTGGGACGAAGCTAAAAAGCTTTCGCAGGAGGGGTGCCGCAAGGCTGTAATGGTGACATGAATGAAACTTCCAAAGTTAAGACAAAAACAAAGGAATAGGATCACCTCAGGGGTTTACGAGTAGAGATTTTGTAGATGAGCAGTTTTAAACTCTTCGCACTTTCTTCAAATGGGAGGACTGCGTAGAGTTCTGTGAACTGATGGTCTTCAGTCTATTGCTAAAATGTGGAGGGCAAAACAGGCAAATGTTGAAAGTTTTGAAATTAGTTTCTGGTCATGGGCCATGTCCAATGTCACTGTATTTATAATGTCCAGCATTATGCCTGGTACAAAGCAACAATGGGAAATATTGTAAATCGAATTTGCCTGTCAGGAGGTCCTGTATTACAAACCATGAACTGCCGAGTGTCTAACTTTTCATATCACAGTTGAACTGCAAAACTCAGGAACCCTGAAAAACCCTGCTATTATTTTGAACTGGAATCCTTTGTTGTTTATGGATGAATTTTATTAAGCGGACATAATTCATCTACAACATCAATTTAAGTCTGATTTCAGTAGATGTGTGTTGGGAGATGCAGAAGAAAGAGGATATCTTTAATAAGGAAGAGAACGTCTGAATATGGTTTGTCAACCAGGGAATGCTGGAAGAGGAAACCCTCTCTGAAAACATCAAATATGAATCTGGAAGACAGCATAACTCCACTGTACTTTGTACTTCTCGGCAGCACCAACTTTGAGTTCTCATCTCACATATCTATTCACTCCTTTATCCTTTGCTTCTTTATCAAATGTATGGTAGGGTTTCCTTGTACTTTTGGTTATCAGATGACTATAAAAAATTATATAAAGAGTATGGTATTGGATTGAAAGTAGCGATGGCTTTAGCCACAGGTGCTTCAACTCAACTGGCAGGTGAACAAACTCGTCTCCGCCTGTTGAGTAGAAGCACCTGTGGCTAAAGTCAATCTGTTTCAGGGTGTTTACTTTCTAGACCTGGATGCCCCAATCCCACTCACGTCACATGTCCGGCATATTAAATCATCCGCAGCGCCAATTACAGTCAGTCAACTTCTGCGTCCGCAATGTCAAGGTCTGTGTCTACCTTGACTGCCCTGATTTTAAAGATAATAAATGGAGCCGCTTCAATTGGCCGGGAGTCGGCTGCATTCCACCCCACACCGGTGCACAACAACTTAAAAGCCCTCTTCCCTCAGTTCTAGTCTAACAAAATACCAGAAGAAAGAAAAATCTACCCATGTGCAATTTAATAGACTTGCAGTGGGCACAAAAATAGAGCTCATTGTCTAGAAGCCCATTTTTCTCCTCACCACTGACAGCCACGGCCAAGGGACTGTTATTCATAAAGTGGAGTGGGTGACGTGCGAAATATTAGATGAAAGTCCTCAGACACATGTACACCTAATGAAATTACCATAAAAATGCATTTTCACCTAATGCCAGTCAAATAACAGCAGGCATATTAGCAAGCAGCTTTGTTTATCGTGCACCAAAAACAATCAACAGATTATCGTTAGAAAATATATTTTTTGGTTCCCTTGTGAATGCCTCTTTCAAATGTAATTTTTACCATCGCACATCGGCATGTACACTATATTGCGTATTGCCGATGATGACATTTAGTTGCACATTAGAGGTGAGAAAAGAGAGTGTGATGAAATGTAAAGAGACACATAAAATGATTGCAATACATTTCAGCATTACCTTTATTTGAAGCACCATACTCTGTCTAATCTATTTTCAAATAATTATAGATGGGGGGGTTTCTTTCGTGGTTGCCACATACTTCTCTTCCTTTACACAACCAGCATATGATAATATCACTACCTATTGTAGTTATTCACTGTTATTATCATAACATAGGTTTAGCTGTGAAGAAACTGTGCCATGAAACCATGTCCCATGCATCCAGCTACATTTCCAGTTTAAAATTGCATTCGTACTGTTCTTGTCCAATTTAAGCCACTCTCCACTTTAACGCCGTTCTCTACTTTGTGATAATATCGCTAGCTGTGGCTGTTGGGATAGTGCTGCAGCCTAATTAGAGTCTTGCAAAGACTTCAGTCTAACATATGGCTATTGACCAGAAGTGCAAAATGCATTAGTTATTGTGTTGCAGGACATCTCATTAATATCCTACCCCTTTAAGCACAGAGCAATTAAGGAGATTAAGGCCAAGGAGTGATCACTACAGCTAATTACTCTGCTGTCCCGCCCTGCCTCCAAGGCCGTGTTTACCGTGTCTCTCGTCATTCATTATTTCCTGTTTCATATTGTGGATCTGCGCCTCCAATCATTTCTTGGTATTTCCCTTAAGTCATTTGTAAGCAGTAAATCAATCAAGAAGGTTCGACTTGGGTTCTATCCATCCATCCATCCATTTTTTTAACCGCTTGTCCTCACAAGTAGTGATGGCAAAATGAAGCTTCATGAAGCATTTGCGATATTTTTTGACTCCTCTAGATGGTGCTCTTGGTTTAAAGATAAAGGCAAGTGCAATGAAAATGGATTACATTTGCATTGCATCTTTGAATCATGAGTGCCATCTAGAGGAGTCAAAAAATATCGCAAATGCTTCATGAAGCTTCATTTTGCCATCACTACTCACAAGGGTCACGGGGGGCGCTGGAGTCTATCCCAGCTGGCTTCGGGCAGTAGGCGGGGCACACCCTGAACTGGTTATTTGGCTTTTTGGGCAAAATGTGTAGTTTTTTTTTTTTTTTTGTAGGTTATAGTATACAGAAAAACTTTTCATTTGATAGCCACATACAGAAAAATGGAAGGATGCAAGGACCATTTTAAAAAATTTCGGTTTTAACTTACTAAACACTAAAATTACTCAATCAATTTTTTTGTTTATATTCAAGTTAATTTGATAAACTGCTACATACTAGTAACAGCTTTCTGTAAAAGTTTATAAGGAGACTAGTTAATGATTTCTCAAATGAATGATTTCCCACCCATCTCCACATCATAACCACAGCAAGAGAAAATTGTCGTAAGCTCCCTATTTTTAAAACAGTTAGTTGAGGATCAATAATGCAAATGTACATAATGTTCATAAATTGGACCTTGACACAAAGTATAAAGTGGAAGAAACTATTGGTGCTTCTAAATGAATGTTATTTATTCACCACGGTGTTTTGAAGATAAATTGTGGTATTCTAGTCCTAAATAATTGCACAAATATTCTTTTTTGTATCTTTGCATGTTTAGAAAAGCTCTACAGTGTATACACCAATTTATTAGCAGTAGTGGCACCTATTTTTTTGACACCTGCTCTTCTTCCTCTAATTATTCTTTTACTTCCTTATGTATTTATTTATTTATCAACTGGCTTTCAAGTCTGTGTCAAATGCCATTTTTACTCTATGCCGTGGTCCACTAATAAATGGATGTTGAGCCACAAATGGCCACCGGGCCATAGTTTGAAAACTATTGTTAGACAACATGTTGTCATTCTCATTGTCAGTGCTAATTGTCTTTATGTATGAGAGTGTATACTTGTTTTGGCTCTCTGACTGACTGATAGTCCAGATTATTAAAAAACAAAACAAAGAAACTTTAACCCGAAACCAGATAGAATGTGTTTCAATTTCCCTGTAAACCTGAGCAGGAATATTGCTTTTGAAAATAGATGGATGAACTTTATTGAATTTGCTTCCTACCTTCCTAACCGTCTTCTATTTTGGGAGAAATATCACCGTGGATATAAAAAAAAGAGAGAAAAAAAGATGCACCTACTATACGATGGAAGTTGCTTGGTTATGTTGTTGGGAAGCTGTATTGTATCCGGCGCAGAGGCTCTTGGGTCTGTGCTGATAATTCTGCCAGCATCAGAACGCTTGGTCTTAGCTGCTCACTGCAAGTCGTGGGTCCCCCAAAAGAATAAGAACCCGAATCACACAGTTACAAACACAATGACTAAGAACATGTGTCTTTTGATGAGCCCTGATCTAAGAGACAAAATCATTCTGTAGTTATTTTAGTAACCATTGGTTTTCTTTGTTTAAAAAATGAGTACGACCAACAATGTTATCCAGTTTTGGGTACTTATTTATTTTATGTTAACAGGAATGACAGCAAGTTTCTTCATCCAAAAGCAAATGTCAGGTTTTTTACGTTGAGCAATGGCATGGGCTATGCAATATATTGTGTTTCTTGACTGTGGCATCATATCAAATTTGGTCTCTTTTGATTGGAGCAACAAAATAGGACATGTATCCCTTGATCACCACCGGTCTCATTTATCTCAATTAGCTAGGACAGCCTTTGCTTTATGTCCACTTCGATTAGCTGGTTTTCCATCATCACGTGCAAATGTGGTTTAGAAATGGGAAGAGCTCAACTATGCATTGTTAACACCCTTTTTCTGAGTCACTGAATAAAACATGTGCAGTTGACACTAAATGCAAATCCATATGGAAATACAATTTATAATAATATGACAATAATTGCACTTGCTGTGTTCTGAACGAGACAGGTTATGATTTGCCGTTTGTATTCTAAGTGTCTCATGTTTTTATTTATTTTTATTTTTAATGAATACAGTTGAAAGCTGTTGATCACGACTGTATTTATAGAACGTGCAGTGTTGGTGCTGCAAAATATTTATAGCAAGGGAATAAAAAACTGTGAAAATGATGGTTAACACCATCTATCGTGTCAATGACAGTTGACTAACATAACAACACTGTCGTGTTTTTCACACCTTGAGAAATATGCTTTCCTTGCTGCTTCTGAAGGTGCTACTCTAAAGTGTTACTGGCTTATTTTTGCCCCAAAATATAATATTTCATGTTATTATTGTTATTTCTAAGGTTTGCTAAAAGTGTTTTAAATGTATGTAGTTTTGGTTTCTTGTCTATGGAGTCACGACATGTAAATAGGTCAATTCCATTCAACGTGTTCCTATCTAAGGATTCTCTTAAAAAGTGCTTTGCTGATTAAATATTTATTCTGAACATGACAAAGTAAAGCAGTGCTAGTATATTTTCTGTCAGTCATGCTTATGAACAGAGAGAAATCTGTACTCACAAGCAAAGACTTTTTCGCTTTCCTTTCCATTTTCTTCTCTGCATGATTGTGATTGACTCAAACAATGCTGTTTCACCTTCTCATTTGTTTTCCATTCATTTCATGCCCTTCAACAATTTTTCTCTATCTTGTCAAAGGGGGGCAGTGTTCTCATTTGATATGTTGGCCCACCTCTTTGATTTGCTGCTGAGACGTTGCCATAGAAACAAGAAGACTCTACTTCACCTCAAATAGAAGTTTCCTCGACTCTATGTGAGTGTGTGTTATGGCAAGCCCTTTGAGCATTTATTCCATATCCATGATATCAGACAGTAGTGTTTCTCACTAGTTCAGTCTTTGTCAGCACTAGTTGGACAATTAGCCACACTGGCTATGCACTTTGTCATACTAGTTGCACAGAAACTCTGACTAGTCACTCATTTTCAGCAACGTGTTAATTAGTCAAACGGGAATTCTTCTCACTAGTGACGTGTCCTATGATTTTCTTGCACTAGTTAGGTTGTGAGAGCTGAAACACCCACTAGTTAACTAGTGAAAGACAAAACACTGACAAGTTAACTAGTGAACGGCTCTTGAAGTCTACATGTTGAACTAGTGACACAAATGTTTTACTAGTTAACTAGTGATGCCCCAAATATCCACTAGTTACACTAGTCACACATTTTGACTGAACTAGGCCCAAAATGTTCACTCGTAGAATTAGTGGATGCCAACATGCTCACTAGTTAACTAGTTACACCCAAAAAATTAATGCGGAGGTGGGGCAGACGTGCATCCAGGATTCCTATTGGCTCTGCAGTTAAAATACACCAATCGAGATTCAGATGTTGTCATTATCCCACCCCCTTTAATTGCATGTTTTACATTAGTTTACAAGTTGTCCTGAGGAATTGGAGCTCGTTAACAAGTGGATGCCTATTACGGTTACATGTTAACTAGTGAATGCAGAAACCCAGACTAGAAAATGTTTTGCCCCCACTTTGGTGGATGTGACAATCAGTGGTACTTAACTTTCACATGTACACCTACCCTGAGAGGGAACTGAACCTACTTGGCCTGCACCAAAGTCAGGTAAACGTACTATTACACCATCAGTGATTGAGGAAGATGATGCTGACTGCCTCGGACACAAGGACCATCAGCAATGGAGCGCCTCAGGGTTGTGTACTTTGCCCCTGGCTCTTCTCCTTATACACCAACTTCAGATGACGCCAACCTCATGAGGCTTATCTCAGATGATGAAGAGTATGCCTACAGGACTGAGGCACACTGACTGACGTCCAGGTGCAACCACAACAACCTGGAGCTTAACGCCCAGAAAACAAAGAAGATAATCGTGGACTTCCAGAAGGTCGCCCCATCACCCTCACAGAATCCTTCATCTCCACCATGGACTCCTTCCGCTTTTTGGGCACCACCATCAAATGGGACCTCAATAGGGATCATTTCCCTCATCATCTTTTGGAAGGTGAACAAACTCGTGCTGCCAAAAAAGATGTTGGTGCAGTTCTACATGGACAACATTGAGTCAATCTTCATCTCTTCTATCACCGCAAATGGCACTGCAAGGCACAGGCACAGCTTACAGTGCACTCTGGACACTGCTGCTGAGAAGTTGACACATCCCCAAATCATGTTTCTCAGGTCAATTAAAGACTTGTAGTTGAGGTAAAATGCTCGGTTGTTTATATGAGCCCTTAGATTGACTGCCAAACAGTCCAGAAAGTACCTTGCTTCTTACCCAAACTCAGCTGGCATAGGCTCCAGCACACCCGTGACCCTAATGAGAGCAAGTCTTGTTTATGGTTAACTACAGTCTGCAGTGTCAGGATCTTTGTGAGAAATGTGGGTTTTCTGCCCGTCGGTGTTTTGACTGCGCGGATATCAGTTCAGATAACGGTTCCTTTTTCAGTGCAATGTAGCGTGGTATTAATTGCAGACCTCAGATCAGCTGGTATGACTCATGCTGTGCTCTGGGCTTCCTCCTCTCTTTGCCAAGGCAATAACATCAAGTAGGCAATTATTATGAAGGGGAGACAGAGAGAGCAACTTATTGTACCCAAACCACCGTCAATGTGCCTCGAGATTATATAGACAAAAGCAGTGGTCTATCAAACCATCAATGTACAGTACATCGATTAATGTGCTAAATTTCTAATAGATATGGAGTTGGTCGTACCATTTTCTGCTACAATAGCTTATAATGGCCTCTATGCTTTGGGAATGTGTCACACTGCGTTGCATCATGGACGTGTCACCAATGTGATGCAACAGGGTCTTTTTATTTCAGACATGCTGATTCAGATGTGTCTGTCTCAGTGTATCCTCTGTCTGTATTTTTGTCAACTGTTTTAAAGTATTGCAGAGACATTGCTCTGTTATGGGACACATCACATCCTCACATGAGAGAGTGACAGTGAGTGTCACCTGCGTGTTGTAAACTTGACTTGGCTTTTTATCGAGTGTGAATGCACAATAAGCAAACAAAGAAAGCTATGAGTGTTTTTTGGTTTTCATACAAATGTTTTTGGACTTTTTAGAATGAATTAATCACAGAAACCAATGCTTTACTGTAAGGTCACCTTATATGTTTGTCAATAACAAATAAGGGAAAAAGAAACTACTCTGAATTAAATGTAAAATTAAAAAATACTGGTATGACAGAAAAACTGACATTTGCTAGAGGGTTTGGTGCAGTGCTCTCCCTACAGTCTGGGGTAACAATGCAAGTTTTGCATTGTTAAATTTAAACGCATAGTGTATGACTTAAATGAAATGAGGATAAATATTTTTCCACAACCAAGTACAGCTCTTAGGTCTCATCTCTGTTTCTCTTTTAATATCATATGCCTTTTGTATCAAAGAATGTAATCATGCTCATGTAGCAGTTCAGGGTCATGCTCAGATTCATTTGAAGAATGGTGGAATATAATAACGGTGTCTGGTTCAGTCTTTCATGACCACATATTTATCCTCTCGTGTTTGTCCTTGATTTGGGACATATATTGCAAACAGATTTCAAACGTTCAATTCATTTTAAAAGTCTGTACAGTATTATGTAGAGTTTCCAAACATAAACATATTCCTCTGACTTCTTTGAAAAACCATGCTATAAAACCCCAAATTGTTCCTCTCCATTTGGCAGTTATGATTTGGTCACTACCTCGCTTTGCCCCAATGCAAGTAAATTATAAGAAAGAAAAGTGAAAATAAATCATTATACCTGCACTTTTACCTTCAGGGACCATCCACAGTTAAATACATCCTTGTTTGGCATATGTGCCACACCTCCCCAAAGTTGTATTGCAATTGATTGTGCATCCTTCTAAAAAAAAAAAAAACCTCCCCAAAAAATAAAAATGTTTTGTGTTTCATAGAGGTATCTAGAATGACATTTTAAAAACTGCCTATATGTGCATCAAACCTAGCAAGTAAATGTGTTTGTTTAATGTGTAGTTCCAATTTATTCCTGTTAGTGGCACTATAAAAAATGTAGACATGTTGTTAACATTAATAAAATTGCTTTATTCTCTAAGTAATTAATCCTGCCTGTTCACAATATTTTCTATTTGGTCATTATCTACTGCAGTGGAATGGAAATAATTAATACATTAATAATTAAATTGGAACATTTACACTTATGTAAATGAATAGATGCACAATTCAAAAATATTTGTTAATCTACTTGGTCATATCACATATCACTTAAACTCTTATTTATTTTGTCAAAGTCTCGTGTAGTTTTTAACACATATGTTTACTGTCATTTTCTGGCTTTAATTCATTCATTGCTGATCTTTTTTCCAATTCAACACTTTCATATACTAACTCATCTATACTACCTTTTTTTCTACTTTATTCCTTCATTTATTATTGCTCATCGTAATGTAGAGTCTTTGATAGCAGAGAGTGTATGTATATCTATTATGATATTTAGTTGATCTAATTAAAAATCATTTAAATCTATCAGTGCAATGAGGAACAGGCTGATTGTGCTGGAGTATGGAGTGTAGGAAGGGAAATATATATATATATGTATATATAGTTAATATTTGGTTTTATTTGCAGCCATGGACAAATGTCATTTTCTCAGAATACTTAAAATGGATTTATAGTGTTTTGAAACTAGCTCTTCATCTTCCATTCTTCCGAACAGCAAATGCGGGCTCAGTCCCTCCAGGTAGCTACTACTGTGGTGTTCAGTGACAGTCAGTTGAGGTTACCAGCCGGTGTGCTAAAAATGTACTTCTGTCACTATATTTTATTAGCGTTTGTTAATATAAGGCGATTGAAACAGCTCCAACGGTTGTTTTCATCCTCCCTCTATCCAAACCCCCTGTTATGAATTATAATTCCTACTAACTAACTGTGATAGGCTATGTTAAATAGCTAAAGATGTTTACTTTACTGGAGAATTGCAGTTTACTAACCCTGCTGCGCCTAATTCTCTGCAGTAAGAGTCTACAGGGAATAACAAACACCACAAAATCCCACGAGCTAGCGAATAATTGGTGATATAAGTAAAAAATAAAAAATCTGCAATGCCCTGAACATGTACTGCGAGAGATGACTGAACCTGTTTTATACTGTACGTGCTTATTGTTGTGTATAACTGTGAGTGCATGTGCGTCCGTCATGGTATACCTGTTATATAAGGCTTAATGTATGTGTGCGTGTTCATATGTTTTTTGGAGCGATAAAAAATGACCAGTAAAGACAGCTCTTCCTAAAAATTTCTGGTAGCTAATGCAAGGTACCCTTTTATAAATGTGGTAAAATGTTTGCAACAGTGTGGCTTCTTTAATAAAATATGAAATATTATTCACTAATGAGCTATTTTCACTTGCAAATAACAATACTGGCTTCACTTCACTGTCAAGCCAAAAATGACACATACTCTTTTCCAAACACTTTGAAAAAAGTAATACAAAGTAGACTCGGGCTCTATTTTATGTGCCAGTGCAAGTCTAGTACAAGGTCTCAATCTGCGCCAAAGTGGGTTAGACCATGTTTTGATATATTTGCAGGCACGTGCAAGTTGGCACAGTGCAGTGGATTTAAAATAGGGTGTTTTTGGCCGTTGTGGGCATGAATTCAGCTGACTTCATTCACCGCCAGTCGAAGCGGCTCCTCTCATCCCTGACATGGCAGAAGAAGAAACTAATTTGTTCGAGTACTGCGGAAGGTCGAGGTGTGCAAAGTTGGTTGCTTAAGTGATACTTGACTCATTGAGACATTTTCAGCAGTAACAAAAATAATATTTTATCTAGAATAAATTTGATAATTTCATTATTTTTCATATCCAATTAATACCTTTAAAAACTATTTTTTCCCACTTCCTGTCGACTGGAGATAACATCACCTGTGCTGAGGAAGTAGGTAATGGCCAATCATGGCTCACCTGTTTTCTGGGTTTGGGCAGCAAACAGAGACATGATTGGTCGTTACCTACTCAGTACAAGTGATGTCATCTTCAGTCGACAGCAAGTGGAAAATGTAGTTTTTAAAGATATTAATTGGACATGAAAAATAATAAAGTCATCACATTCATTCTGGACAAACTATTAACTTTTTACTGCTCAAAATGGCTGCCTTTAAGGAACTGCAAGCAGATGTCCATGGGAGAATGAAGTACAGTAAAGCAAGGGAGTAGCCTTCAACCACGATCGTTTGTGTCCGTGTGTGACCATGACTGCCCTCCATTGCTGTGCTGTGGCTAGTGGGGTGCTTTTATATAATAAAGACAATACTAATATTGTGTTCACTTAAATGCTTTCTTCGAAGGTTTTAAACAAGCTGTTGTGCTATTAATGAATGAAATATGATGACATTCACTACATGCGTCCATAGAGCTCAGAATCCGTCTAACTGTGGCCTGATTAAATTCACCAAAATGACATTGGACAACTGATTTACCTTGGGTCAGTAGTTAGACGTGGATCCAGCAAGGCGTAGAGTTTCGACGACTTTGTGCTATCAAAGTGAAACTCCCTCAGTACGCCATAAATCAATATATGCCAGTTTTTACGCTCAAGCACAGCAGTGGCGTCTACAAATATAGAGCCTACAAGTATAATTCAGCACAGGAATAACAATTTTTACTTTAATTTCCTTGACTGCTTAGCAATTATAATAATACTTCGGGAAACTATTGCACTGCATTCAATCGCAGTTATACATTTTCCTCAAGCTGCCTGTGAAAATGACAGAGGCAGTGGCATTCAGCTAGGCTCTGTTCTCAATCAGCTCTTGTTGGTAGGGGTAGAATTTGGCTCCTTACACTGTTTTCATGAAACCTATCCCCACCAAAAGCCAGGAACTTCTCCTGTCTAATCCTCTTCAAAAATAATTATTTTATTAACTTTAGGCAAGACAGTATTACCAAAAATGCCTAATAGGTTTAATTTACTGGGCTTATTTTATGAAGTGAACCTATAGCTACATCAACAGTTACAATTTCCCAATATTAATTTGAAAAGGAACACTGTTGATCCCTGTAGCTCTATCCGTACTGTTTGTCAAAACCATGCATGCATACTTGTCTGTGAATTCTTCCTTGACAATGTATTATTTTACACAACAACCTTTCATATCAAGACAGTGTCAATCGTGTGTGTAACAGGCTGTGGAGTGTGGATTATGCACACTGGGAGTCTCGCTGCATTTACTTCTCTACTTCGTAACATGCCATATGTCATTCGTGTTTAGGTCACACTTGAATGCAGCAGAAACAAAACAAAAATAAGTCGGCTGTTTAAGAAATGCTGTCTAGAATTAATTGGAACTAAATGTTGAATCTTACTGCAAATCTCACTTTCAAATCCCCTTTTCATCAGTCAGATCATTTAAGTAATACCTTTACGGTGATTAGATAACATTAATTTAATTTATTCATTTTTGTGTCTTTACTTTCAGTAACCTCAAATTATGTTTCCTAAAGCAAACGAGACAGCATCAAGAATGGAGCAGGGCCAGTAGGTGCAGATGGAACCCCCCTGGATGGGTCATACGGAACAACCAGGCTAACAGATGGTGATGAGCAGGAGGTGGCTTGCATGAAATGGATCTCTAAGGATATCAAGACCCAAATGGAGAAGTGCTGGCAGGAGGTGGTTGCACAACTGCAGATCTGAGAGAAGTAATAGGGGTAGCAAATAAAAAGGACAGCAGTTGAGGTGTTACAAAGTGAGAAATTAATCAACTGAAAGATTGATGTTCGAGTAATGAACGGATGTAGTTTTGACAAGTAATAAAGCACAACTACACTACCAACAACTACTAAGTCTTAATACAAGATAAGCTGCTCATATTTGCAGACGATCTGCCACATCCAAGTTGGTATGTTGGTAGGAGATTGCAGCCTTTATAAATTGAAGCTCAATATTCTCAAGATGGCGGCGAAGATAGTGGATTTTAGTGCTTCCCTGCTGAACATCGACCCCATCCTCAAAATGACCCAGCAGAGGATCTACGACAACTATAGAGCTGGTGATACAGCCATTGAATCAGTTATGTGCTCATCCATCAGGGTGCTCACAAAATAGACCCCAAAACAGATTGCAGTGCACGGTAAGGACAGCAAAAATAATCATTGGGTGTCCCACCCACTGCGAGAATAAAGAAGTGTGGAGGAAACAATCATACACAGTGACAGCACTGTAACAAATTGCTGTAATAGCTACAGTAACATTTTACAGTGCTGTCTTGTTTTTTTTCCATTTTACAATGTTTAATTGTATACCACAATGCATTGTGGGTAAAAACAAATTACATGAATCTGCTGTACAACTTTGCAGCAACTATTTTGGTGGAACTGGGAGCCGTTTTCGAGCAGTGGCATTTAAAAACGTTTTTTTTTGTATGACCTGATTGATTCTGCTGGCTTGTCAATCGGCTGTGAGCACAGTTTTGCTGTGTTATTTTCCTAATTTAGATGTTTCATTGGAATCAACCTCAGCAGTGGCACGAAAACAGCAACACTTCAAACCTCATGTCCCCTCCCTGCTGAGGCGGCGATGGACTTTGATTGGCTTTCTACTTAGGATCCAAAAGTGTTGGAAGTAAGACTATTCTGTATTGTTTGATGATGTTCTTTTATTGTTTAAAAACATTTTACAACAATGTATTATTTATTTACAGGCATTTACTAGCAACTTTAGTTGGCAGGTAATTACTGTAATTTATTAGAATACAAAAACTTGTTGTAAAGTAGATTACATTGAACTGGTGTTTTCGATAAAATAATACAGTAACTAATGTAATTTGTATACAATAAAAACTTTAAATTTAAAGTAATATACTAGATTTTAGATTAGATTCGATTTTTACAGTAAATACCTGATATTTTATAGTCAATTCTTTCCAGTGAGTGTTATCTTTGTTAAGATGTATTTTTATGTACATTTTGTATTAGTATCATATTAGATTGTACTACCAATGAGTGTACACAAGACTATAATTCCTCACCCTGTTTACATTATTACTCAAGTACAGATTGGTAAGGCATCTATTTGTGCAAACACATTTTACAAATAAGATTAAACAACAATCTGTGCTTTGCATATAACGTGAGCAATTGGAGATTGTGCGTGGAAAAAAATATGAAATGAAGAGGACAACGGGATGGTTGTGCTGACAGATACGGCCACAAAGTCCTTTTTTACAGGTATTGCTGGAATTAAGTGTTGCATGTCTGTCGACAGGCAGCAAAGAGCACATCATGACCTTTGGGAATGTAAAACACACTTGTGGAGGAAATCGTTTAGTTGCTCAGTCAGCTAAAGTTTGATCCGAACGGCTGACAGTTTATGTCACAGTTGTCAAACTCAAGGCCCTGGGGCCACTTTTGACCCACCGAATCCTTTTGTGTGGCCCGTAGCAAATCATTTGTCAAGGCAAGGCAAATGTATTTTATTATTTTTAAATGCACCGAAAGGTCAGGGTGTATCCCACCTCCCGCCCGTTGACAGCTGGGATAGGCTCCAGCATGCCCGCGACCCTCGTGAGGTTGAGCGGCTTGGAGAATGGATGAATGATGATTACAGAGAAATGCAGACATCTGCAGGCCTGAACCAGAGTGGATGGCACATGTCTGAATGCACGTACTCACATATCACTTAACATAATTGATGTGTGCAACAGTGCAGAGCAAGTCCATCAGTGTCTCTCGAAACACTTATGACCATAAAAGGCAACATCAAAATATCTGCCTCAAATAAAAACCAAATGTCAAAATTTAAAGAAACATGGTCTACGTATATAGAATTTTTTAACCTAAACTTGGATTTTAATTCTGCCTGTTAGCGAGAGCCACAGCAGCGTTATAACTGGCATTGATGTTTCTGTATTAGGCAATTTGTAACTAATGGTTGTGTTTCCATAGTCAGGAACCCGGCTGCTGCCAGCGGGATCGAGCGGATTCACCTCCGATGGGCACCAGGGGTTGATATTCGGATTCACGGCATGCCAGTGGGTTAATTCTGTGGGTGCTGTCCCCCCTGGCGGGGAGTGGGCGGGTCTGCCCCTCTGTTGGCTGCTGGGTGGCGGCTGCGTCTTGGCCGTTCCCTGGGTCTCTTGGGGGGTGCTGCGTTGCGGGGCTTTCCCTGGTGTCGGGGGCGGCGCCGTTCCGGCGCGGTCCGTCGCTCTGGGCCCGGCGACGCGGTTCGGGGCCTGTGGGCCGCCGGGGTGCCCGGTGGTTCCCTCTCCCCTCCCCCTTCCTCCCCCTTGCTGCCTCTCCCTCCTCGCCTCTCCCCGCCCGTCCTCCGCCTCCCTGTCCCCTCTCCCTCGTCGCCCTTCCTCCTCCTCTCCCCCTCTCCTTGCGTCCCTGCCGCTGCCCCCTGCCCTTCTTGTCGTCCCCTTCCCTCCTCCCTTCCCCTTCCCCGGTACGCCTTCCTTCCCCTCCCCTGGGCCGGGGGCTCCATCCATGGCCCGGGTCTCGGTGCTATGGGGGCCGGCGGGGGTGGCTGGGGTTTGGTGTCGTGCCCGCCCCGCTCCGGTGGGCGTCCTGACACCTCGGGCGGGACCCAGTATCCGGGGGGCGAGCCCTATCGCCCCGCCGGACGGGTCCCATATGCCCGCCGGGGTCCTGGTGGGGTGGGTGGGGGCTTGGTGGGCCGGTGCGCCTCCTGCCCCCGCCCGGTTGGGGGGGGCCCCGCTGGTCACACCTCTTAACTCACTACACTAGGTTTGCACAATACACTTTTATAGACATATAGGGCACATAACACACTTTGGGGGGTGGGGTAGGGTGGAAACACCGTCTTCACCCTACAACTCCCCTCCAATTTTAATACACCACACAACTTGTGGGTGGGGGGGGGGCTTGTGGGGGTGCCATCGGTTGGGGGCCGCAGTATAGAGCAGTGCTGCGGTCCCCTGTCCGTGTCGCCACCCGCCCCCCCCCCCGCCCTATCTATTTTTTTTTTAATGCACCACATACACTCAGCAACATGCTTGGGTGGCGGGTGGATCGGAGCGTGGGAATATCATTTCCATCGGCTCCGGTTCACCTGCTCCTAATTTTAATGCACCACACACACACACTTGTATATACACTGGGTGGGGTCACATTCACGGTTTAGGGGTAGAGTTCGCCAGTCCGCGAGCTGGCGGACTCAGTAACAGGGGTTAATTTTCACAAAGAACGCTGGGGTGACGACCGGGGCCTTCCCCCGCTGGGCTTGGGGTTCGGGGGTGTCGGCCGCCCTCCGGTGCCCCCATCTCCCCCTTCTGCCCCCGGTGTTCCGTCCTTCCACACGGCGGGGGGTGGGGTGGGCGCGGCTGCCCTCTCCGCTCCGCTGCCCGGCCCCTCTTCGGCGCCGGTGCCTGGGTGCGGGTGGTCCCCGGGGGCTGGGGGTCGGGGGTTGGGGGGCTGCCGGTTGGTCGGGGTGGGGTCGGGGGGGGGCGGCTTTGTTGGGGGGGGGCGGTGGTGGGGGTTGCGGGGTGGGGGGGTGCTGGGGGTGGGGGGTGTCTGGGGGATTGGGGGCATGGGGGCGGCTGGGGCTGGGTTGGGGTGGGTGGCGGGGGTGGATGGGGGGCGGGGGGTTGTGGGGGGGGGCGGGGGTTGGGGGCCGGTGGGGTGCCTGGTGGGCCTGCAGTGCCCCGTCCTGCTGCGTTGGGCCGGGGGCGCGGGCCGGGTTGGGGCGGGGGGCGCTCCTGCTCCTGGGTTTGCTCTCCGGCCGGTGGCCCTGGTGGGGCCCGGGGGTCGTCCTTTGGCGCTGCCGCGGCCTGGGGGGCCCTGAGGTGTTGCGCTTGCTCTGTTCCGGCGGGGGTCGACGGCTCCCCTCTTTGGTGGAGATTTTCATGCATGCCAGATCCACCACACCAGCATCTACCGAAACTCAGACACAATCTGTTTCCTCCTCAGGTTATTGAATCGGTGGAGGCTGGTGTCTCGGATCTCACGCGGCTTCGTCTGTCCTTCCTTCCTTTTCTCGGTCTCTCCGTTGGTCTCTTGAGGCCTCCCTGATTTTATGTTTTTTGGATTTGTTGGGGTCTGGATGTTTCTTGGGCTGGGGAGGAGTTCTGGTGGGGGGTGTCTGGTCGGTGCTGGATTTCACCTTCCTTGGTTTTCTTCGGTCCCCTCGGGTCTCCTGGTGTTCGATTTAGGTGAACGGTATGAGATTTTTTTTTTCTAATAGGTTTTCTGGTGAGCTAACAAACACACGCACGCACGCACGCACGCACGCACGCACGCACACACACATACTCACCCACACACACAAAAAAAAATAAAATGTATGTATGTATGTATGTATATATGTATATATGTATGTATATATGTGTATATATATATATATATATATATTTATAAAAAAAAAAAAAAAAAAAAAAAAAGAGCAATGATGATGACATTTCCGAATGAACAATACTGAGCTCTATAAAGAAAAAAAGAAAAAAAAAAAAAATAAAAAAATAAGGCAACATCACCTCTTAACTATTAGGCATTTTTAATGCAGTGTTCGCTAATCACAAATCCACCCATTATTTCTTTGGAACCTCCTCCATTATTTGTTGGAAAATGTGCTTATTTGCTGTTTCTGCCCCATTTTTTTAATTACTGGATTTTTGTACCTGTGTTTCTTGGAACTATGTTGAAATTACATCTAGACAGAAAGGTCATGAGAGAGTCAATGCCACATGTACATGTGCACTTTCGGTGCATAAAAAAAAAAGGTAGGCTGTTAGACATTTGTATTGATAGAATGCATATTGATTTACAGTACTAGAGGGACACCATCACAAGGAAGTAATTAAAGTGAAAGTGGATGTGATCAGGATTCTAACAAGGAACCAAATTAATTTTTGACTATGCTAAGTGATCTAAATGCTAAATGGTTTCTCAATTTATGTGGACTTCTAAGAAGTAGTACTGTCTATTTGGTGTATATTATGTACAGCAATTTTAAATGACGCTTAATACATCATCACTTTTGAGAACCTCAATTAAATTTAAATGTGACTGCATTTTCCCATTTGTGTTATTTACCAGTTCAATAAACCTTCTTTTCAGTATATAAGCTGAAGAGCATTGGCAGGATGCTCTAAATCCTAATGCATACTTGGGAGTTGTGCCTAAAATTCACTGCGTCTTTCAGTGAAACACAGTTGTTGCTGCAATTTTGTTATGTGGCCGTGGTGGATATTTCAATATGCATAGAAATGATGACAAGTACAGCTGCACCTTAGATCCACATACTTGAATATGAAAAGGCAATAAAAATGATTCATTCTACTATTGAGGAGCAAAAACAATACTAATTTCTGCTCTACTTTCCACCATCTGCTGCTTTCATTAATACTCCAGGGAGGGACAGAGACCTCTCGAACCATTCCAACCCTTTGCTTTACTTCAAGGGATTGGACATGCTGTCATTTTCCTTGTTTTACAACAAACAATTGATGGTCGTGACTTTGCTTTTGGGTGTTTCTCCTTCTGATTTATGTTGTCTTCCACCTTCCTTTTTACATTGATATTCTCAGCTGGTCAGTCAAGCACTATTCTTTGCTCTTAGTGCATAATTACATCGCAAGATACAATGGATTAAAGTCAGCCCAACTGCAGAGAACGGTTTTATTACTCCCCCATAAATTAATGAATAATAAATAGCAGTTGCAAGATGCCAGAATTTTTTTATGGCTGAAACATGGATTTATTTGTCGGTGGAGCAGTACTAGGGATAGGTGCCATTGTTCAAGAAGAATTTGGGAAATGAGTGTAATGAGTGTTCGCAATGATTATCAACTGAAAGATAATGTGTGAGAATGAGGGACTTTGTCACAACAAAATGAATGTATGATTTTGTTTTTATGAACATGCCATTAAAGAGTAAATATATGACAGCACTAATGTGCAATTGGAGCTCCCATTGCACATGATGGATGGAATTAAAGTAATTGCCTCTGTCTATTTAAATCAATTATACAACAAAACAGCGTGGAGGCGTGACAGATTGCAATGCCAATCTTCACATTATTCTTTCCCGTCCTTCTCTTTCCGGTTGCATGTGTGTGCGTGTGCGTGTGTACACTCATTCCCCACGTCTTCCTGTAATCCATGAGCGTATGACCTTTTCCTTGGAAATATCATCTCCATTCATTCCACTTCAATGCTGACATTCCCTCCACAGACTTAACGTGGGGTATTCCTGACACAGTTCTGTGTACATTGGTATGTGTGAGTGTGTTGCTGCTTCTGAATTGCCTCTTTTTGTCCAGTTCAGTGACTCTCGCATTTGGTGTGTCCATAGATCAGGACCCTTGCAAGCACAGTGGCACGGAGTACCTTACATTTGTACACTGAAAGGTTGTGGCCTTTGCTTGTCCACCAGCACGATAAATGGTGTTGTCAGAAAAAGCTTTCTGAATGCTATGGATAATAATTTTTCACATCATTTTGCAAAACGGCCTTTTGATCTTAAGAAATTCTTCGTAGTGCACCATGCCCATTTTAAAAGGTTATATTTGTTTCGGTTTCTATTTTTGATTACTGGTGTTTAAATACAATTTTGTAACTTTTCGTCCGCTCAAACAGAACAGCACATAACAAACTCTTGCAGCAGTTCACTTTACCTGCATCCGGCTTAAATTCAGTACAGACATTGCAAAAAAAGCCAATGCCTCCTGGGTTCAGACAGAAATATGCATCACTGAGAGAGAGAGACAGAGAGGGAGTGCAAAGACCAAGATATGGAGGATTTAGTTGAAGGTCATAAAGTTAAGCTGGAGTCACAAAACTCAGACAGAAAAGTAAATACCAAAAAGGTTGTCAATCAACTGCAGTCATTTCTTCTCACTGATAAGAAATCTAGGAAGTTCAAGTTCATACTTGAAGTTTTTTTTATTTTTTTTATTTTGCTTCTCTAATTTTAAATTGATACCACCTTCTCTCTCAACACATACCCATACACAATTGGAGCAAAAATATATAATACAACACTAGACTTAAAATCAATAGTAATCTTAAATTTCATACATGTAACTGCTATTGGCCTCTCCAATTTACATATGCTTTCACACAGCACCTTAGACTCTTCAATGAATCTGACATCTATGTTTTTGGAATGTGGTAAGGAATCAGAGTACCTGCAGAGGACCAGCGCAGCACAGAGACAACATGTAACCTCTACACGAGCAGGGATTCAAACTCAGAACCTCTGCTGTGTGGTAGCAGTGTGACCCAATGCTCCACTGTACATCTGTGTTTTAACATCAGCTGTTCATTAACTCTACTACCTTGCACCTGCATGGAGGTACACCCAACATGTTGTAAAAAGCATACAATTACAACAGTAGCATGACATGTGGGGGCGCTTCACCTTTGACAAGGCGGGTATAAGTAACATTACTTCATTTCGTATCTGCTGAATGTGGCTATTAAAGTAACTTGTAATCTAAATTACTTTTAAAGCAAGTAATCTGGGAAGTAACCAAGTTACTTTATAAAGCAAGTAATCAGTAAATGAACTAATTATCTTATAAACCAAGGTTTATTGGATCTAACCAGTTGATCTGTACCATACTCAACTTATCAGATTGTATTCATATCTGATTTTCATCCACACACTTTTTCTGATATGGTTCTAAGGATGTCCAATCATGTGCTTTTTCCATGGCATTGTATCTGAACAGGAAAAGCCTGTTCAGCCTGTTTTTTCATGTCTCCCTCCTCCGACACACCTGAATCAAACCATCAGGATTGTAATCAGGCTTGCGTAGAGCTTGCTGATGAGCTGTTCATCTGATTCAGGTGTGTTGGAGGAGGGAAACATGGTAAACAGGCTGTATAGGGGCTCTCGAGGACCGGACTTGGAGACCCCTGATATACATTATACAACAAGTGTGCTGGCATCTATCCATCCATTCTTCTCTCTGCTGCTATGCTAAGGGTCAAAAGGAGCTCAAGTCTACCTCAGCTGAGTTTGGGCTTAAGGCAGAATAAACACTAGACTGGTTGTCAGTCACTAACATGGTGCTTATAGAAACAGACAACCATTCATACTCACATTCACCACATCACTAAGCAGGAGCTGAGGTGAAGGAGAACATGCAAATGCTCCAACAGAGGTTCAAACCCAAATCTCGTGACATTTCTCTACTGAAATGTTCATTTATAATAATAGTTGAAAGTTTATAAACAGCATTTATTGTCAATATCAGCATGTTATTTCTATTACATGACACTCATAGTTTGTGCGCCTTTGGTTCTTCGGAGCCCAGCAGAGTTCAGTGGAAGCGATGTGTCGGACCTTTGATTTGCAGTGTGACGGGAACATGGCACTATTGTGGCCTTTCACTGCTCCTCCTCGCCTGTGCCCGCGTATGGGAGGGCTTGTGTGTCACTCCTTTCACTCATCTGGAAGCAGCTTACTCCACTGAGCTGCTCCACTGGCTGCAATCCCAACCAAACCAAAGCTCTCTTCTCCAAGCCACCAATCAAAATTGGCCCATCTTTTCAATCTTCCCTCTCCAGCCAGCTTTGAAACTCTGTATATCATTTCATTTTTTCCCCATTCATTTTGCACTTCTTTCATTTCACTCTAGTCCATTTTCAAAGTTACTTGAAAACATTGCCCTCCCCCATCACTTCAGCCTTTTCTCCTTTCTGAAACCTGTTTATATAAGGTTAATCTGCCTTTGACAAAAGGATGCCCCTCTGCTTCTTTGGATGTCTCAGAGAAATGCTTTGAAAAATGTGTGGAAAGGATTAAGGTAAGACCCGAAGCCAGCACTAGCTCTTTCTATTTCTCTATACTCAACTCTTGAGCCCACAAACTTAGAAAAACTGATGCAGACAGGCAGACCCTATTCCACTAAGAAAAAATAGCTCAGTGAGGCTAAGGACTCACACAACTTTTCTTCATACCCATCGCCATCATATGCCTGAATGTTGTCATTAATAATCATGTATTATTCAACAGTTGAAGAAATGTAATACAAACATAATTTCATGCCATTAGTTACATTGTGGGTGCTGTTATCCTCTTTTCAATATACATTTTATTTTTTAATAAAGTGTAATGATTGGTTTTCGAAATGCGTGTTTGGTTAAACGTGTTTCATAATATCTATGATGACGGTTTTGGTTGGAGTAATCGGACTTCCTTTTCCTATCAACATGCCAACAGGGGGGTTCAGTGCATGTCACTGATGTGCCATTTATTTTATTGGCCTATTGAGCAGTTGTGATTAAACTATGTGAACATTTTATAGCAACAAGTGACCTTACCCAGGAGATCCCCATTCTGTTGATCTACATCCGTGTTTTTCAACCACTGTGGAAAATATCCAATTTACTCAAATTGGTCTAAAAATTTGGGGGGAAAAACAATTAAATATTATCTGGAAATAATCTGGCATTGTTGACTGTCTTGGTCTGTCTAGTGATTGACAGAGTAACCGCTTCCACAACAGTAGGTGACAACAGGTAGCTAATTGTAATTGCTTTGTACTTTGAGACAAGAGAGTTAGTGACGCATGGTTGTGTCACGTAGCGGTGACAGTGGCTTTGTGGACAGTGAGGGAGACATTTTTGAGAGGTCAAAGAAAGAAAAGATGGTTAGCTCAAGCATTCTGTAGTCTCTGGTGTGAGGCACTCCAGCTTTTCAAGCATGAATGCTATTTAAAACAAAAACAAAACAAAAACAACTGATTACCTAAGAACTGTTGAAGAAGAGCTTCGTGTGTGTCTTTCTTTGATTCCTTCCAGGATATCAGCTCTGTGTCTTGGGCATCTTTCTTTCCATATGTCTTCTTTTTATTTTCACCTAAGAAACTTGGGGTGCTAATTGGCGAACTACAAGGCTTCCCATTCTGTTTCCCTCCGTTGGTCGTTGTCATCTGTCGTGTTTCTCAAACAGGTTGAGACTGTGAAGAGGAATTCCTCATGAGTTTGTAACGGAAAATAACAGCTTGCAAGCATGACGTGCGAGAAGAACATGCAAAATTCACATAAAAAGTCTCCAGTCTTTAGAGCTGGAATTGAACTCTAAGAGGCCACTCTTGACTGGGTATGTCTAAAGTGTATGGTGTAAAGATGTCCTTCAGTTTGAAACTTTATTTTGCCATTGCCCTGAATATAGGTCAAAATGGGATTGTCATTATGTAATTGCAATCTGCTTTTGTTCGTGCTCTATCCAGCTTTCCAATGATCAGTCAAAAGTCACTCTCCCCGCTTGTTCTGCATGGCCATGTGTGTTACACAGAAACAGTGAGTTTTGCAAACACATAATTGAAAATAGACCTGGCACCAGCAGACATGAGGCCAAATCTCCTTCCAAGCCGAAACAAGCAACAGTAACATGCGAAAACCCAGAGCAGGGGCTGATCGTGGGATTCCAGCTGTGATCGGCTCCCCACTAGTCCCGCGGTGTGCAGGGATTCTCAGGGATAAGCAGGGCAGCAGAGGGACTTTGGGCTTTGGTGAATTGCAGGCAAAGCTTTAATGTTGTTTTCCCCCCCGCCATATCCAAGATAGACCTTGAATGTGACAGATTCCGGATTTGTGTTCGGGCTGAACTAATTGAGTCCCCTAAAAACCTTGCTGCCCTGACTTCAGCTCTTAGCTGGCACACCAACACACACAGACCAACATATGCCGACATCAACACAAAGACGCGTGGTCCCTTTTGTCTCTTTTACTGCCAAACCTAATCCTACTTTACCAGTTGCAGAATAAGAGTGTGTGCATGAGCATCCCTCCATTCTATTCTGTCGCAATTCACTTTTCAATTTCAAGGTGCTTTGCTGGCACCAATCTGCGAGAGCAATGCCAGCCAATTAACACGGAAAAATGCTTTCAAAGCAGAAAATGGCAAACGTATGTTATATTACGGTCAACAAATAAATATAATAAGCATTGAAAACGCTCATATTTGTGTACTCCACTAAATTACACGAATGCATGATAAACAAGCCGATACAGCAGTACAAGAGCGATCGCAGTAAAAAAAAAATTCATGGGAAATGACTGTACCTCTTTGACTGCCCAAAAGTGAGGTTCTTTATCCAGTATGACAGCACAGAGGTGCATAAAGTGAATACAATATACTGAAGAGATAAATTTGCTGGCGCCAAGTAAAGAATTGAAAGTCAATCCTGTGCAGAATGTCTGATGTTCTTTGAATGGTCCTCTGCAGTTAATTTTCAATTCTCTTTGAAACAGAGTGAAATAAATTGTGAGAACATAGCACTGCTGTGATAACACTCTCTATGGATGAATGGACAGGGGTCAGAGCATGGAGCTGAATTAATTATATGAATGACAAAGGAAGGTGGAAACGTATTATTGCCTTAATTTTATTTTTATCCTGTTTTGCTTGATTTTTTCTCTCTCCAGGTGTCTAACTGCTGTCAGCACCTGACTAAACCATAAATGTGATGATATAGGTGATTAAACTGAGTGATGATATATGAAGACATACAATGTCCTTGTATATGTTAAATTGCGCTTTTATAGGGTCAGTTTTTCACATTTAATATTTACTAGTACGGCAAAATCATACAACTCAGGTATTCTGTACATTACGACACACACACACTAACAAAAACAAATTGCATGGTCTCAGACACATACATCATATCCCACCAGGCAACTTCCACTTGTATTCCAGAATAGTTGTCCAACAAACAATTAGCTCAAAGAAAGCCTTTTGTCTTATGAATGGATTTCGATCTAGGAGGTCAAATGTCATAACTTTATCAAAACTGGAAAAAAAAATACGGAGCCCTAAAGGTCATATGTGTTCCCTCATATAAAAAAAACTTGCACGAGGGAAAACAATCCCTAAATAAAGAGTAAACTGCCTGCTTATGGAGATAAGCTAATGTCAAAGCTTTCCATTACCTTTGATTGGGCAGTTGCCCTGCCAACATGGCTTCCACATTGGCACACATTTGCAGGCCTTTTAACAGAAAAACTCTGCAGGTCAGTCAGGGCATACCCAGCATCCATCTGTAATCTTGCATCATGTTCCATTTTTAGAGCTGCTGGAAGAACATGTGATTTGTAGAAAAAAAAGAGCGCTAAATGAATGAAATCAGACATCAGGCATGTCCATCCATGGGCATAGAAACTGAAAGACATGGTAATTAGAGCAAACAGACAGATTAACTGGAAAGCAACTCAGCACAAATGTTCAAACTTCTCCCATTTGGCAGGAAACATGCAACAATAACTTTGTGATTCACTTTAGTTAGTAAATGGTATTTTTAATGAGGCTATTTTCTACAAATCCATCTGTTTTTTGCATCAAACAACTGAAAGATCCATGCATAGTTCTTATTTTACAACTACTTCAGTCAGTGTGCTACGAATAATTATTTATTTATTTTTTTAAAGATGAGTGAGGTGTTTTTATTTTTATTTTTTGCCCCTGATGATTTCAGATGAAAAGTTACTTCAACCCATTCATATTTTCACTACCACAAAATCCCTTTACTGACTAAAGAATCGTTATCAGGCTTACGCAGAGTTTGCTGAGGAGCTGATCATATATCAGCTGTGTTGGAGAAGGGAAACATCCAAAACCTGCAGGACTCCGGCCCTCGGGGACCGAGTTTGCCCAGCCCTGGACTAAAGCCTCTTGGAACCATGAAACCACACACACACACACACACACACGCACGCACACACGCACCCCCCACCCCCACGCCCACACAGGTTTATTTTACTAACTTTGTGGGGCCATCTCATTGACATAATGCATTTCCTAGCCCTTTACCCTACCCCAACCATCAAAAATTATTGCCTACCCCTGTTCCTTACCCTAACCTCAACAATAACCCAATTCAAACCTAAACTCTAAAACCAAGTCTTGACCCTCAAAAAGAGGTTTAAACTTGTGGGGCCCCACATGGACGAGTGGGCCCCACAACTCTGTGAAATCCCGAAATGTTGGCCCCACTATGTAACAAAAACAAGACCACATACACACACACACACACACACACACACACACACACACACACACACGCAACCACACACACGCCCACACCTACCTGTCTGCCTGCTTATGTATCTTCCAATCTCACACCTCTCATTCTGAAATGTCCTTTACATGTCAAAACTGTTCTTCACTTCCTTCCTTCCCTTTTAACCCCAGAGTTATAGTCAGAATTCTTTAAAACAGATCCTACAGATAGGACAGGGTAAACTATACATTATTTTTTACATTGGCAATATGAATAATTTTCCTCGACCTTTAATTTTGCCAATAATTTTCTGGGGAAATTGTTCCCAACTCTCTGCTTCGCTGATTACTCTAATAAGGTTTTTAACATTGCTTTTTCTTTCTCTCCCACTTGGTTGCTGACACACAAACGCACACACAACTGGAAAATGAAGAGGAAAACTAGAATGTAACAGAAAACAATTGCACATAAAATGCAAATATGGTGGTCTTTTTTTTCATATCAAACCATGCTCTGGTGTTTATACCCCTTAATTATAGTTATTCATTAACTACAACAGCTATGTAATGGCTCGTACTTGCAAACCTTCAAAGGCAAAAGACATGGAGAGGAAAGTAATTATTGCACTTTCACAGCGAAATATGCTCAGATCTTTTCATGCTGCAACTGTTTTTTGCTCATGTTGACCTGTGACACAGATAAGACGCTGGTGATCCTTACATCGTATGGGAAGGTGGGGGTTGTGAAATTCCACTGGAAATAATGGAATTTGAAATAATTTAAAAAATATATATATAAAAGTGACTTCAAACTTATTGATTTTGTTATTACGTTAGCTAATGCTATATGCTATCTTGGTTGACAGTTCAACAGCGCTAAACAAGGCAATGCACTCACCATTATCCAACCTTTTTTTGCTCTGTCCCAGCAACTATTGGAAGCTGGCTTTGCCACTCACCTCGCGCCGGTACCACATTGTAACATTGGATAAATGCGGCCAGAAAAATTCTGCTTGTGTTGGGTCTGACCGGCGACTGCTGTATTAGGCTAACAGGATGACATTTCCCATGATTCTTAGACACAGGAGCAGGAAGTAGTTCTAATTCCGGTATGATGAAAACACAGCTGCTAGTGATTCGATAAAGCAAACGTGAATGTAACAGTGAATTTCCTTTTTAATCGGTTTGTCATATGAATGTGTGATTGACATAGGCTACGCATGGCAAAAAATGGGACGCCGGAACGAGACCTGCATAACAGCGGGACAAAACAATGGAATTGGCTAAATCCGCCGGGACTTGGGACACAAGACTCAAAACAGGACAATGTAGGATATCTGATCACCCTAAGTAGCTTGCCCAGGACAATTGTAATATCAGTGAGTGAGTGAGTGAGTGAGTGAGCGAGTGATAGCTAGTTAAACCAGGGAGCTAGCAAGACAGAAAGAGAGAGAGAGAGAGAGAGAGAGAGAGAGAGAGAGAGAGAGAGAGAGAGAGAGAGAGAGAGAGAGAGAGAGAGAGAGAGAAGGAGGTGGGGGGTGGGTGGAGCTGTCTCTTGAGTCAAGCCTGGGGCTGCTAGCTGAGTGGTTGCCATGGAGTTTCGACATCATTTCAGTAATGAAAATAGATGAATCTGAGACGTCAATATGGACAGATATGGTAGAGGTGTTGTAGAAAAATGAACACCACTCTTTGAAATAACCTCCACTTCCTGCTGAGTCACACACACTTGTCCCACACAGGTAAAAAAAAATAAAAAAATAAAAATTGGCTTGAATTGACTTGTACAGTACCAAACTATGAGAGAAACAAGTAGTGAACAAATCATTTATTTAAATCGTCATATCCTCTAATTAATTCATACGTCTGGTTTTAATAGTGGATCTTAAATGCTGTATTATTCATAAAAAACAGCTACAGTTTAGGCTCTCCAGAACCACAAATGACATGTTAAATGAAGGCATGGTGAAGAATGTAGTTGGTTCAATTTACAGTATTGTTGGTCTAAATCTTGGCTTGGAGCTCTCTGTATGATTATTGCATCAGCATCTATCATCTGCAGTAGGTTACACCATCAAATGATGAACAAAAAGCTGCTGGAAAAAGAATGTCAAGAATGTTCTCACTTGTAGTGAAATAAATTACACAGAAAAAGATGGTGATTCAGAGCCCTGGTTCGGATTAAATAATGCTACCAAAATTCCGCAAGGGCCCCTCAGGGGATGTTCAACATGAAGCCGTGGCCAAAAATAGGCGAACAAAACAACACGCAGTGAGCTGCAAGTGGGTGGGTGCTTCTGAACAATAAGATTATGGAGATATGATATAACGGAACATAATAAGATCACTATTTTTAAGGGAAAAGAGAGAAGAGTCCCCACAATTACTGCACCGAGGCCATTTTATACAACACGCTGACAACTTAGTCTGACACTAAAAGACAATGTGGAGCTTTTTCTAGTTATTTAAACAGAGAACAGCAACTTCATAAAGGCCACACATGGTTTATATCATCAAAATGCAAACAATAATGGTTGCCATTAACAGGGAAAAAAAAGTAATGGGGGGGGGGTCATGGGGGAGGGTCTCTTTACATTTAAATATTCACAGGAGATTACTATTTCAGGTACCCCGTATTATAAACTAGCAAGTGTCTGGTTAGTATACGTCCCGGTTTAAAATAAATAATTGAATAAATAAATGATGTATTCTATTATTAATGATACTACTAGTTGAAATACACAACTTAATTTTATATTTAGACGAGAGGTGTCAGGTGATTAAATGTTTTTAATTGTGATTAATTGCATGGCTTCAATAGTTAACTCATGATTAATCACACATTTTATGTATATAAGTTTTCATAATCTTGTTAACATAAAAGTGAA
This sequence comes from Leptonotus elevatus, assembly GCF_054856555.1. Taxonomy (NCBI): domain Eukaryota; kingdom Metazoa; phylum Chordata; class Actinopteri; order Syngnathiformes; family Syngnathidae; genus Leptonotus; species Leptonotus elevatus. The sequence continues at coordinate 12,136,503 of NC_141245.1, forward strand.
AAAAATGTGAAACTCATAGAAACATGGCTGCATCTTTTAGTAATTGGTACAGTAATTTCATAACAATTCATAAAACTGAGTTCAAATTAAAAAGATGTACAATGCTTACTACTGTAAAAAAAAAAAAACGAGTGTGATATTGATTTGTGTTGAATTAATTTTTCTGCCATGAGATGGCATAATTGCATTTGTAAGAGGGTGACAGCTCAGTGAATTTTTCTTTTCATATTAAGAGCAACCTTTAACATGAAGTAACTTTTTAAAATTGTAAAACACCCCAGGCCTCACAAATATATGCATTATTATTAAATGTATTACTGCTAAATTGACGTGGCTGCTGTGTTGCGACTGGAATTCCCCCAGTTCAGGCTTTCCAAGTAACGGGCAATCAATAATCACACGTTAAAAAAAAAAAAATAGTGCCGTTAAAGGAACTTTAAATTAACTCAAAATTAACGCACTTATTTTATCCCTATCACAAAACTGATCCTAGCATACCCTTATGCACCTTGCCTTGCGCACTAGAGCACAGTCATGCTGGGATAGAAAGCCTTCATCAAACTGTTCCCAGAAAGATGGACTTAAAAACAACTCATCAGTTTGTTATTGTAAAATATGCGGTAATCTCACGCAGTAACACTTTGCAAAAGTTAAATGTAAAAGACAACCAAAGTTTATAGTTGTCAATGTTGAAAGTGTGAGCTGAAGGCTGGGATTATTGCCACAGTTTAGAGCAGCTGCACCTGAAATTTTAGAGTTCATTTGTATTCAGACCTACATGGTAAAATGTGCCCGGACTGCGGGCAGGGGAAATTATAAGTGCATAGCAAATAAACTCAGAAAAGGATAGCCAAGGGACGGCTGGCAAACAGGCTTGTGGGCAACAGTCAACTGGCAATTTAGGTGTACATTTACACAGCAACGGTGCTTTTTTTCTTTTTGAGTTTTTGATTACCTTCACTATCTTTATATAAAGAGGATAGTCTTGTCAAAAGGATCCTCAGCCACATAGATCCGCAAAAACAACTAATACAAACTATTTGACAGACTGCAACATGCAAATAAAGCCTTTACAATCTAGTACGATAAAAATGTCTTCTTTTCTACACAAATTAGGGACCACCGATTATCGGCGCTAATATTGGGCATTTTGACGAATATCGGTATCGGCCCTTTAAAAAAAAAAAAAAATCTGACGACCGATAAAAGGTCAATCTAAAACCCTTTTAATCTCAGGGAACTATTTTTTTTAATTTTCAGTTAACTTTATTATAAGAGATGTTGTTGACCCTGGGAACATTCAGAACCCTTAATTTTTGCTCGTCATTAAAACAAAGAAATGTGAAAGTTTAAGATTTCAGGTATTTTTTAATTTGGGGGGAAAAAATACTGTTAAAAGCGAGAGAGCTATGATATTTACTTGTTTAAGTTTTCATTGTATTTACTGATAATTTTGAGAGCTCCCTGAATATTTTATTTTAGAAATTTAAAATGAATTCTGTTGTCTGATCAAAAAAAAAAACTACATTTGGAAAAGTCTGAAAAATTGTTCAATAAACATGCTTTAAGACATTGCAACAAAGTCAAAATTGTCCTATGTATTTAAAAAAAAAAGTGTTTCCCCCTTTTCACTGAAAAGGAATATTGGCTATTATCAGCCTCCTTTACAACTAATAATCGGCATCGGTATCAGCCCTGGAAAAAAACTGGTCTATATCTAAAACACATAATGACAATAACAATAATAATGTAAATAAATAAAAATAATATAATACTGATGATGTTGTTTTTGTTGATGTTTCTGAAAGTGATACATTCAATCACCAACATAAAAATACCCCAAAAGAGAAATTCAATAACTTACTATTTTCCAATCTATTTTCGTTTCCAGATCAAGTCTAACACAAAGCACAGTTTATGTGCGCATGGGCGAAGTTTTCTTTCTTTCTGTAATTTTGTAGACTATCTGTAGACTTGGGCATAATGGGGCGTTTGCGTCATTGTGGGATGGAACGAAGCTTTTGTCCGTCCAATCGTACTGGCATCCCTCATTTGCATTAAAGGGACTGCAACATGAAAAATAAACTTTTTGGAGCTTTTAACCATGTTGAAATGCTATTTCCTCACAAAAACATGACCAAAGTTGTGTTTTCCTCCATTCACCCCTGTTATTCTGCTCTCCAAGCACCAGCCCCTCCCAACCTGAGAAAACGAGCTGTTGGCACGGTTTGACGTCATTGCGTGCTTTTTTTTCTCCTCCTTCTTTCCTCTAACCTCTCTGCTCCCCTCCTCTTCCACGATTTCTTGCGGCAAGGTCCCATTTTGATTCAAAAGCACCCTGTGAAATCTAGAGTCCATTTTAAAAATCGGTTTAAAACCTATCTGTATGTTTCGTGGGCGTTGCGCGACGTCATGAGAGGGGCGCGGCAGCCACAGGGGGAGAGGCGGGGTTTTACTTACCCGAGCATTTGACTTCCGGGTAAGAAAAATAGCCACCGAAATAACTCATATTTCATAAGAAATTACATCGCGATTGTGTCAAAGGTAAGATTTCATCATTATATGCCTATAGTTAACTATGCCTGAGTTTGCCGGGCTTGACATTGTGGAAACAGAAATAGACTCGCTGGGGTCCGAACATGACACTGGCAGGTAAACTGCAAGATCTTGCCATGTAGATGATGTAGCCTGTGCGCAATTGGAGACGGCCTATATTTAGGATGATAATGATAATAATTCGTTCAATGAAATCATTTTCACAATGGTTCAAAGATGTCTAAATCTTTAATTTATTTTATTTTTTTACCAAATTGGTGATGTGCTGGGGGACTTGGCATGCCATATGACATGCTCAGCATGGCATATCGTGCCCAGCAAATTCATAAACACACCAGACTAGACTTGCCCTGGACATGCACCCGTTTTTACGCCTATCTCTGAAAATAGCGCATGCGTTGTCTGAAGTCTAGACAGCAATTCACCAAATATTTTGTATGTAGCTGTTAACTTGCTGATGATGTTTGCCACTTAATATTACAACAGTACAGTAAGTACTGAAATTATCTAGACGTGTGTGTGTGTGCACGGGTGCCAGCATATGCATCATTTCAACCTTGTAGACATGCTGGGCCCCTTGTGTGTGAGTCTAGTGTACACCCCCCTTCCAGACACCATCTCAAGCAGGCTGCAGAAAAGCAATCTCTCTGCTAAGTGATTTGTGAGAAGTGTCACATTCTCACCTGGTTGTAATTGCCTGCTGTTGTCGCTCAGCTGCAGTGATAGGTGCTTGTGAAGCGAGACAAGACAAAGCAGGCGGGATCGGACTAATGTGAGCAGCGTGTGAGAAGGATTGTCAGATTTGAAGCAAGCGCTCCATATATCCTTACAGTATATTAAAAGCCTTTAGGGTCTAAACATGTGCACGTGTGCGTATCATTTTTCTCAAAGATTGTGTGGCATCTCAGGGTCAAATCTATAACAGAGTACACAAGAGGGATTAGTGGATGTGTTTGTGGATACTGGCAACATTAATTTTCTCAAGCACTCCTAGCATTTATTATGGCTGATAAAAATTTTGAGTGTACGGCTAAATGTCTGCTGAGAAAATATGGCAAGTCTATATTGTAAATAAGAGACTTGCAAGTTATGTTGTCCCATAATTCTAATGCAAGTGGACCTTGTTTATTATTTAGGTTCTCTTAGCTTCACGTTCTTCCCTTATTACCAGTGGTTCGTACTTTTGTTCGTCTACGAGATTTGGACAAAGTTACAGCAACACATTTCAGAGTATTCTTGCAATCTGGTGATGCATTTTTTCATCACAAAAAGGATTATTCGATCCTCGACTTTAATTGTCTTCTTTGGTATTCAAGACTTTTAAGGTTATTGAGCTTACTAGTGCTTAAAAAAAAAAAATGTCATTGATCCTTTCGCTGAAATTTAGGATCGTTTTTGACTAATGGTGGCCTTAAATTTCTTTAAGATCTATGAAACTTCAATTTGGTGATCCAATTAAACAGCTACCAAATGTCAACTCAATACATGATATCAATTGCAGACTCTTTTCTCCGTTCGTCTTGGAGCAACAAGGTAATGGACCAGACCTAGCCAATTAACCTCTTGTAAGTCAATTATCCAAATACTTGTACAACCCTAAAAATGCAGGTTGTCACTGAACGTAAAATGACTCCTCCACAATACGAATGCCATTTTTTTGGTAAACATTTTCACTTCAAGCCAGTCACTACTACAGTCTAAACTTCATAGCATAGCAACTTTTCAATGACAGTAGGTAGACCGAGGCTAGTTGTATCACGGGTAAGATGTCACATTGCAATTTTCTTCTCCACTAGAGGGCGCAACAAAAAAGTGGAAAACTAGTTTTCTTCGTATAAATGGTCAGATGTTGTGTACTGTCTGAGAAGAGAATAGCACATTCTGAGCTGACATGAGTGCCAGTTATCTGTTTTGCACAACCCAAAGTCAAATTTTTGAAATTCATATATTTTGTGTTGTACAGTACATAGACAAATTCCAGCAGCAAATCATGTGGACTTGTTAAGAGGAGAGATCCAGGCATCTTGTCATGCCTCAGTCACTGCTCTGTTTTAAGCTAACTTTAAACTAGAGCAAGAATTAGCCAATATGGTAGTTTGGGGCAACTTGTCTCAGTCATTTTGGGGTTTGTTGTCACATGTGCAAAGAATGGGCCAATGAAAAATGTACCTGTGGCAACTCTGTTTACATATGCCAGAATTGTTATTCAGATGATGAGTCTGAAGAGTGAGGAAATTAGTTTGCCAGGTTTTGTTTTATTGTTTAAAAATTGAGTTTCTAGTTGTTGGAACTACAGTATGCACACGTCAGGACTGGTTTAAGTTTCATGGTGAACCATCCATCCATGAACCAAAATGTGTTATTTATTTATTTTTTAAATTCAATTTAATCTCAAATTTCCTGTTTAAGGGAAGCAAAACAGGTATTTGAGGCTGAGAACTATGACCTACATGCCAGCAGTTCCTAAGGACATTCATCTATTTCCTATTATTTTATGCTAAAGTTTACTCAATGACTATATGGTAAATTCTCAAGATCAATGATAAACAATTTCTCTGGCTGTAAAAACAAACAACAAAAAACAGGAGAACACGGATATTTTTGTCCTTGTTTTATTAGTTGCAAAATCCAGTGTGACCTCTTACCCATATAATGTGACAACTTACCTATTGGTGGGGCAACATGTCACATGTTCATTCACCTCTATTTGATGGCTTATAACTCTGCACTGACACAAGGAATAAAAATGACATGAATACAAAAAATATACCTTAGACTTTGGTCTTTCATCTGGTATACATTTTGTTTATGTATGATGTATTGATTCCCAGGAATATATAAAAGCATAAAAAGTGATGCAACTAGCCCCGGTCTCCCCTACAGGTCTTTTGAGACACTGCAGAATATAAAGGATCCATCCATCTATTTTTTATACCACTTTTCCTCATAAGTGTCACGGGTGTGCTGGAGCTAACTTCGGTTGAGAAGCAGAGTAAACCCCTAAGTGGACACCAGCCAATCACAGGGCAGGGCTCATATAGATGAACATAGACAAACAAGCATTCATACTCACATTCATGCAAGCCTAAGGTCAATTTTGAGTCTTCAATACACCTAAGAATCTTTTGTATTTTTATGTTGTGAATGTCGGAGGAAAGCGGAGTACTTTACTTCCCATCTTTGTTCTTCAAAGGAAAATTCCACAATTCTAAACTAAAATATCAATATTAAGAAGGCAGGCTAGAACTTGAAAAATGAACAATGATAGTCCCATGAAGAATTGAGCCAGCAAGACAGAGCTGAGCTAATATATGAGACGGTGAGACACAGGGTAAATATGAAGAAGAAGAGGGCAGGGCTGACGTTACTGAAGTGAAACCGCCGAAAGCCAAATTGAGGCAGACAAACAGAAAATCAATTGCCCAGCGGGGATTGTGACACACATTACCGGAATTGTAGAATACACATTTCCAGTTGGGTTATTTGAAAATTGCAACTTCTTCTGCTTATTTCTTGTCTTCTATCTGTAATTTCCATTTAGCTGTATCCCTTGGTGTTCTCGTTCTGTCGATTTTCTGCTGAAAAAGGTCTCAACATTGTTACTGGGTACTGATGCTGCGCAAAGCTTCATGCTTGAAGGGTGGATCACAATTGCGTGATTTGTTTATATAATATTTGGAATTCTGATGTAAAGTCAAAAGGGAGAAATTCTTTTTTTGTGTTGGTACAGTCGAAAAAGTTGGTCCTCAATGATTAATTGCAATCCATATATGTGGGATTGTTTTTTATTGGAGAACCCCAAATGAGCAGCTTTTGGGACAGCCGGCATATTGAGCAGTTATTTTTTGTTTCACGGAACTTCTAATTATCTTGTAATGAAATATGAGCAGAGCAAATGGTAAAAGAGGAGACGCTAATTGGGAGTTACATCTCTGCTTGTGTCCTTTAGGTTATTGCAAAACTATAGTACTTCCCGTTGTCATAATAATTTGCAGTGGGTCCACACAGTCCCTTGCGACTGTATGGATCTTTTTCTTTGCTTAAAAATGTGTTAGAAACATTTGAAAACATGCATCTCTTGCATAACTAACCCCGCAGAGTTTAGTAATTGGGATTATGATCTGATGCCATTCTATGCCCAATTTAACTTACATCTAGAGATAGTTGGGATCAAACAGCTCAGTAATTTCTCTCCTTTGTACCCATGCGTACTCCCAGGCTGCTTCCTTCATTACTTTACAAAAGGATGGTCATGTGGACTATAATAAGCAACTTTTGCCTCATCTCTTGGTAGCATGAGATAGTTAAATCACTGTGTTTTGATGAGGATGTGGTGCCAATGATTCATGTCTCTCCATAGTTATTAGTGACAGATGCAGATGATGAGTTTTCTGTCTCCACATTGATGGAACATTTTCATTTCTAAGGAGGGCCTTAACGTCTAGGTCTCGCTCTGTTTTTACATCTATAGTTTGCTTTCTCTTGTTAATCCCAGTGGTGTGAGTAAATCACATCTGTGCAAATGCAAGTAAGCCTTAAGTCTTAATTTAAAATTTTCAAGCAAGTTCACTCATGTTATTGTGGGGGGGGGGGGGGGGGAATCAAGCAAGGCAAGCAGAGCTCCACCGAAAGGCGCAATAACTGACCAGGAATTGGACATAATGTGACGCGGGATTGTTAATGTATACCTTTTAAACTAAAAAGAAAAATCTTGCCGTAGTTTGAAGCGCAAGTTTTCATCCAACCGTAACTCGTTTCTTGCCGTCAACATGGGGTGCGCTCGAAAATGCACTCTGACACCCTAACACCACTCTGAGAGTGTGTGTTCGGGGAGGCAAAGTGAGCACCCCTTCCTTTAATTTACAAATGCAGCCTGTTATGAAGCAATTAGCAGCACATTTTTGAACTTTTTGCACTATTTGTACTTGCACTGCCTGATGCCCTTGGCTGCGGTAGTCCCCTTTTTTGGGGCACTCTGAATAACCGAATGGCACATTTGAACAATGCTCTGAGTTTCCGAATAGTCGGAGTGAAGCACCCACGATTAGAGGGGTGAGTCCAGCAGCTCTGTTTTGCTGTTCTTGGTCTTGTTTTCCATAAAAATTATTTCCTGAAAAGATTCGACTTATACTCCAGAGCGACATACAATCCAACAATTTGGTAAATATACTTTAATATAATTATATTGAAGAATACATATGCTATTCCCAAATTTTGCATGAGTATTTACAACTACAAATGTATATATGTAAAATTGTTACTGTGATGATAAAATACTAAAATATTCTGTATATGGGAGTAACCATGTGTACAGTAGTCATTAGATCTAAAAAAGACACATTCCTCCCCCCAAAAAAGGATATACTAGTGTGTGTGTTGATGGGTGATTGAGACGTTTTAACTTTGTGCATTAACATTTTCTCCTTTAGCAACTATTACCAATCGCCCAAAAACCCTCGCTCAGGTCAGGGGTAAAAAAAAAAAAAAAAAATGGAGAAATATTTTTTTCTCTATTAGAATGTGCAATCATTAACAAATGTATGTAAAAGAGTATGGAGCCAAAATTGAAAATAAAAATAAAAGAACGAATATATCATTCTGAATCATATTCTCATGTACTAGACTAGGAAGGTTAAAGGAGCAGAGGAATGCTATAAAAGAGAGCAAGTGATGATTAGAGCAGATCAGCCTCACACTAAAATTTGCTTAAAGTGAACTCCATCTAGGAGGGAGTTGAAATAAATCATTTTCACCACACAAAGCCTGATCTGGATGAATGTTATATGCAAATTCTGGCAGGATCACATTCATAAATCAGCAACAGTGGCATTGCTGAATGATGTCAACAAACATGACCTACAAGTTCCTCGTCCCAAAATGGGGTTCCGTATCTAATGAATGTAAACATCCTCATTACCATGTCAACGAGGAAAGTCACATCGATGCCTCTTCTGTGCTTTGTTGATGATCAAGGTAGAAAATCAGTTTATATGATGAAATCTAGACAAATGGATGGAAACACAAATTGCCAAATAGACTATTAAGAACATAGTCCATACTTACTTTCATGAAAGCAAAACAATTTAAAATACTAACTTTGTATTTAATGACTAGCTTTTGTGGTCCACTTCATACTATTTATATATTTTACAGTGTCCATTGGAATTACACTCACATTTTTCATGTCTAAAGTATGTAAGATGTACCTGACACAAATGAAGGTAAAGATAATCAGTGGGTCGCTACAAGTTAAAGTATTTGAAGTTCAACTTGCAACGTTGTCCGCTCATTGATTACACTATATTTTGTAGCTTGTTTATATTTTGTAGCCTGTTGCTTGTTATAGTCCAAGATTTGTTATGTATCAAGCAACATGGTTATGCGTGTCCGTGTTGATAACAAGTCAATTTAATGGTGTGGGATTAAATCATCCATGACAACTGATGATATAGCTGTTTTGCTGTAAATTATTTTTTGTCAAGTCTCAGAATAGATAAATAGCGACTTCCCTTCTCTGACTTGTATTATTTTATTTATACGTATTTGTAAGTGTTCTAAAGCTATTACAGAGAATATAGAGAGCTGTTTGGAGATTAATTTGTTGTATTTCTTTCATTAGTGCAGACTGTAATCACTTTAGAGTCTATTGCTCAGTAGAGGAAGATGTGGATCTTTTTAATGGAGACATCTGTTGCCAGGAAACACATATTGACCAAATATAGCAGCACTAGATCACATCAGTGACAGACAGCTCTGCTTGGTATTACTGTATTAAATATCCAATCCGGTCCTCTATGGTTGGCCACATACGGAGTTAAGCTGTAGATTGTGGCAGATGGGGACGTTGGCCATCCGTACGTATCAATGACGTGCTGCCCATTCAAGGTCACGCATGAATGTAACCACCAAAGGCCCTTCTCACTCGCTGTAAATATATGCAGCATTTATGACAACCACTGTTCCAGAGGTCAGCCGGGGGATACATTCAGTAATGACGATGTTATACGTCTCTTTCAACGCTGCTTTAATTTTCAACAGCTGTCGGCTAAATGGGGATTTGTTGTCAGCAAACCACTCATCTTGTTTGATTTACAAGGATAATGTATGTGTAGTGAAGAAAAGAGTTTCAGTTCAAGAAATACAATTTTAAGTTTGGTTTCTCCTGATGACTGAAACCTGCCTAAAAAAATATATATATCTGTACTATGCTGGCATAGATGTTGGGCATGGTTTGATTATCATTATAAAGGTTGGGGGGCAATGATAGGTCTGTCCAACTAGAAAGGGAAAAAAAAGAAATTAATTTCTTGGTGTGAATGCTTGGAATGGAGTGGAATGGATCTTTATTGTCATCGCCCATGCACAGAAGAACAGAGCAACAAGATTAACAGGCACAGCCTGTCCCAGAAACATAAAAAATAATGACCAACAGATGGTGACAGAACGGGGAAGTCCATCAATTTGCCACTAAGGTGCCCCGAGATCTAGATTGAGGAAAGAAACCACTAGGAAGGATAAAAAACTATGATTGAGCTATGCTCCTTTAAAGGGATACTCAACACTAAATACAATTTTTTTAGCTGATAAACTATAAAAACGGGTGTCTACTAATGCTGTCTACATGTCCAAGTATTGAGGGAGCCAGCAGAAAGCGGTGGAGTAAGACTGTGTGTGCATATGTTATTGTGGATGTGTGTGCATATCAGTGACCCAGCTGATAAGCATAATGTCTCATTGCCCTGGAGACAACCTTCAGTCCATGAACGCATCCCTTTCAGGAGAGAGTCCGGATAAGGGTTGTTTTGGGAACAGGCCGACAATAATATCAGTTGACTTTGAGTTCAGAGGGCAATAATTAGCTGAATTTGCAAGATTTTTATTTAGGACGATTCACCAATGTTTCCACGTTGTTGACCTTTTGTTGAGTGTTGGCGGACCGTCCCACACCATCCAGAAAATCGGAAGTTTGTTCCAAGCAGAAAAAAACTAATTTAATTCATATCCAAAAATGAACATAGAGTACATTGCACCTTTTGGTCTTATTATGTGACTCCGTTGTGACTCATAAGATTTTGCTAATACAATTATTTTCTGCTTATATATTTTTTTCTATACAGGAAGAAGCGATTTTGTACTAGTGTGTATGTGTGTGAACATTTGTGTTTCACCGTCAGCTGCAGTTAAAGTGAATGGCAGTATGAGGGCAAAAGGGTGAGGTCTGTCTTCTGTAAATTGCTCTCTTCCGAGCACCAAGGGCCCTCAACTCCCCCTGAGTATGTATGTGTTTGCCCACACCAACCGCACACAGTAATAGCCCTCAGGGTTAATTGACCACAAGCAGTGCACTTGTTCCTCCAAATAGACATTCAGAGTTTGGGTCTCCCTCCGCACCCTCTGCTCTGACCTACGCACGATATCATTATCAGTCCTCTCTGTCACTCTCATTCCATGTGACTTTTTAAACAGAAAGACGTGCTGTGACAACATTTCTAGACAACTTTCGATGCCCTCCAATTAACCCAAAAACTTGTTCTCTCTATACAGTTACATTATGTACTTACTTGTACGTGACTTTTATTTTTTCAAAGTTCCCATGAATCAGCCAGGCATCCTATTTACTTGACACATCCACGTTTTGTTACATAACAATAGCAGCCAGTTGGGGTTGTTATTAACAATGGAATTAATTCTTGCATTGTGCTATTACTCGCATTTCCCTTTAAGGAGCGTGTCCAAACATCCCCCAAGACTACTTTTTCCGATCTACAAAAAATGACCATCCTGCTTTTCAAAATCGGTCTGTGTATAATCTTCTAATGTACTTAAAAGTGCTGCCCTCTTGAACTCGGTGTATTCATGCAATGAGTGGAAGTCAAGAGACCTTTCGAATTGTAACAGACTTGGTCGAAAGTCTCCCTATTCGCTCCTACTCACATTACCTGTACCTTTACCATGTGGGCGTTTGCTTGTTTAGCTGTGACATATTTTCATTAAGCACTGCATTCTGTTTGTTTCTGTTGTGCAATGTCACACTGTCATCATTAATAACGGAGCAATCATTTTTCATCAATCAAAACCAGATGAAACCATATGACAAAGCCATTTTTTTTGGTCATAATTATCAGTGGTTGTTCCGTTTTTTTTATTTTGCCAGGGTGAAGATGATCTTGAATAACTGACTAGAGAAGCCATTGCAATAAATCTAAGACAAGCCATGCAAAAGTGTTTGGGGATGTCACCATTAATTACTTGAAAAAAAAAACAATCCCGTTAATATGACACGTGTGTACATTTCTAGCAACATTGATCTATACTACAGTTTTTGCAAGGTGACGGTTAATTGTATGAAAAATGTCCAATGTGCGCACGTGTGCCTGACCAATCTAGTTAAAAATGTTGTGCTGATGTAGTTTTCTTAATAGATTTCAAATATTAACTTGTCTCTCATATCGCTGGCGTCAGGCGGAATTCTTGCATCTCCAAAATCAGCACTTTCAGGAGACCCACAAAAGGGCATGTTTATTCAACCATTAACATTGCATCATCAAACAGAGCAAGCCATTTTCAACACTTTACGTTGGTCAATAATTAGAAAATAAATAAATAAATAACACCCACACATGTGGACTTACCAATAGAACACATTTAGAAAAATATTAAATTTACCAAATTGTGATATAGGAGGTTAGGGCCCGATGCCAGCCATAAGCTATGTTTAGTTCTGCAGCCCAACATTGTGATTTCCTAGAAATGTTTTATGTTTGAAAATTGAAACACTTGCAGGGGTTTATAGAAATACATACTGAAGAAATCGTCACTATAGTGAGCTACCTTTAGAACGAGCCCCGAGCTCCTCATGTTATCATTGGGGGCTATTAGTTGCCCGCAAGTACCGTGTTTGGTGACCACTGATCCAATGGTTTGCATGATGGTGTAGGACATTGGTGCCCAAATTACGGCCTGGGGGATATTTGCGGCCCACTGTCCATTATTGATGAGTAGTACACAAAATAAATGGATAGTTCCACAGATAATACATTTTTACTTGCCCCGATTGGATGACAATTGGATGTACAGGTAATGTTTGAGCCCTTCCTGTGTAAGATTGTGAAAACCTGGCACAGTACACCTAGAAAAACATGGAGATGCAGTGTTGAAAAGGGTTTTGTCATCAGTGTTATGAGACGACTCCTTCTTGTGACTGGCTCCAAGTCGGTCCTCTAAATTGCATTGCTGAATAGACCATGTGTCTCAATCATTTGTTGTCATTTGAAAAATGTTTACACAAGCGGAAAAGTTTTGTCGGCACTGCTTTGTATGCTGGTTTGCACCTACCTTTCAGATGTGGTATTTTAAGACGCAAAACGTGGCAGCTCAATTCGTCTCAGGTTTGATGAGTCACTTTGCACGTGCTTGATTCATCTATTTACATATAGTTCACCCACAACGTGCCGAATAAACTGCTTCACGATTCGCAGATACAATCCTGGTTGCACATGTTTGTAGATGAGCTTCCACATTATTTTGCGTGCACAATCAATTCTGCAGCCGTTTATGTACGTACGTGCAAACCTTTATTAAATCAGGCCCTAAGCGTTTGCAGTTTTCGCATGTCAGTCATTTGCCGGAGATGGGGATTTAAAGAGCGAGTTATTTCTTTTAATAATGAGCTAATTATTGGAAAATGGAAGTGAGTGAGTTTGCGAGTCAAGATGTAAAACTTAAATGCATTATTATAGTTCATATTACAAAGGTTTAGGGGAAATATCGCTCTTTGTAATTATTTTTGGGGCTGTAAAATAAACACCCATTACATGATTTAAAGCAGGATGACTGAAGGTAAATATAGTATGTGTTAATTGGCTGACTATGTTAATTACATTTATTTTTTTGTCTATAAAACTTTAACATAGTCTAAAATTCACAAGAAACCACCTTGTAAGTATAATTGTATAATACCATGTCATGTGTCAGCCCATTCTTCCGTCCCACTTCTATCTCACATATCTTCCCTACACCCTAAAAACAGTTAGGTCAAAAATAACCCAAATTGGGTCAAGAATAGAGGGACCCAACTTTTTTTGTTATTTGACCAAAAAAGTTGAGTAAAATTTAACTACTAACCCACAAAGCAACCCAATTATTTGGGTTGTTGTGTGGGTTGTTCATTTGACCCAACTGTTTGGGTTAATTGAATAACCCAAATAAATTGGGTAGAATAAAAATAAAAAGAACCGACCCAACTTTTTGAGTTATTTAAACCCAACTTTTTGAGTTATTTAAACCAAAAAGTTGGGTCAAAGTAAATTAATAACCCACAAAGCTACCCATTTATATGGGTTGTTTTGTGTGTTATTTATTTGACCCAACTTTTGAGGTAAATTGAATTACCAAAAAAGTTGAGTCAGTCCCTTTTTGATCCAGTGTTTTTAGAGTGTATGGTTGTCCTGGGGCTTTCCCAGCTGACTTGGGGCAGAGTCAGTGTACACCCTGGAGTGGTCACCGTCAACATAAATGTGTCTTTTTGTCATTTTGTATGTACGTGCCAACATACAACCCTTGATGGGCTTCCACTGTTGGGCTCGGTTACCATTAGTGGCTAATCATGGCAAACGAACGCTAGCAGGGATGCTGGATTGGTGCGAGTTGGCATTAACTGGTGCATTAGCAAGTGTTGGGCAATTACTTTAATGATTTAAATTGGACTGAGATTTCCTTCTGCACAGGAAGTGAAGGGGAGAAATGTAACAATGATTATGATTAGGCTGCTAATTATAGTATCAGCTCAGTGCTGCACATATGCTTAGACAGTCTGTTTATTTAGATGGCAGGGATGTGCTGATTGTGGCATTTTAGTGTGCGTGTATGTGTGTGTGTATTATGTATTTGTGTGTGAGAGAAAGCGAGAAGGAACTTACAAACTGCTCAAAGCCATCTTTGTTTGATAAATGTTCCAATGTAAAGTGTTTTTTTCTTCTTCAATAAGCTTGTTTAAATATGATACACCTGAAGCAAAAGTGAGTGAGGAAAGTGAGGATATTGCAGCACTATTTCTGCCATGGCTGCTTTGTTCTACTGTAAAATTACCTGAGAGTACTGAAATTATTTGAAACACAACAGAGGGTAGAAAAAAATATAAAATACAACATTACTTGACACACATTATTGGCACATTTTTAAAGTTACAGTGTGTAGGATTTAGTGCCATCAAGTGGTGAACTAATTGAATGCAGACTACACTGCCTCAGATAAAACCACACTTTGCAAGCCTAATACTAATTATGACCAATTACGAGCGAGCATAAGCTAGCCTGAGCAGCGAGCAAGAGTGGCTAGGATAAAACTTGGTGGGGGCTATAGCAAGTACAGCAGGAATAGCTAACAAATGCTAGTGTGAGCAAAGCATAGGCAGACAAGCGGCTGGAGCCCGAATCACGGGACTAAGCGATGACCGGCATCAGCTGTGGAAGGTAAATGGCGGTTGACCCAGCGGGTCCGACATTAGCTGCAAGCACCACCAGAGGCTAACTACGTTTGCAGCAGAAAGATGGCGGTGAAACATGTCAGCCTCCTGTAAGTCGCGGCACTACCTATGTAATATATTTAGTGATTAGACCTGTGATTATATGAAGAAAAAAAAGTACATTGATGTAAACAGAACATATTTTTGGCATGTCATTCATATTGATAGTGGGTTTTTTTTAAACGAAAAAACACTAACAAATGAAAATAAAAATTCTACACACTGTTGCTTTAAAATCATCTGTCATTGGGTTTATGGGAAAATGTTATGTGTAAAAAGTACTAGTGGTGTCAGTAATAGTATCGGTGACTACTCAAGAGTTGAATACTTGTAATGTTATCTGTCTGAAAAAAAGTGGCATTGAACATCCCTAGTCAATATATTGACGTGACACTCTCTATGTTTTTTAACTTGACATGCTGAAAACAGTGTGCATGTTATAATTATCTTCTTTTTTTTTATATTTTTTTCTCTTAGCAGCATTTGTGTACCGTTGTCTCGTAAGATTTAATTGTTTTAGTACATGGATCTCCAAAGCATTTCCAAGAGGTTTGAACAATTGATAAAGAGTTTTTAGTAGCACAAAATACATTTTAAATTGGCACTTCAGCAAAAAAGTTGCCAAACACTGCTCGACAGTGTTGGTTGCTATGGTCCACACTCATAGGGGATGTTCTGTCTCTATGGTTACTCAGTATTGTTTATTAATATCATAAAAGCTAATTGATGTATTCATGCAGGTGCTATTTTAAGATTTGCTGGCACAGCCCTCGGTTGTCTACTGATGTGGATTATGAGGATGTAGTATGTGACCTCGATGTTCCCGAGTTCGAGTCTGAGATTCAGTGACAGGAGAAGTTAGCAAAGTGCACCTCTATGCTCCCCACAGTATGTGCCAAACTGGGGGTTCGCTCACCACGCTTAACCCAGCTGTTGACACAATAACTATTAAAAGCATTCTTCTTCTTCTTCTTCTTCTTCTAATCCCAACCATGGTAGACATGAATTAATTGCCTTTTCTCTAAATGTGCCAGATTGGGTGCCCCTTAAAAAATGTGTGCCACTGAGAGCTCTGAAAATAGATTCACTCGTTCAAATGAGTTTTTATTTTGGGTAATATCCATTTAGCAAATTGCGCAGTGACAGTGACATGCCACAGGGTTAAGGTTATGAGGCTAAGCATAAGGTAAATGTCAGAGGGCACAGAAAGGTGAAGTCAAAGTAGGAGAATTGAGACATACTGTATATGTATAGGTGCAATTTGATCAACATTGCAATAGTTGTGGTGACAAAAAGGAAATAACATAAATTGGCTTTATATAGTGCACTTTAAGTGGACTTCTTGTGCTTCAATATAGTTTTTTTTTTCCTTTCGTTTTGATGTTTAATTTTCTAATTCAGCTAATTTCATGTAGCTTTTAAAGAGAGTTTGCTAGTTTTTTTTTAATTAGTGTGTATTCATTTCAATATTAGTTTATGTTTTTAATGTGGGGTATTTGTTGACTATTAGATTTTTTTTTAAATGTCACAAGTATTGTGTACTTAAACAAAATATTACAACAAAAATATTAACCTACTAAAAGATAAGCATCCATCCACAAAACGGCACACAATTTTGAAGTGCAATAAGTGCAGTGCATAATATTGTTTCTAACACTACATTAGATTAGTGCTTCTCAATTATTTTCTGTTACACAAAAAGGAAGAACATATTTTGCGCTCCCACCCACAAACTCTGTGATTGCAAATAGTCATATCATATAATTTGTCTTTAATAATTGTTATAGGTACACCATGTCACAACATTGCATCCTTATATAACAACAAAGACAATTTAAAAAGACATACAACTCTGTGAATAACTTTATTTATATTGTTTGTCTCACAGTTTAGTTTAGTCCACAAAAAGTTTGATTACTGCTTTCACACCTGATCAAATGAAATGTGCCAAGGGGGGGAACCAAATTAGAACAGATGCTAGTGTGTTCCGTGTCGGCCGGAATAGACTCCAGTCTAGAGATTTAATTCCAGGTGAGTTGGAAGCTGGTGGTGGGTAGAATGCATCATCACACTGAGCAGTTCCACCCCTAAATCAAGTCAATACTGCTGGTATTCAAATGATTTTCCTGGCTATTTAAGCTTTATCAAATTAGCACTGTTTTTACCTGGGGTTTGACATAAAAATACAGGTTGAAACAGCAGCATCGCAGTTCTAGTCTGGAAGTGACATAACATGCATTTGCTTCATATTTGGGAAGGACTTTAACAGCAGAAACAACACAGAAGGACAACATGTTTTTTTGACGTAAATGATGGATGAGTCATACTTCATCGTATTATGGACAAGTCCATGGATGGTACGCTTCAAGTGGACATTATACTACTCTGAACACTTGACCCCAACTTAAGGGGATACTGTGGCACTGTTGTGCTCTGATGGGTAATATTGCTGGCAGGGCTTTGGTTCGTTTGTCCCCTCTGAGGGAACAGTCACTGCGAAAAATGCTAAACTGTTCTGATTTATAACCTCTGTCCTACAATGAAACATTTATACTGGGAAGGTAGCGGTCACTTTCAGCATGGCAATGCCCTCATCCATATCCACAAAAGAAGACTGCGAGATGAGTGATGTGTTGGATGCCGAACACTGCAGACAGTGAAACCAAAAGCAGACTTGAGTGCAGCAAATCTGAACGATAATGTGTGAAATGATGGAGTTAAAGAAAAAGTAAAGGGAGGCAGTGAGTTTCTGTTTACCTATTAAATAGTTGAGTTAACTTGTTTATACTCTGTTGCTAAGCATTTTAATCATGATTTGAATGTTTTATCATATATTGATTGATTATATACAATTATAATTATTGATTATAATTTGAAAGTGAAATACAGTGCAACTCGTGCCATGCGTAAATTCTATGCTCATTGGAATTGCTGTTAATCAATGTACATTACATACATACATATGATTAATGTACAAAACAAAATATTTTTCTAGTTTGCCCTTGACAGTGTCTTGCTTATTGTCCATCAGCAAAAGTTATATTTGCCCCTCCTTCATCCCACCGCAAAGCCATTCACCTAAATGAAGTGACGATTCGCAAAGATGCAAATTAATTTTTATAATTAATCATTCGCTTGGCTGCAAACAATAAACGGATGTATGTCCTTGACACAAATACAAGACAATAAAAGCTTTATATTTGCAATATGAGACATTCTTACATGGTAGGAGGAGACAAATACACAAAGTAAATTATACCTAACTGATGCACAGTTGCACAGGACACTCCTTTCAGAATATATATATATATATTTTTAAAGGGTATTTCATTCGAACACGTACCATATTTCCATTTGAAGGGAAAATAACCATGGTTTGATATGTCCTCATGTAACCTCTTATATAAGGATATGTTGTTGTCCTGAACTGTTGGACGAATCCAGGTGCCCAACAATTTGTAAATAAAGGGCGGAATCAGCCTGGGAGTGAATACCTTGTTTATACTACAGTCTTCCCTGCTTCGCAAATATGTTTTCGAGAGTGTCTGGGAGAGGGCTTGGACAGCCCGGTTTCTCACGCTCACAACTTTTTGTTAACGAAAAAAAGACGGAGCGGCACACGGCCCGGACTGAGTCAGCTGTGGAACACGTACGATTGCCCAGCCGTTTTGCAGCTCGTTCTACCTGGACCGTAGGCTCTCCGGTCTAGTGTCAAGGTAAGCGCTGATGATGATCATATTATGCTGCTTAACGTTGTAGGGCATTGATTGCTGTTTGCGGGGAATAAAAGGTACAGTCATTCTAGCAAAGCAATTTGTGATTATTGCTGTTTGCGGGGAATAAAAGGTACAATCATTCTAGCAAAGCAAGTTGTGAATATTTCTGTTTGCGGGGAATAAAAGGTACAATCATTCTAGCAAAGCAAGTTGTGAATATTGCTGTTTGCGGGGAATAAAACGTACGATTATTCTAGCACAGTATACAAATGTTGATTGCTGTTTGCGGGGAATAAAAGACACAGTTATTCTAGCAAAGCATATCAAGTCTCTGTGTATTCATTGTTGCCGCCGACCACTCACGATCCTGCATAAAAATATAAAGGTGAAGTAGTGTTTTCCACAAAACACCATTCTTCAAATGTTCTCATCCTAAAACAGACATAATATACAAGCCATACATTTTGACAGTTTCATTGAGCTTTTTTGTTGCATGGGAAACTACTGCCACTTCAAGAATTTCCTTCTGTGAGACGCTGATTGTTAGTATTAATAGAAACAGATGGTTGAAATACACCCAGCAACATTCAGACAATTACAGTATGGGTGCTCTTTAAATAACTTACTGTACATCTTAATGCGGTTTGAAGTGACTTCATTTTGAATGACTTGAAAGCCGTAGAACCTTTCCCTTCAGCACCAAAAGCAGATCCACCCACTTTCTTCTATTTTTGTCCCATGTGTTCTGTTATCTGTTTCTTGCCTCCCACCCATGGTCTTTTCCTGAAAAACCTGTTTGTGTGTGTGTGCATGTTGTTTTACCCAAAGGCTGCCCTGAAAATAAAATTAGACTGTATTCAGTATATGAAAAGTGGTTTGCTGTTGAGATCACTGATTAAAATGAGCCTCAGTTCATACGAACAGGTTTCAGAACAATTCAATTTAACAACTAGAAAAATTATCTAGGTGTAACAAGTGAGGTTTGAAGTCTGTTCTGGTGTACAAACACGCGGCCTTCCAATCTAGCCTTCAAATCTGGCCTTCGTTTCCATGGAGACGGGCCCTGAGCGAAGGCGGCTTCCCAACCCTTTCGTAGCCTACATTGCTCCGGTTTTCTTATACGCTGACTCATCCGTAAATGCCAATAGCTGTACCAGGGGTTAACTTAAATGATGGAGGCGGACACCATTTTTAATCGGTGCTACTCGGAGGTCAATAGGGCCACACACTTCCAGACTTCATGTATAACAAAACAATAAATAAATATGGACAAAATGGCAAAGTATGTGCCCTAAATATATTTCATCTGTCATAGCACATTTTCAATGCATGTATAAAAGTTCAAGCCCTCAACAACAAAGAGTTTAAACAATAAAAACAAATAACCTCATAGGCTAGTGTGATTTTATTTGATCCGTCAATGCAAAGTGCTCTCATTCATAAAAATTGCCTTTCAAGGATGGCTCAAAACTGCTGAACAGCAAAGAAAAACACATTTTCTGCAATTTGTCACAAAAATAAAGTTAATCTGAATGCTAGTATTATTAAGGTACTGTTAGGGCTACTCACACTATTTCATAGGGCAGTATAAGACCCGGTGCAAACACAACTAACTTAAATATTCAACTTTTGTTATTTCTTCTTCTTGTAATGATCTAATATGCATATTTTGAGTTTGTAATTATAGTTCCATTGCACCGCTGTTGCCATTGCACTGTTTTTGCACTAAAATAAAAATTTTTAATTTATTATTATTTTATGTAGGCCAACAACTTACTGTATGTATAATTGTATAGTTGTGTACTTTTGTTTTTACTTAAAATGATTGACTGCATGAATTTATCCCAATTTTGTTAGATTTATTGATAATATGATGCTGCCCTTTTATGTTTATGTTTTAGTCTTGCTGTATGTTGAGGACCACAATGGAAATAAGCCCTTGGGCTTTATTGTGTTTTGTCCTCAGTGATGCCTGACTGAGTGAAAGTTTGATTGTGCTGTCTTCTGTGATATCAATCAATCAATCAATCAATCAATCAACACATGCCTGCCATCTAGTGGCTAATGATGCTTTTACAACTTAAAAGTACAGGCTACTGTAGAACCCCCTTTATCTTAGGGGATTATTATTATTATTTTGTAAACCCAAAATATTCTACAAAAAAACACTCATCAAACTCCAATATACATACATTAAAAAAACAAGAAAAAAAAAGAAACAATATATTTTTATGTATTTTATAATTGAAATTTAGAATAGTATTTTGGGGTCCACTTTAGAAGAGGAAACTACTGTTTATAATCCCAGCCACCCCCTCATACACATATATTATAATTCTAAAATGAAATGATAGAAAAGAAAAGCCATTTGAGTTACGTTTTTTTTTCATTGGCAACTTGCAGAGTTGCTCAGAATAAAATATTTTAAGGCAAGCAGTTATTGCCTCCCCTGCACAATCACACATACACAAAACTAACTATGCTTGGTATGTTCGGAGCATGGGACAATTTGTGGCTTCAGTGGTTTCCATTAGGAGTTGATAAGATTCAAAATGGGAACAGCTTCATTTAAATCGCGTAGGCATATAGCTGCCTTGTGAATTTCCATTCACCCCTCTCTGATTCTGCTGATAGCTACAGTCAAATAAAGATGCATGTTTTTTTTTTAAATTGGTTTCATCAGATGACTCAACATGTATTTTCCTTCACATATACAGATCGTCAAGATAGTCTGTATGTAAATGAGAATCTACTGTGTCAAAAAGCAAATGCATTGTCACGGATAATACATTTTTGCCTAATTGTGTATTTTTCCCTTCAATAATATCACTTAGAACTCCACTGGTTACAAATTAAAATACACAAACATTGTTAAATATGTGATGCAACAGGAACATTCCTGAAAACGGTGACATATCTGACTTTCTTAACGGATCTGTTTGAATGTGATATGAAGTATTCTGCAGGGATCCCAGTTCACACCCACGGTTGACATCCCCTCTGACAAGTCACAGAAACTTAAAACCTGCTCCCTGGATCCTACAAATTGCCCCTCTGCTCCAGTGTGTGCTTGCTGTGTTCATTCCTGCAATGCGTTAAACGGATAGGCCAAATATTGTAATGATGTACAAAGTGTCAAATGCATTGTGAGATTTGTTCAAGCTGTACCAACGTCAAGTTTTGTAATGCGTATGGAAATTTCCCACTGAATTCTGATGAGACCATGCTGCAATGGGTCTTGCCGCTCCTCACTTCAGTCCAAACAGCAATCAAAACCAGTTGCATGGGGACCAAATGCGTACTCAGGGAGACCGGAATCATGCAGAGAGAAGTAATAGATGCTGACGTGAGAAGCTCAGAAAAGTGAGCGTGAGAGTAGAGGAATGAAAGATAATAGTGGAAAGGTAGTAAGAAGACAGGCAGGAAAAAGGTATGGAAAATGAATAAGAACATAAACAAGTCTCCAAGCTTCCTCCCCTTCAATCTCATATATAAATGTGATGGCTCTTCTCCCCATACAAAACCCCACAGGCAATTTAAAGAAAGTAGGGCAAAATGAAATATGGCCGCAATATAAAAACAACACTTCAGACACACAGCAGCCATATAAAGTGGTAACCTTTTGTGTGTGCAAGTGCACACATGAGCAAGTGAGGAAGACAATTGAGTTTGGGAAAGGTGTGGGTGCAATGGGGCGTTATATGGGTCGCAAGGCAATTGTTTTATTAAGATTGAATAGAAAGTAGAATCTTAAATGAAATTTTACACTACTGAAATAGTTATATAATCGATCATGTTTCTTCCTCTTTCTATCCCTCTCATGCACATGCCCACACACAACCTACACAGAAAACTCTTGCTTTGCTGCAGTCCCACAGAGTACTGTAACCTTTAGACACCATCATACTGCACCAGAAGGATTACATCTCTCATAATCTGTCTGTGACATGTATGTGGAACATGATGGCTGGAAAATGAAGCTTGACCCAAATAAGGATGAAGGCACAAGTGCACTGGCACTAAAACAACATAGATGAACTGTCACAATGGCCTGTGGCTGTCACTTCACCTATTTCCTAGGAATTGTAGTCGGAGGCATGAGTGAAGTGGACGATACTTAAACTACAAATTTTATTTCTTAGGTTTTTAGGAGTTCATAAAATAAAATGCAACTTTTAGTAAATCAAAAAATTTATAATTTCGGATATCGCCCAATTAGTTCAAAACATTTTTGTTCGTATTATGCTCAATAATTATTTTAGTAAAAGCCTATTAACTGTTACAGTTAATTTTGTACAGTAAATTTGACTCGATTTAGTGTAGGACCAAATAGACTCAGTTTTAGAGCAAAATTTATACTTGGAAGAAAGTGAAATGAAGAATTGAAAATAAATAAACAAATAAATAAATACAAATATCTTAAGCCTGGGAGACTGCCACATTACCACCTGAGCCATGCCACACCTACTGTTTGCTTATATCCAAGAAGGGACTCAACCCTTGAGTGACATAAAAAAAAAGAAAAACTCTCTTCCAAGTGTAAATTGTACTCAATCTAACCTTATAGACTCAGTTTAGGGTAAAATGTACTCTACAGAATTTATGTTGTCAATGTTTCATTGAAAAGGAACATAATATAGGACATGTACTTTTGAATTGCTTGGATTCAAGTTGACTGAGTTGATGACTGTGTCTATGCAATTTTAGAGTCATTTTGCTTATTTTTCTCCAAATTTTTTGGTGCGAATGACCTCCAATTTGAAGTTGAAGCTTCAATAAATTGTTATTTATGTATTGTCAAGAGCAAATTGAAAACAAAACCTAAGCTACACACACATCAATGACAAACATGGCTTCTTTGTTCACCCATGTCATTTGACCCTGTCAATCTCCTTCTACTACTTATTGTTATAGTATTATCTCATTAAAGGGGTGTTCTGACATTCATTCCCCCTGTTTCTCAGTTCACCAGCTTGCAAGTAACATCTGCCAACCTCTCGCTCCCTCCTTGTTCTCAATCTAGCTCTTATACCAATTAGGGAGGCTCCTGTCACAGGAGGACAAGTGCTCTATTACCTGTGGAGATGACCCACTCATGGGTTAATTTGGATTGTGTGTGTGTGTGTGTGTGTAATAAGACGTGACTTCACTTACAGTAAAACTCAAGAGAGGAAGGGGTGCGGCAGCTGTTTGCTGTCTCTTACACGCAGCTGCAATACATTTCCTCCCAAGAGCTGTCTATCATTGCACAACTGGGATTTTGAACAACAATACAACAATAAAAGCATGTCTTTGCTGCTAGATCTTGGTAACAAGAAAAATTGTTGAAGTGAGTCGAGGAGCTTTACGTAGACAAAATCCATGCTTTGTCGCAATCTTGTGGCATCTTTCAGCTAATTATGAACCTTTTAGAGTAGGCTGTACTGTAAATTAATTTTCGGAGATTTTTTTTTTATTTAATTTGGGTGTCAAAATAAGTGCGTTAATTTTGAGTTATGCCCGCCCCTTACTTGGAAAACCTATAGTAAGGGACACTGCAGCAGACACTTCCACGTCAAAAGTTAGCAGTATTAAATTTAATAATAATGCATATATTTGTGGAGACTGGGGTCAAGTTGTATTTTACAATTTTAAAAATGTGCAAAATTCCACAAGTTACTTCATGTTAAAGATAGATTGCTCTCAATATGAAAAGAAAAATGCACTGAGCTGTCACCAACATCTTACAAATGCAATTATGCCATCTGTCCATCCATTCATCCATCCATCCATCCTCTACCGCTTATCCGAGGCCAGGTTGCGGGAGCAGCAGCTTTAGGAGGTAAGCCCAGACTTCCCTCTCCCCAGCCATTTCAACCAGCTCCACCGGCAGGATCCCAAGGTGATCTCAGGCCAGCCGGGAGACATGTGTCCTGGGTCGTCCCTGGGTCGTCCCCGGGGCATCCCGGCGGTGGGACATGCCCGGAACACATCTCCAGGGAGGCGTCCAGGAGGCATCCGAACCAGATACTCGAGCCACCACAACTGGCTCCTCTCAATGCAGAGGAGCAGCCGGCTCGATTCTGAGTTCCTCACGGATGGCCGAGCTTCCCACCCTATCTCTAAGGGAGAGCCCGGACACCCTGCGGAGGAAACTCATTTCGGCTGCTTATGCCATCTAATGGCAGAAAAAATACCTCAACACAAATCAATATCACACTTGTTTTTCTACAGTACAGTACATCTTTTTATTTTTAACTCAATTTTCTGAATTGTTATGAAATTAATGTATCAATGAATAAAAGATGCAGCCATATTTATATTAGTTTAACATTTTTTCCCACTTTTATGTTGACAAGACTATGAAAACTCAGCAAAAAAAAAAATACTGTACACACTACTGAAGTCATTTAAAAGTCAGTTGAAGTCAGTTAAAAAATGTAATCGCCTGACACCCCTAAAATATTTTTTTTCTTTACAAAGGTCTCAGTCTGCTGAGTTTGACCAGTTGTAAATCGTCACAAACACAAAGTCAATCAGTGAACTGTAGCCAGGGGTGTCCTGGTGCCAAGTCCACATAAGGACAAGGTACAGTATTCATTCATTCCTGACATTCCTGAAGAAGCTGAATAACAGAGCATCACTTGGGTCGCTCCCATTCGTGTCATTCTGGGTCTAACTGTCAGTTAGCATGGAATCCCTCAGCTGAAGGAGGGAATCCCTAATGGGAGGTTTCTTCCCAGAAGGCTCCCTCCCACAGGTGGTGAACTATTGGAAGGGGGACCCATGTTTCTCTTTTTGGACTTTCGTCATTGTTTCATGCCCAGCCACAAGAAAGCTCCGCATCAAGTCCTACCATCAGGCAAAGGTCCCTGAGAGGGGCCCTGGTGACCAATGTTGGGCGGAAAAAACCTGAGTCCAATCTTTTTCATCATCATAAGGGGAAGCCAGATCTGTCCTATATCTGCATACCCATTCATTCATTAATTTTTTGCTACTGTTCAACAGGCTCACCCCCGCTCCCTGCTCATGGGTTGAAATAGGGTGACACAGATTGGAGACTGGCACAGAGACAGGAAAATACATCACTGCTTAAGGATTCCAGATGTTTTTTTTAAAAAGTTTAATCTTGGAACGCTCAGGGAAATCATCAACATGCAGGAATTTCTTGTAATAAAAAGCAAGTGGAATTTGGTCAAAACTCAAAACCACTATGAATGAAGTGTAATACATGGATGAGGAGATGAGAGACAAAATACAATCATAAGAATGTAAAGCTTAAAACATACAACAATTATGAATATTTATATTGAATTAAAAAGCAGACTTGTTTTCAAAGCTTGTTTGGTCTATTGTTATTATTGTTTTTTAGTTACGGTTACAAAAGTTAAATATAGAGCCTCACACACTGTAATAAAAATGCAAATAAAAATGAGTGTTAACTAACACATTGGATGGAAATGTAGACACACAGGTCCATCCAATCCTCGCTTGACCTAAATGATTTTAAATTTGCTATATTCATTTTCTGGGCCATTTTCCCAATTGTGCCACTTAATGAGTTTATAGTATTATAAATATTATCAGTAATAGGATTCATTTGAAAATGTGTTTGCAACCACATATGGCTTACAGTCAACTCATAGACCAAAACAATAGAAACACTTGCACAAAGAAGCAACATTCAATATGATATGTTGTATCAAATAAATTTACAACACTGTCAAAAATGTATTGGTACAGTATATCCCGACCCATAGGAGTAATAAATGAAGCATAAAAAAGCGACCCTTATCTTTGAATTCATTATCTTTGAACTTAATCTCCTATATGGTAATTATGTTAAAGATGAATTACACACCCATCAATAAAAAAAAAAAAGACGATTCTTTTTTTCAGGTGTGTGTCAGTTCTGCAGGATGGGCCTAGGCAAAGCTTGCACACCCTTGTTTACAGGGTTCAACTGTTCACGTTACTCTCATTATCACGCAGTGATTCTAACACTGCTACTGCTGCTGCTGGGGTGAAGCTACTGTATGACTCTGGGAGGGGGGAAGTCCACAGACGCGGGACAGGGACTCAGTGATTCCACGCCTTCCTCATGTCAACAACAGCGTACTCATCCACTCCACGCAGAGTCAAACTGCAACTGACAAGGTAAGACGTCACAACACAATTTCATCAATAAATCCGGCGTGCATGTTTTATTCTAACGTGCATCATTGCTGCGTGGCATTTGCACCTTTTACATGTGACTCGTGCGTGCATGAGTGCGTAATGTCCGCTAAATCGGCGAATGTTGGGATTATCAGAACGCACTGCAAAGAGCAACGTGAGGTGCTGGCACATTGCACGCACGCGCACACCATCTGAAGTGTCCGAGTGCGCTAGTTGGCGCACTGTTGCGTGTGTTCAACTAACAACATTTACAGCATTAGGCTATACTGCAAAGTTACAGTTACATTTTGCTTAATTAGCAATGCATATTAATTTATTTGCCTGCTTTAAATAATAGCATTTCACGCAAACATATTTTATTACTTTTCCTCCAGAGAAGAATGCCTGTTGCACAAATAGATGTAAATGCTCATGCGTGGAAGTTAATGCAGTGTTGGAATAAAAACAGGGGAACCTGTAAATGCCTAACAAATCACTTTACATAGACAGATCAGCCATTTTGTTCAAAATGGACACTGTAAGAAACTGCATTAATTGTGAGATTAATTGTCCAGGCAATTACATTTCAACATTCAGTTAATGAGTAAAGAAACAAGAAGACAGCATGAATTAAATTTGACTACAAACATGTATCAGCATTGAACATTCTTAACATTCTGACAGCACAACTGTAAAAAAGAAGTACATCTGTTTTTAGTTGACTCTGAGTCAACTTTTAAAAGATAATGTCCATGGGTAGACTCAACGTTATTTATTTATTTAGCAATCCATCCATTTTCCGAACCGCTTATCATCACTAGAGTCGCGGGCATGTCGGATTATTTATTCATTTATTTGTTTTTTATATGGGCTGTATTTAATATATCATATTTATAAATATTTATTTAAGTAGCGTCACAACAAATAACCCAGTTTCATGTTTAACATTGAATTGAGGTCCCACATGACATCATGCTTGACATAAACTTCTTCCAATTATTTTAGTCAGAAATGTAATATTGCCTCTCATGCATGTATATTTCTGTTTCTTACAGGATTTCCAATGGCAACATACACGGCACATAAGACATGTGCTCTTCTTATACTACTTTCAATCCTGTCTGTGTCACTGACCACACAGGAGGACCTTATAGTCAATACTATCAATGGGAAAGTCAGAGGAAAATATCTTCCCGTGCTCAGTGGTGATGTCCGAGCCTTCCTTGGAATTCCATATGCCAAACCACCTCTTGGCAAACTGAGATTCAGAGCTCCAGAGCTTGCAGAAAGATGGGATGGAGTGTTAGATGCCACAAACTATGCAAATTCTTGCTACCAGATTCCAGATACATACTACCCAGGTATGACAAAATTTCTCTCATGTTTAGTGACTTCTTGTGTTGGCACTGTAGAATCATGGAAGAACATTTGGAAGGAGAATACGCAGTGGGTGGGAATTGCATAGTTTTCCATAGTTGTGTTCTTGGGTTTCATGCGATGCTGACATTTTGACATATACTGTTTATTCATATTTCAAAACATCATAACAGTCATTTGGAAGGATGTCAAAATAAGACTACAAGTCCCATTAAGACATCTCTAGAAAAAAATAAAACATAATGTACAGTGGAGTGAAACGTGATTCATAGGAAGATGCACCTTGACTTATAGTAAGACAAACAATACTATTTCATTGATTTCCTTACCACATTGCTATTGTCTGCCGACCTGTCATGGTGTTCCATAGATCTTGCGTAGTCAGCTAGAATAACTCACCTGTGACTCTAATGAGGACAAGCACTGCATAAAGTGGATGGACAGACTCTTACTTACCTTAATTTGAGCTAAGTCTGCATGATGGTCACTTGAGACTGTATCATATGGCCTTGTGTAGTGGTACATTATCTTCTAAGCCAAACCAAATTTGCGTTAAGGTTATTTTCCCGGTGTGCAGTATTTTGGAATAAAAACAAGTTCTTATCCATTTATGTAATACATTGAACAGCTTCCTTTCCCCGTGGCTATAAGCACACCTGTAGCATTTGGGGGGCTTTTAGAAAATGTAGCTTTCATATTGTATCATATAGAACAAGATAGGCTCCAACCCTTATGTGGACAAGCAGTTAAGAAAATGGATGGATGGATTATAGAACAAAATTAAGTATGTGATTGAACGATTCCGAACTGATGGAATATATGACCAAAACACTATAATTACTTACAGATTTGTATCAGTGTTTATTTATTTATTTTATCAGCTGTGCATGTGTAGTCTGACAAGCCAAGCCTCCTACTGTAGATGGAACAGGCTTGGGTCACGAATACATTGCTATTTATAGACACAACCACCTGGCAAGGTGTTTGGAAATCAGATCGTGCTAGCCCTATTTACATTGCAAATGGCCAAAACATTCTCCAAATATAGATTTGAAAACCAAATTAGATACTCTGTTGGCAGAACCTACGGATGCCAGCTTTGTATACATGCTCATGAAATGAAGCTCTTGAACTTATGACTAACAATGAAGTTCACCTCCATACATCTAAGAGAAGAGTGCCAACCCCCGTAGCGGTGTTTGAGTCGCTCTCACTTTTGGATTTGAGCTATGATTTATGCATTTATTTTTATATTATTTACAGGTTTCAGGGGTGCAGAGATGTGGAACCCAAACACCAAGTTGAGTGAGGACTGTCTATATCTAAATGTCTGGACCCCTTTCAGCAAAGCTAGTCTGAGTCCACTGGCTCCTGTCCTTGTCTGGATCTACGGAGGGGGGTTTATTTCAGGAACGTCCTCTCTGGACATCTATGATGGCCGCTACCTGAGTAAAGTTGAAGGTGTCGTTGTGGTATCAATGAATTACAGGTGAGGGCTTATTATGTAATAATAATAATTTACTGGGGGGCGGGGGGGGCATTATTAGTGTAATGGTTCTTATACAGTGGATTCTGTTGCTGCTGGCGTAGTATAAAATCCTTCTCCATGATCCATTCACAACAAGTTATGCAAAAAATAAATAAATAAATAAAAGGAACATGATACAGGAGGAACCTGTTTCCTCATTATCTTCCAAATGCATATATGCCATTTTGCAGGCACATTTTAAAACATTATTTGCTATAGTCTTGGTAAGAATTATAAAGTGAAGACCCCTTCCAGCATGGCTGTTCCCCAATTACAAAAGCAAGGTCCATAAAAGCTGCACCACAGAACCTCAACCTAAACTAGAGTGACCAAACGCCCTCACTTTTGCCCGGACATGTCTTCTTTTTTTTTTTTTTTACAGACTGTCTGGGCGTATGTTTAAAAAAAAACATTCATGGAAATGTACGTTTTTCATTGTGCGACAAATAGGCAAAGTGTACCTGAGTCTTCATATGCTGTCCTGAACTTCTTCATTGCCCCAGCAGTTTACCTGGCTTGTAACAGTCTGCACTCAAAAACTGGACAGCGTGGTTACAAATGAATCCCCACCCTCCCTATAAAAAAGAAAAAGAAGAAAAAAAGAGAAGGTTGATTGCGAGAGAAAGAAAGGTTGGGCTTACATTATTATTTGTTTATTTGTCAAGAAATACTTCAAATGAGTTTTATGCTTTTTGTTTTATTTTTTTATTAAAATAGTTATAATGTATGGCATCTTAGTATCGTTTAAGTATCTCGAGGCCCGGGCCGAGTGTCCTCTTTTTTTTGTGGGGGGGTGAAAATATGGTCACCCTATAACAAGGGTGCTCAAGTTCGGTCCTCGAGAGCCCCTATCCAGCCTGATTTACACGTTTCTCTCCGCTAACACACCTGATTCATGATCAGGATAGTTATCAGGCTTCTGCAAAGCTTGTTGATTAGATGATCATTAGATTCAGCTGCGCTGCAGGAAGGAAACATGGAAAACAGGCTGGATAGGGGCTCTTGAGGGCCGAAGTTGAGCACCCCTGCCCTATAACATAAACTCCCTCAGGACTTTTGGACTTACATATAAGGTATGCATAGAGGCAGCCACTCTTGACTAATAATGACCTTGATGACTATAGAAATTATTTCAAAAGAGGAAGTGGAATGCCTTCTTCTTTGCCATGCTAACAGTGTTTGGGTGCTTACTGAAACCAAGTCATGATGGTGATAGACAGACAGGACCACCTGTCACTTTCTAAATGGAGAAAGTCATAGGGAGGCCACGGAGACTCAGTCCCTGGCAGGATACGCAGTCCGATATCCCCTTTCAAATGCCCTTGGTCTGCATTCTGCATTCTCTGGGTCCACTCTGCTGCACTAAACTCAGCTTTACCAATACACCATAAATGTTCTGCTTCATAAGAGATACTTAATTTAGATTGGTTACCCTGGGTCAGACTCATGGGTGAAACCTTGATTTGGGATATCTCCAGTGCCAGTTCCAAGTCTGGATAAATGGATGGGTTGCATCAGAAAAAGCGTCTGGCATGCCCCGTCCAAAAAAAGAAAAGAAAGGAAAGAAAAAAGATCATGCAGGTGAAAGAAATGACTCGTTTGATGAGCGCTGGTGAGGTAAGTTGAAAGAATAGGGATCAAGAGTGGCTTGCTCGTGTCGTAGAGAGATTGTCTCAAATCTGTCCACTTCCACTTTTGATAACTATTTTCCGTGCTTCTCTCGACTTGTCCTTGATCAAGTAACTGAGGCCCACGTTGCTGTTGAGGTTGCATCATCAACGTGTGAATGTGGATTAACTATTTCCTCCATGGCCACATTGGTTGAATGAATGAAAAAGGAGACGCTATAAAAGGGCTTTGATGATACAGTATTGTGAGAAATTAAGTGTTGTGTATTGTATGCCATTTACTTTTTCCATTACGACTCAAGGAAAAAGAACTGCAGGTCGACTTGTAGTTGGGGGAGCAAAGTTCGCAATCAGGCATGTCTTTTACTGATGCATTTTCTAAAGAAAATCACTGGGTTATGTACTGGCCACCTATGAATAATGTCAATAAATTGATGCTCAGGCTATCATTAACTAATTTGATCCCAAAAACATATAAATAAGTTCTATTTTAAAGAATTTAAGTGTCCCAAAGACTTATTTATACATTTTTAATGTTTTTATTTATTTATGCTAGAGCATACAGAAGCCTTTGATGCAGCCTCTCAACTGCAAAGAACGGTTGAAGAAATGCTAGTTATTACACAAACGGCCAGCAGTTGTCAGCAGAGCAAAAGAGATCAACCAGGGCCATGTTGCAAACAAGCTAATTTACTCACAATTCTAAATATATTTGTGAATAATAATGAAACTTAGCTATATTCTAATGCTAATTGCTGCAAAACGGAAACAGATAGAAATATCGACTCTAATCTTTCTTTTGGTAGGTTCCATGTTTTTATAGCAATAGAACAATATATTCTGTGGGCCTTGCAAAATCTGTCAAAATCCAGTAAAACAGCGTGTGAAGGGGGTTGCTTCCGTGAAAATGGCTGGGAGTGAATGAGTTAAATGTAGTAATTAACTCATTTGAATCATTGATTTAAGAATTGGTGCGCTTGGCTTCTTGGCTTTGCCTGACACCAACATCCAAGGCAATGCAGGTCTCCTGGACCAGCGCTTGGCCCTCCAATGGGTAGCCAATAATATTGTCGCTTTTGGGGGTGATCCTTCACAGGTAAGGATTTTCTTTTCTTTTTTTTCTTTGTTATGTAATAGTAATTAAGTTGCAAAGTTGTCTTAACAAAAGTAATGCAAGCGGATTCCTCTTGCTGTGTTGCACAGGTCACAATTTTTGGGGAGAGTGCCGGGTCTGCATCTGTCGGCTACCACCTCCTCTCCCCCGGCAGTCATGACCTTTTTCAAAGGGCTGTCATGCAGAGTGGTTCCCCGAATGCACCATGGGCCTCAGCCAGCAAGTCAGTTATCTATGAAAGGTAGTGAAAAGTTTTTCTTCGTTCAAACCCGGTTGGTTACTCATCAGTGTGTGTGTGTGTGTGTGTGTGTGTGTTTTTTTTGTAACCCAGTTAATTTGCAAATATATTGTTGCAGATTTCAAATCTGTCACATTTTCTAAGAATGTCGCTTTTCGCAAGACAGCAAATCATTAGTATGTGAACCAGCTACGTTATTGCTTTACCATCCAGGTCCATGAGGTTGGCAACATTAATCGGCTGCACCACATCTTCTCCAGCTGAACTGGACGTCTGTTTACAAATGGCTGATCCTTCAGTGATAACCTCAAAGCAATTTGATGTTCTCACAGAGCCTACTCTACTGCCCAACCCCTTTGGACCTACTGTGGATGGGGACTTCCTACCTGATAAAGTTGAAGTAAGTCTGAGTCTGTCATGTCACTAAGGGTATGCCACATATACTATTTTATGATTCAGGTTTTACAGAAAGACTGTAACATGAGCATTAGTGATCGATTTTAAGTTAATACGCTGCTTTGAGTCTAGTGATGCTATCTGTTAATGAGTATAATATGAAAAATATATATATATATATATATTGGAGAGTTCAGCTTCTGAAACTAGCGTACATATTCCGCTAGGGAAAAGAGATGGGATGCTTTGAAGTTGTTGGCACTACAAAAACACTCATTAATGAACAATAGTCATATGAAGAGGAATTTCTTTGTGCATAAATGATCTGTAGAAAACAGACAAACCACAAACAACCACTTTTGTTTTTCATCTGTAAACCATCCTCACAGGATTTATCTTCAAAGTTAGCAGTTGACCAAATTTGACCTTCATGCAGCAATTCATTCCAAATAAGAATGTATGCAGGCAGGGACTGGCCCCCAAATTCAGCCAAGAACTTGAGATTGAGGGATGCCTGGTGCGCAGCCGATGGTGGCTGATTTTTTTTTTGTGTTCCTCCTGTTGTACTGCATGGCTCAAATACTAACCAGTGAGCGGTGACACTGATTTTAGGTCTCGTTATTTGTGTGGCATAAACTAAAGAGAGTCAGCAAGCAAGCTCTGCAGAAACCTTATAATGATCCTGATTATTTGATTATGCTGTGTTTGAGGACCAATATTTGACACCTATGCTCTAGGTCGTACGTAATTGGTCGGCCATTCTGTAAACTCTGTGTGGACAAATATCGGCTTCATAGTAGAATAGTATGAATGAAAAAAAAACCAGAAGTCACGATCTAAAAAAAAAATGCTGTATATCATTTTTTTCTCTACAGGTGTTGCTGCAAAGTCATACACTTCCAAAAAAAGATGTATTTTTTGGATTAAACAAGAATGAAGGGCCCTACTTTTTACTTTATGGGGTGCCAGGATTCAACTTCACTGGTGAAAGTCTCATCACCAAGATGGAGTTCAGGGAAGGAGTACGGCTAGCAATGGCAGGCTCGGACGCTGCTGCAGAAGAAGGAGCGATTTTCCACTACACTGATTGGACAGATGAGCATAACAGGATGAAAAACCGGGACTCCCTGGGGAATCTGGTTGGAGACAGACTTTTTGTTTGTCCTTTGTTAGAGTTTGCTCACAGGTAAATTTGAGCGTGTCAACAGTATTACATTAATGTTGGTGGACTTGGTGATTAGCGTGTATGTCTCACAGTCATAAATTCTGGAATCTAATTTTGTGTGGAATTGCATAGGGTTAGGCATAGAAAACGGAAAGGTTTTTGAACAAATGGCTGTTTAGAGAGGGCAGCTAAAAAAATCATCCAAATAATGATAAGTAATGATAATAATATTATTGTTTGTTTCCCCCAGGTATTCACAACAGGGTGGTAAATCATTCCTGTATTTCTTTGACCACCAGTCTTCCATAAATCCTTGGCCGGCATGGATGGGTGTTTTACATGGTTATGAGATAGAATTTGTGTTTGGAATGCCACTGAATGTAACATGGGGATACACGAAGACTGAAGTGAACATGACCAAGAAATTTCTAAAACACTGGGCCAACTTTGCAAGGACGGGGTATGTATAATCAAATACGTAATGGACGTACATACTCCTTAGTCACTGACTCCGTGTCATCCCGTTGCAGCACATGTATTTAATGTATTCAAACACCTAATCATGCATTATGCTTCATTTAAACATTTGTGAAAAAGTCAATTGTTCTAAAAACAACAAGGAACGTCTAGGTTACTAGCAATGCAACATTTATAGTTATTGCCTAATCAGTTGTAGCCGTGACAGCAACAATTCAGACCACATAAAATTATACTGCAGCAAGGGGGATAAACTTAGACTTTCTTCATTAATCTTTTACCGCATTGACATTTAGAATAAGGTGTCCTTAAAGTTGTGTAAGTGTAATTTGCCCTGGTAGTTTTGTGTGTGTGTGTGTCAATTCTTTTTTGTCATATTTTCTACTTAGAAATCCAGGAATTGATGGGGCTTCATGGCCCTTGTTCACCCCTGAACGCCAAGAGTATATCACGCTGAACTCTAACTTTCCAGAAAAAAGAAGGATGTTGAGAGCCAGCGAGTGTTACTTATGGAATAAAGTGATTCCTGGAATACAAAAGGTTTCAGGTATGACATTTTCCACAATTTATTAGCGCACCAATCATCAATCAGACCACACATCTTTTAACCTTAAGAGTCTTGGTTTTACAAAACAATGTTTCATATTTATAATTCATGTATTGTATTATATTATAGTTGATCACTTATTTGAATCCCACAACTCTATTTGTTTGTGTCTTTGTCCACAGATGATCTAAAGGCTTGTATGACTGCAAATGGAATAATGCTCCACTACAGTTGTATGTTCCTTATCATGTCATTGTTTATCACATTAATCTGTTTGTAAAGGGTACAGGAGGCAAATCTGTCTTCCATATAGCTTGACTGTCAGATGCCCATATACCAAATACGGGGGGGAACAGTGCCTTGTCGGAGGGTCGATTACCTATTCCGGATTGGTTGTTGGAGAGATGGTAGTCTGCTTCCTGAGTCTTGAGCGAGCGAGCCCACCCCCTCACAACTGACAACTGTACCTTGCCTGCATGCCCACATAATCTATTTGTGCACGTGTGTGGACTGTGTTTATGAGTAATGCTTGCAACAACAATTTCCAGCAGAGTTAATAGAATTTCACTTCATGGGATATACGGCCTCCCCCAACCGGTCCTTTTTTTCTTTACGTCCATGTTTGGCAGGAGCAATGTCATAAAATATAATATAGGCTATAGAATATGATATATAATATACTGTACTATGCTATACTAGACTATATGTTACTGTAGTATAATATAATATAATATAATATAATATAATATAATGAGTGGAGTGGAGTTTGAAGTTATTTTAGTCCTTGTAAAAAAATTTGTTGCATCGGATTTTGTTCCGTTCCACTGCAACTGTAGAGGTTCTTTGTCAACTTGTGGCTTCATTTAAAATAATCTTATTCAAACTATTAAACTGTCATTTGGTTTATATTTGTATGTAGGTCCAAGCCCGATTTTGAAGAAGTGTTCGTCATAAAATAATATCTGAATCAAGTTGTTTGAGGCAGCTGAAGTCAAAAAGGTAGGGAAACATTTCGTGTTAGAGCAATTTTAAAGTGCTTGTTAAACATTCAAGGATAATTGTGCTGTATGACTAGAAGTAAGATTTCCATTTTGGAATGATAACATACATGTACCCACTTACCTTACCTATCTATTTTCCTGACTGGATTACTCTGCAGGGAATACTCACTATTGACTAGAACTTTTCTTTTCTTTTTTGTCTCGAAATGGTGCGATGAATTGTTTACAGTGAACAAGTTGTGTGAACAGTTGTATGTTTTGGAGTTTTCTTTATGACAATAGCGACAGTCGTCATTACATTTTTGACATGTCTGAAATTAAATGCATTTAACATATTTTGACCTGAACCTGAGTGCCATTTTAAGTGTGGAAGTACACAATCTGGATACCTGCTATTTCTGCAATTTCAGTTTATATCTAAAATAAAAAAATAAAAAAAGATGAAGAGGTAGAGGTTCTGAATGCACTGACGCAAACACTCTGGGCTCTATATTCGTATGGTGCAGCTGGGTTTGACTGTAAAAACATGGGTCTATTTCACAAAGCAGGTTTAGTGAGAACCATGAGTCAAGAAACCCTGAAATGTGGGAACCTCTGCGTCTTCCGTTTCAGAAGGGGAGGTAATTGAAACCAGAGAAAAAGAGGTAACTCTAGCCTGTTTCATAAAAAGAGGTCATTTAAGCTCTCAGTCAGTTACCGTAGTAACACAGTCCATGAACCTAACCTTACGATTGACCCGACACCCGAGCAACGTTCTCCCACGCCGCCTTCCTCTATGGGGAGCCGCTGCAGTGTTGCACTTTTTTTCTAAGGACATGTTCAAATTCGCCATATGATTGCATTAAGATGTCTAGTTGAGAGGGGTAAAAAAAAAAAAGTTTCCTCGTTGCCATGGTGACTCGACAAATCGGGGTCCCATTGATGTAATCTTTTTAGTGTAGTGGTAACGCCAGGTGAAACTACTCCTCTGTGTTGATATAACTACCTCAAATCAGCTGTCCTGGAACCGAAAACGCAGAGTTTCCTCTCTCAGTGTATGTCAACTCGCTGTTCGGGGTTAGTCTTGGTGTTTGTTGAACATGCTTTGTGAAATCGATCCCGAGCCTACATCATGATTTTCATGCTGATGCAAGCCTTGTTTGGCCTTTTTGGGAGTTTGTCTAAATGTTCTGTGCCATGGAGGGTGTTCCTTCGACAACACGTGACATTCGGTGGCTAAAGGTGACTAAACTTTATGCCTGCTGGAACCACGTCTAAATATTTGCGCAGGTAGTGTAACACGATTTTGATGAATTTGGTCAGCGCAAAGGCAGACAGATTCTGCGCTCCATGGACATGTGTGGTGGATGCCATCGTATAACAATCGTAAATACAACAACAGTGCGGCTTGAACCCTCTGAATCATTGTAGAATTTAATCCATTGAACGCATTATTATTGTCATCATACAGTATTTATTATTTTTAAAATCACTCCACTAGCCGCAGCACACCTATATGGAATTTGACATTTGAAAGGCGGTCTCCAAGTGCCCACTTCACAGATCTATGATCTCCTTGGTTAACTTTACATCAACTGACCATGGACGTCTGGTTGCAGTTCTTTCTAAACATACTTTGTATGGACTCCAGCAAATCAATTTCTGTTTTCGTCATGACAAGGACTGCACTTCTTTTGTGCCGATTTTAACGAGAGTGAGAGGAGCTGCTTCGATTAGCGGTCGAGTCAGCTGTGTTCATGCCCACAATGGCACAAAACTGTTTGTAACTGTGAAAATACCAAATACCAAAACCTAGTCTAGCTTTCCCCTGTGCAGTTTTAGATCACTACTCATGCAATACTTACACTGGGAATGAAAATAGAACCTTCTTTTTCTTTTCTTTTTTATATCAGGGAATATCTGTATTTTTACTAATGCATTAGTTTCTATTGGTAGTAATTGCATTTGCTTATTACAAGAAGACAAGCATTAATCAATTAGTTAACAATAAAACAGAAGTTCTGAAAAACTTGAGTGTTTCTTAATAAACTCTTTTGCTTTGATCTCATATTATGTTAATGGTAAAATATGTCTTATTTTATTTTTATGCTTAGTTATTTTTCTTTGTGTGAAGACGGTGTGTTTGCCCCATAAGTAGTCATGTTTGTAAAAAGCAAAGAGCTTTGTGATTCCAAAGTTAACATCTGTAGATATACACATCTCATTATTTTTTATTATTGTCTGTCATTTTCAGTAATGGGAGTTTAACTTCCTATTTCTATTGATTGCTTGTATTATGGCATTATCAAACTTTAGTTAGTTCTTAAAAATTCATAAAGCGGACATTTCTGGGGGTTTTTTGGTGTGTTTTTTGTGTGTGTTTTTTTAGGAGAACTGTAAAACTTTTTTTTTAATAAAATAAAATATATGTAAAAAAAAATAATGGATAAAAAGAGGATCCCGGGTACATATCCGGCTCACGTGGTTGGTACATGCCCTATCAAATTTTATTAATACGAGTACACTTATTTTTTAATTACAAAAATATGAGAGAATGATCTATAATAAGTAAAAAAAAAATAAAAAAAACAGCTGCTGGGGGACAGATGTCAAGGTTGAGTGGTGATCAACAAATCTGACAGTGACACATCCATTAATTAAGGACACCTCCCACACGTCTACTGAAATTAGCATTTACAACCCCCAGGCATAGTTAAGGCGGAGCATGTTGTCAAAGGCTTGGCAGTGGACATTATAAGTGATTACCAAGACCGTTGTTCCAATCAAGCAGACAAATGAGAAGTATTCAAAAAAAGCAGGGGTCAGTAATATCATCACTTTTTAATATCATATTCATTATTCTCACGTTTAAGAGCCTGCAATCACCTAAAGTACATTGTAGACTTGACTGAAAACTACAAATATATTGTGTCCATTATAAATGTGAGACTGTCAAATACAGTTCAGCATTAATTTGGTTGGCTCATTGTGAAATGCTTAACTGGCAAAAGATTATTATACGAGTGCCGATAATGTGATAATGTTCTGCTTTGGCTGCAACATGTATAGTTTAGTTGCTTTCTAGTCCGTGATGAGAGCAGCATAAATGAATAAATGAAACCGGTATTTTAAAGTGAGAGTGAGCTGATTCAGGGTCAAATGCTTTTAAGTTGAGATAGCTGATAGGAAGAAATATTAATGCTAATTTAAAAGCTTGCCCTTTATGGATTTGCAACAAAATTTAGTGAAGGAAAGATTTTATGCTGTACCTCAATGTGTTTGAGTGTGTGTGGGTGGGTGTGCTTGTTTGTGTGTGTGTGTTGGGGGTTGGTATTCTATATATTGAAGAATGTTGCCTGCAACCATAAAATACAAATGTTATGCTTAAGGCATTTAAGATTATTGAAATAAGGAGCTGCTTACACAATAGCATAGTGTAAAATCATCTTCTTTTGGGGGGGGAAATAATGTCTAATGGGCAGCTCATGGCCAAACAATGGATCACAAAGCATATGAAAATACAGAGAGATACTGTGGAGTGTCCCACATAGAAGGTTACTTTCCACTTGCTACCCTCTTTATTTCTTACTTCATGTTATGTGTTGTGCAAAAATAGCAGCTGAGTGTAATGGAACAAATGTCGAGCCCTTGAGGGGTAGTGGATGCTTTTTCTTAATGGTAATGCCAATCAGTCCACGGGAATCAACAGATTTATTTATAAAGCGATTTATCAGCAAACAAGAATCCAGCACCAATAGAGGACAAAGACATAGGCTACAAATACATCTGGCAGCAAGGGGTGAGGAAATGCACTCTCTTAAAGCTTCCTGCTCAGATCTAGGCACTTTAAACAATCCGGAAATGGAGCAGTGGGAACAAATTTAATGGCACAGTCGTACAGGCGGTGCAAAGGTTGCGACTCGGTCTCACCTTAATTTACTGTACCGTTGCACTGGGTAAATTGATTGGTTCATTAGACCCAGTCTATGGAATAACCAACTAGGACAAACAGCATGGTAGAAGGTATTCCGATTTTCAAGTTTAGGAATATCCCAATTAATGTTTGGGTTCTGCATGTTAATCCTAAAACTACTGCGTAAGACCCAAGGTTATTTTAGAAAATTAATTCAAAAAATTATTTAGTTAACGAAATAAAATAAAAACAAAAATGCTTTTTTTTTAAAACAAAAACTAACTGAAACTACGTATTATGTTTACAAAACTAACTAAAACGAACTATAATTATAGCAAAAATGTCCATCGTTTAAGTCTTTGGTAATTAATTTAATGCATGCGCCTTTGGGGATGATTTTAAATGTGATTTTAAGTAGATTTATTTTGATATTAACCGGAATAAGGACAAAAGTGACGTCATCTTGCAGCAGAAATAGAAAAGCACCTTCAGATGACGTTGCTCCCTATGGTGTTTTTTAAATATTGCGCACAAGTAATACACATTTAAAAAAAATAAAAAATAAAACTAATACTGTAACTAACTAAAACTAAAAATAAGCCTTTATGAAATAACAAAAATTAATAAAAAAGTAACAGAACCACCTTGAAAACTAATTAAAATTTAAAAATCAAAACTCAAAACGAAATAAAAACTAACTAAAATGAAAAATTCCCAAACTATAATAACTCTGGTCAAACCGGGATGGCATGATGACAAAACATCT
This sequence comes from Leptonotus elevatus, assembly GCF_054856555.1. Classification (NCBI taxonomy): domain Eukaryota; kingdom Metazoa; phylum Chordata; class Actinopteri; order Syngnathiformes; family Syngnathidae; genus Leptonotus; species Leptonotus elevatus. The sequence continues at coordinate 12,177,563 of NC_141245.1, forward strand.
TGTTTAATAAAGATTATGAGAGAACTTCAAAACTGTAGAGTAGACTCTATCATATGAGTTAGTATTAACCAGCAATCCACAAAATAGTCATCAACACTCAAGTTTATCAAATATGTTATTTCAACACTCACACCATTGACTGATATAACCATTTTTTTACCCGATGGATGATCACCACAGTGGGCAACTTGGTCCAAGATGTGTGTGATGACCTGGCACAACTGTTGGTGACCTGGGGCCTCATGTACGAAGACTTGCGTGGCTTTCATACTAAAACATGGCCATGTCCAGAAAAACGTCACATGGACAAAAAAATCCAGATGAATGAATTTGTGCGTACGTACGAATCCAAGCACATTCCTTTCATACATCTCAATCAATGCGGAAATATTGGCGTACAAGACTCCACGCCCGCACATAAAAATGCAAATTAGTATAAACAGGGCTTGCGGGTGGGAATGATTATGATGCATGATAAGATAATCATATTATAAAGCATAAGCACAAATGAAAAAAAAAGTGAGCTGGAGATGCTTGTAAACAAAGTAGAGGCCCGAAAAGCTCTGATTTTTTGGCAGGCTGTCCTCAGAAGTCAAAAACAATATTTCTATACAGAAATGCAATACAGAAATCAGAAGTTACTCAGTTACGCAATAGTTTTAGGAATTTTTCGCTGGATACATACTGAAGTAAATATTGGTATGACTATTAAATTTTACTGGAGTCATATTATTCTAAAGCAGGGGTCAACAACCTTTTTGACCTTGATTGCTACTTTTGACTGATTAATCATTCATGCAAACACCAATTAGTATGATTCATTCATTCATTCAAAAAAAGTGCTCAAATGACCTGTAATTGTTATTAATAATGATATTCATCGAAGTGAGGACGCTGATCATGTACAGTAAAGGGTTTCTCTTAATCGTTAGTAGGAATCATTTAACAATTTAAGAGACATAAATATCAATATTCAACACATTGCAGTACAGTCAATCTCTTTAACTGTTTTCATTTTCAAACCATTACTTCTACAATATTCCTGGCAAGTCATACCATCACTGCTTAGCTATTTGTAGAAAGGCCCGTGTGCTTCCCATATGGTGCTTGGGGTGACCTGGTGTGGACACCATGTTGGTCAGCCCTGTTCTGCAGTAGGTACTCTCATGTACTCTACCCATTTCTGCAACTACTGTATGTGCCCTTTTAAGGTTAGAAATCCCCTGTGAGCTTTACCACAGTGTTTCTCCACAGCAATGTGGAAAAAAAGTGTTCCGGAGGATTTCAGTATGGAGTACAGCAAGGTTATTGTGTGTGCGTGTGTGTGTGTCTGGGAATATGCTAACATCGTATAAACATGCCTTTGTGTGTGGGTGGGTATTTAGTGGATGGGTGGTCTGTTTTAATTCAAGCCTATGAATTTTTAAGTGAAATGTCTGTCCATCAGCCTGAGGATAATAAAAGCTAAATTTAAAGCCTCTTCGGTCCCCGGAGCACGATGTAAAATTGACGACAAATTCATTCAGTTTTTTTTTCTTAGTTTTCATTTGTGTTAATCTGTTCTTTCATAGACTCAAGGCCTGATTTATTATTTTTTTAATCTGCATAGACCAGGGGTGGCTAAATTCGGTCCTCGAGAGCCCCTATCCAGCCTGTTTTCCATGTTTCTCTCCACTAACACACCTGATTCATGATCAGGATCGTTATCAGGCGTCTGCAAAGCGCGCTGATGAGCTGGACATTAGATTCAGCTGCTCTGAAGGAGGGATACATGGAAAACAGGCATGATAGGGGCTCTCGAGGATCGAACTCGACCACCCCTGACGTAGACTCTGACCATTTTTTTAAATCTGCTACAGTATGCCTAATCACATAATCATTATAACTTCTAAAAACAAAACTAAGTTGTTGTATATAGGCCTACTGTACTTGAATCATCACAGTCAGAAACTCATTTTTCACAAATGTTTAAATAGTCAGGTCATGGTTCTGTTATTGATTGATTGATTGATTTACTTATCATTCATTCGTACAAATTATTGACAAATCTAAAGTGTTGAAAATGGCTTCTTCTCTTTGACAATGAATAACTGATGCAGATAACCCTAGTGAGGACATGTGGTAAAGAACAGGGATCGGTAGATTCATTGTGAATCGGAACTGTTTTTCCCAATTACTCGTTAACGACACTGTCCCCATGCCAAAGTCCTGTCTTGTGTATCTCTATCACACTTATGGCTCCATTCCAGTAATATCTTCTAATTACCAAGATAGCTGTAAAGCATTGTCATTCAAGGTCACTATGTTTTAGCCTTGTCAAGATGAATGTCCTTGTTTCTCTATTATCAGCAAATGACAAGTGGAGGGAGGAGGAACAAACATATTTTCAGTGATGTGCTGCCAATTTAACTAACCCCAGCTTTTTTAATATGTATACAGTTGGTTTATTTTGGATTTAATGATTCATCAATCACGTTATCATTTAGTGAAGAATACGTCATTTGGGGGTTGCCAGGTGACTGGGTGAGATCATATCACTCCTTCACCCCAAGTATAGTTAACTCAGATGAGGTTTGTGTTTCCCGCCCACGGTCCAGAAACACCCATGGGATATTTAATCACTGGATTGGGACGGGACAGGATAAACAAAATCTGATATAAATGCTGATATAAAAAACGGGAGCAGTACAGGAGTGCGAGTCATCCTGAGCGGGAGCAGGAGTCGTTTTCAACGGGACAGTACAGGATTTTTGTTTTGTTTTTTACTGTGTTTCGGCAACGGGAGGGGATGGAATTTTTATCTGTGGGAGGAGGAGAGAAAGGGAGAAGAACCCCACACCTGTGTCACCCTAATCTAGTCTCTACAGTAGGATGGTGTCATCATTTTTTCCTGATTCTCTTTTGACCGATCAACAGACTCCATGGTGTCTTGCTTCACCTCTCAGGTACCATGATGCAACTGGGGCTGGTGCCAAAACCAAACCAAAAAGTGGTACAATCAGATTTCTTCTGGCACTGTAGATGCAATTTGTGGGGGTGTATTTGTGAGAAAGATACTGATACTGTACTCTGGAAGTAAACTCATTATACCATGCATTTTAAAGAATGATTTATGATGGAGCTTTGGCACAGACTAAACAGCCCTACAAGCAAAATTCAATACGCCAGATGCTGTTTGCATTTACGTTTACAATGCGGAGGGTGGGAGGTAGGGTTGTTATGCCAATGATGTATATGGCTGGCGTCGGCCAAAATCAGCACTTTTCAGAAGACCCCAAAAACAAGGGTTTTGTTCATCCATTAACTTTGTATCGTCCAAGAGAGCAAGATGTTTTCAACACTCTTGATGGGTCAATCATTTGTAAAAATAAATAAATAACACCCGTACACGTGAACTGACCAATGGTATAGATTTTGAAATATGAAACAACTTACCAAATTACCCAAATAGTTTACCACTGTTGAGTTGAGTTACGTTCCAAAACATACCTACCGTTGGTGAAATCCGCAAAGTAGTCAGCATTATATTTTACATTAATGATATATGGTTTAAGACTGTAAAGCCCCTCACCACACAATTTATACACTTTCCTCAACTAGGCATTAACACATTTATCTAATTTATTTCTTGTTTAAACACTCTCAATGCTCAAACCTTCATAGATCTTAAAAAATAGGTACACTACTGTAAAAAATACTAAATTGCACAAAAAAAAAAATCCATAATATAGTGAAAGGTGAACCGTATTAGAGTGAGGGAACACTGGTCATACGAGGCTGGGGTGCGGGTGTGACAGCTTTAGACTTAGAGTTCCCTCTCAGTGATTTTAAATCAAACAATACACAAAATGGCAGTCATTGCATATAACCTACAACATAAATTACATGCCAATAATTAAAAAAAAACTCCATTCACACCAAGGAGCTTTATCTCTTCTTCTCATTTTCATCTTTTTATACCTAAATTACTTAAAGATTCACATACAAAGCAGTAACAAAAAAAACGTGTTTTGAGAGAAAAATGTGCATTTTTTATTATTACTATACAGTAGTTAAACTGCCAACAAATAAATTCTTCCTAGTTTTCTGATCACAAAATACAGTAAACTTATCTTATTTGGGTTTTCATATGTTGTTAGAATCTGATTTTAAGAGTCAGCAACTACAACCCTGCTCGGGGACAAAAAGAAAAAAAAGTATGTTGCTTATTCATACAACGCACGCTCCTGCTTTCATCCCCACACCCAAGCACCCCCACTCTCCATTACTCCTCTCAATGCAGTGCTTTTGCCAAGCGCCTTAGTGTTGAGCTGCTCTCCTTTCAATACCGCTGATTAAAAATGTCTGATGCATCAACACGACTAAGCAGATTACAGATTTAGTTTCCCGAAGCAAAGGTTTCTACTAGGGAAAGAAGTTAGCAATATTGGAGCACATAGGACAAACTCAACTATGTTACTTTTAGTTGCAAAGCACATCACTCTGATTACATTTTCCTCTGCGTATAATAATCACTTGACTGAATGTAAAGGTGCTGGTTTGTAAAATGACTACTGCTGTCAAAGTTAAAGCATTAACTGATTAATTAATCACAAAAAAATATCGCATTAATCATGAATTAACGCAGCTTAATCGCACTATTAATTTTGACCATAGATTATCCTTTAGCGTGACAGCGGATGGCTACGTTTACGGTAGCACAGGTTGTTTGAGCAATAAACATAATTATATGCATTCAAGTATAGCATTTAATAAATGTTTGCATATGGCATTTAGAATATTTGTTCATGTCAAAATATTGGGGTCATTTTTCCCCCATTTTAAATTATGCAAGTAATTCATTGATTAGAAAAAGAGGAGGATGAGCGTGTGCAGTGGATCAAAAAATGCTGAACACGTCCTCATAATATTAAATGTCAAAATAATTAACACATAACCGTTGCTCTTCAAATTTGACGGGGAAAAATATTGATTAAAAAAAGCCTTTTTTTATTAAGGGATTAATCGTGATTAATCAAAATTCTAAGATGTGATTAATCAGATTTTTTTTAATCGTTTGTCAGCTATAAAAATGACACAAACAACTCAAGTAATACATATTCCTTTGTTGTTCTATTTGCCCCATGCCAATGTGTTTACCAAAAAAAACACATTATTAATTAATTTTCAGGCCTATGAAAATCATTATTACTTGGCATAGTTGATGAAATACGTTTGTTGTAAATATCAGGCAATGATACAAATAAACATAAAATGCAGTTTTTGAATGGTGATTTTATTTATTAAGGTGAAAAAATATTCAATGTTTCCTGGCCTTGTGTGGAAAAGTACTTGCACACCTTGTTCAATCTTGAAATGTGGCTAATCAAATTTCTTGAAGCGCTGAGTACATTTTCACTGACCACACCCAAAGCCTCATTACCACCAGAGCTATTCAGTCAATCAAGAAGTCACTTAAACAGAGCCTGTCTGAAATGAGCCAAACGATCTCAAAAAGCTGTAACAAACATCCCACCATCCAAAGAAATTCAAGAACAGATCAGGAATAAAGTAAATGACATAATGTCAGAAATGGCCTAAAGCTTTAGGACTCCTGCGAAACACGATGAGAGTCATCATCCACAAATGGAGAAAACATGTAAGTGGTGAACCATCCCAGGAGTGGCCAGCGTACAGAAATTGCCCCAAGGGCATAGCGATTACTTGTTTAGGAGGGCACAAAGGAACCCAAAAGAACTGCAGGCCTTGAGATAGAAATAAGGGAGAGACTAGGCAAAAATGGCAACCATGGTTGCAAGATGAAAAAAAAAACCTTAAGGTTCATCTTACTTTTCCAGAAAGATATCTGAATAATTACCAAGATTTTAGGGAGAATAGTATATAGACTGATGAGATGAACTTTTAGTATAAGGTATGTGATCTGTTACATATGTCACAGGTGTCAAACTCAAGGCCTTGAGGCCAGATTCAGCCCACCACCACACTGTATGTGACCTGCGAAAGCAAAATAAAAAGAAAAAAAAATACTCAAAATATTACCAAGATTGCAAATTGTTTTAATTTTTAATGACATTAAGATCATGCAAGAATTTTTAGTTACTAATCATTGTATTAAACTACAAAAATACTTCATTAAAACAGCTTCTGATTTCAAAACTAATTGTCCATCAATTTGTTGTGTAAATGTGATAATATGAGGTATATATTTTTTATGAGTTCACAGTTATAGGTTTGACATCTCTGCTGTATGTAATAGCATTTCAGAAAAATAATATAATACCGACAATCAAACATGCCAGTGGTAGTGTGATGGTTTGGGGATGCTTTGCTATTTCAGGACCAAGAATACTTTCTGTGATTGAAGGAATAATGAATTTAGCCAGAACATCCTGAGGGAGAATGTTTGGCTATTAGTTTGTGACCTCAAACTGTTGGACACTTGGATTCTGCATTAGAACAAGGATCCAAAACTTCTTAATGGAGGAGATCTGAATGGCGAACAAAAAAATTAATGCATCGAAACTAATAATAATAATAATAATAATAATAATAATACTAATAATAATGACGTTAAACTAGTTCAATTATGTACTTGAAACCAACTGAAATGCTGTGCCATGACCTTAAAAAAAATATATATATATATATAAAAAATAACATGTTACCATGGAAAATGCTGAATTAAAACAACTTTGCAAGGAAATCTGGGACAAAATATGTTCACAGAGATGTGAGAAGACTTTTGGGTGGCCCAAGCAGTTGTTTGGTTTAAGGGGCAAGTACTTCTTCACACAGGGCAATGTAGCTATGAATATTTTTCCCCGTTAATAAATAAAATCACCATTTGAAAGAAAAAAAAACACATTTTACATTTACATGGTTTATCTCTGTCTGGTATTTACATTTGTTTGATCATTTTAAACATTAAAGTTGGAAAACTGCAGAAAAATAATTTGAGAAGAGGGCAAATGCTTTTACACTGCATTGTATGTTATCTTGAACTGAATCAAACAGTAGTGCTTTGTGAAATCAGGGTTTTAAAGTGCATCCAAGAGCACTTTTGTGACATGAAGAGAACTGTCATGACTCCTCTTCGTCATACTTTTTTGTTCTACCTGTAATGTCCCTCACTCTCTCATCTCCCTCTTTTCTAACTGGGTCATATTTGTTGCTCCTGAGGGACAGGTAGGGTCATGTTAGTAATAGAGTTTTGTTTTGTTTTTGTTTTTAAGCTCTTTATAAAATAATCTTATACACTACAGTATGTTTACAATCTGCAGCACGGCAGGTCGTGGTTCAAATCTCAGTTTGATCCATCACGTGGACTTGACATGTTCGCCCCAGGTTTGCATTATTATTATTTTTTTATCAGGCTCCTCCCATATGCCAAACACAAAAAAAATGTGCGTTAGGCTAATTGTAGTCTCAGAATTGCCCATAAGTGTGAATGTGACAATGATCCTAATAATTTTTCTGTATAGAAAATGGACACAGTATGTCATACACCCCTGTGTCGCCTGCAAAAAACAATTAGGTTAAAGCTCTGTCTGTAGGAAATGTGCTGTTTGGTGGTCAATCTGTCATAGTCAGAAATCTCTGGTGGAAATAGACCTCTGGATGGATGCGCAATTCTTATGTAATGCCTATAACCCATTTACATGTACATTTCAAGTGACACATAACAAATATGGCTGTGTATAAGCGAAGGCGTGAAACACCCTGCATGCATAAAGACCAAAATTGCACATACGTAGGTGACTACAAAAGTGTCAAAACAGGGCGATAACAACAGGGAAGTAAACAATAATAATATGTAAACAATACAAATATGAAACATTTATTTGTGTTGTTTGAAAAGACACAGATGTGTATTCATCAGTGATTGTTGGATTTAAGCTCAAACTGTTGGGTTAGGGCTGATCTGTGTGTTTGCACTCGAGGCACATATCTATATGTGTTGGATCTCTTTGCTCTATACCATGAGACGTATTCCAACCGTGAAAACCTAAAAGCAAAACTTTGGAATTAGCTCTGAAACTTTGTAAATAAATCCTTAAATACTCACATTGCAATATAAATTATTAGAAATTCTCTGAATCATACTGTTAGTTATTTACATTTATTCTGGAAAATGACTGGTAGGCCTACTCATCAATATAATTTCATTTTTAACTTGTAACGCCTTCTGTGGAACTCACCGAGTATGATTGGCGGTGTCTCAAGGAACCTTGTATGAAGAGATGGTCTCAACACTCTACACATTGAGTGTTGTTGAGAGTATATTTGTTCTATGTATGTAGAAAACCATATTGACTACAGCGGCTATCACATGCTCTATATTGTTCATTCTGTACAAATGTTTTTTGAGCACCATTAATTCTATGCTCTCGCACTGACCCTTTGGACAACTTTAACAAATTGTTTTCCAAGCGGGGAAGCTATTAATGGAGTAGGCCTGTAGTCGCCATGCATGAACAAACAGCAGCTCATGAAGTTGTTTCTGAATTGCCTCGCGCTTGTTTGGGTCAGACAATGACTTCAGCACAACATGAATCTTCTGCTGCATGATGACGACACAAAAAAATGATCCTCTTTCATTTTCATTTCCATAAAATGTCTCATCCTGTTTGGAAGACCAGTAACTTTTTAGGCAAATGTTAAGACGTTTCGTGTCCAAAGTATGGCGCGGGGGTCAATTGTGGCCCCCACAAGGTCTGCACCCACTAATGCGGGTCATATTTACTGTAGGGTTGAACAAGTTATGATTATAATTGCTATATCTAGATATGAACATTTAAGATATTATTATCTCAAAATCAATACTCAAAGCTGCATGTACAGCTCATTTTTACACTTACCTTTGAATGCAACACTAATACCAGCCAAACACAAGCTGCAGGGATTCTGCCCAACAGTGACTGAATGTATAAATTTGATGCATAAGGCCATCCCTCTGAGCTAATTGATCAACACATGTTTTTTCTAGAAGCAGTATACTTATGTCAACACAACCTCAAAATGCAAGCCTAAATTAGTCAAATTATAGAGGTATATTCGAAAAAAAATCTGAATGAGGTGTCTGATTATGCCAAGAAGTGAAAAAAGTGGGAGGACAGCTCACACCTTAGCTTTTGGCCTGGTTCATTAAGACTAATCATGATTATAAATACATGAATGAGTATTTATGTAACGCCATTCCAAAATTTAACAGGCATGCTATTCAATATATAAATGAACATCCATGTAGAGGTAATAGTGTGTAATTAAGTGTCATTAAGTGTCTTTATAAATGAGGCACATTTTTCATACCTCTTAAATCGGGATAGACGCTGTAAGATTTTGGCCGTCTGAGAGGTAGGATGTGCAATGGAGGGACAATGAGCCATAGAAGATCAAAAATGGTTGTCCTACATCTCACAGCAACCAAAGAAAAGCTCTTAACAAATATCAAACAAAAAACAAATAAAATGATTTTATTTATTTAGCATCAATCAAGGCTGCAAATGTTTGTGAATATGCTTGTGTATGACGCCATGCCGAGGATTACGTCATTTATGCCGATGCAATGGCGAGAATTAATGAAAGAGAAAAATAACCGAGCAGATGAATTCCCCTAATAAAGACAGTTTACCCTTGAACTCGCAAATGCATGACTGTACATCCCATCCCCCCCAAGGGGGTTTTCTCATTCTTTTGAAGAACATGAGATATCCTGATTATCATGTCACACAGCAAGCTCACCTGTACAGAAATCCATCCGCGTTCTCTTTGTCCTTGTACCAGCATGTCTATTGTGTGGCGGAATGAAAGCATTGTGAATGACAAACTTGAATGTCACATCCTTGGTTTTCTTCCTTGATGATGTTAACGGTAACAGTATCCAATGTGGGATGCTGAACAATCTGTCATTTGTACTTGTTTCAAAATAAATTTTCCCAGTGGGAATTTCCAGGGGCAAACTAAAAAAATGTGCAATGTGAAAATGATTCTCATCACCTGCATGCCTTACTCATCTCACTTGAAAAAATGAGGTAATGACTGTAAATGGAAAAATAATGAAACGATCTAAAACATTTTGATGCAAAGTGATTCTGCTTACTGTTCTGATTAGGTTACTTCACGTAACGTCTGTTTTATATTCTCTGTCTTCTTATGTTGTTAAAAAAAAAAACATTTAGTGATTTATTGACATTGGCCTTGCAGAATTACACTTTGTAAGTGCAGCTATCAAGCCACTGCTCACACACTGAGCTCTGCAAGGTGTAAATGTGACCTAATTTGTACATCCACCTTTTGTCCTCGTAGCAGCAGGATGTCAGCCTCTTCAACATGATTAAGGCATACTGTAGTAAGCAGTCAACACAAGCCTTACATATGTTCATCCATTACGGAATGATTTACAGTCATGGATGCTGTTCAAAGAACCGCTGATGGTAGGAATAAAGGACACAAGCAATGGAAAAACTAAATCACTGATTTTATTTAACACAATTTCTATTCAGGGACTTCACACTTTGTTTTAGTCTTTAATTTTGTGTATAACAGACCAAGAACTGATTTTGATCGGTTCGCTTCCAAAAATTATGACTCTTATACAATGTCTTGTATACTTAGGGTAAATGTGACACATGAAGTATTCTCACAGAAGATGAGCATAAGACAGTCAATAGTTTTATATGAAAATCAATCATTTCAGTGATTCCGATCATTTCTAAATAACCCACACCAAGAGCAAATCCAAGTTTGCGTTGTATTCATTTTTTTCCTGGCAATGATATCATAAAAGCCCCTTGCCCTTCCTTCTACGAGCATCACAGTACACAAACACACATTTCCCACTGGTAAGACCAAAATAGCAGAGGCAATATGACTCATTGAGTATTATTTGAGAATCTCTGAGTATGTGTAACTTTCAACCCTGATTTAATCAACATGGACACAATTTCACAGAAAACCGTAATGAACATTACTATCAGTGGTGGGGTCAAGGCAATCAGAACCACTGACCTACATTTACAAGACAACCTAGATCTAAGAGTTGTTCCATGAAATTGTATTAATTTCTTTTCAACAATATATATACTTCATTTTGTAGAATTTATGTTGGCTGCACTGCTTCTAATATGTGGATGTCACATTTCAGCCTCTATGTGCCGGAATGGTCACATCAATGTAATCTCCCCCAATGCCTTTAGAATCAGTATTGCTGGCCAATGTAAGTTGAACTTTGTCATAACGGGACTATTTCTTTAACCAATAAGATTTCAAAGGGCAAAGTAGCTCAACCACATTCTATACAAATTCTGTCACCAAAGGTGCAATACACAGTAGGCCTATAGTATCATGACCTATTAAATAGGTACAGTATTATCGTAAGCTCCAAAGGCAAATTAGTACCTTTGAATTTTCCAGTCATAAATGCGCCAATGTTGCACTTCCCTTGAGCATGTGTTTGCATACACAGTCCACATATGATCAGGGTTTACAAGACCTGGTTCTCTCTGCGGTAATGACACCATAACAACCAAACGCACTACACAGTACTGCGAGGGCGGGCTTGACACTGCTCGCTGCTTAAATATTTAATTTGCTATTTGTATTATTTTGTCGGAGAGAGCTCACCGTAATGTGTGGGGGAGTGTTTGTGTGTGTATGTGTGAAATACACTTGAATACATCTGCAAATGTAAATGGGGTTGAGGGAGAAACGTTTTTATGGTAAGAAAACAAAAACGACTCTTATTATTGATATTTGTTTGAAAAGCTATATGTTTTTACCGGTAATCGTTAGAAATTGGCAAATGACTGTGTGTCTCATAGACAAAAGACTAGGAGGAATGTAGACCTTGAAATGAAGACAGCAAAAAGCTCTTCAAGCAAGATGAGCAAACAAGTATGAAGATAACGTGTTCCTCCATTTCGCTTCACCTTCTTTTTATTCTATACATTTCAGTTTGCATCTTAGTCGCCAACGGCACACAATCACTCATATTTACAGGTGGCACGCCCCCCCCCCAATGAGATTGGACCCTCCACATGCCAAATGATTGACATATCACGGCACCGGTCTGACCAATGCAGCCTGCCAGCATTTTTTTCAATCAGACGCCTACTATTTGTTATGCCCCTCCTGCACAGTAGCTGGCGCGACAATATGTTGCAATCCACCTCACTAGGAGTCTGGAGAAGAAGAATCGCCAGAATCAAGATTACATGTTTTTGGCAATGTCATGTCATTGTTTAAAATAGCTTTTATGTTCAGATAGATTGTTTTGCACAAGTTAAAAATAAATCCTTGAGCGAAATGACAAACGGAGACATGAAACAGGAAAAATAAGTATGGAGCGGCCTTCCAAATTAAAAGCATAGATTTCAAAATAAGATATTTAATCATCACACACAAAACAGCTTTCAGTCTAGAAGTGGGGGATTTAATAACATTAATAACATTATATGGCTGTAAATAAAGTAGAAGTGCAATGAACAAAGTTATTATTATTTTTGTAGGGTGTGTGGAAAATGAAATAAGGGGACAAAATATGACTTGTTCTTTAAATGAATTAAACTAAACAAGTGTATGCGTTAACATATTATTCATGTTAAACACTGACGTGAATTATTTCATAGACTTTGAATGTTTTTGTACAATTTTAATGAACAGCACATTATGTGCAAAAATCTCCTGCTTGCTTAATATTATACTTAAATATATTTCAACATTTAGAGACTCTGATTGAAATTAATTTATTACGAAACACATTATTTGGCATAATCTTTGGATACCCTGAAGTAACCTTACTCCCCCCCACACTCCTCCCCATTTATGAATGTACGTGGGTCATAAGACACTCGCTCTTTGTATTGTGCGTTAGCGTCTCTGCTGGTCAATTTAACGAAGTTCAGCATAGTCTGTGACAAGTCCTCCCAGCAACTAGTCACATCCTTAAATCCACTTTTCTGGGTTGTCAGTCTGCCGCCGGTTGTGTCAATTTTGTTCTTTTTTCTGTCCATCATTCTGTCTGTTTGACTTTGTTACAAACCTGCAACAAAGCAGAAAGAGCACACATAATCCACACAATCTACTGGCAAAGTGCTGCAGCTCAAATTGCCATTTACTCTCCTCGTCCCTGGAGATTGGATTCTTAGCCTCATGTTGAAGAGTGCAAGAGCAGGAAGAGTGCTTTGAATGTAAAAGCAACTACTGGTTCCTTGTATAGTAAGTTTACTACTATAAATTAAAATCAAACAGTGAACATAGGACATATTGACAAAGGTTCCTCATATATCAATTTGTGTCACGTCATTGGGATAATTCTCCAGGATAGGTAGAACTCTGCTTTGTGGACATATTGGGCAGTGTCGCACCAAATCTAGCTGATTTGAGCAAGAAGCAGAATATACTCTGGACCATTAGTCACCAGTCAATGGTAGGGCATATATAGCCAAATCATTATCATTCAATTTAGTTTTCAATTACCCGAGAACATATAGTTTTCATTTAACCCGACATGCTAGTTTTCAACATTTGCAAGGAAGATGGAGTACCCTGCGGACAAAACCCATGGAAGCATCTAACACACAAGATGGCCAAAGCCAAAATTTAAACCACACACCTCATAACTTTAATGACTTGAGGTAATTGTTGGTTTCTTCAGACCCAGACACTGTTTCTCATGGTCTGAGAACCCTTGATGGTGAATTTATTTGGAACCTCTTAGTGAGGATGCAGGATTTGGGGTGCAAGGCAGTCAATTGCTCACATTACCTACGTGGCCGATTACATCATCCACAAGAGAAGATCTTTAAGTAAACCTATATAAACACACTTTGTCCACGCTAGTCTCATGCATGGACCCCAATGAGACAATTTCTGCTTCCGCAATGTCAATGGCTTCTCCAGCCAGAACTGCCGCTATCTTCTTGTATTTCAAAATTAAAAACCTTTCATGCGATTTCAACCTCAAAAAGTACTAGCATCGAACTACTGAATATACCTATTACACAACAGCTGGCTATCACATATTTGACAGGACAGGTTATTTTTCAGTCAGATGGCCTCCCAGTAGTAGCTAGAAACATATTGACATTGGAAACTGTTTATGCCATCTGACCTTTGCATTGGAAATGCTTAATGCATTGCTGACATTCGAATTTGAAAAAAAGCAACAACAAAAAAAGCACATAATGTAGTAAATGCTTGATTCTCCTTTTTGTGCGTAAATCCTTTTTAAGCGCCTGGGCGAGCTTTTCATTATCACAGTCTCCGTGTAAATTGTGAATGAAGATCGACTATTAAATAAGTGTGATTCATTGACAAAAAAAAAATGGAACACGGAGTTTTCGCAAGACTTGTGAATTTTGTAGTAATCTTTAAAAAAGATAAAGCACTCTTAAAATTTGAAAATGCCATACAATTTGAAGGATAGTCATTGTTTTTTGTGCTCTGTGTAACATTTATGAATTTATGTTTGGAGGTGACAGTAATGCCTTATTTACATCAATTAGTTTCAACTGTTATAAATGCATATCCCATCTGTCATGAATGCATATCCCAAAATTATGTATATTTAATTAGGTGATACTTTGCCAATTTACCAATGTAAAATATAAAGGCACAAAAATGTGTCAAAGGAATAGGAAAGTAGTGGTACCCGTTGTGCCTCGCTTGCTTTTGTTTGTGGGGGAAATACACAAACGTCCTCACTCCAAGCCTGCACCTTATTGTCTCGGTGCCAGCTGGGATTGGATTGATGTAATATACTTCTCAGTCTCAAAAACCACACTGACATCGTCCTACAATGTATTTATTTCACCACGCTTTGTGCATTGACTATACAGGTGCATGGACATGCACCGCCAGAAACATTCAGCTCCTGTTCAGTCTGAATCAGGAATCCAGATTTCAAGGATAACGAAGTGGAGGTGCCAGTCAGTGTGCCAAAGGCACTATGTAGTTTTGTCTGGTTAGGGAGTGTTAAAGGCTGATTCTCGTCAAAAGGCCAAAATCTGACCTAAGATTGCCGATGCTGGATATTTCTACAATAGGGAGGTGCACAAAAAACATTAACCTGAAGCAGAAATGGATATGCTTACGGGCCTCTGTAAAAAACAACATCTCTGCCTACCACAGGCACACAAATGGGACTTGACAAAAAAAAAATATGCTTTTATGACGTCTGCGTGGTTGTTATTGGGAATTAAACAGCAATCTACTGTACGACCTTACACTATACGAACGGTTCATTGTGCAATATTGCGAAACACTGAGCTGCTTTATCAAGCAAACGTCCTTGTCGTGTTCTTATTTATTGTCTGATAAAAGCACAAAACAAATCCAAAAGTTGTTTTCCTAAGCAGTGTCAGGCGTCCCAGTCAGTTCATCATACAAAGCCATCCTACTCATCTTACAAAGTGACAACAGAAATCTGTCACAGTTTCACAGGTAAAACAAATGAAAACAAAAAAAAACAATTTGTCACTTGTATTGATGATTCATTGTTCAAGTGTTTTGCAAGAACGGTCTCTAGTGAGTTATGTTAGTCTCTGATGTATCGTCTTTTAAACAAATTCTGCTGATTTTAAGGTTACGTTCAATCCAAATGTAAGTCACACTTTCTGACATATGACTTACACTTGTTATCAATTATTTGTTGCTTCTGGGAGAGATTACACACTTCAAATGACAATTTTCTTAAAGGCACCATTTAATTTTCCACTTATATCTCCTTGCCCAGTAAAGTGTTGTGGTGCGAAATAAACCACAAGAACAAAAATATTGAAAAAGCAAGAGAAATGTGCAGCGTTGTTGCTTTATTAGTGTTATAATCACTGAAATCTTTGTCCAGTCATCCAGAAAAAAACAAGAACAGAAAAGTCAGAGGTTGCTGTTGTTGGTCAATGAGACTTGACGCACAATTTTCTGGAGATTAAGTTCTTCCCAAAGATGAAGCATTCCTCTATGGACTTGCATGGGGCAACAGAGAAGGGAATTCTCCAAACTGTTCCCTAAATTGGCCAATATGTCAAAAATAAAATCTGATAGATTAATCTGTCAATTTATTAAGAGCTCTGCATCAATGGAGTCAATACAATGTAAATATAGATAGTGATTGTCTGTTCTTCTAAAACCTCACAACAAACTTACTTTTGTTTTGTTCTGCTGTTGGTATGTTTTCATCATAGTTATTTTTAACCTTGCAGATCAGTCTAAAACTGTCCAGAGCCCAAAGCTACTTTTGCCTCATAGAGGTCAGATGGTTGACCCAGTTCTTCCTGTTTAGGTTCATTCCCCTTCGTCAAGAACTGAAATGCAAGGGAAATTTTACTACAGTGGGACTGAAAAAGACTCTCAACTCAACTTAATAGAGCACTTTTAAAAACAACCATAGCTGCATACATAAGTGCTCTCCATAAAGTTAAAATCAGACATATAAAAAGAAAGACAGTAAAAACAATGTATTAATAACATAAAGACAGTTATTACAATAAAACACTGATGACTCATCCATCCATTTTCCTATCACTTAACTCACTCCCAAAAACGTATAAATACGTTCTAGTTTAAATATTACCATGGTCCCCAAAACGTATTTATACAATTTTTACGTTTTTTTTATGCTAGAGCATATGGAAGGTTTTGATGCAGCTTCTGAAATGAAGAGAACGCTTGTAGCAATGGTAGTTATTACAAAAATAGCCAGCAGGTGGCAGCAGAGTATAAGCGATCAACCGGGGCCATGTTGCAAAAAGGCTTTTATCCCCCCACTTGTTTTAAACAGATTTGTGAATAATGATGAAATGTATCTATATTATAATGCCAATTTCTGAAAAACTTCCTGATGAAAGAAGAGACTCTAATCCTTCTTTTGGTAAGGTCCATGTTTTTATAGCAATATAACACAATATTCTTTGCGCCTTGCAAAATCAGTCAAAATCCAGTAAAACAGCCGGGAGCGAAGGGGGTTGCTTCGATGAAAATGGCTGGGAGTGAATGAGTTAAGCTCATAATTTTTTTTATTATATTTTTTTTTTTCTGGAGTTAAGCTCATTATGATTGTGGCTAAGATGCACTTATCCCAACTATTTTTGGGTGAGAGGCGGGGTTCACCCTGGACTGGTCACCAGCCAAATGCAGGGCATACCAGCAAACTTACACTCACACCTATGGGCAATTTTGTAATTTGGGATGCAGTAAGAGTACTGTAGCCACGCATGTATTTTAACTTCACCTAGATAACTGTAAGGCATCAAAGCTGTACTTCAAGCTCAATGTTTTGAATCCTGCAGGTGTGTTCTGCAGTATTGTCTTTTGTTTGCATTTTAGTACTCTGGGGAATGATTGTCAAGGGCGTGAAACATGAAAGAAAAAGTTCTAAAAAAAATAGTTAATGCCAGTGATGTTTTTTCTCATGAGGCCCTAACAACTTCTTCCAAATTACTTATCCAGTACATTTATTGCTCCATTTCCCTCAGCTGTCTTACATTGACAAAATCCGTTTTGGAATCCTGTACCAGTAAAGTAGTGGGCAATATTGCTTACCATTTCAAACTATTACGGTTATCTTGTTTTCTTGTCTGTGCATGCGGCCATATTTGATGTTTTCCGGACTTCACCAGGATACTTATGCCATCATTTTCATCTTTCTATTTGCTCTTTTGCAACTTAGCCAGAAAGAAAAAAAAATAGATGAGACACCAACCTATAGTGTCTGCTGTCCAAACACACACAAACACACAAATACACATCTCTCCTGGGAAGAGAGCAGTCTGTGGAAATTAGGTCTCTGAACAATCGTTGTGTGGGTATTTTTGCTCAGACAGTTTGAGGCTACAACCATAGACATGACTATGCGTGTGTGTGTGAGCATGTTCCACATGGGCTATTGGCAAGATCACCATTGCAAGCAAAAATGCATGCGGTGAGGTTGCTTGAAGATAAACAAAGCTTGGACACATGCAGGGTGCAGACACATTGTATATTATGTATTAACAGGACAGATCTTGTGGCTAAGATTGCTGTACCCATGTTGAAGTGCCTTAAAAAAATAAAATGGAAATAAAGATTGTTAAGTTGAAATTTTAATTCACGAACAACATAAATATGTTCTCTTTAACGATAAAAAAAAAAAGAAGTTATTCTCCAGTTCTGCGTTAGTGACCTTTAAGAATTGTTTCAATCCATTCAAATCAATTTCAAACGTGATTGTGTGAATTTGTTGTTTTGGTTGGGGGGTAAATACATTTCACACCAGAGGAAGAATAATAACAAGAGTTAATGATAATTCCTTAAGCTAATTGTGCATGTATGCGTATATTCCCATCATGGAAACAATTACGTTCTGCACACGCCCAATCATATGTCACACACAAATTTGATACTGCTCAATCAGTTGAATAAAGTTTTCTCGGCAGCTGTGTAAAGTGACAATGTGAATCATTTTTCTGATACAGTACTATGTAATCCTCCAATTATTGCGTCCACATTCTGATATGGCACTGTGTTCTTTGATGAATTGAGATACAGCGATCAAACACCCCATGGTGCATGTTTGAAATTTTTGTTGTAACATTACGAAATTAATACATAAGAACTCGTGTTTCAATTAAAAGGTTTGCTTGAAAATGAGTGTGTCTGTTTGTGGCAGTTTGAACACATGTGACAGATGAAGTACAGAGACGTCGTCAAGGACAAAGAGTACCCCGTTAAATCACTATTATTTAAGTCTCGAATTATGCAAGACACTGAAAGAAAATTAATTTCTGCTGCTTTCGTATTGCAAACTTTTAACTCTAATACCACCCTTGAATTGTACCCTTTTAAGAAGAAAACTACTGTGATGGCGCAGTGCTACTGAGACAGAGATCTTGCTTTAACATTCTCAGGGCCAGTGTGTGTTTTTGTGAGGTCAACAGATAAAAGAAACTGCTGTCTCACTCATTCCTTATCTTTGGTTGCTCTTTTGTTAGAGACCCCATTCACCAACTGGCTTAATACTCTTTCACACAAGAGTTCATACACCAAAGAGAAGTCCTTTATTTGACATTTGACCTATTCTGTAAATGTGCATATTGTTGTTGTGACTTGTGACCAGTGTGTAACTAGAAACACGTTACTCCAAATGTACAAAATGTACATATGTTTGAGAAACACCTAATTCAACATATTACTTTTCCTTGTCAAGTAATCAGACTACAATTACTCTTCTAATATGACAAAGCATTGTTTTGTAGACTGCATTTGCTTCCATATTCAGGTAACTTCAGTATTAGTGGCACATTTCACCTCCACATGTAATTGCAGTTGGGATGCAGCAATATAACAAACAATTGACAAGACTTAATAAACCGCACAAGCTTCTCAAATACGGTACCTCGAACAAACACATACTGGTTTGTAAAGCTAATAGTTAATGAACAACAGTTGAGGGAGTATTCAAATTCACATCACCGTCTGAGAGAGTGACAGCGATTTGCATTTTAAAGATGGAAATATTCTCACTATTTTGAGTTTGTGTCAGCTAAGCACAAACATTAAAGTTTGTTGCACATAATGTCAAGTAATGAAGGCTGTCTTTATTTTCCATTGTATAAAAAAATACTTATATTAAGTGAAGCCTAGAAATTGTGTATTTTTATTTTTTTATTATTTTTTTTTAATGAGAAGCAACTGGCCCAATTATGTTAAGTAAAATCCGGAAAACTCTATTTTTTTTATTTTTATATTTTTTTTATAAAACGAATTATGGTAAGTCGAAAAGGTGTTCTTTATTTCGTTAAAAAAACAAAAGCATAATGTCACTATGAACAATACATTTCCAGTTAAGTGGCAAAAACGGGTGTGAGTTTTATGCTAAGCATGTCGTTATCTTGTCAATGTAACTATTAAAGTAACTTGTAATTTAACTAAGTTTTCAAATCAAGTAATTAATTAAGTAATTAATCAATAAAGTAACTATACTGTACATTCCTTTTTTTAAGTATCTGTGGCAACACTGACCGAGAGTATACATTGTGTACAATGAAACCTCTATTATTTCTGTTACTAATCATGACATTTTGGGATAACTCGAAAATTGAAAGTGGATGGATGGATGGCACAGAACAGATTGTGTTTGACTTTTGAGGTTTCACTGTAATTGGGCTGATGTTAAAAATATGACAGTTCACCATCTACAAAATAGCTTCAGCTGTGCAGAAAAATTAAATATTAAGCACACAAAATGTATCACCTTCAACGTTTTCATTTGTGTTTTCACATTTTCCACTGCCTTGCATTCTTTAAGTACAGGGCAGACCATTATTTTCCTTGTAATTCAGGCTAGAATTCCGAGGCCATGCCGTACAAAGGAGGTTTAGAAAGCTCACGCAGCAACAAATACAGTTCTTTCTTCCAATGCTCCAGAAAGCCTTGCTTACAATTTCTTGTGGCTGTCAGTCACACAGTCATAGACATTCTTCCCTTTGAACAATGGACTGAATAGATAGTAAAAAAGCGAATGCTTCCATTGCGGCGTTGGAGGTAAATTAATTATGTTTTGCATTATGAACTAATGCTTTTGGCGCCCCCTTTTGCTGCCAGTTCCTGCAAATGTTTAAATATTTAAAAAATAAATTAATTGGTCCTCTGATCTAACCTTGCCTGCAAGCTGAATTCTTGAGGTATTTTCGGGTTCACAAACCCCCAAGAATCCATCTTGTACTGAGCCTGCTGCTTTCCACTGATCCACCAATCACAAAAGAACATTGCGTTTGGTGGCGGTATATGTGGACTGTGGAAACAAGTTTTGAGGCCGTGGGAAACAAACAAACTATGGACATACCGGTGAACGAATGGTTGGATGCTGCAATTAATTTTGTTCTCACAGAATTACCCACAGTTTTTGAAAGAGGCGATTCTTGCATTTTTAGCTGGTAAAAAGGTTTGTGCTTTTTTTGTACCTACGGCGACAAAATACGACTTTTTCATACGTTGTCGTGACTGGTCAAAATAAAAGTTTGGCAGGTGTGCAGGTGTGTAGGTGTGACTGCCTGGTCTTTCCCGAGCAGATCACATTGGAGCCGTCCCAGATTAATTGTGTGGACAACTCCTTTGAGTGAGTCACATTATTAATCTGGCTCTTGCCAGGTTACTTCTGCTCTTTTGCTTACAAATGTATGCTTATTACTTTTGTTAGCATAGGCTACGATACTCTACTTTCTTGGACAAATTGAGAAGTGAGACTGAGCACACGAGCAGGTAGTAAAGATCATCAGGTAGAGAGACGGGCTGGCCGGTCGTGCTGTGTTGTGGCAGCCAGACCAGGAAGTAAGCAAGATATTGAGAGCGGTATTCAGACATTGTGACTCCTACGTCGGCTTGATAACGAGAAGCGGAAAAACTTGTAATGGAGACCATTAGGAGTTTCAATGGAAGTGGTAGTCTTTAGTCCATCTTCTCTATTAATACTCCACGACTATGGAAGAATGCAGCTACCAGTAATTTTGTACATCTATTGTAAGATGATCCCAATTTTTGTGCATACAACAGAAGAAGATGATATTGTATTATTTTGTTGAGGACATTTTTAATTGACTACATATTACAGATTATGTACAGTATGTATCTATGGATTGTTGTTTAGGTATTTTTTTCATACTGGAGAATTGAAATACATATCTTTAGTTGGTTATTTGCATTAGACTTGACCCACTGTTTAAGGTTAGACCTATCAATATTGGAAATAGATGGATTTAATTTTTTTTAATTCACTCGATTATGACACCAAAGCTCAACGCTGAGGCCTGGAGCAGGTAGGACTTGTACTGGTTGTGCAACCTCCTCCTTTGCACAATATATTCTTTTAAGTGTGACCTTTCAATCGTTTTAACCAAGTTAAGTCACACTTTCGATGGTCGACGTGTGTATGTGCCCATGTGAGTGTGCGCACTTTTATATTTGATTAAGCTGATACTCCTTCGGGTTAGTCATTTTAAATGTATTGTGGTTGCCATGGTAACAGATGTGCCTTCACATTGCTGTACCTGGGATGCCCTGAAAATAAAGTTCAATTAACACCTGTTCTGTTCAAGTGGGCACTTAGTATTTCCCACATACGCACATCCAATTGGGAGCTCGGGTGGCTATGCCTACTGGAAGAAAAAAAAAAAAAGGATAAACCCCTCAAAGAACCAGTCGATTTACATTCCAATGCTTACATGAGGTCAAATGTTTGCTGGAGTGAGTGAAAGAATGAGATCAGTGTTTTGAATAGTTGTACTCTGTGGGATACGTGTTTCAGGCTGCAGAGTTGAATGCAGTGAAATGGTAATAGTGTTCCAGCCAATATTTCTTCAGTCTGTTAAGGATCAAAGTGAAATCAAAAGACAAGACGACATAAAGGATCATCCAGCAAGGTTTCTTGTCAGAACAAATTCAGGTTATTAATTTTCTTTCCAATGTCATCACAAAATGGCTGTGAATGTCCACATGCTTAATTTTCCCTCCTTGCCCACTCATTGGGCACATGTCTACAAGTGGACAAGGGAGTGGGCACAAGTCTAGCAAAAAGTACACATGTCTAACTGTGCACATGAGATGTAATTTCCTTTTTTTTTGTATTTACATAGACTTTGCACAGATTGTGCCGTTTTGCGTCTTTTGTGTAATGGAACAATGTGTTTTCCCGACCAATCGTAGCGGCTTCCTTTATTTGCATTAAAATCAGGGTGGCCGAAGCGCACGACATGGCTGACATTGCAGAAACAGAAAATAGCACCCGCCAAATTGTTTAGAAATAGTTAATAAAAAAAAAAAAAACGATAATAGTTATTACCAGATGCGTATTTAGCCCATTTTGGGAGTGCTTCAGCACCCCCAAAGTGAACAATAGCACCCCCACAATTTTAGAGTATATATATATATATAGATAGAGAGAGAGAGAGAGAGAGATTTTGTGTGTTCTTTTTTACAAGATAGATACTTATAGCTATAATATATATAAACCATGGGGTTTAAAAGTAATATTTAAACAACAAAAATACAGTACACCCCCCATTTGATTGATAATGTTTTGAGCCACCCGATTAGCGATTAACCGTACCAGTACAGTGATGTTAGTTAGCTGTCGCTGCTAATAGCAATGTGAGTTGAGAGACAATTTCCTGCTAGTTCTACACGAAATAGTATATGGATTTGTAGCTCAGTACTGTCCTGTTAATTCAGGAGCAGTCGTGGTCAGTCTCTTAGTCGTGATTTTCGCTGTTCAGTTTCCTTTTCTATTTATTGTGTACAGGTCAGTAACTGACATTTACCTTATTGCCGCCAAGTGGCATAAAGCTCTATTGTAACTGAGCAACTCTTTGACAATTGTAACAGCTCCAATGCATTGAATTCATAACATACGCTCTGGAATTATTTTATGCATTCCCACTAGTCGGTGCTCGCAGCCCAAGGCTGTTGCTGCATATTTTGACATTTCAGGTATGAACTAATGGCCACCCCCGTATGAGTCATAGTTTCATCCAGGCCAACCCAATGAAAATGTTTTAGCTACACCCCGGTCTGTAAACACAAGGTCGCACGCATTCTGATGTTACAAATATGCAACCTTAAAGGAGAGGGGAGGGGTTGAGGAGTTGGGCACAACTTTAGCCACAACCACATCAGATGGGCCAACGCGGCAGGTCTATTATTATCGGTGGATTTCTTTATTATCTTGTTTATTTGTATGACGTGAAATTGGTCGATAATTGCTAATAATTATCGGCCGCCGATATTATCGTGCATCCCTAATTCAAACGCTACAAAACGTTGATCATATGGCACACATGCTAAACAAATGAACCACTGTTCTCTCCAGTTGCAATTTTACATTTAATAAGCTGACCATAAAAGTTATTATTTTCTCTTTTGATTTCTTTAACTACTTAAGATTAAGTTTAGCCTTTTACAATGATACTTGCATGTCCCAAATTGACCATTGTCCATTTTCCACAACCATGCTCAAACATAAAATCCCACAGTCCTTATTATTAGCTGTAATGTTTAGCTCACAAGTTCTTCATTGTGACAAAAATGCCAAGCTACAATACGTACAGCATGTCCTCTGTGTTGAATGAATGTGTTTGAGTGACCCTATGTCGTTCTGTGTGACATAAGCTGTCAGGCTGAAGGATTGAACGATGGCTTTTCATGAAGAAGAATGTCAGTTTTTGTCGACCAGCAGCTGCTCGCAAACGCCTCTCTCAAGTATGACGTCTCCTGCCAGGGAAGCTTCAAATATATGCATGGGGTGTTGCCCCCAAAAAATTGTGGCTGTTTGACCTCAATGCTCATAAAAAAAAGATGCTCATTTCTATTTAAGGACTTGAGAGATTCTCCCACCTCTTAGCCAAAAACGAGCCTTGTTACTTTTTTTTGCAGCTCCGCAAATGATGCCACAATGTAACAGAGACATATAGCATAAGTTAACCGCAGTAATGAGTGATTGAGATCATAATTTTTACTTTTTACTTTTATAGTTTAATAGATTGGAGTCTGTTCTTTTTCTTTTTTTCTTTTTTTTTTTACTTTTACTGGTAGTAAATGAATATTTCTACTATGGTCTTTTTTTCTTTTCTTTTTTTAAAGAAAGTACATGTACTTCTATTTGCACAAATGTGAGTACTTAAGCCACCTCTGCGTGTCGAGGGATACCCGAAACCACGTTTGTCTTTTGCAGAGTAAATGTGACGTTCAGTCTGTGCTTTGGCTCGCGTTGCTGCTGCTGCCAAAGAGTGGACGTGTGTTGCCCGCTGCAGGCGAGACGCGGGAAGGCAAGCAGATCGAAGGAGGAGAATAAAAGCACCAACTGGGATCACGCCTCTCCCTTCTTGCTTGAAATAGTCGTGGCCACCCGCTGTCGTCACCACAGAGGAGAAGGGCGATTTTAGATGGAGTGCCAACTCCTGAATAAGTACTCTCATATATAGAACAACTTTGAGTGACATCCACAGGTCTGCCTTGTCTCACTCACACCCTTTCTTTCTTTCTTTCTTTCTTTCTTTCTTTCTTTCTTTCTTTCTTTCTTTCTTTCTTTCTTTCGCGTGGTGCACGGAAATATCCCCTTCTCACCCAAGAATCCAAACGGTCTCCATCATTTCCCCCCCTCCTTCTCCTCCTCCTCCTCCTCTCTTTCTCTCTCTATCTCTCTTCTCTGCGTCTCTCAACCTTTCCCTCCCTCCACCTCCACCTCCCCGGCTTGCTCAGTCCCTCCTCATCACTCCTGTGACGCACGACAGCAGGCATTTTTTGGACGCGTGGAAAAGAAAGCGAGCTGCAGCATGCGGGGGGCAAATGAAACTAAATAAAAGCAGCCGAGCAGTTCCGTCTACATTCCTGCTGCTTATTGCGCCGACCGTAACGCGGACGCGGTCCTGAGGAGAGTATATTGTCACCCGGCTGCGCAGCCGTCGAGCGCGCTCACCCGGGAGGCGGCGGAGGAGGAGGGAAGAGGAAGAAGCAGGACGGGCTGGAGTCGAGGACTTGCATTTTAAGCACACACAGGAGAGTGAGAAGAAGAAGGGGAGAGTGTCAGAGTCATCGGAGAGCGAGGGAGAGATTTCACATTCCTCTCACGTCTTCATCTCTCCTCTTCCTCCTCTCCTTTCGCTTCAGCCACGCGGAGAGGGTGAGGAGATAGAACGCGGGAGATGGAGAAGGAAGGGAGAGGAAACTAACAGCATTCAAAGTATTGCTCTCCTGTTTTTTTTTTATTTGTTTGTTTTATTATCACTATTATTTCTCCCAATGCTTCCCAGCTGCAGCACAAACCTAAGGTGAGTTGCCAGATTCTTGTACAGTGTGTGCGCATTTGTGTGTCTTGCATGCATCAACGTCAACTTTAACCACTAACATGATCGTGGAATAGTCGTGATCTTTTCAGCACATCGGCCACGGCCAAATGTTGCTGCATTATGCTTGGCATCTCTTTCCACGAGCGCGGTGCTCTCTGCTAGATTGAACTCAGTGCTTTCAGTGAAAGAGAGGGTTTTGGCAAGACTAATTCAAACACCTTTTGTTGCATTCCAATATAAAGTATTCAGCATTTTCGACTGAAGAGCAGCTGCTTGACTTTGAATCGGTGCCACATTCACATCTAAGACCCCACTCTGCTTCCATATCTTCTCCGTTTATATGCTCTCAAACGTTTTTTCTCACCTGCTCTTCTGGTTCCGTTTCTCCCCGCAGCCCGGCATCGGACAGTGAGCAGGACGCTGCGGGCCACAACAGAACACGCAGCAGGAGGATGAAGAAGTGGGAATCCCTCTAAACTAAGTACGTAACATCCTGTTTGATACAATGCATAACTTAATATAAATACATATATGCCCCCCCCCCTACCCCCCGCCTCCCACCCCTTGTAAAAAAATAATAATATAAAAATCGAGGAATCCTGAGATTAAGCACAATGAAGCGAGGAAGGCAATTTGCAGCAACGTCACTGATTTTATTATTACAATTATTTTTTTTAAGTATTTTCTGGGGGAATACGTGTCTTTTACGTACGTTATTTTTCTCTTTTATCTTCTTCCCTTCACTGGATTTCTTTTTTCTTTTCTTTCTTTAAAAAAAAAAAATCAGAACCACGGACAGCGAATTCGTTCCTACAAAGTCCTCTCTGGATTTTTCAGCACCCACAGTCGGGCGGACAGTGCCCAGCCTCTGTTTGGTGTGTGCGTGTGCAGTGAATAGAACATGTTGAAGTTTCTTTCTTTTTCTTTTTTTCTTTTTTTTAAACCATGCACGAAGGACTAATCAAAAAAATAGATCTGCCAGTAAATAATAATTACTTCGACAAAAAAAAACGTATTTGTATCTTGACTTTATGTTTACTAAAACAGCTAAAGCCCTTCTCAGACTTGGCACTTCTTGAGCCTATAACACGTAAATACTCTGAGGACAGAGGGAAAAAATGCGCTCGGGTGTGCGCGTGTACGTGTGCTCGGGTGTGTGTTTGTGCCCTAGCGTGTTTTTTTTTTTACAAAAAAAAAAGACTATCACATGTATTTTTGCCTCAAAAATTATTTTTGTCAGTTTTACTTTAATATTTGAGTGACATCCACAACACACTTGATTTTTTTCTTCGTTTTCCCCTCTCCCATTTGTAAAATAGCGTGCACTTAATGTGCCTCTTATAAGCATGTCTCCTATACCAATTATATATAAGGTTTTTGTTACAAAAATGTTGAAAATTCAAATTCAGTGCTTTCCCCCCCCATTGCTCTCATTACTCAAGAAGAAGGTGACTGAGTCTCCTGTTATGTAATAAATACACCAGGGGGACGGTGTCTCCTCTCACCGCTAACCTCACCCACCTGCTGTTGCCATTGTTTATTCATAGCGATAAGCATCTCTGAGGTGATTTATTGCGACCTTAGCAGCATATCTGCTGTATTATAAATGGACTTAGGTCTGCTCAGTGATGCTAGCTCTACGAGAGATTTGTTCCTCTTGCATGGATATCGCATCACCGATCCAAGAGTACTCGACCCGTTGTGTTTGAAATAACCAGCAACATCTCAAGTAGTCTCTTGGGTTGCGTTATTTTGTGGTGTTTATTTCCTTGCGCTTTTCAATTCCACCAAAACTAATGCACACCACGTCTCTCACCTTGAACTTTGCTTTACTAGATCTGCGTGTGTGTGTGTGTCACTCTCTCCCACCATTTCATTCCCAGTCTTTCTCTTGCAGTGCTGTGAAGTGGCTCTCTTCCTGGAGCCCAGACTTCACCCACCTGGTGTCAGCGAGGATGCTGTGGGTTACCTTGCTGAGCACCATAGCCTTAGGATGGACCACCCCAATCCCATTACTGGAGGACTCGGAAGAGATCGATGAGCCGTGCTTCGAGCCCTGCTACTGCGAGGTCAAAGAGGGCATCTTCCACGTGCACTGTGACAGCAAAGGATTTACAAATGTGAGCCAGATTGCTCAGATATGGAGCCGGCCATTCAAACTCAACCTGCAGAGAAACTCCATGAGGAAGCTCTACTTTAACAGCTTTCTTCATCTCAACAATGCCATATCTATCAATCTAGGTAATAACGCCTTGCAAGATATCCACGCTGGAGCATTCAACGGCTTGGGAATACTCAAACGGCTTTTCCTACATGAGAACAAACTCGAGATTTTCCGGAATGACACATTCCTCGGACTGGAGAGTTTAGAGTATCTCCAAGCAGACTACAATGTTATCAAAAGGATTGAAAGTGGTGCATTCAGGCACCTTCACAAATTGAGAGTACTTATACTAAATGACAATCTGATTCCCGTGCTCCCCAATTATCTGTTCCGCTCTGTTTCACTCACACATTTGGACCTTAGGGGGAACAGACTAAAGACGTTGCCCTATAAGGGGACGTTGGAGTACGTTGGCCGGAGTTTGATGGAAATTCAGCTGGAAGAGAACCCTTGGAACTGCGTGTGTGAGATTGTCCAACTAAAGACTTGGCTGGAGAGGATTCCTTACACCGCGCTGGTTGGTGAAATAACATGTGAGTACCCGTTCCATTTACATGGGAAAGACCTGCGGGAGATCAAGCGCAGTGAGCTTTGTCCTTCGCTCTCCGATTCTGAGATCGAGGCTAAACTGGGAATTCCACGCATCCCATTCAACAATGACAACACGTGGCCTACCAAACCTTCCTCCATGCTCTCGTCCTTTCACAACACAGCTTCTTCTGCAATAAAGCCCACCAAACGACCTCGGCCCACAAAGAACCCCCCGACACCTCGTAGCAATTACCCAGGAGTCAACCAGCCCCCAATCGCCGGCTATCAGACAAGACCTCCAATTCCGATAATCTGCCCTGCGGGATGTATTTGCAACCTTCACATCAATGACTTGGGCCTAACAGTGAACTGTAAGGAGAAAGGCTTTCACAACATCTCTGACCTTCTGCCAAGGCCTCTCAATGCCAAGAAATTATATCTCAGTGGGAACCTAATACAGAAAATCTACCGTTCTGATTTCTGGAACTTCTCAAGTTTGGATTTACTGCATTTAGGTAACAACCGGATATCTTATGTGCAGGAGGGGGCTTTCATCAACCTGCCAAATTTAAAGAGTTTATATCTGAATGGTAATGACATTGAAAGGCTCACCCCTGGGATGTTTCGAGGGCTTCAGATGTTGAGCCTACTCTACTTTGAGTATAATGTCATACGTGAGATACAGCCCAACTCCTTCTCCCTAATGCCCAATTTGCAGCTGGTTTTCCTCAATGACAATTTGCTGCGCTCGCTCCCTGACGACGTCTTTGCTGGCACAAACCTCGCTCGCCTCAACCTCCGCAACAATTACTTCCTCACCCTGCCCCTGCGTGGAGTCCTGGAGCACCTGACCGCTATTGTCCAGATTGATCTTCATCAGAACCCCTGGGAGTGCTCCTGCGATATCATCCCCCTCAAACACTGGCTGGAAAAGCTCTCCTCCGTCATTGTGGTTGGCGATGTCATCTGCAAGACGCCAGAATTTGCCTTTGGGAAGGATTTGCGTTCACTAGAGGTGGAAGTCCTTTGTCCCGAACTTAAGTATTCCTCAGGCCCCTTGCCGGCTCAGCCCGGTGGGGATGACCTCACCACCGGGAGTAGTGGAATGGGGGAGGCAGGTGAAAGGGACGCAGTGCCGCTCTCCGTCCTCATCCTCAGCCTCCTCATCCTCTTCATCTCTGCTGTGTTTGTAGCAGCCGGGCTGTTCGCCTTCGTTCTTCGTCGGAGGAAGAAACTGCCCTTCAGGAAGCGGTCGGAGGTGGATCTGACAGGAATCCAGATGCAGTGCAGGATTTTCGAGGACGCACCGAGGCAGAGTAGCGACGGCAATACAAGCACAGAGAGGCCGACCCCCAGCTTGCACACGCACACTCATCCCAGTCACACACATTCCCATGGCCATGTTTATGATTATATCCCCCACCCTGTGACTCAGATGTGTAACAACCCCATCTATAAGCCCCGGGAAGGGGAGATAGCAGCAACAGCAGATGAAGACAGAGGGCAGTTTTCAGCCAAGAAAGACAATGGCAGCAGCAGTAGCAGCAGCAGCAACTATAGAACATTGTTAGAGAAAGAAAGAGAGTGGAGCCTGGCCGTCTCCAACTCTCAACTCAATACCATCGTCGCTGTCAACCACACCACAGCCGACTTTGCAGGGCTTCACGCGAACGGCGGGCTCTGCCCTACAGTCATTGACAGTCAAAGACCCACGCCTACCGTGGGTTTTGTGGACTGCCTTTATGGGACCGCCCCCAAACTAAAGGACATGCACGTGGCACATGCACACCCACCTGGCATGCAGTACCCAGATTTGCAACAGGATGCTCGGCTGAAGGAGACTTTGCTTTTCACGGCGGGCAAAGGCTGCTACCCCGAACCGTCCCAAAGCGATTACCTGGAGTTAAGGGCCAAACTTCAAACCAAGCCAGATTACCTCGAAGTGTTGGAAAAATCGTATCGGTTTTAACATTTGTAGCCCAGAGGAGAAAGGCGTGACATGATCACTTTGTTATCCTTAAACCACAACCACCCAAAACCAATATTAGACGCAAGTCAATCTGGACAAGGCAGCATGATATGAAATAAAATATATTACAGTGCCGCCCAAGTCATTACAGAGGCTGTTCTCAGATATTTCAATCAAGTGCCTTTTTTTCAGAGTAGCCAGCAATGTCAGCATCTGTTATTTTTATAATATAAATATCTCTACTTGCTGAGACGAGTGCATTAGAGGCGTAAGAGAGGCACTGGGGAATAAAAAATACACCACAATCCTGAAATACAACGAAATCCTTTGTTTATGGAAATCCCATGACGCACGGGAGCAGGACGTCTCCCTGAATTGGAGGGGTATTCTCCGCCTCTTCTACCCCTCACTAGGATATACAAAGACCCGCAGGCCGTGCACATTAAGGCTATGGGAAATCGTTGAAAGAAGGATAAAACAAATATGAACTGCAGTTTGCTGCAGTGCAGAAAGATGAGGGGTGGGGGTGGTGCTTCGGGTTGCAATTCATCACATCGTGAACAGAGATACTGCAACACATTTACGGTTCAGTGTTCTATTTAATTTTTTATATCTTATGACTATGGTTGTTACTATTAATTAGGATTTCTGTCTATATCAGGGTGCTTCTCATAAAGGATGCGCCAACGACGCACGGATGGTAAAACATTTGTGAATATTATTATCAGACGACGCTCAAGGTTTTCTGGATATTTCCATGCACTTTGTTAACCCCCCCCCCCCCCCCCCCCCGCCTCTCCACGCAATTGCCTCTGGATCCTGCCCCCGCCCTCGCCCCGTCATCACCCACTAACAGCTTTGTAGGAGGCACTTTTAATGTTTTTTCTCTCACACAAAGATTTGAAGAAAAATGTGCATATATTTATTCTGTAATTTCAGTGAAGACTTTAATTGTAAAGGTAATGTTAAATCAATGTATAGTGATTATGCGTCTGGTATAGCCTTCTTAATAAAAAGAAACTCTTCAAACAGCTGTCAGGAGGCTTGATGTCACATAAAGGGTGTGTTGGGCGAAAACAAATACTGTGTGATTGTTCAAGAGCCATGTTGAAGCTGTGACATCATCGCTGGTGACGGTAGAATCCTTAAACTCAATTTGGGTTCAGGAGAATTTAGTAGACAATTGTACAAAAAAGTAAGCATCAGTTTATATTTGAAGTGGACTCATTTTGAGCAACAGGCTTGTCAATCAGGGCTTTACAAAATTCAGAATTGAACTGAGAATGACCCCTAAATTTAGTGATTAATCATTTGTTTTATTTTTCTAGATGCTGCTCTTGGTTTAAAAATTAAGTGTAGTGCAATTCAATGGATTAAATTTCCACTGCATCTTGAAAACCAAGAGCACCTTCTAGTACTTTTGATACGTAACCTGCAACAACAAAAAAGAAAGATAATTTTAAAGAAAGATTTAAATATTCCAATGTAGAATTTCCCTTAAAATTGCATAAAACTAAAGTTGATTTTCTATTCTTCCAATTTCTAGCTCCTGATCATAAAATGGCCACAAGAGTGCAGCTTATACTGGTAATGATAGTGGTCGTCACGAGTACCGACACCTGGCTTGAAAAAAGGCCGAGTATCGGTACTTGCCCATGCCTAGTCTATTCAATATGTTCCTGCAAGGTTAAAAATGTCAAAATAAACCAGCTGGAGATACCTGCATCAAAATGTGAGGGGACTGAGGGGGTTGCTTTGTACATTATGTGTCAGATTGCAATGCAAATCGAACCACACTTGCTGTTGACAGGAATTATTTCAGTGTGTGCTCTAAAATTTGGGAAAGATTTTGACTAAGATTTTGATCTTCCATAACAGAAATGTGTTGGTAATGGGAAATAAAAATGCATTTTTCTTGCACATAAATAAACTAATCGCTCCTAACTGAAATAATGCTGTTTTGCAAATTCAGTGTTACATAAAATAGAACATCAGGGACGGGCATTAGCTGGTCTATATAAAGCTTGTATAATACAGTTCAAACATTACAATTTTAACAGTAAAGCAACTGTTTTATATATTTTCCAGGGACGCACCCAAACTCATGCAGCCTTTCTTTCCCGTGAATATCAGTCAGCAATTTCCCTCTGCACTCACTTTGATTAAAACCATCATGCATCAGTTAACCCCAACCTTCACCGTTAGCCTCCCATGAATAAATAAATAAATAAATAAATAAATATGATTTGGGGTTCACTGAGGGTGATGAAGTTGCTGGGTTCTATACATTCTGGCAACCTTCCATCCATCCTCCACCACATGACCCCAACACACCCCTCACTATTATGTTTCACTCTCTGCTGTTTTGGCTCACTGCGCCATACTGAGTGGTTTTATCCTAATAAATCCTCTTGTTATCCTGCACTAATATCTCCATGGGATTTCATACTTTGCTGCAATATTAGATAATGGCAACCAGCGGGATTCATTTAAGACTGCCTGATAGTTTCTCCTGTGTGAAACGTAAAAATACATACAGTACATTTGACTTGTTTCAATTGTTTCCTGTGCTGTCAGAGAGGTTTGAATTTTGCAGGGAAGTTAACCTTGCCTTTGGATGTGTCTCGTGGGGCTTGTGTGTCGACATGACTTCAGAATGTTAAATGGAGAAAGTGTATGTGCATGTGTCAGCGTGAGATACTTGCTACACATCTATTGATCTGAGTGCTGGTTTCTATCAACCGAGTTAACCTTAGGGTTCCCTGCATGCAGGGAGGTATAAGAATAAAAATATATTACTGTTATCACCTTAATACAGTGGTGGGTTTGATCAAACCCAAGGGTTTCGGTGAGTCAGTCTCAAGGGTTCAAATGATTTGTGATGTTATGCCCCACTTGGTCATCATTGGCTGCAGGTGATCACGCTACATTGCTTGGCCTGTCTGTGCTGCAGGAAATGTAATGTTCTCGGTAGTCAACTTCTAGCTGTTGTGATGGTACGTTGCGGGATATTCTAATTAGTAATCCCTTAATACTATATCGAGCAAAAAAAGAAAGTGGTCGGATGAATATGTGCAATAATAATACACATGTATAACGGAATATATGGTGCTCCACAGGGTTCTATTCTGGGGCCTCTGCTGTTTACATTGTATCTGCTTGTTTTAGAGCGCGAGTTGAGTGATGGGATTCAACGACCTAATGGCAAGATTTGCAATGCCAAGTCAAACATAACTAGCTATCCAGCAAAACTAAAGGAATACTTCCTTAAGTTGCATGGAGATGGGGAATACAAGAACAAAACACTTTCTGAATTTAAGGTGAAGAGCGCCAGATTGAATGAAATTCTACTCTCCGTCCTCATTTTGGTTACCAGTTAACCCTATGCCTTGAATTAAAAATAAATGAATCATATTTTATTTTTCAATAAAGAAGGTTTTGGTGAATGCCCATAGGAAACTGATGGCGCTCAGTACCTCCAACAAAGTTAGGAACCATAGGATCACCGATTCACCACTGTTGTTAAATTATAGAAATGCTTGAAAAAGTACCCTTGGGATTTGTTTTATAGTTTAGTTTTTGCATTTCTTTGTCATCCTCATATCTGTGTTAAAGTGATATTTTGTTTGATGCCGCTGTCAGTAATTTTAAGTTGTTAATTACATTCAAGTTCATGTTTAGAATAAATAGTGTACATTTAGAGGCTATGGGTGACTTGACTTGACTTATTTATTGATATATTACACTCGTGTGTGTGTGTGTGTGTGTGTGTGTGTGCGCTTGTGCACGTGTGTGTGACTGTTGCTCCCGGTGTCTGCTTTGTTCTTGCTATCCACAATAATGTGGTGTTTGTAATGTGATCTTTTGTGTTCTTCTCCTGTGGTAATGGACTTTGCTTTTGATCCTTGTATAGACACCTTGTTTGAGGTTGATGTTGTACATCCAGATTTGACGCATTTGATTCACTTTGAACTAAATACAGACACTAAAATATCACTCCTGCATTCAAAATTGTTTTGAAAATAATTCAATTTTGTGTCATCTTGAGTTGTAGGCTTGATATGGGCTACTTTGTGGTTATTTTGACAACTCATCTCTTTTTTACATATTAGAATATACTTGACTTTATTGCAGCAAAGCATGCGAAGAACATACATTACCATTAATAAAAAAGTTGCAGCAGTGTTTCATGTTAGCATATTAAATGAGAGACTGTTATTAAGGCTTTTGCATTCATGGGTCTCATCCAGTATATGAAATTATGTTTTTCATGTTGAGTTGATTCTGGGATGAGGCCGTACATTATTCTCTCGTTGACGTTTTAGTTTTTTACGCTAAAGGAGTTTTGAAGTAACCTATGCAGCGGTCAAAGGCTTCTGTGTATGCTTGTATGTATGTATGTGGATGCTGAGTAGGAAAGATGTGTTTCTCCTTTGTCAGCATTGTCTAATGGATTTTTGTTGGTGATGATTTTAATCTAAGCAGAGGAAAACCAGGGATTCTATAGATCCATGGTCTTGTTTGTCTATCCATTGTAGATATTTTTGCAGGTCATAATTTTACTTGAATCTGTTTTTTTAATCGTTTAGATGTTGTGTGTTAACAATTTAGTGCAGTTCTTCACTTTGCAAACTAGAACCACACCAACTTTATTGACAAATCAATACTCTTTGACATTGTCAATCAAAATACATGGATACATATTGTAGGCATACACATTTTTATACAGATGATTCATTGTGTGTGTGGCTATAAAACTGTGACTAGTTAGTGTTTGTAAGAAAAAAGCAAAACAAAGTTCAATGTAGTAGCCTACATACATCGAAAATTAAGGATTGGCAAGTACCGATACCAGGTATCGTATTGTCCGATACTTGGCCTTATTTCAAGGGATTGGTTACTAGCGATGGTCTCCCTCTTGTGGCCGTTTAATGATCAGAAACATAAGGCACTCATGTCAGATGCCTATCAAGATGTACAACCACATATTTGTATAAGATATTTTTATTAATTTGTTTAAATAAATTATACAAAATAATGTATTTTATGACCAAAATCGAGAAAATATAATAGAAAATTGCTATTAATTTCATGCATTTTACAGGAAAAATGCTGTATTGGGATACATAGGTCTTTCTTTAAAATTCTGTCAGTTTTTTTTATTTTTTCCCCTTTTTTAGCTTTATGTATCAAAAGTACTAGTTGTATCTGTACTTGTGATCGGTATTGGTGAGTACTCAAGAATTGAGTACTTGTCCTGGTATTGATCTAAAAAAAAGTGGTATAGATATAACGTCCCTATTGAAAACATAGTGTCACGGCGAAGACAGTAGATGCGCTTTGGACGCAATGAGGTCATCTACGACCATTTATTTGTCTTTCTGACTGCCTGCAGAGATTGAAAGGTTGAAGGGAAGAAGGGAAAAGGAGCTCAGGTTGAGACAACAATTGATGAGGGCGGAACACACAAGCAGTTTAGAGAGGAGTGAAAGAACATTGAGTCATTTGTGAGAGGATTGCAACCAATGCGCCACTTGGAGAAAGTGGCGTTTTTCTGCTCTTTTGTCAATGAGAAAAGCTGCAATCAACCAATTAAGTAAAGCGAGAGTCCAAAGCAAAAGTTGATGTCATGAAGGCAGTGAGAAAAAGCTGTGACCACGTTCCCCCGCCCCTTTACATCACATCGCATTGCATGTGTGTTTGTTGGTGAGATATGTGATCTGCCGTTGGGGAATCGGGGAATTATCTCCAGTTTGCTGAAGAAGCCAATCTGTCTGACCGTAATGCTGAAGTTGCAGTTTAGTGCAGGTGGTGCATACAAATATGCCAAATCCTCTTTTTGTGTGTGTGTTGCCTCGATGTATGTGCCTCATTTGGGTTTATTAGATGTTTGACGGATTATTTTATGGGCTCAACAAAGTTTCTTAGAAACATTGTGCATTACAGTACTACATAAACTCACAGGCAGCGGACATCAGTTAAAAAACAAAACAAAAACCAAAACATGATGACACAAAAAGATGCATTTAAAATTTTGAAGGCAAAGCCTGCTTAAAATAAACAAATCTGCTAGTTGGGGGGCCCAATAAAAAGATTATTTCAGCATGTCATTGCATTTCTACAAGGTTTCCAGTTGTTGTTGATATAAACCGATCACTTGGGACCACCTAGGAGACCCCAGCCAGCAACAGATAGTCAGGGGCTCTATTCGGGGGATTGCCGACGTGCTGTCATAGTATTATCTAAAGCAATGCCATGGTTTTGTCATTGATATAGGCCAATGACAGCCAGGCTTGGGGTGCCCTTCAGTTTAAGATACGAGGCAATTACTTGAATTGCCTGCCGTGTTGCTCACAAGTTATTTTGTACCAATATCATATATGATACAAAACAACATTACCAAAATTATATGACCAGTTTTGACATTTTAAGCAAAGTAATAATTTGACTACATTTCATTTTATTATTGGGTTTGTTTTATGGATCAGTTAGCCATCTGTGAAAGTTCCCATTATAATAAAGATACATTTTACACAACAGCATATTACAACTTGAATCAGGAAACTTCAGTAAAATGATTACCTCTTATATAGTGTCAAATATAAACGGAGTCATTTGTTGAAAGCACTTTTTATAGTTAAACTCCCGCTAATGCAAAAATGACTATTATAATAAAAATTGTACAAAATTACTGCATGAGAGGCTACTTTGGATTGCATTGACTCTCTCTCTCTCTCTCTCTCTCTCTCTCTCTCTCTCTCTCTCTCTCTCTCTCTCTCTTATCCTGAATCATACAAGTTAGATGGAGATATTTCAGATTGGTCGGCCTTGACGGAGTACCATTCTACTTATCTTTGTAAAGGCTGTATTGAATGTAATTATATTGTCCAGGTGTACTGAACGTCACAGCCACTGAGTCTATATAACCATTTTTGCTGACCTTGAATTTAGTTACATACCATTGACACCTTGGGGCTTCAAAGATATTAAAAGAAAGTTTTTTTTTAATACTTTTTACTGAAACTTAATTCTTGTGTTGATCAACTTTTGTGGTTCCCACAATATCTTAAACAATTGGAACATTTGTGGTTTGTATGACCAAGCATTTCTAGACTGCTATTGCCTCCACTGTTGTGAATATAACTTACCAAATGTTGTGGTATAATAATCCACCAAAGCCAAAATGCAAGGAGACAAAAAATATTTAAAAAAAAGAATCGTTCCTTTTATACATCAGTCAGCAATGCTGAAGTACAGGAATCTTACTGGCCTGCTATTGGAGCAGAGAGAGTGAGAGAATGCTGTCTGAGCTGTAAAGTGTTTTTGTTTGCTGAATGATGTGAGTCCACTGAGACTTTGGCCCTCTAATTTTTGAAAGTGCTGCAAGTTTTTGGATGGTAAAAAAAAGACTGTTCGGTAAGCATTTTTACTTCAATCTTGTTTATGTGAGGACACAAAGTGAACTGTTATCACTCATTTCAGAAAACAGGGATGGATCATTTAAGAGACTTAAATATGGAGCATAATATTCCTCGCTAGAATTGTGAATAGCCCATATAAGTCTTTGTTCCACAGTAGGAGGCCTACTTTACACTTCAGAATGGCCTGTTTTGAATTTCTTACCGCAGCATATTTTTAATTAGCATATTTTCTTCATGCAGCTATTACAAATGAGGTGACACTTGACAACAAATGTGCTCTTACATATTTTCTATTCATTTTTTCTTTCCACCATTCACATGGAGGGGAATTATTCAAACCTAAAATAATGATTTTTATTCTATTTTTATTTATTGTGCCACTGTAGACACTTCCAGGAATATGTGTGTTTGTGGGTGTATTTCCTAAAATGAGTCCCGTGTTAAAAATAAAATGAGGACCCGTTCTTCCTTATATTTCACTGATATCCTTTCATGGAAAAAAATTATTATTATTAAGGTATGTGTGCTTTGCTGTAGCCTCTCATTTGCCAGGTGTGAATACAGCATGTTTCACTATATCACAGATGAACCTGGCTGCCAATCAGCACATAGTGTACCCTGCCTCTCGCCTATTGTCAGTGGGGATAGGCCCAGGTTCTCCTTGACCCTGCACATGGTAATAAGCGCAAAAGAATAATCGCTGCTCGTAATGAAGGGGAGCAGAGGTGATGAATGAAAACTGGTGCTCAAAGAAAGTGGAGGTCAAAAGGATGCGGATTGATCAATACAAACACACACTGATGCTGCAAACACACTTAACAGAGTACAATATACTGAAGCAAAACAGAGGCTACTTATACTTAAACTAAATTATGCATGTTAGAAGCGAGGTCAGCTTGACGCAAACAATGAATTTATAAGGTTAACTTTATAAGGTTCAAATAGAACATTGGACCCTCTGCTCATGGATAATGCATATAGGTACTGTACATAATAATGCACATGATTGCATCCACTCAAGCATATATCACATTGGAGGAAAAACATGAAATTATTTTACACAAAATTAAACCTTTCTCTTTTTTAATGTCAGGCTGGTTGGTTATCATAACTCAGGAAGTCCCAAAGGATCTTGGCCTAATTGTTCTCAACCATCTTGCAGGGTGTCTGCCATCTTGATTCTGTGAGCTGCAGTCCATATACACTATTCTTACTACCTGGTCAGGCAGCTCCACGTATGCGTTGCCTTTTCAACCGGCTGCACCGTCTCTGAGGCTTATTTCTTCAACTGTATGTCAATTTATACCTGGTGTATATCTCTCAATAAAGGCAATTAGGTATGTATATCAATGCATGGGGTGTGATACAATTGAATGACTTACATTTAAATATATAACCATTTGATTAGTTAAGTTTAATCAAAGCCCAACAAATACGGTCACCCTCTTAAAATAATTGCCTAAGTCAAAACATTTTTTTTTTGCCTAAATCAGGGGTGTCAAACGTATGACATGGATTAACATCCTATAACAATGCTATCTGAGAACAATATATACAGTACATGCAAAACACGTAGCTATTACACACCCAGAACTCATACGGGCAATGTGTTGCCGTGTTATTTTTTGGAACAATATACTGTAACAGCAAAAATCTGTGTATAACTGACGCAAAATGTTTTTAAGTTATAAACCATGATTTTACTGGTCCAGCCCACTTGGTAATATATTCTCCTCCACGTGGCTGAGATAATATGAGTTTGACACCCCTGGCCTAAATCATCTCCTCATGATGCAAATGGTTAATTTTTTTTATGTTTCCTGAAAAATCTGGGGGAAAAAATGACATAGGCACTTATTTTAAGAAGGCGTTGATATATGAGTGTGTGTGAAACTTCATTCATATCCATTGATCTAATCGCTAGTTTCCCAACATGCCAAGTGGTGCAAGAAGAAGGGACACGGTACAGAAGGAATTAAGCTATCATGTAAAAAATAAAAAGGAGCTCTGATGTGATTGTCATCAACTAATGTTGAATTATAGAAGTGTTTGCAAGAGTACACTAAGGATTTGTGTTATTGTTTAGTTTTTGCATTTCTTTGTCGTACAATTACATTTGACAGCCGTTTTTTTTAAACGTGTCCTTTTTTTTTTTGCACCATTGTGTGTGCGTGTATGTGTGTTTGTGTGCAACCATAAAGCTTTCAGCTGACCAAGACAGACTCACTAACCTTAGGTTAGCCAACATTTCCACTTGGTTAGTGTGCGTAATGATGCATAATGTGCTTGGGCTCTATGTGAAGACAACATGTGCGTGTGTGTGCGTGTGTGTGTGTAATGATGTGGATATATTGCACTGGTCCTGCAACTGCACCAGAGAGGGAGAGATTTGTGGAGATTTTTGCCTAATGAGCGTGGATCACTATCACTTGCATCGTTAGCATTAGCTCAACAATACAAGCGTTGGTTTAATTAAGGCCGGACTGCTCTTAGAAGATCGCCACTCAACTACCCACCCTTGCATGCAATCCCCCAACTCACATTCCTCTCCATATTAGTCAGAATTAGCTAGAGGGATTTAAAGACGACTTAAATGGTAATATTGTTGGTGAAAGCACTCATGCAAAAAGTGTGTTTTAACACAGTCATGGTGAGGGCATGAGGCCAGTGCGATGATAGATATAAATGGTTTTGGTGCATAGTTGCCATGGTGATAAAGAGTTGTTTGACATTTGCCGTCTTTTCTCAAGTTATGAGTCACACATTTGCATTTGGGTCAAGAACTTTAGGGACGAGTTTAAATGTAACAGTTTCATAAAAAAAATGACATTTGCCATTCAGTAAATTTATGCAGTTGGTTTGAGGCTCAACGCAAGATCTCAATGATGACCTGCAGAGACTTACGACCAAAGTAACAAATCTTACCAATACACTATGCCGACAGCGAATCAAATCCTGCAGCGCTATGCTAATGCTAAAGAATATCTTGGTTGACTTTACGACAGCGCTAAACAAGTCGATGCAGTGCGCTTATCATTATGCCAACTTTTTTTGCTCAGTCCCAATAGCTATTGGAAGCTGGCTGTGCCGTGTACCTCACACCGGTTCTAAATGGAATTATACCACTCGAAAACTCAGCTTGTGTTGCAGCGACTGACAACAGTAACCCTACATTTCCCATGATTCTTAGATGCAAAGGCAGGATGTAGTTGTAGTTCACTGCCTGCTACGCACAGATTTACATAAGACTTATTTGCACAATCGTACGCTATACACTGTGACATATTTTCTAGTGATGGCAAAATGAAGCTTCATGAAGCATTTGCGATATTTTTTGACTCCTCTAGATGGTGCTCTTGGTTTAAAGATAAAGGCAAGTGCAATGAAAATGGATTACATTTGCATTGCATCTTTGAATCATGAGTGCCATCTAGAGGAGTCAAAAAATATCGCAAATGCTTCATGAAGCTTCATTTTGCCATCACTAATATTTTCCATGAAGACAGACAAAAACCATGACAATGCCGCACATATATATATATACATATATATATATATATATTGTGAGAAAAAGCGGTTAAGAAAATGGATGGATGGATGTATATATATATATATATTGCCTTGGCAACCTTCTTACAATGGTGTTTCATCACACTATGCGGTATATTCTGGGTATTCAATTTGATTTGCGTGTGAGGTATTTGTCCCAATATGTCTATTTATATACATGTGCTTAAATATATTCTCTTGTCAGGCACAGAGGGCAGCAACACATCTCAAATATGTATGAGTGAATAGGAGAACCCTTAGGGAAACACAACTAGACAGAGAGGAACACAGCCCCCTGCTGTGTCTGTTTGAGAGAGAAAGCATGAGGGAGAGACAGTTGGATTGAGATTAAAAAGGAAAAAGAAAAAGACAGTGCACACACAGCCTCAACATCTTTGAGATGATGTCACTCTTCTGTCCACTATCTCCTCATCCTCGCTGGTCTTCTCTTCTCTTGCTCCATCTTGCTAGATGTTCAGTATGGGCATGCTCCACTGCTTCACCTGAGTAAATGTCTTGTCTTCTCCCTGTGCAATTTGGATCGCACTTTGACTGCACAGTGACAGAAGGAGCATGGCAGGTGGAGAGTAACCTAATGTAAAGCTTAAATGCCTTTGCCTGCCTATTAAATCAAGCGCGAGTGACACGTTTGAGGATCTTGAGGCAATGCCAGCGTGACTTCAAAAATTTTACTGCTCATTACAGCAAATTATGTTCACATTAATAAAACACATTGCACAGCAATCCCACAGAAAAATTGCAACTTAATTTAATTGGCAAACACTTAAACATCGGAGAACTGGCTTAGGGTGGACAGAGCTTGAGATGCAAAAAGAAATTATATAATAAGTAAGCTTGTTCGCAATGAAGTGCGTTCTTTGTTTTAGCGCTTGTCATCTTATCCTAATTGGCACATTTTATGTCCTCCTCAAACACTGGCCTCCAATCTCAGTGAAACAGTGCTTCAATTAATTGTTGGCTGCATCGGCCACTTGAGCAGATAAACGTCTGACTTTATTTCGACTCCTCATATTTTTCCTCAGGATAATACAGGTGATGCCACTGGATGATAGTGGCTATTGAGGTCATTGTCAGATTAACTCAGCCACACTGGTAATGGTTTAAATTCTTTAATTCAGTCCTATTAGTACAAATAAAATTGATGACATCATACAAAGTGTTTGGTGGATGAGGTCCAATGTCACCACCTTAGCCAGGTCCATTTTTATGGTGCTCTTCTGAAGTAACTTATGGGTGCCATCGCTTGCTGACCAGAGTCTCTCAATCGGGCTTTTCTTTCTCCCCTTCACCTTACAACCTTATCTTCCTCTCCATCCCTTGGAGCAGCAGTAGCAGCACTTGATGGATTGTTCAGGTCAGCAGGGTTGACAGGCCAAGTGATGTAAGAGACAGAGCGAGTGAAAGACGTGGCCTGCTCGTGGACGTGGAGAGCTATTCTCGTCTTCCACTCCATGCATCTACCGTTTTTTTCATCTTTTCCCCACTCCACCATTAGTGCTGTGTGATACTTGAGATTTTGGTATCGGGCGATACTGATACCAAATACTAGGTACTTTTAGGTATATATATTTAGGTATAATATGGTATTTTAAATAATTTTCCCTATTGTTTGTTTGTTTTTGCAAATTAAACTGTCTTGTTGGGTTCTTAAACTAGTGATGGGAAAATGAAGCTTCATGAAGCAGTTGTTTTGTTTTTACTCCTCTTGATGGTGCTCTTGGTTTAAAGATAAAGGCTAGTGCAATGGCACTTGATTAAATTTCCACTGCATCTTTAAACCAAGAGTGCCATCTAGCAGAGTAAAAAAAATATCACAAGTGGTTCATGAAGCTTCTTTTGTCCATCACTATCCTAAAGGTCCCATAGTATGAAAATGCATCCTGGGGTTTTCAATCAATAATATGCATCCCTGGCCTGTCTACAATCCAACCAGGTATGGAAAAAAGTCAGTCCGCGACTTCTTTAGCTAAATGTGCACATTTGTGTCATTCATAACCGCTTGTAAATGTCTACAAGCATTCACGGCAAATCTGAGACATTCACGGCAAAATAACGTTTGCGGGAGATTTGCCGGTTTACGACAAAATAACCATTGCCTAAACAATCACAAACGTTACAACATAGTCTCTGTAGTAACGTTATGCTACTTTTTCTTATAGTAAAATGTTATGCCACTTTTCCACATATTAAAATAGTTCTCGAATGTGTAAAATACATGTCTGTATTTTTCTTTTCTTCTGCTCCCATGGCCAGTCGTTTCCATTCACAACATTAGCACATGGCTACCATGACCGAAATCCCTGCTTCTTCAAGAGAGAAGGGTATGGCCTAGGCGTGGCCTGGTGCAGCTTTTTACATAAAAGTGACACACCCCTAAAACAGGCTGTTTGGAACAGGGCGTTTTTTGGCTGATTTAGGGACAGCAAAAATATTAGATGCAATGTATATTTTGATGAATGCATATCAGACATATCTTTTACACATTTGAGAACTATTTTATTAT
This sequence comes from Leptonotus elevatus, assembly GCF_054856555.1. NCBI lineage: Eukaryota > Metazoa > Chordata > Actinopteri > Syngnathiformes > Syngnathidae > Leptonotus > Leptonotus elevatus. Next base: position 12,221,532 of record NC_141245.1, read on the forward strand.
GTTGAAAAGTTTAATAATATGATACCTTTAAACATGCCATTATCTAATATCCTCAATGGAAATACAACTATAATGTTGTTTAAAGTTACAATGTAGTAATAATCTTCACATTCTAAGTCCATGTTGCTCTTCTGCACTCAAAGAAATGTCAGTCACCAAAGTTCCTCTATTCTCGACACGTAATACGATACTTACTTGCTGTGCTACAATAATACCTAGCTCATAGTAGTTGCATAGTAGCTCAAACGTAGCATAATATGACTATTGCCGCCTACCACTGTCATTGGTGGGCTGGCGCATGTGCATGCACTACAAAGGATTGCGCGAGGAACCCATAAATGAATAAATAAATGATAGTGGGATCGATCTGCTTTAGTTTGTCTAGTTGTCCTGTGCAAATGTCGCTTTTGATGTTGTCAGTTGTTAAGCTATTAGTCCCTCTTAGTCACTCGCCTTGGTCAGCCTGCATAAAAATAGCCTGATTTTGACCCAACAAACATAGCATGTCGGGAATTTTTTTAATACTGTATTTTGGACCAGGCGCTTCTTCCTTGACAGCTGTTACCACTATGTGTCTTTTTTTTTTAATTCTTGGATGAACGAAACCTTAAGGTTCGGAGTGAACTCACGTGAATATTTTGTTGTTTTAGTATATTCACATGATTCCATTCTCTTTTTGTTTACATTTTACACAATGTCCCATTTTCATTGGAATTAGGATGTTACCATTATGAACCACCCATTTACACAATGAAGTACAACCTATTTGACATTATACTCGCTCATTTAAATGCTAAATTAGAGTAGCTATCACATTATGCTGTTCTACCTTTAAGGGATCCATTTAGCTTAATCCTGAAGTACATCACTTTGAACTTTTAACCCTGTGACACATAATCTCATGCATGAGATGTACATTCATTCATTCATTAGCCTACATACAGTAGTTACCTGGTAGCTTGTGATGTCACATTCATGATGCAGTGACCCTCAGTGAGTCAAAACAGGAGCAGAAAATTATAAATAGCTAGAGGGATACTTTTGTTTTGATCGTCAAAGATATAAGTAACTTCATAAGGCATTTTCATTGGCTGTCCAATGTCACCTCAAATTTCAAAAGGCCCAAATGTCATATATATCAAATAGTTATTTATTCTTCTGCATTTACTGGACTGTATGCCTCAACCGATGGCAACACTTAAAATGCTCAGTTATTATTATTTATTGTACAACTCAATACTATGCAAATAGAACATTTTGCATATCTACACTCTTTCTATAGTGTCCTCACTGGTTGCGACCTATTTTATGATTGAAACCAATATAAAAGCTTGTGTTCTTACATTTTTGGGGAAATTGTACAAAAAAAAAAAAGTAATCGAAAAGGAAGAAATGGTGCCTCGAGCCCCACCACCAAAGTCGTCCTTTTTTTCTTTTTTTTAAATATAAGATTTCCAGCACAGCATGCCAGCCACTTTTGTAGCGTGTGTTGTAGAACTACTTGCCATTTTTGAGAAGCTCATTACAGCAGGGGTGTGCCCATGGAGCTCATACAGGCACAGTGGCACTGATGTTGCTTGAAAATAGGTCACTTCTAATATAATATATTACGGGGTGCTATTAAATTGTTGTTTGCAGGTTATATTGCTTTATGTAACATTTTTTTAAGTATCTTCTGCTTTCTGATGTTTGTTTTGAGGTGCAAGACAAAGATCAACACATCCATGTGTGTTTGCGATTGTAGACCCTGTAGAAGCTTTGTGCTTTCTGCATCACTTTTTGTACATTTTATTTATACAACAAGGGCAGTGGTGATGCTGGGACCAGAATTTCGATGAAGTCTGTGCATCCATTTGCCTTGGCTGTAGCTTGTGTGTGTGTGTGTGTGTGTGTGTACACGTATTTATAACACAAGGACAGTGATGCGGGGAGGAGCTGCATATTGATTAACTAAATTCTAAGAGAAGGCCTCTGTGTTGGCAGGCACAGCCACAGTCTAACAACAAGCCATTCACCCCATATAACACACACACTTGCACGCACACACAAAAGTCCATCTGACGCATCTTACATGTCAAGAAAGAACAATTTCCTCTGTTGCTGCAGTGTTCAACTTATTTTTTGCTTTTATATCAAATTAAATTAATAGAGAAATACACTTAAGAATGCATTCCCTTAGATGCGTCACGAAGATCATCATAGATAAAAGAGTGGTTGTAGAACAAAAAATGGAGGGAGAGAGCAGAGTATGAGAGCCAGTTAAAACATCAATATGATGTGGAGGCTACACGAAGAATTCTTATGTTGATGAAAGAGAGGAGCAGAAGTACGATGCATGTTAATTTATTTTATGTTTTCTTCTGTGCAAAACGGATGAAGGGAGGAGAAAGGTGATGAAGATGAAAACTGCAAGATAGATAGAGAGAGAGCGAGAGAGAGAGAGAGAGAGAGAGAGAGAGAGAGAGAGAGAGAGAGAGAGAGAGAGAGAGAGAGAGAGAGAGAGAGAGAGAGAGAGTTAGGCTGCTGCTGGAGTGAGAGTGACAGAGCGAAAAGGGATTTGCAGTCTTTCACAAAGATAAGCACACGTACTGTTTCCTTTCTTTCCTTCAAAAACTCTGTGAGATAGCATGCACACATACACACACATAACCAACGCTAGTTTACTGCAAGTGAGCTCTTGGCACCTGACAAAAGTTCACCAGCTCAGAGTTACCATGGCAACGAGGAGATTCCTTGTTGCTACCCGCACAGCATCCGCTCACACATGAATAAACTTAACATCAGGTCTTTAATGCTAAATAAAATCTAATTGAGCCAAAAACAGAGTATGAGATTCACAAAGTTTACGTTTTATTCAAACATTGTGAATAATGTTACAGTTTAGATCAGTGTCCAATTATTTTATTATTTATGAGGCTTACCTGTTTTTGCTTCAGATGTTCTATAACATGTAGCAGCTGTGGCAATGTAGTTAAGATCGTCAAATAGCACTGGACCAAGGTCAAGATCATTCCCGGACACATGGCTACGATGTCCTTGAGCAAGACACCGCTACCCCAAACTAATTAAAAAAATATATTTTACACACGAAGGGCCATATTTCCGTGCCCAGCGTGAATCTAGCACAAAACACAGTCGAACTGTGTGCATGTGTGCACTTTTTGGGGGGTATTTTTTGTAGTACAGATAGAAGAGTTGTTATGAGAGGAAACACAAGCGGCTCCCGGCCAATCGAAGCAGCTCCCCTCATCAAGACTCGCTGGAGTCCATGCAGGAGATTGTTGCACGCAAAGTGCATTTATAATTAAAGGAAAAGAAAGAAGATCTCCACTTGCAGATAGACAAACCTCAACTCGAGGTCAGGATCGTGAGTCTGTGTGATAAAGCTGTGTACGGAAATAGGGCCCGCTATTATACTATTAGTACTGCTTGCTGGGAATTTCAAGAGTTTCCTGAACGGCCGTTCCATTTTTGGCTGGTTGACCATCACCCCCGTCGATAAATATTAATCGATGCATTAGTAAATATTAAGTCGCCAGCCTTTTTCAGGCGACGAACGACAAATAGTAATCGCTGTCGAATACGATTTGCCGCATGTACGTCGTCCGATCCCAATTGACGAATATTTTCCCACGGCAAATTCTGTTCCCAGTCCGTCCCTGATTGTAGCACTGTGGGCTCTTGAGGAAAGACATTTCAGAACTCTCTTGGTTTTACACATTTGGCACAACTAACCTACCTTAACCTATACCGTTCAACATATATGCTTGTTCCCGGCAAAATCTTTTGCTGGGAGCTAATGAGATTCAGTCAAGAAGTTTGCACTCGAATCAATTAAAACAGGAGTTTAAACAAGTGGTTAATGTTTCTATAACATGCGGGTCGGGACACTTAAACTACTTTAACATTTCTATTTTGACAAAAACAATACAGACATACACACACATACACACCAGCACAGAGTCATACCTAAGCTATGGCTGACTGGTTGGCAGCTCTCAATGTTGAGTGCCTACTTTTAACAAGACAGGATCGATACAGGGGACTGAATAGCCAATTTCAGTTTGTTCTATTGAAATCGGCGCGGTGCTGCAATCCAGAGGGAGAGCACCTGAAATTGGCACGAGCAGAGTGGAATTGGATTTGTAAAGAGAGAAGGACTGATGAGTGAGCAGAATGATCAGTGAAGGATTAGGAAAATTGCGCTATTCAAGAGGTACTAATGTTCTTGTTGTACACACATAAGCATTGTAAAAATATATTGAGACAGCATTGGCACAGTCTCAGTCACTTTTGCTCAGTGCCTTTTTCCTGCCGCTTTGTGTAGCCTTTGTTGCTGAAATAGCAGATGAATGTGAGGCTTGAAAATAAAATGTTAATCATTTTATTCTATTATTTTTGTTCTAATGACATGGGAGTTCATCACCAGCCAATTGGCATGGGCATATTAGGTAGTTTAGTATTGTACATATTTTATTAGAAATCACTGGTGACTTGAATTAGGGGTAGGAGTCTCACCAGATGGTACTATTTTAGTTTGTTTTAAAAATTATATTTAATGCAGAGCTTCAATTAATTTTACTAAATTAGTTGGTTGTCCTGCTGGTTTTGGAGTAATTTACTTTCATGAATATGAGGCATCGATGACCAAATTTCTGTAATTAATTCTGCATGGCAATTTGAACGACACCGACCTGGAATTAATAATAAGTTTAAAAAAAAATTCAAGTTCACATATTATTTACATTGCTTAGTTATAGGAAAATAATATTAGGTAGTAGTTTTCATGGTACTCTAGTTAGTCAACCCAGTATGTGGGTGTCCTACCATCTTTTTTTTTTTCCCAACAAGAAAATCACTACTGGTTGAAGCCATGTAAAGAGCTGCAGTTTCTTACCACACAGACCTAATAGCATCTTCTGGTAATGAGCCTCAAGTCAGTCTAACTTTAGTTTGGCACCATAAATACCAACACAACCTGAAATCATGATTATACGATCCAAGACAGACTTGATAGTCTTGCGAAACCAAAGACCAAGACAAATCTCAACTGCCTAAACATGTACAATAGAAAGAAGTCAGATGAGAGTGTTTTGTGTATTTGTAGCTGACATGCTACATGAAGACTGTCTTTGTGCTAGTGTCACAACAAGTGGCGGTAATCAGTTTTTTCTTGCACAAAGATAGAAGCCAGGAAAAAGGCTGCGTAGAAATGAACAACACGAGAGCTCTATGGGGACTGGAAGTTCATTAAAGAAGCCAACAAATCCCTGTGTGCCATCTTATTTCAATGAAACTCACACCTTAATGCATAAAACAGTTGGCACTGAAATACTTCACAGATGGGCAAAGCTCAACTCAAGGTCAGGAAGATACTTGATAAGTGTTACATCTTTACATAGGCATGTCAAAGCTTAAATTTAGACTGCAACATCATGAGAGTCATTTTTAATATTCTGCCCTCGTGTGGTTCAGTACATAATATTAGAAACATTTGTGCCTTCTAAAGTGTCTGGTGAGTATCAGTCGTGTGATTTTCGCACATGGAATAAATGCATGCAAGTCCATCATGTATAGTAGATAGAAAAGTCAAAGGCTAATTAATTAAACATTACCACAAGGTTCAAATGGAAACTGTTTTTGTAAACTGTGCTGAATGCAATACGTTACATTTGTATCATATATGCTTATCTAACAGTGTTATGCGCACACTGCAGTTGCATGAAAACTGGGACATTTTGTTGTAATTCTCCTTGTTGACTGATTTGATTTGAACTTTCTCTGTGTAGTGTGTACTTCACTAGTATTCGAATCACTGAAAAATAGAATTGCTAAAAGTGCTTTGGGTTAGCAACAGCTCCGTGTAAATGATTACAACTAAATTAAGTCATATGTAAATGTTTCGTACACTGCAAAACATGTCTGTAAAATCTACAGTAAAAATTACAGCATTATCTTGTTTTTTATTTTATTTTACAGTATTTAACTGTATGTTGTAATGTATTATGATTAAAACAAAATACAGTAATTTGCTGTATAATTAGCGGTCAAATACTGTACTGCGGACTTCGGCCTTCCGGATGCTCTCCCCCGTGCCTGTGTGGGTTTTCTCCGGGTGCTCAGGTCTCCTCTCGCATTCCAAAGACATGTACGGCAGGTTAATTGAGTGCTCGGAATTGTCCCTAGATGTGATTGTGAATGTCTCTGTGTGCCCTGCGATTGGCTGGCAACAAGTTCAGGGTACTGAACCCTGCATACTGCCCAAAGCCAGCTGGGAGAGGCTCCAGCGCCCCCCACCACCCTTTTAAGAAATAGCGGTTAAGAAAATGGATGAATGGATTTTACAATGTTATTTAGGTATACAGGAATTTTGCCACTAAATTATTGTAGATTAGAATACAAGAAACAGTTGTTAACTTGATCACAGTGAATTGTTTTCTTAAAGCGATTACATCACAGTATTTTAAGCTCTTCCACAGTTAACTATAGGCATATAATGATTAAATCTTACCTTTGACACCATGGCGATGTCATTTTTTATAAGATATTAGTTTTTTATTGTATTGTTTTGCTTGTTCTTTTTCGAGAAGTAAAATGCCCTGTTCAGTAAAACCCCCGCCTCTCCCCATGTGGTCGCCGCGGCCCCCAGCGAGCCGGCTGCAGCCTGCTGCTGAAGCTCTGCGTTTGAGCACTCCTCTACACTGAATGGCCACGCAAGCCATCAATTCTTCAATAAACATTTGAAACAAAATCGCTTTTTGCCGTAAGAAATCGTGGAGGAGGAAGGGAGGAGAAGGGAGAAGAGAGAAGAGAAAAGAAAGAAGAAGGGGAAAAAAAAAACTTGAGCGGGCCACTAATCGAGGGCCTGCTGCCTACAGGGCAAGCGCGCTAACCACTACAACACTCATTTAGGTAGATTGACCAGTGCAAAATTTCTACTTGTACTTTACACAAGTCTCAGCCAGCTGATTTTAAGACGGCCAATTGTCATTGCACTTTGGCATTGCAAATGTGAATGGTAATTGGTTGCTTTGAATTCATTTGGACAGAATGTTTACTGATAAAGGCTACTTTTGTCACGAGCCAATGACGGTCTCAGAGAAAGTGGGCGTGCATTTAGTCCGCAGAGGTGGTGCGGGGTTAGGACCACACCTAATGACGTCATACAGTAAGCACCCGCTCGTTTTCTCAGGTTGGGAGGGGCTGGTGCTTGGAGAGCAGAATGACTCATAGAAGGGGAGAAAGGAGGAAAACAATGTTTTGGGTGAGGAATTAGCATTTAACATGGCTTAAAGCTCCAAAAAGTGTTCATGTTACTGTCCCAGTAAATACAGTAACTGTAATTTATATACAGTAAATACTTGTAAAATTTTCACAGTAATTAAATGAGATTTTACAAAAACTAGCAGGCAATTTTTTATGCCAGTTATTTCTTGTAAATTCTACAGTCAATTTTTTTACAGTGTATGGTAATTAGAGATAGGCGAGTACCGTTACCAGGTATCTGTATCGGGCCGATACCAGACATATTTCATGGTATCGGTACTCGCGACGGATATTGATACTGGTATCGGTCCCCGCTCTTGTAGTCGTTTTTCGCTCAGGAACTATAGGCTGAAATGGTTATTTGGCATTTATTGACTGCCCCAGGTACCTCGAGTACGAAAAATACGAGAGCTTTTTCCTGCCTCAAGTACTCCTTTATTTAAGGCTTTAGTATAACGGACGCACTTTTAATTTAGCCACTTACGTCACCAACGCTAGGGAAAGAAGAAGTAGCGGACATTACTTATTTGATTCAAGCAGCGGGAACGAAGGAATTAAAGACAAATCGAAGGGGCGAGCGTAATGCGGAAATGGCGACGACGACGAACAACGTTTCAGTAGGTGAATCTGCGGAAGGATCATTACCGGAGAGAGCAAGCGCCCGCGGTGAACAAGGTCAAGGGTGCGGCCGACTCGCGGGAGCCCAGCCGGCCAAAAGCTGCGGGATGACCAGCAGTGACGCTTGCGGTGAGCGGTAGGTGGTGGCTTGGCTGAGAGAAACAATTAAACCAACTTGTTTTTCATTATTAAGTAAACATTTATTTATTTTGTTGTTGTGTTCTTTAAATTACTCTTTATGCAAGCAAAAATATATTTTATCGGCTTACTTGAGTTCTTGATAGAATTTTTAGTCGAGTATTAGAATACTAAAATACTTGATAATTGTAGTCCTACTGTATTCCTTAAAAGGAAGTTGTACAACCACATGTTTTGATTGGGACTTTTTTTTCCCTGGCCACTGGATTATTTGTTTCATTTTATTTATCTTTTTTTTTTTCAAAAATTCATCTTATTGTGAGCTCTATGCAAAATGACTTTTGTGAGCAAATTGAAAGAATATAATTCATTAATTTTAATGTTAAGGAAATTTACTATAATAGGGATTAATAGGTCTTTAAAAACATCTGTTATTGTTTTTTGGGGGTGGGGGCTGGGGGGGAATTTTATGTATCATAAGTACTAATGGTATCAGCACTTGGTATCGGTATCGGTGAATAGAGAATTGTGTGTAGTGTTTTGACAAAATGTTGACAAAATGAGCCCACTTTTCAAAATTGTGTTCGAATTGTGTTTATGATATAGGCTATACAAGTATCATTCATTAGGTCTTTCATCTGATCCTGGTACATTATTCTAATGATAAAGACATGCATCGTCATTCTCAAATAACACTTTAACAAGTGTGTGTGTTTGTGTGTGTGGGGGGGGGGGGGGTGCGTGTGTGTGCGTGGGTGTGTGTCTGGGGCCATAATAGCTCATGTGGATTATAAAGTGCTATCTGTCTTCGGCTAAGGCACTTCAAAGAGAACTTTGCCCAGGACACAGTGGAGAGAAGAGAGCCAAGGTAAGTCAACAGCTACCTTTTTTAACAACAACGAATTAATCATTTATACTTAATCTTCTTTATTAGTTTGTACAAGTGAACTATGTTCATTAAAGTCAGACTGCAGCACTTGTGCTGCTGCTAAATGATTCACAATAAAGAACTCAGTGCTAGTGGGATTAATTGTCAATGCAACCGCAAAATGAATAATACATCTGCTTGAAAACCTGTTGCAGCCACAGAAATACACATTTCATTATGCAGCCTATTATAGACAATAGTATGCAGAAAATGTGGCTTGTGTAGTAAATAATATGGTTGCTTTATACAGGGATGATTCCTTTTCAATATGTTGTGCTTTTGCTGTTGTGCTGTGATTTTTTGGGGATATGCAATGAGATAAGTGAATATTATCAAGATCAGTAGCAATACTGTCAAAAATATGGCGACCTTTGAATCATTTGCATGCCAGCGCTGCCAGCGCTGCTTTTCCATGTTCTTTTCTGTTCATTTATCCAATGTGCGGTTGCACCAAGAAAGCTTTTATTATCTGCAGTGGTAGATATTCTACCCATCAAATCTGCTTTTGAGCTCATTTTCTATTTTATAATATTCACTGTTGAGGTATTTGGAAAATGTGTTTCTGCACATTGGCCCGGCATTCACTTTGCTGATCAGTGCTCTGAACGGAACAGACTTCACCGTTGAGAGGGGAAGCACTTCCTCAACAACATCATTTTGTCAAGTTGTCTCCTGGTAATACAGTATGTTGCTGTGGCGAATTAAAATCGATCTTCATCTGTTTAGGTGGTGTTGGTCCATCTCTGTTATTGGTGGTGGCGGTTGATTTGGGGTCTTTGGCAACACGTTTTGTTGCCCCATGCACTAACTGAAGATGCTTTAACAGATTTGCATTGCTCTTTGTCGCTGTAGACAATTGACCTTACCGTGGCACGCCCCTCCCTGCTCACTAAATGCGACAAGCAGCGCCCTCGGACATTTACTGGTCAAGATGAGCTGAAATGCATACACTGTAATGGCAATGTTATCAGATCTTCCTTGTGATTTTGCGGTCAGGTATTTTCAGGACACCAATATTTCTCTTTGAAGCAAGCAGAGGAGCTTTAAATTTTTTAGTGAAGGGTATCTTTACTCCCTTGTCATGCAATTTTGCCCACAAATAAAGGAAATACACATCACTGCCTCTGCTGCTACAGAAGTCAGAAAAAAACAGAGTTGCCTCACTCACTCACTTTGACTGATTGTCAGCAAAACCGAGGTTTTTAGACATTGTTCCTGTCAAGCAGGGTAAGAATAGATTTATATTACCTCATAGCTTCAATGTTTTGTTGGCATTCATAGTAAATAGTAAGTCAACAAACGCGTGGAAGGTTATCGACCCGGAGCTATCGTTATCCTTGGGCTAAAAACAACAATGGAGAATTACCTTAGTGCAGACGTAATAATTTTGGAGGGCTTCAACTGATCGTGTGGTCCACAAAGTCGTATCTGGTGCAGACTTTTTTCGTAGAATAAACCGGACACCTTCTTCCAGTCGATCGGAATAACGGTTATCACTCTTACACAAGCCGTGACTACCATTTTTAATGATTTTTTTTAGCCTTTGGATAACTACAGAATGCACTACCGGGAGCTGGATTGCTTTGTTTGTCTGCAGCAAAAACGCACATGCTGACGCCTGACGCAGACATGACATTTTGCGTCTTGATTGGTTTACTATAGGTCATCCGGACGTGGTTTACGGTAAGATCAATATGCCGAATCTGAATTATCAGTACACATGCTCTGGCTCTGGCTCGTATACTTCCGGTTCAGAGGTCAAAGATCCCCAGCGGCCACAGTAGTGCAGTGGAATCAACGAGTAGAACAGTCAGTATTTTGATTTTGAGATTGCTTAAGGTCAATTTTGGGTAATATGCCAGGTTCCCATTGTTCAGTGCGTGATTGTCACAACGGTACACGTGGACTTAAAAAGTGGATGAAAGAATTTTGCCATATTCACGAGTGCAATAAAGGAACAACGTTGTATCTGCGACCCACCTTACATGTATCATTTTAGTTATTGATATATATTTTTAGTTATTGATATATATATTTTTTCAGATGAACAGGAAGAACATTTTTTTGTGCTGCTGTAGACTCACTCTCTCAACTTTCTCTCAGCTTTAGTACAAGAGGATCAACATCAATCTTAAGCAGAGATTCATAATCATGGTTGACAGCCTCCTGTTCCTACTCTTTTGTTTTGTTTTTATTCATTCATTTTTCCTTTTGGGCATATAATTGTGACAGTTTCAACACAACATTTATTCGTTACATCCGAAAAGAAAAGGGGCTGACGGGATGAAGCCGAAGCTTTTTAACCCCCATCCCCAGAATACATTTAAGACGCATAATTATCAAGTTGTCGATTCGTACATTGTTATAAAATACAATACACTGCGGCACATTGTCGTTCAAGCTCAATAAAACGTGTGCGTCGGCAAACGTTTCCATCAGTTCATCTTTCCGTGTCCAGTAGTGTTTGTTAAAGTTAAATTGTCCAGTAGAGTTGCGCTGGATTCAGTTGGGGCTTTCTGAAATGACCATGCAAGAGTTCCATATTTCTCTTCCCAGTAACACTGCACCCCCGTTTCTTACAAAATTATTTTAAAACATCCACTTTATAACGCTCAAGGTATTCTACATTGAGGTCACACGCCACCATGTTGCCGAACTGAAGAGGCATAACCTTTGACCTGGACCAGCATACCTTGCGTGCGGTGAGATTCCAAATCCGCTTATTCTTTCTGTCCAACACATAACTTGCATTTTACCAATATATTTTTAGCGTTCTTTATCTGCAAGAATTCAAAGTAGCGTTTGTATTTTCACCCTGAAAAGCCTTCACTCTCAGTTTAATGCGCAATTGCTATTGCAGCGTGTGTTGATGTTCGTTCTACCGGAGTTTTGTGTGAGTGCGTAAACCGGGTTTGTATGTTTGTATTAAGTAAAGCCATACTAGTAAGACCCGCCCTACTCTGTCAGGCTGTCTCTTATTGGCTTACCCTGACATCTTGCCCTATGTTAGCCAATCAATTAACCTATTTTTGGATTTCCGGGTTGTGTTCGAGTTAGAGTGAGAAGAGCCATGTGGACCCAGAGGCTGGTATGAGAGCACAAAGCTGTCAACAGATACCAGACCACAAATAGTGCACTCACAGCGAGCATCAGGGACGTCTGTAAAATGACAGATAGATAGACTCACGTGCCACAGCTTTTCACTTGGATCACATAACATAAATAACTTGGGTAACGCTCGTACAATAACTATAGGGCCGTTATAGAAAGGGGAAATTACAGCAAAAGTAAGGGTGTTAGTTCCAACACTGTTTCTATTATAAGCACTTCTCGGTTGGAATATTGTCTTGTATCTTCCTTACATTGAATGTTTGCAGGCGCTTTCCATTGGTGTGTCATGTGCATATGACTCAGAATCACACAGGGCCATGGGCACATTTGTCTCTTTCTCTGCCCTCGCTTGATCTTCACAGCACATTAAACAGCATGGCAATAAATGTCTAATTCAGCCAAATAGACACATACTCGCACAAGCAGCTTGACATTCACCTTGTTTCTGTCTTCAGTAATACATTGGAGGGAAGCTTAATGGCTTGAGTGACATGGTGAATGCCTTTGAAATGACTTGCTCAAACCTATCTGTGGATTTTGTAACAATATGTGGACAAAAGTTTGGGATGTCTGATCATTACAGAGACAGAAACTGGATGAAAATAAATTCAGTGTATTTGTGAATTGGTGTGTGACCTGCTCCTGCCATTATCCTCAACAGGTTAAATGGGAAATGATGACATGCTTGATAGGTGGCCCAATTGTTGTTGGGCTAGAGTGTGTGTGAGAAGAAAATTGTCTATTGATTTAAAAGAATACTGTCGAGGTCAGAGGTCACTATTTTAGTGTTTGGGCGAGAGCGAATGGATTTTCTGTTATAGTTCATCCCAAAGAGCCTTTTAATAAACTGTCATTAATATGAAAATCTCATACTATTGGGGAATGTTGGGATCGAACCCAAATGTTGAATGATTACGTGCTTTGTCTCAAACAGTAAGTAAGTTCTTCAATACTTTCCTTATCTATGAACTATTTCACAAATGCCTTTGTTAAAGGTTGTTATTACTGTGAGGGAACATGTCCACATATGTGCATGTCAGTTTAGTGAGTGTAGATTTTTTTTTCTTGGTGTGTGTCCTGCCGTTGGGCCTCATTAAGCATGAAATTATATCTGACCTTTGAGACCTCGCCTTTAGAATCATGGTGTCATTAATTGGTTCTAAAGTTGTTGACCTTCATCTCACATCCCTTTGGTTTTGTGTTTTAGATGGGGAGAAGGCGGTTCTCGGGTTTGGAGGTGACCTTGATGGTCATGTTCGCATTGATGTTGGCAGTAGCCGTTGCTCTAATAGTTCTTTTTGCTACCGGCGAACCTGGGACCATTACGGATGGTAAGTGAATCTACATGTGCATGGAGACGCAACTACAAAGAGTTTTCTTTCATGGGCCACAATATTAAATAGGCTATGCCTGAACAATAATGTGATAAGAATGTCCAAAATATGCCTTTAAAATAAAATGTATAATGTGATTGTTACATTGCCATGTGTTTTGAGACAGGCCAAAATTTTGAAACTATTGAGGTTGTAACTTGCAGTGTTGTAAAAGTGAACGAAATCATATTATTAAGTATTGACTCTTTTTCATACCGCTAATAAGGTAACCAAAATATTAGAAACGTCTGTTAGTATGATGCAAGGCAACTCTACACTATTCTTTGATTGAACAAGTGTATCTTGTAATGTGGGCTCTGAGTCTTCTAGTTCATAAAATATTGAAATCATATGCACCACATTACATACATACACATACATTACCAAATGTATGAATGATTGATTAAAATGGGATTATTTGTGGAATAATTAGTTTGTTAATAAAACAACATCAAATAATTTGGGATTAACACAGAACAACCTTTGACTGGCCTTACTGTATGTAAACTTATATTTGACTAGGTTGTAAAGCATAAAATACACGAATCATGTTTAGGATTTGCAACTGCTATCTGTGTGTTTATTATGAGGATATTTCATATCTTTTGGCAGAGACAACAGAGGTGTTTGTTCCACAGTGTCCAATTATTCGTCCTGAGGAAAGGGTGGACTGTTTCCCTGATGCTGGAGCCTCCAAGGTATGTTTGACAATTAATATGGGGGTTTATGTATTCAGAGACTTTGGACTCCTCAATATACTTTACTGCCTAAGGTTTTCCATTTGATATCACAACTAGTGTCGTAGCTGATTATTACCAGGTTATAATGATTTTTTTTTTCCAACACAAACATTATTACTCATGATAGTAAAATTGTGGCATAACTATGGTAGTGTAAGGGGGTAGTGAGATACAGAGAGTATATACATTTATTGTTTGGTTGTATAAAAGTTCAGTGTAAAATAGGCCTATTAAAAATATTATCATAGCAATTTGCTGTCGGGGCCTTGTCGTCTTGTTAAAGGCCATCTGTGTGTTAAATTTAGCTCAATATGCACCAGCTCTTTATTTGGATCTCAATAAATATCGCTGCAGTAATACCCAGGCCAAAAAGATTACTGTCTGTATAGTTCCTAATTTTACAAAAATCACCTAAGTTCATGTTTCTTCCACAGAGAGGATGCCAGCAGCGTGGATGTTGCTGGAGCCCTCTAGATGAGCGAAATGTACCTTGGTGCTACTTTTCAACCAACCACGGATACACTGTTGAATCAGTGGAGCAGCCAAATCCTTCTGGTAAATTTGTAATGTTTTAGGATTTGATGTCGTGGAAGGCGACAGGTTGAAAAGACAGTAAACATTTAATTTTGTCTCCAGTTAAAATCTTAACCCATCCAAGACCCTGCTGTTTATTTTATCTTATTAAATTCAAAAAACAACAACACCCTTGCATATTTACATGCATTTAAATACATTACATTGATTGATTTTGTTGATTAATATGCTTAATTTGTTTCGATTGTAGGTGGGAAACATTTTTAAGGTTAAGTTGAAAACAATTTCCACTTCCACCAGTGTTTCGTCTTTTGCTCATTGACTGATGACCTTATTTCCTTCACTATGCAGCTAAGTTTGGAGGCCAACTGAGGGCGTATAACTGCAATCTGTCTGTCTTACCCTTATCTTGTTTTTTTTCCCTCAATCACTCACTTTGCCTCAGGCATGTCTGTCAGTGAAACATGACGTGCAGCCTCTCACAGTGAGCCTGCTTGAATTTGCTAAATGTAGATTTTTCTGTTTCCTGCATGGATTCATTTTGCTTTAAGTGAGCTTTGTTACTGGTTTCTCATTCTGAACAAATACCTTTTCAGCTGTATTGTTAGATTTGTTAAATAATGTGATATTGTTAAAAACCCAAGGGCAAAATAAAATCATTTTTTTCTGCTGATAAAATACTGCATTTGAAAGCACTGTTTCGACAAAGGTGGATGCATTGAAATATTTTAAAACAAACAATAGCATCTCTCAAGCTAACAGGATTCACTAAACACAAACATATTTATACAGTGTTGGACATATTAAGAATGAATGGGACCTCTCCTACTCCCCTACAGGACTCACTGTTATGTTGTTGTGACAGCAGCTTACATCCGCCTATCCACAGTCCGAGTTGGCCATGTTCCAGGTCTCCATAGTAAAAATGGCTGATCAGAGATCAGGGCTGTGTTCGTAAAGTATCTGTCAAAGCGAACACAAACCCATTGGTGGACACCAACGGTCGGGGATGCCATTAAGCTAAAAATGTTAGCCTTTTAGCTGATGTATCCCTGCATGCAAAAAAGAATGTGGCTTTGGTTGTCCCTAGGAAAAAAAAAACAATATGTAGTGAGAGGAGATAGATAGATACCTTTAAAAAAAAAAAAACTGTTTAGCACCATCAACACTGGGTAAAGTGGGGATGGAATGCTGTTGACCACTATGTTTTTTGTAGACCATTAAACACTATCCATATGGCAATGATTGAGGACAGTAAGATATTTCATCAGTTCTTTTAAAGTCATTTATTAATTTTTAGTTTTTTTGTAAATATACACTATACTGTTTTTGCTTTCTTACTTAAACATAACCTGTCGGACTTGCAGTCATGATCTGATCTGTATTATGACCTGGACCTTATTGTGTTTTTATGGCAGTAATAAGGGCACATCTGAAGAGAATGACCTCCCCTTCTTTGTTTGGAGAAGATATACAGGAATTGTCATTTCATGCTGAAATGCAATCAAGCAATCGACTTCGTTTTAAGGTACACACATTTACACACACACACACACTTTTCAAGACCGACAAAGAAAACATTGTTCTGCATAACCTCAGATTTATTTTCCTATTTGTTGTGGTTTTCTTAGATATCTGACGCCAACATGCAGAGGTTTGAGGTGCCCCATGAACACGTTAACAGCCTCAGCCATCATCCGACCAGTCCCATTAGCAACACACTGGAGATCACAAGCAAACCTTTTGGATTGGTCGTGCGCAGGAAGGGGAACAAAAAAGTCCTGTGAGTTCTCAATGCTGATTGGCTGTTTTCTGTAAATATTTTCTATGGATGGAACAGTGAACCATTGTTTTCATGTGGACAGCCAGCCTTACTGTGTGAGTTACAATCAAAACCTCCTACAGGCATATTGTCCCTGTGTGAAGAAGATGGTGTTTTCCATTGTGTGACATTTTTGTTTCGTTCAAGAGCAATAAAAAACAATTTCACAGTGACGTAGTTCATGAAAGCTGACCAAGCAACTTAAAAGTAGAAATACTTGTTTGAGGGAGGATTCTGGTAGAGAATGGAAGTGCATGTCTGAAAGCATGTTTTCACTCTTTGGTAGGCTACGCAGTTTAAAAGAATACAACCAGGGGAACACACAGTTGTCATAAAATAAAGATTTAACATTGGACTGCAGCATTTAAAGGGAACGTTACCATAAAAAGAAAAAACTAATTTTTAGTCATTTGTGTTAAAACATTCATTACCAGTTGACAGTAGTCCATAATATATATGATCTGTGAAATAATAAGCCATCTCTGGCCCTGCTTTGTGCCTCTAATTTGATATAAAACCATAAAGTCAGAGAAAAAAGAACAAAAGAGAGGTAGAAGGTGTTACTTACACAGTGTCAGTCATTTGCCACACACTCACGGGCACACCCATTGGGTGCAACCTCACAAACAATCAAACCAATAACACTTAAAGCTCAATTTTCATGGCTGCCGCAAGTCTACCGCGAGGGAGCATTTTAGAATCTCCCAATCTCCCTCTTAGACTGCTCATGAGGTTAATGGTTTCTAAGTGCATGTGCAATTCTCAAGTCACGCTGGACTTGTTTACACCTACTGTAGTTCTTACACTTTTTACTTTTCACATAGTCAAGAGCAAGGCTAAAGGTTAAAGTTGAGCAAACCAAATACACTTATCATGTTATATTTACCCTTCATATCATAAAAACTGCAGTAGATCATAAACCTATACACAGAACCTTGGCCTGATCATCATCTGGAATGTAGCTAGGATCCCCCTGCTTTAAATTGCACCATTTCTGTTTACCACAGCTTCTGATGACATTTTGTGTCTAATAAAAATACCGTATCTTTTTTAAATCTGCAGCATGACAAGCATTCATAGAAATCTCAAAATGTTCACAATTTTCCATGTGAGTTTAGGCTAAATTGCTAACTCAAACTCAAATTGTATTACTTACATTTGCCTCTAATTGTCCATGTCTTAAATTACATACAGGTTTGACACAACGATGGGACCATTGGTGTTTGCAGACCAGTTCCTACAGCTGTCTGCTAAACTTCCATCCAAGAATATTTACGGTCTGGGAGAGCATGTACACAGACAGTTTCGCCATGACATAAACTGGAAGACCTGGCCCATCTTCACCAGAGATGCTTTCCCGAACGGGGTGAGAAGTCTCTTAATTGACTGTGAATGATATTTTGCTAAAACACTATTTGCCTAAATATCATTTGCCTTAAAGTAATTACGTAGACACACACATGCGGTAAATACGTTGGGCAAGCTACTTGTAAAATGTAGCAAGCACAGTCTGCACAAATAATAGTTAAATGAACCACAACCAAAAGTTTTCAGCTTCATCATATGCACAAAGTTTTACCCTATTGCTGCCAAACACGTTCCTAGCTAGTGCGAGGTCAGCTGTGATCTTATCTCGTGAATGTCATAAACTTTGGTAAATAGTGATTAATGTCCTGGATGTGGGTTGCTCAGTTAAAACATCTGAACATGTAACTGTTCTATGAGGAGTCAATTCCATCCATCCATCCATCCATCCATCCATTTTCTGTACCGCTTGTCCTCACAAGGGTCGCGGGGGTTGCTGGAGCCTATCCCAGCTGGCTTCGGGCAGTAGGCGGGGTACACCTTGAACTGGTTGCCAGCCAATCGCAATTAGTCAAGTGAATTTGTTATAGCATGGCCGTGGCTATTCACTCTGCTCTCTCCTCTGCGATTGCTTCCAGCTGTACACTTTCCATCCCACTCGGCTTCATTATAAGACAGTTCATGTCATGGCATGTTTTAATACACTAAGATTGACAGGCACATGATGTCAAATGGAAGAGATGCATGTTCGGTTCTGAACTGCCTGAGGAAATGATTTTGTTTTGTGATCACCAATGTAAATAAATGACTGAAAAGCCATTTGAAAGCTGTTTGAAAGCTATACGTAGTTGTAGAAATGTAGTTAAACAACCAAACATGTAACACTGCTACTGCCCAGCACTGGGCATCATTCTGCAATGTACCATTATTAATAAAGTATGTGATGACACTAATGATTTTTTAAATTGATTACATGATTTGATTTTAAATGAGTTTGCGCTTTGTAAAGCACAACATATTCGCTTTTAGTCCTTAGCTAATGAGTATGAGTGACCCGTTGTTTGTCAGGTAATCAACATACATTTTGCTCAACATCTTTGCGCTTTCCTTGTTATAAATAGTTATAGCTTATTAATAAATAATGAAATGACTAACCTGTTTAAATTATAGCCACATGGAGTGACTTGTCAGGCATTCCACATAATATATTTATAGTACTGTATACTGCAGTACTCAAAGGACAATACTGATACCGTCAAACAATAAACCACATGCTCAACGGTATTTCTCTTGTGTCCTTTCATCCAGTTGCATACAAAGGAAATATATGTTGATGTTGATAGATAGCAAGTAGATAGATAACAGGAGGAGGTTGTGGTAGATGAGTCTTGGACAAGAGAAACTGATGTTTGATTTGACTTTCCAGCTGTGAGCCATGTTTTTTTTTTCTGACAGAGTTTACAGCAAGAAACTTTCTGTTTCCCATTTGCAACGAAAACGTGTTTTTCCAGCTGTAGAGAGGCGTTTATAATAGGCTAATAATTTCTAACTGTAATCTTTCAATAAAATCGAACCAATTGTGTGAACTCATTTTGTCCAAGTTAGAAGATAAAAGAATTCCGTATACAGTACAAGTAATCCAGATCTCTATGTTTACCTAATATATTGACCTCTTTCTCTAGGGAACACATAACCTTTATGGACACCATCCCTTTTTCCTGTGTCTGGAAGACAATAGTGGAAAGTCGTTCGGGGTCTTCCTCATGAACAGCAATGCAATGGGTAAAAAATAAAAAACATATTTGCCAATTCCGAGTCCATCATGTTGCACAAATCCAAATCTAATTGGGCTTATTTATGGTTATATTCAAGATGACACTAAAGCCTGCCATTACTGTATGGTGTCTAATTTCAGAAGTGACACTGCAACCTGCACCTGCGGTAACATACAGAACAATTGGAGGAATCCTTGACTTTTATATTCTTTTTGGAGATACACCGGAACAAGTGGTGCAGGAGTTTCTTGAGGTGAGACATGTCTAGGAAATTATATAATTATAAAGTATGCATCCCATATAGGGGCAAATGTTTGTGTGTTGGAGAAGGTATAAATGCGTGCTCCTGTCAGGGTTCATTCGAGGTTCACAAACATTTGTTAAACGTTCAACGGGAGTTTTTAGGTTTTTGTATTGTTTCAATGAAATTTCCTTGCGACAATAAAAAACAACATTACAACTTGTTAGATAACCATTAATTAAACTGTTTAGAGATTATATATAGAACATTCAGAGAACATTGCGACCTTGAGTCAACCCTGACGTGAAATCAACATTCGCCTAAGCGTCTCAAACCTTCGCTCTTCAGTGGGATACAAGCTTTAAAAGCCATTCAAAGCAATATATAGTAATGTGCATTTTGTTCAAATTTAGTCAATATTTTTGCCACGCAATCTTAATTTTATTCGGTTGTAATGGGGGAAGGACTCTAAATGTCAATGATAACATGGGAAGCCTATTATATTGGTAAAAACATGTATATTTGATGCTGACTTGACCCTAACAACTGTGCTTTCAGCTTATTGGCAGGCCTGTCATTCCGCCCTACTGGTCACTTGGGTTCCAGCTTTCTAGGTGGGACTACGGTAGCTTGAGTGAGGTCAAGAAAACAGTGGAGAGGAATCGTGCAGTGGACCTCCCATATGTAAGAGTTTGTCTGCTCCAATAGGATTAATTTCAGATCTACACCATGCTATTTATAATGTATAGGTTTGGGGGTTCTAATCTCAGCTCTTGAGGATTTTCTTAAAATATTCAGATTTTTTTTTCACATTCCAAAGTGATGACCGAAAATTGTCCAGGGGTGTCAATGCGAATGGGTGTTTATGCACGGTAAATTTAGCCTGCAGTTAGCTAGCAACCAGTCCAGTGTATAGCCTGCCTCTCACCTAAAGTCAGCGAGGATAGGATGTATAATCATCAACAAAATCCCAAATTCATGGCGGCTCCCCGAATGGCAAATACCTCGAACAGGTGTGAGGTGCTGTTGACTGAATTTGTGGCACATGCAGAAACTCTCCTGTTTTAAGCAAAGTCACACTTGACTTTCCTGTGTGCTCGTTATCTATAACGAAACTGTACCAACTTTGGGGAGAGGGCAAATGATCATCAATGATCATATTTGATATAGCTACTTGTAAAAATATACAGTACTTAAATAATGAAATATTCCTTGCTGCAAGCAGCCCCATAAAGTTAGATGAAGTTAGAATTTATATGTCCTGGACTTGGTTGTTTACTTTATATTTTGTGAAACATTACAATAAAATAAAAAATAACATCACAAGGCTTAACACGTTGGATATAAGGCTGCCATGCTTGTGTGTAAGAACAACTCACGTTATGGGCTTTTCTTTTCCCCCCCACTGATTTTCTTTACAAAGAAGACGACAAAAATAGGAGCAGATCCATCAAATTCTGCTCCTGTTATTTTGTCAAATAATGCAAGCACAAACATCAAGTGTAAGAAAGTGTGCTGGACGTGGTTTCCTTAAGAGCAATGGTGAAAAGATTTCAGTGAATGATATCAATACCTCACCTTTGCGACCTGTGATATTATTTTAACAGTTTATACACCAGAGTGTAGTTCCTTAGGCCTGACCTGTAACACTAGCAGGGGAGGCGTGATGTTGAGGTGGAAGCAGCAGTTGGCTAGACAGTCTGAGCGATAGCGATGGCCTTTAGCTGAGACGGGGTTATTCAGCTTTCTGCCAAATAACGGCACGTCAGCGTAGCTCTATACAGGTTCAAACGCGAGAGCACTATTTTTCAAGTGTAAGTGAACATTAATGCTGATCAAAGATCAATCGAACAAGTTACTTTCATTATCTCATTCATCCTGATCAAAATGAGAAACCCACTCCAGCTTGTGTCCCCTTCTTTGGTGCTGGGTAAAGTTCCAGTTCTGTAAGACATTTTCATAGAAAATATGATCAAAAGTAGTTTGACACCTCTTTTTAAAATGAATTGCTAAGGTAAATTCTTAATCCTAACCTTTATACTTCATATCATCATAAAATTGTATCACAACATCAGTGTTGTTGTATCCCACAGTATCAAACGCAATCAAGGCGTTAACTGATTACTTACTTTCATGAAACACATCGCTGATTATGTTTAACCTTTTATTTACTGTATATATAAAGATTGCGGATGCTTCCTCTTCTGTCAAGGGGAGCAATTTATGACACTTTAGAGATGGACTCTTGGATTAAAGGTGGCACTGCAATTGAAAGAAAAGAGTCAGGGATGAACAGTATAAAAAGTCTGATCTGAGTAAATAGCATGAGCACTTAACATGAACTAACAATCATGCATCGACGACACTTAGTGTCCCTGTTTAATTAAAAGCATGTATTCAAGTTGTTTTCTTGTTCAAATTCTCTCACTTTTGTTTTCCAAAAATAAGAAAAACATGGCCATTTATTACGGGTGTCAAAATGTGTGTGTTAATTTTGAGTTAATTTAAAGTTGTTGTTTTTTAAAAATTAATGCGTGGTTAATGACTGGCCCTGAGCTACCACACATTCTTACAAATGTTTTTCTCGTGGCAGAAAAATGACCTCAACACAAATCAATATCACACTTGTTTTGTTTTTTTACAGTACAGTACAGTACTTAAAAAAAAATCAATTTAATTAATATTATGAAATTACTGTATCAATGATTAAAAGATGCAGCCATATTTCTATTAGTTTAACATTTTTTTCCACTTCTTTGTTAACAAGAGTATAAAAAAAATTATACATTTAAAACAGATATAAAATTTGCAATGAATTGTGAGTTAACTATTGAAGTAATGCGATTAATTACGCTTAAAGATTTAAATTGCCTGACAACCCTACCATTTATTATTACAATTCATGCAGTAAATGTTTTTAATTAAACAGCAGCACATATGTGCATTTTTTTTTAATTATTACATTAACACAACATTATTTTTCAAACCAAATGATTTACTTTGACATAATATTCTGCTGTCATGTGCATGTCATTTTGTCTGAACAACCTCATACAGGAAATCCAGTATACTGACATTGACTACATGGAGGATAAGAAAGACTTCACTTATGATAAAGTCAAGTTCAGTGAGCTGCCTCAGTTTGCTGACTACCTTCATGAGAAGGGACAGAAATACATCCTCATCCTGGTAGGAAACACCTGAACATCAATTAAGTATATTGTCTATTTCATCTAATACAAAGAGCTTGGAGTACATTTGAAAAGAAGTAAACAGCTGTTTCATAATAGCGTAGCATTTTAGTTTTATAACAATATATATGTTGTTGCTTTTTGTTGTGTCAATTAATATGAGCAACAAAGGCCAAATTACCTTGAACAGAAATTCTGGTAGCAATTTTGTAATAGTCTAAGAAGAAAACATCAAATCCTCATTTTAGCTATTAAATGTCAATTCTAATAACTTTGTTTGTTTGTTGCAGAATCCTGCCTTAATCATCCAGTTTTATTTGCAAATATTCACATCATTACCTTGCTTTTCTTCATTATGAGTGTGTTTCCCTGTTTGTCTGCTTGCTCAAGGATCCTGCTATTGCCACCAGCAAACGAGTCGGGAATCTGCCATATGAGTCATTTGACCGTGGGACCGAGAAGAATGCTTGGGTCACTGAAAAAGATGGCAAAACTCCTTTATTGGGAGAGGTAAGATAAAAATAATAATAATAATAAAAAAAAAGCATAGACATTAATCAATACTGGTCATGGGCCAGTTATTGTGTTCTGATATTTATTTAATACTGACTGCTTATTTATTTTTATGATCGCTTAGAATTAGCAATTTATTTGTCCAAATGAAATCGTGTAATCTATGTTCTGTATGCAAACACAAGTTAAACAAGATTAGACAAGAGTGAGATTAATATCACACTGTACTTGATAATTACAAAATTGTAATTATGCTTAATCTTCCGTTTAACATTGCAATCAGCATCACAAATAATAAGGAATATTTGTTGATTGTAGTGGGAAAAAAGTTTGTTGGATCACAAGGCAATACAATGGCCAAGTGCTTTCATCTGTTGCCCCACTAAAGCTCCATATTCAAGCCCTGTATATTCCAAGTGGTATAGAAGATGGATAGATCAACGATGTTTGCAGTTTGTTTTGAGCCGCCGCATTAAATAGTAGGTCATCTATTAAGCAAGTGTATTTGTTTGTACGCTGACGTCTGGGTGACTAGTTTGTCCTCATTTTCATCAAACCATAACACACACTAATGGAAGTTCAAGCCCCTGGTGTGCTATTTTCTCCCCCGTTCCCCCGCACAGCTTGTTTTTAAAAGGCTCATACCCACTGTGAAGGGTGGATGTGTGAGGGATAAACTTGTGCTTTTACCGCCTTGTTTTGATTATGCACACGATTAGGCCTAGTCCCACTGCTAATCGCCTTTTCATGCTGCTTATAACAGGTCAAACATATGCATTGATTCCACATTAGTATTTAATCTTAAAATGTTCTGCATCACTGCATCGCGGATTAAGCATGGAGAGAGAGAGAGAGGGGAAGAGGTGTCGAAAGGGAGCAAGACAACACTATAAAAAATTGTGCTTCTAGTTCTGCGAATGACATGCTGCTGTTAATTTATTATCTTGGTGCACACTTATAGGTGTGATTATTAGAGTTTCTTGTTTATTTCCATTTGAATGTGCATCAAAATTATGAATGCAACTGAGGTTTTCTTGGGGAAAGCATTGCATTGCTTTGGAAATTGAAGTTAAGATGCATACATTACTTTTAGCTTGCTGTTTATATTTCAGTATGAATGCAAGATAATAACAAGCAACCGGAAACAGCACTGATGTGTGAAACCCGGAACTCCCGCCTCCTCCATGGCATGTACCCCATTGGAAATTTTCCCACGGCACACCAGACAGTATCTCACGGCACACTAGTGTGCTGCGGCACAGTGGTCGAGAAACCAGTATATGCTTCGGGCCGCTGAATAATGGATGGTGTACCGCAAATGGACCCCAGGCCAAAGTTTGGACTCCACTGATGGAACCAAAAATATGTAAATATATATTACCCATCTATTAAACAACAAATACCTAGATCCTCAGTTGGTACTGCTATGTAGGAAATTTGACATTTACTTATTAAAAGTACAACTTCTTCCCACTTTTTCAACAAAAAAAACCACTATATTTTTGTAATATTATGACATTATACTGTACTTTGAAATACGCACATTGAACTATAGACAAGTAGGAAAGCAGGCAGATGGGCAGTATGCAACTACAGAAGATAACATTTGGTAGAAAAAAATCCAGTAAAAGGGAAGAAGCAGAGACTTTAAAAAGTAGCTACTGTTGCACCAAACAACCTCGGAGTTCTGACCACCTGCCAGAAACATCTGCCTGAAAGTAAAAAATAAAGTCTGTGTGTGTGCGCGCGCGTGTGTGAGTACTGAGCGTATGCAAAAATGATTCATGCCAAGGCTTCTAACTACTTGCTTTATTGGTGAAGGAAGTCAGGATAAAGTGGACCAACCTTGAGATTCTCTCACAACATAATGGCGCACACAGACCAAGAAGTACAATAGCTTTCATTCTTAGTGGATCAATCATTTTCCTTGGTACATGATATACAGGATGACTCAGATCACATGGTCACATCTAGAGAGCTCTATCCTTTATTGATTTCTCCTCTCAGCAATTTCCTCATATTCTTTTGCTTGGCCAGTTTCAACCCTGCAGTTTTGTTGTTTTGTTTTGTTTGACCTTTTTGACACTTTTTTCCCCCTTTTGTTTGTGGTACAATATTTCTGATGATTTAAACAAAAACAAAAAAACACTCTCTGTCCTTGCCAGGTATGGCCGGGAGAGACTGTATTTCCGGACTACACCAGCCAAAACTGCATCGACTGGTGGGTTGATGAGTATGAGAGATTCTCCCGGGAGATCAAACATGATGCCCTCTGGATAGTGAGTCGGATTCCAAGACCTTTGGAAGACATATACAGTACATTATTGTATTTATAATTGCAACGGTTAAAGATACATTGATTCATAAGTATGACTCATCCTGTTACAGGACATGAATGAAGTGGCTAACTTCAAGAAAGGATCGATTAAGGGCTGTGATGATAACAACTTAAACTATCCTCCCTACACTCCAAGTAAGAGTCATTTTCTTTTCCACCCATTCATTTTCTGCACCGCTGATCTTCATTAGGGTCGCAGGTGATTCTGTCCCAGCCTTTGGGCAAGACACCGGGGACGTCCTGAACTGGTCGCCAGCAGTCTCAGGGAACATACAGACAAACAACTATTCACATTCTCATCCAAGGATAATTTAGAGTCTTGAATTGACCTACGACATGTTGTTATTAGAATGTGGATGAAGCTAGGGTAACCATCGACAACCCATAAGCACAAGGAGAGCATTCAGACTCCACCAATGAATGTCCCAGCTTGGATCTAAACTGTGGTAGCCACTACTGTAACTCACTGTTCTGTTGAAATATCTTCTCTCATGTCAACCATTGCACAACTAATTGTGTTCTTCAGTAATACATTTTATACCTTATAAAACTCATGACACTCTGTGACTCCTTTAGAAGAAGAAAAAACCGAATTGCTTTATATGAATACAAATAACAGGCACAATGTGACCAATGACAACATTCCAATCTAGAATCTAAAGAAGATTACAATTGAATAACTACAGAAGGCAGCATTTGGAGGGTCTGTCTCCTGAATCCTTTTCAGTTTCACCCTTTACATCACATCATTGCCCGATTTCTGCAGTTATCACATTGTTCAAGTGATTATCGAAACAAGGTAATATGATATGCTTTATAGGAAAATGGCCTATTACTCCCAATATATATACACATTCACCATATGTGTATGTTAATCTGATTGGTTTCATACTTAACATTTGCATGGGTTAAATGGAAGTGGTGTAAAAACAGCTTGAGGTACAAAAGGCAAAAAACATCTGGCGGCGCACTTCATTGTCCCTATCCTGGCTGTCTGTGTCGTCCTTCAACTATAGTAGCAACAATACTGACTCAAGTGACTTAAGTGAACTGTATCGCTGTAATGGATGACTCAGAGTATCTCAATGTTCAACAAGACAAGGAACAGAAAATAACAGGAAATTTAAGTTTTATATCATGACACATCTATGTACACTGACAAAAAAATCTGATAATGGACTGAAACCATACAGATACATATTATTTTGCCTATCCATCACTGCCATTCTTTCCAACCAACAGAGATTATGGATGAGGTGATGTATAGTAAGACTCTGTGTATGGATGCCAAGCAGGCCTGGGGGAACCACTATGATGTTCACAGTCTCTACGGCTACTCAATGGTGCTGGCTACTGAAAAGTGAGTGCAGAATCAATGTTGGTATTTTGCCAACTTGTGCTTTGGAAGCCAACTGGCTGACATCCCTTTATAGCAATGAAGAATTAGCAGCAAAATACAAAAAAATGTATTTCTGAATGTACGTAATTTTGGTAGGGTCCTGATTTAGGCCAGAATTAATGAGAGAGAATGCTCTGGGTTTCTTCTTCTTTTCCTTTTGGCTTGTCCTTTTGGAGTCACCACAACATGCCATCCTTTTCCACCTGAGTCTATCTTCCACATCCTCCTCACTAACATTACACCGGCTACCGGCATGTCTTCCCTCACTACAACTATAAACCTTCTCTTAGGTCTTCCTCTCATTCTCTTGCCTGGCAGTTCCATCACCCTTTTACTAATATACTCACTTTATCACCTCTGAACATGTCCAAACCATCTACGTCTTCTCTCTCTAGCTTTCTGCCTAAAACTTCTAAATTTGCACCGAAACCTATAAAAGAGGTGGGCTGCGATGTTCGCAATGTGAGTCCGAGGACACTTTGACGTCAATTTACATTGGCGATATGTCAAAATAGTAGTCGAATGACAACAGGTGAATTAATCGGCTTATTTCTTATTCCACCAAAACAGTAATAATTAGAATACCATGTTTAGACTACTACTGGGGCCACATAGAACATATTCTTCCAAAACAAAACAAAAAAATGACTTGAGTTCCCCTTTTATGTATCTATTTAATTTTTGGGAGTTCTGCTTGGAGAAATAAACAAATATTGTAAATGGCTACTGAGTGAAACTATTTTAAACATAATAAGGTTCCTGAATCTTCGAGAAAATCAATTCTGCTTTGATTTCCTTCATCAAGGAAAAACATTACGTAGATAACAATAATAATGACGATCTATGGTTAAAGATGCAACTAACCTCCTGTCCTAAGGGTCTTTTTTTCATGTTCATTATCTTTGACCACTTTGAGTTTTTTTTGCTCTCTGTTCCTCAGAGCTCTGCAACGTGTGTTTGATGGGAACCGTACTCTGATGCTGACCCGCTCCTCCTTTCCAGGTGTGGGTAAATATTCGGGTCACTGGCTAGGGGACAATGCTGCCAACTGGAACGACATCAAATGGGCCATCCCCGGCATGCTAGAGTTTGGTCTATTTGGAATTCCATATGTGAGTTCTGAACTTCCACTAAAGATCAAACTACTCTTATGATGTATTTAGTGTGAGTTGGCCTCAGATATAAAGACTGGAACACACCGGAAAGGAGTTATAAAGACGATAGACATTGTTTTTGTTTAATTGCCTCCCTCTTGTAATTTACACTCATCTTCATTAACATTCGGCAGGTATTTTAAACAATATCTGCCACAATGGGGCAAATGTCAGATCTGCCACAATTTCCTGTCTGACACATTCCAACCTTAATTAACCAATTATTGTTATCGTTCTTTGTCTGAACAATAGTCAGTGTTCGGGTTACAAGGGAATCAATGGGACTTAAGCCCTCACAAAGCACAACTGACCTCCCACATGGACAGTAAAAATGGAAAGTTATGCAAATTACTAGATGATAGACAACCAACAGCTACGTTGCTGACTGAGAAATTGGCAATGCTGACATTGTGTCCATGTAGCTTTAATTGTAGAAGTTTGCAGGCATCCAATTACAAATTAGTTTAGGGTATTGATAGGTTAATAATGGACAGAATGCTAACATATCTCAGCGGCAATAAAAACTTTCATTGCAAGTTTCCTTTTAATTAACATGAAATTCTGGCATTCAGAACACTTTTAGCTGCTAATTGATCCCAATGTTGAGACGTAGAGAAGGCAAGTTTACCTGAAATGAGATCCACCCAAAAAATTACTGCAGCATTAACACAACTGAGACATCTCACACGTGCACTGACTGTTGGTATGCTAAATACACCACCGAGTCAGTGACACACACACAGTATACACAGTATTGTATAGTACAATAATATAGTATAATTAAATATATAAATAGTGTCAAGGTGCAACTTTGGCATTCACATTTAAGGCTCTTCTGTTTGCACACACACACACACCCACACACACACACACACACACACACACCTATACCTGGCGACATGTACAGAGAGGGAGAAAAAAGACAGAGAAATTTGATTTTGATCGACTCCCACCAGCTGAGTTTGTTGAAAAAGCTGGCCAATAGTAAACAATAGAATTCAAGCAGTCTCCAAGCAGTGGCCTTTGGAAAGTCTAAGACTTGCATTGTGCAATCAATGTAAATAAATATCACAGCCCACGTCTAATGTATGCCAATAACTGAGCTGACACCAAGAGACACAAATCTGTACAGTTATGAATGAAAGAGTAATCATAATCGATTTGTAATGAAACACCCAAGAAGTATTTTTTTTAACTTTCTCTTTTTATAACAAATCCTAACTAGTTGACATAATTGTAAATAAAACAATTTCGTTATCCTGTAGTGAGATGAAAATCATTGGTAATTACTGGTCTGCCTGAATTCTCGGAAGTATTAAATTATTTGGTTATATTTGTAATTATGTTATTCAAGGTTGAGGTACCAGAATAGTCAGTGCCAATAGCTTTCCAATCCACTATGGTGGACAAGTGTACACATACCGTTTTATCACAGGAAGAAAGCAAGATTAATAAATGCACACAAAATTCGACATTTAATGCTTTCATGCGTTTCAGATTGGAGCTGACATCTGTGGGTTTTTTGATGACTCAAGTGAAGAATTATGCCGTCGCTGGATGCAAGTGGGAGCTTTCTATCCCTTCAGCCGCAACCACAATGCTCAGGGCTACAAGGTAGAGTGCTCTTAAGTCATGTTGCACTTTAATACATTGTTGTATTAAACTGTCAATTTGATATGTATATATCACATATGCATTAGTGTAGAAAGGACTGAAGTGCAAGGGACAGAAATACTGGAAGGGGTTGGTAATTCACTGACAATCGTGTTTATGCCTAAAAGCAACCACTTATCTCACTCATAAAGACTCAAACAAATTGTACCAAAAAAGAAAATTTAATTTGGAAATTTGTTCCAGAGTCAAACTGTTGTCATCATGATATCTTGGTCAACTTAAATGGAATATATTAAGCTCCTGGCTGTTTTACTGGATTTTGACTGATTTGGCAAGGCCCGCAGAATATTGTGTTCTATTGCTATAAAAACATTGAACCTACCAAAATAAAGATTATAGTCTCTTCTTTCATCAGGAAAGAAATTTCTTCCGTTTTGCAGCAATTCGCATGAGAATATAGCTAAGTTTCATCATTAATCACAAATCTGTTTAAAACATTGGGTTAAAGAGCTTTTTTGCAACATGGCTCTGGGTGATCTCTTATACTCCGCTGCCAACGACTGGCCATTTTTTGTAAAAACTACCATTGCTTTTAGCGTGCTCTTCAGGTCAGAGGCTGCATCAAAGCCTGTATGCTCTCGCATGAAAAAATAAAATAAAATAAAATTATAAATACGTTTTTGGGACTATTGTAATATTTAAAATAGAACATTTTTAAATGTTTTTGGGAGCAAAAAAGTTATGTAAGATGAAAGTATGAAAAGTCATCACAAAGGAGACCACCTTGCACATCTGCTCGTGCGTGCATCCACGTATGCTTCAATTTGCCCTCAATTAATACTGCTTTTGCACCCTTTAAATGGCCTTTTACAGTGTGGTAAGGTGCACTGTGGATTGGTCTCACCCATGCCACACCATTGCCAATTTAGTGATTGGGACTTGAGCGAAGAGCAGTGTTTATATTGACATCCAACTACTGATTATTCTAGATAAGCACGCACATGACTGGGGAGAAAAATCACACCATTAGTAGTGAACAGCATGAAAATGAAGGCTCTGGCAGCAAACGTAACATTTCCATGCTCATCAGTGCAACAAAGATGGAACACTTATAAATGGAATGTAGTGTGTATGTGTTTAACAATTCCGTGTTCTTCAATAGTGCCTAATGTAGACTTTATTTTTCTAACTTTTGTGTGTGTGTCGTGACCTCGAAAAAGAATCAAGCTATTACATTTTCAGATAGCTAAATCAAATAATTCGTTACAATGTTGTTGCTTTTTTATTGCTTTCCACGCCATGTTTTTAGAAAATGAAATCAAGCCACGTCATATGTAAATGCAAGACATTTAGTGCAACCTGCAAGACTGACTTGTAGGTGCACGCATGTGCTTCCCCTAAAACAAATCAGAGGGGAAGTGAGGTTCAGGCTCATCAAATCCACTCTCAGTAATTGATGTTGTCTGCAGCCTCAGGATCCAGCGGCATATGGGCCAGGCTCAACTCTGGTGGAGAGCTCCAAACACTACCTGAGGATTCGTTACACACTGCTGCCGTACCTCTACACACTCTTCTTCAAAGCCAGCACCACAGGGGAGACCGTTGTGCGTCCCCTCATGCATGAGTAAGTCATTTTGAATCTTGTGAATTTCACAACACAAGTGTGACTTCCAGGAAATAGAGATTTTTTTATTCAGCAGAATATGTGTTATATGTTACGTTAACATATTCTAGGGAGAGGGGAGAAC
This sequence comes from Leptonotus elevatus, assembly GCF_054856555.1. Lineage (NCBI taxonomy): Eukaryota > Metazoa > Chordata > Actinopteri > Syngnathiformes > Syngnathidae > Leptonotus > Leptonotus elevatus. The sequence continues at coordinate 12,253,340 of NC_141245.1, forward strand.
CGACACCAGATATCATTGTCAGGCCAATAACAGGTATCAGTATCAGGCTGATACCAGACCATATTTTTTTTTAAATTCACCAATTTACTGAATGGGGTAAAAAAAAAAAAATCAAGATTCATATGGAATGAAAACCAAGAATTAATTTTTCAACACTTCAAATTCCCCAAAAAGAGGGTGGGTTGGCACTGCCACACCGGGAAACTGGATTAAATTGGGAACATTTGGTACAACAATGGCACTGTTGTGGCCATTTTATGATCAGGAAGGAGAAATTAGAAGAATAGAAAATTGCCATTAATTTCATTCAATTTTACGTCAAATCATATGTTGGGATATATAAATCTTTCTGTAAAAATATCTGTATTGTTTTTTTGTTGTACATTTTATGTATCAAAAGTACTAGTGGTTTCAGTACTTGGTATCGATATTTGTGACAACAAGTACTCATACTGGTGTCGGTCTGGGGAAAAAAGGTGGTATAGAACATCCCTAATGTAGTCATTTATTTGAAGTGCAGTCTTGATAAAACACCAGTATTATAGACTTTTACATTTTAATTTTTTCCTCTTCTGCCTCTAATCCAGGATTGTTCTGCTAACAAGTATTTAATTCTGCATTCTGCCTCAATTCTTGTCAGGAATGCATTTGAGTTTTAGGGAAACTCAGGTTTGTGTGTTTGTTTGTTTGTTTTTAAATAGTTCAATGGCTTGCAGACATTTCAGTAGAATTTCAGTGTTCTGATGATAGATTTTCTCTGTTTCACTGTGCTTTTTTTTTTAGGATCTGTACAATTGAAACTTTATTGTGAAACTGTTGCTCCTCAGGTTTTACTCTGACGATGCCACCTGGGCTGTGGATCGCCAGTTCCTCTGGGGGAAACACCTGCTCATCACACCAGTACTGGACCCGGTCAGTCAACACAAACAATTACGCAACCGCACATATCCTAGGACCATTCACTACAACCACTGACCCCTTGACACTTCAAATTGGACATTTTTAATGCTGTATGTGTCGTACAGATTGGATGACACACGCACACACACACATTCACTGACCTCCACTGGGAAAACATGACACGGGATTTGCTTTGTTGCCCTCCCCTCCTCTCATCCCTCTTTCCTTCTCTTTCATAGCCTCCCTCTTTTCTCTCAACTCTAATGAGAGCACTGACCTCATTACAAGCAGATTAGAAGTGTAGATGGAAGTGTGTGTGCGAGTGCGCGTAGTCATGTGCAAGTGCTAAGTTTCCCGTACTGCGCTGCACTGTACTGTACACGCATCTGTAAGTGCACAGATACAACGATTGCGGTCATGTCAAAGTGGTCTGATTAATGAGCAATTTAACATGGCCCTTTGTTAATTATGTATTGGTGGAAAGTACATTGGATTGGTATAATGTATCAAGTTACTTCAATAGGTGTGACTGTAGAAAAGTTGAGAATACTTCAAATTGAAAGTGCACCTTTCAACGGATTATGGAAGAAAAAAAACGCTTGCACTAAGAACAATAAGAAGAAAAACAAAAGTTTGTTAATATAAGCATTTTCTAGAAAGCTTCTAAAAGGTCATGGGCATAACAGATGCACTGCCCAGCACCGACTGAGGTGGCAGTCAAATCACTCCATCGCCAACTGTAGAGCAGAGGCAGGGGCTCAAATTTGAAAGGGGACATATGGAACTTTTTTTTTTCAAATTTTTATTTATATTGTGGAAACAATATCAATGTAATGTACACAAAATACAAATTTTGGGCCATTCAAAACAAATGCATAGCTCCCAACTGAACTGTTGGAAAATCAAGAACTCCTTTTATAGAATTGATAAGGTCAGTTTTAAACAAAATGTTGTTTTTTCTTAGGCTGGGAATGAGCATCAAAGACATCCTCAAAAACCATTCTGTACAATGTAGTGATGACAAGAGACTGCTAAATGGCATTTACCTTGAAGGACAATGGTCACTGCAGCTTCTAGCAAAGGTGCAAGCAATTTGCTTGTTCATGAGAAATTAATCCACAAATGAATATTTTGTCCATTTCATGGCCCAAAAAAATATCCTTTTTTTGTCCATGTTTCATCAATATTGTAGCCACAAATTAAAAACAAAAACAAATTCCATGTTATGCCCCATGTAACAGACAATTAAAGAATGTGATGTCATTGTAATCAACCAGTGTCTTCTCATAGCCTTCTCAGAGTGGCTCAGCAACTAAACAGATTTTAGATCAGGGAAAGTGCAAATGCAAAAGTTCATAAAAAAAAAACCTGGTATGAGTTGGGTGCTGAGGATGAAGTCATCAAAGACCTAATTCCCGCTATTTTCTGTTAACCCTTCATTTTCTATCCAACAATACTATCCTTGACTTTAATTCACTGTCTTTCTTCGTTCATCATTCGGTCCATCTGCCTACCTATTGCTCTAATGATGCTCGAGCTCCAGCCTTCAGATTAGTAGCTGCACTATAACCTTGATCTTTGTGGAAAACAGGGTAGATCTATTGACTCGCTTCCCATCATCCCCTCTGGTCACCATTCACACCATCTTTTTGCCCATTTTTTCCACTCGGCTTTTCATTTCTTACTGACATCAAATGTGAGCTCAATTTCTCATCTTGATTCTCCTAATCAGCTGCTGTCAACTCCTGCGTGTGAACCTTTTTCCATTTCATCCAGCATCTCTTTCACCTCACTCGTGCTGACTTTCTGTGCTGCTTGCTACCCGTCTAACCCCTACTGATCATAGAATCACATGCAGATCAAACTTGGGGTCTACCTTGTGGTTGAAAGTGCTTGCTTCGGTTATGTAAGCGTGGAGACCTCCTGTAACTGAATCACAGTTAGCAGCAAAGCTAGCAGCAATACTTAGCCTTTTTGTTCTTTCCCATTCGCCAGCGTGGTGACTGATAGGTATGGCAAGTAAATCAAACACCATAAAATGAGGTACCTGAATTCTGTGATCCGGAATAAATGTTACCCTCTAAAAAAGTGTTGCACCTATAATCATTGCAATTGTTTGAAGTTCAAACATAGGTATGGCTGTTTTCACAACAGATACTGTATATTGCCTTATCAGTGGCATCTCTGGCATAAAAAGTTCAGTGGGGCACAAAAGTGGGCACTTTACATCCACAAGCAGCAAAGCCCACACAATATATTTTAATTCAATTCAAGATCACAATCCAGTGGAAAAGCGGTATATAAATGTAGTTGCCTACCATTTATTCATAGCCTTACAAATGAAGGCTATGAATAAAACTTTTGAATGGTTCAAAATAGGGCTGTGCAATTAATCGAAATCCAATTACAATTATTACACTCCACAATTACAAAATTGGCATAATCGTATACAAAAACAAATGATTATTATTACACATGGAAACGTTTTGCTGAAATTACTGAAAAGTGTGCTGTCCACAACAAGCAGTGCTGCTATGGACTATATGCCACGGAGGAGGCGGGACTTATGACTTCCGGGTTTTCACCCATCAACTTTGTTTCCGTTTCCGGTTTGTGACATGGGGCAGAAAGTTAGACCATTGAATTTGGCTTACAAACATAATTGGTATTTATTTGAACATTATTATTCTTGATCAAATAATTTGTTTATAAATTATTAGTTATAAAGAAGACCAATTACGAGCATGCATAGTGCTCAACAGCGCCATCTGGTGGGACCTGGCCCCACTGGCCCCAAATGCAGAGACTTCACTGTGCCTTATTATAATTTGATTTAATAAAAGCATATGACAATGACATGTACATTTGCACACATAAATATGGTTCCATGCCCATTGAGTATTTTGTGTGGTTAGTGTGTTCTTATGGATTGAGATAATAAATATTACCTCCTTTTACAATAATAAAACTGTATATTGTTGCCTCATCTTTTTATTGTCTTGTCTTTAAAATCATACTGCTAAAGAGATGACACGTGACATGCTTTTGATGGGCAGGGTGGCTCGACACCACTGACACATTGATATTAATAATTTGGTATTTTTTGAGAAGGAGGGTTGGGGTGGCTCCTTCATTCAATGCCTTCCTCCCTGTCACAAAGAGCCATGATCTGACAACGCTATCAAAGGGCTGGTGCTCTTCTATTGATTGCTCTTGTCTGTCCGCCACCTTGAGCCATCAAAAACTGTCGCCAGTTGTCAGTTGATATGGTCTTTCCCATCATGAATTGCATCATAGTGCTGCACACTGAAATGTCACAAGGAACTGTGTAGAATTCAGAAATCACACAATATACTGTTTAAAATGACTTATCTGAGATATGTCTCATTGTGTTAATTTTTTTTTTAAATGTGTCCCGTGTGATGTACTTTAGTTTCTATCATCACACCTTGTTTTTTTTCAAGGTTAAAATTGAAATGTTCTTTTATCTTACAAATATTGTCTATTTTTATTTTATTTTTTCAGGGTGTGATCATGTTGGTTGCATATATCCCGGACGCTTTGTGGTATGACTATGAGACGGTAAGACTTTGTATGCTCATTCTGAAAATTCTATAGTGGGGTATAAATCTTTAACATTAGTAGTAGTGGTGGCATCGGTACTTGGTATCAGCGACTACTAAAGAGTTGAGTATGGCCTACTCATATTATCAATCTGAAAAAAAGTGGTATCGAACATTCCTAATTCAATTCATTTGTAACACCCTGTATGTAGATGGGCACACCAATTACACGATTTAAGCCTCTGTGAAGAGCTGATCATCTGGTAAAGTGTAATCCAATTCAAAAACAAGTGATTCACAAATGTCAATGGAGCCAAATTAGCATCTCCTTGATACAGCCTTAACAAAAAGTAAATATCATAAGCCTCCTCAACAGGGGAGAAGGATCATGAACAGGCTAAACTGGATTCTTTGCCGCTGCATCACTGCTGGATTAATTTATTGCGCAAGAATGCTTCAATTCTACAGGTGCAATCAAATGGTAAATGTAGTGCTCAAGAGAATGATTGCAGAGGGGGTTTATCAGTATTAGAGGCATTAGCACACACAAAGAACACAGTTTTACGTGGAAGTCTATGCATGAAGTTCTTTGTCGGGGACTGCGAGACAAGAGAGATAAGACGGAGCGAGGCTGGAGACAAAGATAGAGTGAAAGCAGGTGTGCAGACGAGAATGGAGAGGCCATCTCCCTTACAGAGAGATAAAAGGTGTTTAGTCCCTCTGGGATCTTATTTCGGACGTCACAGTGGCATTGTAAAGCGGTCGCTGATCAGATGGATGATTAGATTTTGTTACTCATTGCTGGTTCCTGTGTCCTGTTTGGTCCCTAGTGGTTGTCTAGGAAGGAGGATGAGGGCTACTGATCTACGGCAAGTCGTTCAGGACTAAGAGAGCAAATGGAATTACGAAGTGAAAGGAGAAGGTACAATATGAGTGGAAATATAAATATATTTGTCTACTCATATTGTGTCTACATTGCAGGAAAAACAAAAAAAAATAGGTGGGATGACTATTACTAGAAGAACAGAAGACCCCTTAGCCCTTTAACAATCAATACAAAAAGCCTTTTATATTTATTTTGTGCAGTTTACTAAACAAAAATCAAGTTTTCAAAAATATTCGCTTCGAGCCAATGGTACAGATGTCACTCGATGAAAAAAAGAACATGAGCATTAATAATAATAATAAAATAATAATAATAATAAAATAATAATAATAATAATAATAATAATAATAATAATAATAATAATAATAATAATAATAATAGAAAGACAATTAAAATAGAAAATACACTATATAAAGGCTTGGGGACATTGGAGTTTTTATTTCTTTGTAATATTTCATTGCTGTTTTTTCAATACATGGAAATATTGCAAAAAATATGAAAGATCACCTTCCCAGTTATTGGCTGGCCACCAGTTGAGGTTTTACCCTGCCTCTTGCCCAAAGGCAGCTGGGAGAGGCTCTAGCAGTACAAGCAGTTCAGAGAATGAATGAATTAAAGAAGCATCACCATTGATACTATTATTACCACCATTGCTGTGCAGAGTGAAACAGCACATCTTTGTTTGAGTTGTACAATAAGAAAATATGTTATAGATCTCTTTGAAAACATATTCTACCAAAAAGTTGTCCTGACACCAATGGTCCTTAAAACTGATTTACTTTCTTAATGTACTCTACTGATACTCTATTAAGTTAGAAGTTAATTGTCAAGTACACATACATACTTTACAAGAAATGTGACCTATGCTTTTGACCCATCACAGTAGTGGACACAGTAAACACACACTTTTGTTGGCACACTCTAGAGCAGCTTGGGGAGCAGTTCGGGATAATGGCGTCTTGCTCAAGGACACCACATCAATGAGTCAAGTGCATGTTGAGGATAGATGTTATTGAACTGGTGTCCCCACGAGGACAGACTATGAAGAGTTGTGGTCAGTCAGTGAGAGAAGGATTTTAAATTGCTTGCATACAATGAAGACAAAGTCCGTCATTTGATCTTGTACAATTGGTCGAACATGATTAAAATGTGGTGAACTGACATAATTTCCCCTCTTTTACTTGAAAAATAGGATTTGCTAGTTAATCCCCATTTGAATCACATGCAATACTGTACAGTATACAGTGTACATGTTTAAATGAAGAAAATTCACAGGACTCTCCAGCCCTCACACACAACTATAGAAATGTACTGCATAAAATGACACACACCTTGATGGAATTGGGAACACAGAGAAGAGAAAATTAGAGCATCACATGAGAGGATAACGGGACCTAGAATAGGATTGTGAATGAGATGAGATTGAGAGAAGATCCTTTTAAATTGTTTTGGCCTGCGATAAAAGTTCAGGCCCCAGGAGATCAGAAATTAAGTGTGAACTATCTAGGCCTCAGCACCAATAAGAGCGTGAGAGGATCCGAAAAATACTTTTTTAATACAAGTAGGCTAGGTTAGTAGGTTTGTATACAAAGCAAAATAAACTAGTGTATTGGTAGTATGAACCTCTTTGTAACATATTCCGTTGTTTCACCAATCAGATGCAACCATTGGCGGTGCGCAGACAAAACATTACGCTGCATCTACCGGGTGACAAGCTTGGTTTACACATAAGAGGCGGTGCAGTTCTCCCCACGCAGAAACCTGCTGTCACTACCACATACAGGTAAAGACTCACAAACACACTTTAAACAGAAGCAAAAATGCCTGTGGTTGGACTGTCACCAGTGATGCGAGCATCCATACACAATAAGTGCAACTGGGGTTTTGAGTGAAGAATTCATCTGAGGGTATAAAAGCTGGAGCTGAGGGAAGCCTCATCCATAGCGCTAAGGTTGACAATTAATTGAGAAACTCCAGAAGCAAGGCCCAAGGTATAATTGGAGGTTAACCAAGTATTCACTATTATTTGATATATTGGTTGTCTAGACTGGACAACTAGGATCTAAAATACTTACTCACTTACTATTTTACTAGCTGCTATACCTGATCTTTACCTTTTCAAGAGTCCCGGAAAGACCACTGAAGTTTGCCCCAACATTGTCATTTTTAGAATGCTCAACTTGCTAGCATAGACAATGCACTCTATGATGTCAAACTTTAAGAGTACCTGTGGCAGCCCTTGAACAGCTTATTACAATAGGAATCGTATTTAGATCATCTCTCTTAGGGATGTCTGGAAGTCCCCAAAGAGGAGCAGGAGTCCACTGCTGGGAGAAGGGGATCTGGTTTGCACTAATCACCCTGTTCCCTTGGTGACAATTGCATAAGATGCATAAAACTACTTTATACTTGATGCCTAAAATGGGAAAATGTGGTCTAAAAAATATGCTGGATATACTAAAGATATGGACATGTATTTTAATCAATTTTTAATCATCTGAAGGCTTGGCACGACCCCTTAGTGCTCCACAAATCTTAATTATTCATCTTGCATAATATCTGATGTTGGAATATTAACAACAAATGGGGGAAATATCCAAAATTGTTTTATACACTGAACAAAAATATAAACACAACACTTTTGATTTTGCTCTCATTTTTCTTGAGCTGGACTCAAAGATCTTTCCATCAAATTTTGTTCACAAAGCTGTCTAAATCTGTTAGTGAGCATTTATCCTTAGCCAAGATAATCCATCCCACCTCATAGGTGTGGCATATCAAGACTGATAAAACATGATTATTGCACAGGTGTGCCTTTGGCTGGGCACAATAAAAGGCCCCTCTGAAATGTGCAGTTTTCTTTATTGTGGGGGTCTGGTCTGCAACACATATCCTTTCCGTAGAGTTGATCAGGTTGTTGTCATCTGCAAATTGAACACCTCTGCAACGTGCCAGACGCCATTAAATGTGAGCATTCCCCCACTCTAGTCGGTTACGACGACGAACTGCAGTCGCGTTGAGACCCCGATGAGGACTGGAATGCAGATGAGCTTCCCTAATATGGTTTCTGACAGTAGAGCCATTTGTGTATGTTGAAAAAGTTTTAGATCTTTGAGTCAAGTTCATGGAAAATGGGAGCAAAAACAATAGTGTTGCGTTTATATTTTTGTTGAGTGTATTTTTAGCTATGGCATGAATAATGGCCGAGACATCGCAAGACTGTATTAAGTATTCAATAATGCATGTGAAAGTTGTTCCTGTTTCCTGTTTTGGTCTACAGTCGACGCAATCCAATGGGCTTGATCATTGCTCTTGATGATCAAGCACAAGCTGCAGGGGAGATGTTCTGGGATGATGGAGATTCTAGAGGTAATGTTTCTCAAATAGTGTTTATGTTGGTCCAAATATAAGTACTACATGACATTAAATGTTACTGTACACTTTGGCAGGCATTTTCTGTCAGCTTTTTTTGTTTCTCAATTTATTCATACTTTATCTACACATTACAGTAACTTCTGGACTACAAGCCACAGGTGTTTTAATGTTACCGCACCGGGTTCTTGCTACTTTCTTTTCCTTAATGAGGACGCAAATTGTCTCGCTCTCGTTCTGTCTCTCCGACTGTATTTGGGCTCACTTGGTTTGTTTTCCTCTGACTGACGCTCTTGCGCTTCCTCTATAGTGCGCCCCCTTGTGATCTGATTGATAAGCCTCACCTTTGTATTAGCCGCAGGGTCGAATGCAAGTGAAAAAAGTAGCGGCTTGTAGTCCAGAAATTACTGTAGTCCTAATAGTAGTTGAGGAATTCCATATTTTACAGTGTATTTAAAGGATTATGGTAATGCGTACTCATGTAAAGGACAATGACTATTTCAGTTACACTTTACTGCTTTACTTTGATTGATACTGGTATAAAGCTGTTCCATTAAGGATGTGCAACTTACAAAATGAAAATGCTTGTACCGGAACTGTTTAAACATTCTGCTCACACAGATGAACAAATGAAGGTCAGTCACTCAGTGTGACAGTACCTCGGCTATGTCAAATCACTCTGACAAATTCCAATATCTGTTCTCTTTTTTTTTCCACAGACACTGTTAAAAAAGGAAACTACATCCACTACAAATTCACTGTTCAGTCTGTAAGTCTCCCTTGCACACCTGTTTTGTTGTAAATCAGCACTTACCTTTCATCCGACTTTGGCTCAAGTTCAAAGTTCAAGACCAGCATAGACCTTTCTGGTGCAGAAAATGCCTCACGACAGATCATACTCTGCTCAGGATTTGTTTGACAATATCATTTAGCCCGCAAAAGGATATGATGGGTGTCATCTTTCCAGACATAAAAGCAAATTGAATTGCCTGAGTTAATTATAACAGTGGGCTTTTTATCAAGTTAGAAACTGGAAGTATGATGCCTGGAGGACTTGAATTGACATCAAGCAAACTCTGCTTTGTCTGTTTCACAGGGTGTACTGACCATGCAAGTGATGCATGCTGGCTTCAGGGATCCCAACAACTTACATTTTGAGAACATCACAATCTTAGGGGTTCCCCATCCTCATAAGTCTGTCTCTGTGACACACGTGGGCTCTGGATCACATGGAGACTCGACTACTAATGTTCCAGATTCCAACATAGAATATGATGCAGCAAAGCAGGTACTGTTTATTCTATTCATTCAAATTCACACACTTGTAAATCCTATTATTAATATCCATAGATCTGTTTCTTGAATTGCTGGGTATATATATATATATATATATATATATATATATATATATATATATATATATATATATATATATATATATATATAAGTGGCATACTGTGAAGTATTAATTTGTATTAATAAGTACTAATGCCATGTTTTTGTGAAAGCAATATTTGACCCAGCTTTTATTCATCTTCAATTAAAAAAACATTGTTTTACTTCAGTGGGTAAATACATGTTGCACCGATGCAGGACATATGCAAGGTGGGTGACTTACAATATTGGCTGTACCATTTCAAGGTGAGCCACTAAGTGTGAGAAATGTTAACAATTTACAGTGGGTGGGTGTTTATATAAAAAGAGACAGGGGGAAAAAATGACTAAGAGCAACAAACCTTTCATGTGCGAACAGGGTTATGAGTTAAAAGCCCATAAGACAAGCGTCTATATGAAATGAGAAAACATCCAGTTCACAGATATTGTAGATCATTTCCCCATACTAAAAACGGTACTTTCATGTGTAGATGGGCCTATGCTCAAGGTTTTTCTGGTCAAACACAGACGGATACATTTATCAAATTTTACACCATCATTGTCTGGAGGTGAAGGACAAAAGCGCTCTAAACTCTCATTCAAGCTCAATATTTTCTCATCGGACTTGGTCTTGCTCCCACGCTTTCAACATGAGTTAAACAGAGCTTAATTGTACTCATGTCAGCCACTGTTGGCTTGATTTATTTTCGTGATTGTTTTTATACACATATAACTAGTTTGTTTATAATATAACTGTGTACACATCTCGTGTCACCTTCACTGCATTTGGTGTATTTTGCCCCAATTTTTTGCTTTCAATTTTGAATCATGCCTTCACAGTATTTCCCAGCTGAACTTCTGCACTTGGATGTTCCCCATCCAATATTTTACTCAGTTTAATAATGGGAATATGACTTCAAAAGAACAGGACTAATTTTGATGAACATCACTAATGTCTACCCAACAGATCCATAAACTTTAGGGTGGTAGTGACTGTAGCGCTCCTGCAAGATTTGCTGTGAGTCATAGTTCCCCATAGAGGCTGTTGAAGCAGCTTTGGAAATTAACAGATGTGTCTTAATTGGTTGCACAAACAACATCAACCACATCAGTTAGTCAGTCTCAAGGAAGCCGGTCTGTACAATGCTTTGCCATGCAGGAGAATTGGCCTCATTCCACTCCTACATTTACTCTCAGTAGTGTTTTACACTACAGCATATAAAACAAAAGAAATGTGGTGCACAACCCCTTTTTTTTTTTTTTTTACATAGCAAAAATACTCACTTTTACTGTCTGATGTGGTTTATAAGGTAAAATGTAATCTGTCAGGCTACTTGTTGGTAGGTAGAATTCATACTGTATGGTTGTATCATAACTGCCCCAGTCATGACGACGAGACTGTTTGAATGACAAATTGAATGACAATTACTCTAAAAATCATACTTCAATGACACGTTAATAGCTCTTTCAATGCCAGCCATTTAAAAAATAAAGAGAAACTAATGAGTGTCAGCCAATGTGGAACATTAAGTTTCAAGGCTCCCATAATATTGTGTTTCATGACTATGTAAACACAGAAACTAAGGTTCTACCTTATTCCATTTTTAGTCATCAGCAATAGAACACCCAAATCGCCTATTTTGGACCAAAAAGGAAGAAAACAGACTTTTTGTGAAAATATATATTTTTTTGCACAACAGTGGCTTTTATTCTCAAAATGTTTTGCTTTAGTGACGCCTCAAACTTCTTAACAGTCTTTTTTTCCCTGTAAAATACCAACATAATTGAAAATGTGCTTTTGATGGCAAAATAATGTACAAAATTTACAAAGAACCAAAATCTTCACTAATCATAATAATAATCAAAATATATACATATACATTACTTATACAAAATATACATTGATACATGAGGCCCGTCTCATCACTGTCATAATGGCACCCTTTGCCTACAAATTTTCGACTAGTTATTCGGTTCAGGATTGTGGCAATACTAGAGCCAATATCTGACTGTGATTGAAGGGCAGCGCTGTAGATTGGTTGCCATTCAGTCGCAGGGCAGGTAATGACAGCTTTTCACACAATATTGCCACTTACAACTCCGACTCAAATGCAGGTTCTGTTCTTACGACGGCTGTCTTTAACTCTGGGTGAGACATATCTTGTGCTTTGGGACTTGGTGCTAGAGGAGTACCAGCGCTTTGACTGCCACCCCGAGGAACATGCAGATGAGGAAAAGTGCAAGGCCCGAGGGTGCATCTGGAAGGTGAGGGGGAAATGCTCTCTCAAAACTCCATATTCGCATTTTTCGTCTAAAATCTGTTTTCTTCTCCCAACATCCTTTTTCAGCAAAGCAACATTGAACGCGTCCCCTGGTGCTTCTATCCAAAAGATTATGGATACCATGTCATTTTAAATGAGGGAACCACATCTGGCATTTGGCTCCAAATCAATCGGAACAAGATGTACCAGAGCAGGGGTCGCTCTGAGTCACCTGACATTGATTACCTCCATGTTCAGATCACCTACCACAGCAGTAACATGCTGCAGTTCAAGGTCTATTTATTTGTCCATGCACCATGCATGTCACTTATAAAGTACCGTATTTTACTATTGTGAAGTATAAGTTAACACGGCCTATCAAATCACCTGGGACATTATATATAGTTGCATTAGACCCCTCAGTTCCCTCAGAATACTATAGAATCAACTACAGATGAAGTATAACAGGCCTTCTTGTCCCAGTATTTTTGGCCATATAGTTAGTAGGCCTACATCAGTAAATAGCATATTGCCCTATCCTGAATCATTTTGTTTCCACCAGCGCTACCATCGTGTGTTCACCACACACATACTAATATGCCCTTCTGTCCAGATCTGGGACCCAGCCACAGATCGTTATGAGGTTCCAGTTCCGCTGTCTGTCCCACCTGTTCCCGAGACTAATGAGGACAAACGCCTTTACAAGGTCCTTTTCAAAAGTGATCCATTTGGCATCCAGGTCATACGGAAAAGCACTGGGACCACGATGTGAGTGAGAGTATTTTCTCGAGATTCTGAGTGTTTTTTAGATTATTCTAATGTCAATGCAACTCCTGTATGGTAAAAATGATTTGCGTTTTTTGTGCATTATTAATATAACAACTTGACACATGCAGTATAAGATGTAAAACTTTATTACTGCCCATAATCAATGGCAACAAAATAATCGAAATATGCATCTACACAATTTGATGACATCCAATGCAGACATTTATATAAAATACAGTAAATGCCTTTACAGAGATGATTATGGTCAGTTTTGATTGTAACTATCAATGGTTGCAGTTTACCAATTGTTTTACTGCAGTGGTGTAGAACTGCACACCATCAAACTAAGAACCATTTCTAATATTTTCAGTCTAATTGTGTCATTAGCACCTCTTCGTATTACAGTGTATACTGCAGTTCTACACCACTCCAAACTTCACCCACAATAAATGACATATTTGAAATGTTGCTAATTAATATAACTGAAAATATGCCATGACTTCAATGGGGGTTAACTTTGATGTTTGTGTTAAATATTGTGATGTGAATAACTCCCTTTACAACAATACCCTGTGATTGATTCTACGTCTTTGTCACTTTTTCTCAGTTGGGACTCATCTGTGCCAGGTTTTACCTTCTCAGACATGTTTATTCAAATATCAACACGTCTGTCATCCAATTATATCTACGGCTTTGGCGAGACAGAGCATATAACATACAGACATGACCTGAACTATCACACCTGGGGTATGTTCTCCAAAGATCAACCTCCTGGTGTAAGTATCGTATCATCATACTTTTTTTTTAATGGAGGTAATTGTGATTCAAATGAAATGTGTGTGCGTGTGTTTTTCAAATTCTGTACCGTTACCTGGTGAACAAAATGAACAGGGAGGGGGCCTTTTCATCAAATCTCTCTTCACCTTGAAGCCAGAACTTATTGTGTTCTTGTAGTCCCCATCTCCATGCAGCATAAGGAAGTGTTCCTTTAGTTTTGCTTACTTGTTGTGCTGGACTAGAATTGTTCAACTTGGTATTACAAATCATGCAGTTAGGATGCTGACTCCCATCACTCAACTCAACTTCAAAGACCACCAGCACTGTTTGCTTAAAATGGAAACCAGGGGCAGCAAATACATTCAAAACAGCAGAGGCCCCAAAATTGAACCCTTTGGAACACCATATGTTCCGTTATACATGTGAATTCATATTGCACATATATGCCCGACTATTTTGTTGTATTGGTCGACATAGTTAGTATGAAGGGAGTACAATAATAAAGAATCACACAACGATGTACCATCACAACAGTCACTACTGAGCGCACCATCTTCCCTGCAGCACAGATAGGCCAAACAATGTGGCGTAATCACCTGCAGCCAATAATGGCCAAGCGGGGCATATATTCACGAGTCATTTAAGTTGGGGGTGTGTCTTGACCTCCGCCGAACACCTGTGCATGTGTTCGAGATAAAGTAATAATAAAAATGAAGCATATTTGAGGACAGTTTAGAAGCTGCATTTTATCATCCTAAGTTGATAAAATACAGTACAACCATGGCCATATATTGTAGTTGGAGTAACTTGTTGTTTTTAGTCTGATAAAGAAGTATGGTACTGTATTTATCTTTACCTAGCCAGAGACTGTAAATAATAGGATGGCCATACACATTTTACACAAATGGTTCATAAAGGTTTGGTTTTGTGCCCTGTACCAATATCATGTGACACCATGGGTGTTGCTGGGTCAACACAAGTACGTTAAGTGATTTTATTGTACACATCACTACTTTACAACCCCTTTTTCCCTCTTCTTGAGTTATGTCAAACAGATAGCAGCGCAATGGGCACATATACACCCTCACAAACACACACCCACACACACACACACACAAACTTGTCTTTGTATCATTGTGCGGACATCTCATTGACATGATGCATTTCCTAGCCCCGTCCGCTAACCCCAACCATCAAAACTGATTGCCTACCTCTATTCCTTACCCTAACCTCAACCATAACCCAATTCAAACCTAAACTTTAAAACCAAGTCTTGACCCTCAAAAAGAAGTCTAAACTTGTGGGGACCACCAAAGTCTCCCTACAATTTCAAGTCGTCCCCAAAATGGTAGTTAAACCTGGAAAAACACGCGAAGCAAAGACAAAGGCACATGCAATCACAGTACACACACACATACTTTTAACAGCTCCTTAGGTACCAGTGGAGTATGAAGCTAATGAAGCCTGACATGCCCGTGAGCTTTCATCATAGATGTTGACATCTCAAAGTGGCAGATTTCCTGTCTCTCGCACATCACTGTGTCCCCCGTTGCCCAGTCCATCTTGTTTCATATTCCTATTGTAATGTTCAATTGGGTATGCAACTCTCAAAGTTCCACACGTCACAATTAGCACTGCTTATACCGTGACTACAAACTTTACAAAAATGCTCTTGTACAAGCCTATAAACAACGGAGCAACCAAAAATGAAAGTCCCAAACTTGACTGTGTTCTCTTTGCTAAAGTACAAGATGAACTGCTATGGAGTCCACCCATTCTATATGGGCCTGGAGAACACTGCTGATGCTCATGGCGTGCTGCTGCTAAACAGCAATGCAATGGGTGAGAGGAAATCACAACTTGCGCATACACGGACACACACACAAATGCACACGCTTGTTGAAACACATTATGTCAGCATAAGCCTTGACATGGATGCAGTGGGCATTTACTGTAGATATTAATATTAATGGAATATTTTATGGTGCATGACAGGAAGCCTACTAAAAGCCCGATGCAACTCAATGAGTGTTTCCTGATTTTTTTTCCCACATTGGAATCTATGTGTAGCTAACAGCAAAATACATCAACACACTGCAGCTAAAAACAAACATGTTTTCATATTCATATACTGTACAGTATGTACTGTATATGTAAGCTATTTACTTAAGTTTGTTTGGTCTCAAGTAAAAGTCAAACATATAGAAGATCATTCTTAAATCATAATTGTGCAAGCCCAAACTCCAGTTGGTTAAAACAATAGGGCTTGATGGGAGATCCTTTTTGTAAAAAATAAAAAAATAAAATGCAGTAATGAGTGCACACGTTCATTAATTATGCATAAAATGTAACTATGCTAATGTATACAATTCTTATACTTGTTTTTGTTGCCTTTCCCTTCTGCTTTTCATGCTCTCAACATACCCAGACGGGCAAAACCATGATTTGCACACAGAGCAAAAATAATTGAATATGTTAAATAAAATCATGTTTTGTTTTTGTTTTTTGTGATAGATGTGACTTTTCAGCCTACGCCTGCTTTAACCTACCGAACTGTGGGAGGCATCCTGGATTTCTACATGGTCCTGGGTCCTACACCTGAGAATGTGGTAGAGCAGTACACGGCTGTAAGTCGTCTTAGTTCCCTGATTTGTTTGTGTATGTGTGTGCATATTTTACAGTAACATTTTAAATTGTGTTTGCAAGTCTGTTTGTGTGTGTGTGTGTGTTGTGTCTGGCCCTGGGCCTCCGTTGATGGACTGCAGCAGCTGGGACTTTTTCGCTTCATTGCACACTCTCATTTGGACAGTCTAAACACACGCACACACACACACCCCCACACACACTCTCTCTCTCTCTTTCTCTCTCACACACACACTCGCACACACTTTTTCCATAACAACTTTTTTCTTTGCTGAAGTGTTTTGATTTCCTTTTTCTTTTTTTTAATCATAATAGCTGATTGGAAGACCTGTTCTACCTGCTTATTGGTCCCTTGGATTCCAGCTCTGTCGCTATGGATATGCTAATGACACGGAGATAGCGAATCTATACAAGGAAATGAGGGCAGCAGGTATTCCCTATGTAAGTGCACAAATACACCTAAAAAAAAAAAAAAAAAAAAAAGAACATTTCAGAGTAAATATTTTATGGTGACGCACATGGGAGAGACATGCACCAGAGACCTGTACGTTTAAGAGAGGGGTTGGAGTATGACATGTTTCTGGGTTCAAGGGATGATAGACATGAAAGGGTTAAAAGGGAGTAGCTAGTCGGTTTGGTAGTGGAGAATGACGTCACATAAATACATAAATGAATAAGTAAAATTTGGTCAGAATGTTTACCGTGACTCATGGTAGCCTCAATTTTTTGCTTTTTATATATATATATATATATATATATATATATATATATATATATATATATATATGTCTGTAACAGAAGATACAACAGGGCAGGTTTCTGTTGTTTTTCATAAATGCACAAGACAACATTAAAACTTTGATGTTCTACGGAGTACTTATTCACAAAGGTCTAATCTGCCAAAGCTGACCTCATACCAGAAATTTTAAAGAAACTTTGCAAAAATAATGATGATAGTATGATGTTTGTTTATTTTCTCCCTTTAATCTGCAGGATGTGCAGTATGCGGACATCGATTACATGAATCGGCAGCTTGACTTTGTCCTGGACCCGGAATTTGCTGGACTACCTTTCCTGGTCAATAACATGAGAAATGAGGGCATGAGGTTCATCTTTATTTTGGTAATCAACAAGTTTGAAATTCTGGGTAACACACCCGAATAGCAAGCATATCAAACTGTAGGAGAACTGTATTATGTTGCTTTTGTATTTTGCACTTTATGATAACAAAAAATAAATAAGTAAATGCAAGTTTGGTGCTTTTTTGTTTAAAATATATGTTGCTGCCTTTTTTTTTAATTCTAGGATCCAGCCATTTCAGCTAATGAGACTGATTATCCAGCCTTTGATAGGGGAATTGCAGCGGATGTCTTCATTAAATGGCCCAAAAATGTTAGTGATGACATCGTGTGGGGGAAGGTAAGGTGGCTTGATTAGCCATACAGAATTCAATGCAAGCTTATTTTCTCCACACACAGTACAGCATATGTATGTATTGATGTCAT
Organism: Leptonotus elevatus; assembly: GCF_054856555.1. Taxonomy (NCBI): domain Eukaryota; kingdom Metazoa; phylum Chordata; class Actinopteri; order Syngnathiformes; family Syngnathidae; genus Leptonotus; species Leptonotus elevatus. Next base: position 12,271,389 of record NC_141245.1, read on the forward strand.
TGCCGTTATTGCCTTGCAGGTTTGGCCAGATTACCCACATGTCACAGTAAATGAGTCTCTGGACTGGGACACCCAAGTAGAGGTATAATTATAAGAGATAAGCATAGGCTACTGGATATTTTACAGTGGAACATCCAAATTCAAACACAAACCGTTCCATGTCCCTGGTTGTTCTCATTTTCAAAACATGTTTTCTCATAGGAAGTAATATAAATATAATTAATGTCGGAAGAAAATGAAAACAGGCAGGTCCTTATCCCCAGGGTCCACTGTATCATTTTAAGTTGCGATATCACCATTCACCACTAAATGGCAGGCATCACTTGCTTCAGTTGTGCTTGCACAGAATCTTATGCTGCCCTAAACAATAAAATCAGCAGACCTAATAATTTGGGCAATTTGAATCACATACAGTACAAACTTAGTAGTTAGTATCTAAAAAAATAAGATTTTGAGTGAGTTGATTTTTGATTTTTGCACTTAATGTTGGTTTGCACATCAGCATCTTTGAATTGTCATTTTTATGCAAGGGAGCCCTTTGCGCGGGGGGGGGGGGGGTGTTTAATGCGGTTATTTTTTGTTTATTAAAACCTTTATTGTTGAAGACTGAATGGTTTATGGATTGAGCATGAAATACATGAAAATACTGTGATATACAGTGAATCGATTTAATAAAAAGGGAAACACCATTTTTTTTACATCACTGTACCCTTCTGCGGTGGCATCACACACACACAAAAAAAACATACATGCTTGAAAAGCTCCCCAAATCTTTGCGATGCTCACTGACTATAATCTCACGAGATGTGACTTCTTGTGTGATGTCATGAATGTTTTTATTTGACATTTGGGGCACACTTTTCAAGAAAATCTTGGTTGAACTCCAAATCGTCTAACTTGAGAGATTTCAGCTTTAAAGGTTCCACTGTAGGGTACAGTGTATTCTAGATCTTTGCAGGTTTCAACAAGTGCACATCATATCTTTTCAGATCTACAGGGCTTACACTGCCTTCCCTGACTTCTTCCGTAATTCAACGGCAAAGTGGTGGCATCAAGAAATTATGGATTTCTACAAGAAAACTATGAAATTTGATGGCCTCTGGATAGTGAGTGACCAGGAAGACAATTTTGTGTCCAATTTTCTTTTAGACATCTATACTTATTAAAGTTTTTCTGTCGTTACCTGCAGGACATGAATGAGCCTGCCAGTTTTGTGCATGGTACAGTTGGGGGGAATTGCCTGGGTGACCCTCGACTTGAGAATCCTCCATATATGCCAAGTAGGACATGCACAATACCATATGTTATGCATCTTACCCTAACATTTTGTTGTCAAGCAATAACTCCTCACTCTACATGTGTTTTGTGTCTTTGTTCACATAGCCTTGGAATCTAAACATCTTGGCTTAAATCATAAAACTCTGTGCATGAACAGCGAACAGATACTCAGTGACGGGACGGCAGTCAGACACTACGATGTCCACAGCATCTATGGCTGGTCCCACACGAAGCCTACCTATGAGTGAGATACATCATGTGTTTCTATCATCTTGTAAATATACTCTACAAGTGCATGAATGTACATGGTGTGAAGAAACAATGTAATTGAGAAGCGTTAGATCTTTAAATAGATGAAGGCAGAATATGATTGGACTTATAATCAAATATGTTTGTAGATATTGTGGATAAACACAGTTGAGAAAGGATAACATTCTTAATTTCTAGTTTGTAAGTTCACACAAGAAAATAAATATCAAGGCAATTCTGAGGCGAGGCAAACCTGACCAAACAAACAGTGGAAAGAACCAATCAGTCAAGAGCGGGTGTGATTTTTAAAAGGCAACTTGTGGGTACAACATATTTTGACTTAGGGTAGTTGCCGTAGTTGGCAACCAAATATGGCTGACTTTCAGTGCATGCGCGTCTCAAATCGTGTCATCTATTCTTAATTGATATGTAGCACTTCTCCCAGTCTTATGTAGCATGCACAGTGGTATTTTCGCATAGAGACAGAAAATAATTCAAAAACAGCACAGAGAAATCAATGTATTCAAGTAAGGTGGCCTGAGCAAGTGGCAACCTAAGATGACTTCCCGTGGCTTTACTTCTGACAACGGCCAGTAAGTGGCATTCATAGTCCATTCTTATATAAGTCTGTGGTCCAGACCCACTTTCTTTCTTTCAAGTAAGTGGGTGTAGCTTGCCAGGCTAAGTCAACAACACGCGCTTGTGGTTTTGTAACCCAGAGAACAGAAAGGTGTCATAGCAATGATGTATTTTTTTTTTTATTTTGAAAATAGAAACATACAAATGTAAAATGTGTACCTAAAAACTGATAAAAGGTACTGCTTGGTGAAAATGGAGCAAAAATGCAACGATGGAGATCAGAAGTTATTTTCTTCTTAGCATTTAGCGACGACATGCTCATTTTTCTTTTGTTTTTTCTTTCTTTCTTTTTTTCTTTCTTTCTTCTGTTCTGTTCAAAAGCTAGTCTACACTTATGGGATTGTATGTCTAGGCTAGCTCCACCTTTCAGACACCAAATCACTGTTGTTGGGACCTGAAATGATGTACGGCGCAGTTCAGATAGATACCCTTTACTCATTTGAAAGACTGAATAATACACACTTTACCAAACTACACCACTCGTTGGTAGAAACCAGGTTGAATACATTATTCTAGGCGTTAAAAGCCTGCAAGGGTACAGTTGGTAAAGGTATGCTGAAGAAGCGTGAGAAAGCCAAGGGAGCACATTATTAAGCATGCAAGACTAGAACACAGCCAGACTGTCATTATGGGAACATGAAGATGAAGAATAGAGCTTTGAGTTACTGCACAGTGTATTGGAGATGACACGCAATTGCACTGATAACAAGCTGAAAAAAGGAGTGCTATGGACAACACAGAGGGAGTCCTCCACATACCCCCAAAATGTGCCGAGCTTCAACTTTCACAATTGTGTTTCCATTAGAGAAATGTGTGTACAAGCAGTGTAGTGCTTCATAGAAAAAGACTTACCATGTAGTTAAATGTTTTTTTTTTGGTTTTTTTATGCAGCCACTTTGTATCTACGCATGTGTAATCCTTTTGTCTGCTTCATACAGTGCCCTGCTGAGTGTTACTGGTAAACGAGGTATAGTGGTGACCAGATCCACTTATCCCTCCAGTGGAAAGTGGGCTGGACATTGGCTGGGTGACAACAACGCCAGTTGGGACCAATTGTATAAATCCATCATAGGTACTGTATGTACAAACACTTGAAACAATAAGAACGTTAACAAAATATGATATACATAAGTAGTTCTAAAAGCACCCATACCCTTTACTGTAGAAGTCACTCAAGATTTTCCTATCCCACAGGCATGATGGAGTTCAGTCTGTTTGGCATCCCTTATGTAAGTATCATCATCTGATCCTTTTTTTTTTGGGGGGGGGGGGGGGGGGGGTAAGACATAATCGTATTGATGTGACCTTGTCTGCTATAAGTAGATTACATGGCCACAGAGATGTTATTTCATTTTGATCAAAGGAAATCTTGTACAGCATGTTATTACAGGAGGCAAGGGTCCTAATGCTGTCAGTTCATATTTGAAAAATAGGTCAATTATTCAAAAAAATATTTGTATACTTTACAATTTGTTGGGGGATGGGGCGGGGGGTGTCTTAATATATTTATCTTTGGATGGATAAGGTCACTTTATATGTAACAGTCCCAGAAGCTTAAAGGCGCATATGTTTTAGCTCATGTTCTAACTCTTTTTGTAATTAATTAAAGAAGTGAATATTAATGCAAATAAGCACTACAGTTTATCAAGAATGAATGAATGCCTTTATTGTCATTGTACAACAGGTGTACAGCAAAATTCGGGCCACTGCTCCGTTTGGTGCAAAGTAAAAACAACAAAAATAAGTGAAGGCATTCTACGGATTAAAATGTGCAGTGCACGTTTATGGCCGCACCGGGCTAGAATGAATGGATAAAATGCAATCATAACAACAAATTGACCATGATTTGGATTTGTGATTTGGATCCAAAACGATCTAAATACTATAACTCAGTTAATGCTGTTGAAAAAAAAAATGATGCTGCTGATTAAGCATTGCACTTAAATTTCTCAAATAGTCTACATAATATGATTTTCACTTATTGTTTTATGCATTTATTTTCCCTGTTGTCTCATATTTTCTTTCACTGGACCTCTATTTCAGACTGGGGCAGACATATGCGGGTTTTTCAATACAGCTAAGTATGAGATGTGTCTTCGCTGGATGCAACTGGGTGCCTTCTATCCATATTCACGTAACCATAACGGCAAGGGCAACCCGGTGAGTAAACTCTCAGGAGAATGATTAAAGCTTAGCTTGCTATGACAGACTACTAGTGAGAGGCTTCACTGTTGGAGAAATATCAGTATTTTCAAACTACGGCGTGTGGACACCCGCTCATATTCAAGTTATGGAAATATATTTTTGTTGCCACAGTGTATTACACTAGAAAATATGTAAGGTACAGCTATTGTTTATTATTATTATTATTATTATTATTATTATTATCTTCTATCCTTAACAAGGGGAATTAAATTAATAAGAATGTGAGAGAAGAAGAACATTGTCAGTGAGTTACGTGACGTTAGAAGGCTTTTATAAGCATTATTGTATTTGTTTGTTTCTCCATACGCTTCACTCCAACTACAGGTGCTTAGTGAGAAGATGAAAAATGAATCTTTTCACAGAGCAAGTTCTTGTTCTCAAAGAGAGAGCCTAATATTTGCCAAAAATATAAAGCTGCACACACACACAGGCACACATAAATCTCCAAAGAGATACTCTGGTTTGGTGGTGTTGTGTTGGTGGCATTCATTCTTGCCGTGACCTTTAAGAGCTCTGGAACACATCTAAGAAATCCAATAAGGCCCGTCGAGGGATCGATCCCACGAGACAAAATTTCTCTGCAATAGAGTCTGAAGTACTCGATGGGACAGTTTGTGTGGAAGTGTGTGTGTGTGTATTGGGGGTGGATTGCTTAATTTAATTCTCAAGGTGATCTGAGCGCCACTGCACATCACCCACCCCACCATGACACACACACGAACCCCATTATTCCCGTGGTATTGTAATGGCTTGCAAATGGGATAGCATCTAGAGGATAATTACTCAGATTGGAGTTTTGTAGCTTGGAATCAAAAACGTTCAGGAAAAGACGAAGCCAGCAACGCAGCAAGTAAAAAAGAAGCAGAGAGAAAGGCAACATGGGGGCACATTTTTGCAGAGGTGGGCATTTTTTACAAAAATTTGCAGATCCATCATTTATCAGGGCCCTGGGCACCCGTCACTCATCGTCAGTCTGTCATTTTTTCAAGCCGAACCAAATTGTAATCATTAGTCTGTACATCTGCTATTTTAACCACACATCCGCCACTATTTTAGGACCTACAGACAAAGGTGGGCATTCCGTCAATCGCTCAATAAAACGGCCGACCGTTAAGGACAGACTGGCAGAGAGTCACTCACTCTCGACAAGATACCTCTCCGTCATTCGGCAATTGACAACAGTCCGTGCACGCTCCCGTCATCGTCAATATTTCAAGCCGAACCGTCCTTGCTCAGCAAAATGGGCATCTATCAACAAATCATTCATCATCTGTAGTACTCACCCAGTTATTGATGATTACATTGGAGCATCTCATCCTGTCATCCCCACGAGCAATCAACTCAAAGAGCAATGCACATTTAAGCTCTCAGTCCGCTTGACATTGTTTGTTACTATTCTTTTCATCACTTATGTCGCCACATACGTATAGTATGTGCTCACGATGGTAACTGCCGACTGCCATGCACAGCCAACAGACTACACCTCCCCTTTTTGAAACTCTTAGCTGCTCAATAACCTGCTATGTCTGCAGTAAGCAACCATTAGATTTCTCTGCTGTTAAAAATATTCAAACATCTACAAGTTAAATTACAGTTTATTTGTTTTGTTTTTTCAATTCTTAATACCCAATTACTGAAATTATAGAAAGTTGCAGCAAACCAGTGTGTGGTAAACAGAATGAGTCATGATCATAAGGTGTTAAGTTTTTTTTGTTTCATTCACGCTGGCTCACAAATTGTTCACCTGAAATTGCTGTTTGTTGGAGGCTGAAGGTTACACACACAGCCGCCCGTCAGATGCTCATTTCCTTCATCTTTGGGAATGCTGGGAGGATGATCTGATTATCGGAAACATTAAGCATACCTGTTGCATTTTGGGCTTGTGTTGTGTTCAAACATCAGAATGCAAAAAATATTGTGTTTGGATTTACACACAAAAAAGGAGCACTTTTGGTGTTAAAAATGTTCTTTCTTCATGCTCAAATCATTCAGATTGAGCCTACAGTCAACAGATGTAGGCTATTGCATGTGTTATTGGAAGCAGTATGAAGGTAATTGGAAAATGGTGATGAGATGCTAAGAGCCCCCGCCATTGTCTATTGGTAGTTTATACAGATGTTTGATGCATGATAATGCACAGTTCAGTGGACGTTGGGTGTGTTGCAGTCTTTAGAGGGCCTGCATGTAAGTCAGCAATTTAGGATGCTTTGGATCAGACCAGTCATTTTAAAACAGCAACAATTTGAATCAGTATCATTATAGAGCTGTTTAGGATAAGTAGACCAACACAGATAACAATAAATAATCAAATCATGTCATGTAATAATAATAGTTCACTTTGATCATTTCATAGCAAATGGGAGGACAAGAAAACGTAGCATTCATATGTTTGTCGGTGTATGATTATTTCTTGAGCATTTGTTGTTTTCAGAGACAAGATCCTGTTGCCTGGGACGCCACCTTTGCAGAGGCATCTCGGAATGTACTCAACATTCGTTACACCCTTCTGCCATACCTTTATACGCTCATGTATGTTGCTCATACTAAAGGAAGCACTGTCGTCAGACCACTTCTACATGAGTAAGTGCACTATTTTTTTTAAATTAATTATTAATTATTGTTTTTTTTTTTTGGGGGGGGGGGACTTTTAACTGGGGTGAGTGTACACGCGAATGAACAAAAATAAATGCCTCCTTCAATCAAACATGATACGCCATAAAATATAAATCAACTGATGAGTGAATATGTTTACATTTTAATTAAAATTGTTTTCATTTGATGAATCAGACTTAAAAAAAATCATTTAAGTACTGCTTAACTTGCATTTTTAAACCACTAAAGGAACCTCTTTGTTTAGTCATGTTTAACATACAATTTGCCGATGTGTCACAGGTTTGTGAACGATCCAACTACTTGGGACATTTATAAACAGTTTCTTTGGGGACCTGCTCTTCTTATCAGCCCTGCCCTTGACCCGGTACGTACGCGCAAACACTGGTATTATTGTGCTATTTTCTCTACTTGTCTCGCTCATGTGATTTTTTTTTTTTTTTGCAGGGAGCTACACATGTAGAAGCCTATGTTCCTGATGCACGCTGGTATGACTACCACACGGTGAGTTCATACAGTATATATATATATATCACTGAATTTATTCCGGAGCTATGATTATATAATTACGAAGACATCAATAAGTGACACAGGATAAGTTTAAGCTAGTTTCTCACTCAAGCAATGCCATTAAACAAAAGCAGCTATTAAACAACCGAATAACCACATTAAATGGCCAGGTGCAATGCTCACTTAACAGTATGGTGCAAAATAATAGACTGAAGAGTAAAGAAACCCTGTTGTCTTACTGCTGTTATCCAATAAAACTTTGACAGGATGCCACCGCCATTGCCATTCCTTTTTTTGTCTTATGGTCATTATTTTGCAAACTATCCTATTGAGTTTGAAGCTGATATATATATATATATATATATATATAGTTAATGAGATATAACTGTCACCCTTTTAATTAGGCCAAAGAAGTCAAGGTGCGTGGCGAAAAGGTCTGGCTACCCACCCCACTGGACCATATCAATATTCACATCAGAGGAGGATACATCTTACCTTGGCAAAAACCAGAGAACACAACATACTACAGGTAATTGCAAATAACGGCTCACAATAAAATGGCTCACAACCGAGACCCAAACCAGGTAGTGGTGAATGCCTTGGATGGTTAAAGCAAGCTTGAGAAAGGCAATAAGTTACATTTAGGGTGTTGAGTGATTGAGCGCAGTAGAGATCAGGTGGGTCCCTGCGAGCGATGATATAAATATAGCAGGTGTCCTTCACTGTTGCAACCCTTACCAGCACTTCTCTTTCAGCCGGAAGAATCCTTTGGGACTGATCATTGCCCTGAGTGACAATGGAACTGCACAAGGATTGCTCTTCTGGGATGACGGCGACGGAATAAGTGAGTAAAAGGTCACCTGTGAGAAACTTGCTGCTTTCAAAATGTTGTTCAATTACAGGCAATGACCATGGGTGTAGATGAAATGACATTTAAAATGACTTTTCAGTGTTACCTATGATACATTGTGTTCTGACAAATATGGAAGGCTGTAGATATGTTGAAAAACTATAAAAATTGTATTGGACATTAAAAACAACTACTCATATCCAGTTGAGCATAGTTTGCTTATCAGTAGCATAAATACATGTAGGCCCTACCAACAAATTAAGTTGATTGAATGGTATTTGATTCTTGAGCTTTGTTGGAAGTGCCACCTAATCCACCAAGTTATTCCCGCCGCCTCTGGTTCCTACTAGTAAGTTTTATTATAAAACACAGATAAATATGCACATGAAGTTATGTTTCGTTGCATTTACGAAGTGTGAAAAAATATGGTTTGCATAGAAGGAGAGGAATAGAAATTCATGAATTAATTTCCCGTGTCTATTCCTCTTCTTCCTCTTTCAGTGTCCAGCCTAATTTGTTTTACTTTGTTTGCTTTTCCACTTACTGAAGCGACACATTACCTGTGTTTTGTTTGAGTTTCAATATTAGCAATGCATTTAACTGACATTCAGAGGCACTCGCAAATGTTTATCATGGTCACAGCAATTCTGCCCCTGACCTACACGTCTACAATTTCATGGAACTAATTAATTACTTCTCTTTCATTAACTAAAGCAGTGCATCGGTCCATTATTTGCTTACTCATTTTTCAAACTGCTCTTCATGACTTTCATGAGTCGTTTGACCTAGCCAAGCTACATAGCCATTTTAACATTCAAGCACAAGTGTTTTTACCAAGCATTTGCCAGTGAATACAAAACGGTGATGTACATTTAATGCAGCTATACAGCTAGAGTATAAAAAATATACTGCTCAGTTGAATCTATAATTCTTTATTTTAGGCCACTTCTACTGTGAATTTCTCCCGGGGATAAATGCAGTTTTATGAATCCAAGTATATAACGTTTATACTGTATTTAGATCAATTTCTTGTTTGTGTTACTTTGTATTTCAATAATTCATACTTAATTATTTTTCTCCCATTAGACACGATTGAAAAAGGACACTTTCTCCTGACCTCATATGCTGTAGAAGCGGTGAGTTCAGAAGCTGACTTAATGTCACGTCTCTTCTTTCCTTTATTGTCACTATTGTTATTAATGCAGCAATAGTTGAATTCATTGATTTGCCAGAGAGTAGTGGTTGTCACCTTCACAGAAATTAGTCCAAATTAGGAAATTGATTTTATGTGACTTCTTTTGGGGTTAAAATAATTCCCCTTCTTAAAAGTATTACTCTGAGGCAGCAATCCTGGGAGGGATGTTGTATTTGTGCTGCCAATTTAAGATGTGGGCATTGAGTTATGATCCTTTTAAAACATTAACTTGCCGCCATTGCAGCAGTACATAATTATAGTGATGCGACAAAAGAATGTGTTACTATGTATATATGCAATAGCACTGGTGGAGAAGTCATTTAGCATAATTTCATCATTAAAACATGAAATACAAAGGTAATCAATGTTACATAATGTGTTTGTATTGCTTTCCATTTTAAAAATAGTTTAAATTAGGAACACATTTTTATGACTTCATATGAGGTAGCAAACTTGAAATTACACCAATTGGCAATGTCTGCAAATGTTTAGAAACCAATAAGGCTTTTATAAGGGTAAACTAACATCATGGCCTGAGGTAAAATTGCATGAAGAGGATGTAATGGAATGTGAACATTACCGCCTGTAGCTCAGTTGAGCGTTTAGAGGTAAACAAAACATAAGGCTGTCATTACTTGATTACATTTTAGAAATGTTGGTAACATTTACAGGCAATATACGGTAATTGGTTGTTCTTCTAATTGAGTAGTTATGCTTGGCGCCAATAAATAATGTCATAGTGCATTCACAGAGATACAAGGTGTGTCAGAAATGTTCCAGGTGTCACAAAAAAATAAAAATATATCATCATATATCATAAATTTGCTCTAGACACCAGAGCTGGAATTTGTCTGACATACTGCGTAGACTTCCTTTTGCCAGCAATGATAATTTAGAAACTTAATTAAAATAATTGTTAAAAATACAGTAGGTTACTCAAGCCTAAGCTTGGTGATGCAGTATACGTGCCAGTCCAATTCCAATTACAAACTTAACAAATAAATACAGCTCAGCTACTACAGTTCTGGCAAGTTTACAGCCATTAAATTATATATTGAAATTACTGTGAGGCTACTGGGCTGTGAATTATTATAAGACGGTTTAAAATAATTCATTGTCATCCAATTTAAAGCATGTCAGCTTTTCAGCTATGCAGTGAATCAACAGTCATCAAAACTAATCTCATGCCTGGTCTCAGTTATTTAAACACATTATTTTCTCTTTTCATGTTGAGCACTGTAATAGATTGTTGAGGCCCACAAAGGACTTACTATACAAACTAACAATATCTTGACAGGCCTGACAGGGGAGTAGTATTCCGAAAGTAAGCATACTTGTTTATTATTTTTCATTTTTAGAGGGACAGAGGAGTCAAATTTCATTTCCAGTAAGAAGGAAATCCATCCAACTGTTGTGTGTACCGCTTGTCCTCATTAGGGTTGATTGGGATGAGAGGCAGGGTCAACTTTTTTTTCCAGTCAATATCAGGGCTCACATAGAAAAAAAAAATCAATGTTGTGAAAATGATGATACCCATATACATCCATATGAATATTTAATTCAAACAGTGTTTTATTACACTATAACTCAACTATATGTTATACAAACAATAACAAAGCTGCAGTTATTTATTGGAGCATAGCGACTATTACAGCAGAGGACAGTATTTGACAATATGGCATTTGATCAACGGTGAGCTTCATAACTCATTTGCTCCCAAAAACGTCTAAAAAAAAGTTATATTTTAAATATTGCCATGTTCCTTTTTTTTAATGCTAGACATTACAGAAGGCTTTGATGCAGCTTCTGACCTGAAGAAGACGCTTAACAATGGTAGTTATTACAAAAAACGGACAGCAGGTGGAAGCAGAATATAAGAGATGTTTGTATAGCAATAAACCGCAATATTCTGTGGGCCTTGCAAAATCTGTCAAAATCCAGAAAAACAGCCGGGAGCAAAGGGGGTTGCTTCCGTGAAAATGGCTGGGAGTGAATGAGTTAAAGAAGTTGGGTTAGATTAAGAAATTCCAGCAATTCCTCTCCAAAAAATACAGTAATTGCATTTTGGTGCTCCCATTCTCCTTGTAGTACAGTTTTTACTGTATCTACAGTGTCAAGACTTGTGTATTTTATTTTATTCATTGTGTTGTGCCAGTCTACAGTGGACCGTGCCACTCATCCAAAGTTAGCCAGGATAAGAAGTATAAAAAAGGGATGAATGGGTGGATATTTCTATTTATTAACTGTTTTAAAAACATGTTATTATTATTATATTTTTGTTCAAAGTATTACTGAAATATCTTTGTTGCCTCCCTCTTTATTTGTCCGGTGATTTTTCTTTGTTGTTCTGCAGTGAATTCACTGGATCAGACAGTAATTTGGTATTGAAATTACCTCGTGAAACCCAATTCACAAAAACTCTCAATATACTCACAGCTGTGATTCCCTATGACTCTATTAGCTTATTCTTTAGTTTAGGTAACATTTCAAAAACAGCAATATTGTGAATTGGACGTGCAAGTGTGTTTAGCACACCTCTTTTAAGTTTTATGTGTCACAAACCCCCTGATCATTTGGATTTATGCAACTAACCCAGCCCCATTCTCTTTTCATCCAGGCAAAAAGGCACATTATCACACAAAGGCACACATTAATGAGCATACATTTAATCTCAAACATTCACAGATCGACGTACACAAACATACAGACCCGCACACACTGTATACACACGCGTACAGCGACCAGAGCCAAACATCTGTGGCCGTCCTCTGCCTACCATCAGGCTCATTCCAAAGCAATTTCACACAGTGATAAAGCAGGCACACTGTCTGTCAGCCAAGGGGAGGAGGAAGAGAAAGAACGAATCAGCGTGTGCGTGTTGGTGTGTGTTTGTGTGTGTGTAAGCATGAACAGGCAGATGTGAGGAGATGGAGAAAGTTGGGCAACGAAGCCAAAGCTGCCTTGCAGATTAGCACAGCACATCACATGCCATTTTGGATGACGCTGGACATAGACTGTGGGGGTGTGTGGGTGTGTGTGTGTGTGTATATATAAATATATATATATATAAAATGAACGACTGAAAATGTATTTGACGGTGAGCAACAGTATATATATATATATATATATATATATATATATACTGTTGCTCACCGTCAAAGACATTTTCAGAAGTAAACGGATAGAAAACAAAAGACTTGCTGTTTGTTTTCACACTTGAAAGGTGGCCAGACACTCCCGGGACCTAACTAGACAAACATTAAAAAGTCTATTTTCCATTATATGCCCACTTTAAGAGGATATTGGTGGTAAAAGACAAAAAGAAAAATAGCTTCATGGCCAGACCTTATACAACTTTTTTTTGTGTGTTTGACCTTTTCTATTTGCTATGGGCAATTCCCTTCTAACACACCCTTAATTTGCAAGCAGTCTGTCCTCTCAGACAAAGAAGCATATTTGGTCATGTAAATAGTGTTCAAAATGAACCCTGCACATCTCGCTAAGAAGCAGTAAAACGACTTTACTACACTCAGCTATTCAGACATCATGTCGGAAAAAGCAACAATGTATGACTGTATGACTCAATAGTTTGAATAAGGATGCCAGAAAAAAAGTTATCTGAAAATATCACAAGCGATTGCTATCCTGTCACCATATTTGCCGATTTGCATACTGTTTTTAACTTGTGGCTGATGACATCATCTGAATATCTACACTTCAGCCCTGTCCTTTATACAATGACCTCCACGTGTCTCGTCTGGATGATTTTTCTGTTTAGTCTTTTGGTTCAGTCTTGTCCTTCTACTTTCTGGAGTGTGGCTTATTTGTTTAATGGGTTTAATGGGAAAAATCACATCCAGCTTACGCTGGGCCAGAGTTCTGATGGAAACATTACGCTACACTTGCACAGTCTTATGTGGTACCGATAATTATCCAAAGAGCAATATATAGCTTGACCTTGTCTGGGTGTGCTCCTGCCCTCCTTCGGTCACTGGTGATCAGTCAACCATTCCATTTGATGTTGTTAATGTAATAACACAGTAGCAGATAGTTTCCTCAAGGTCAATGTGAATAACAAGGATATGCAATGCTGAGAATGAATTTCGCTCCACTTAGTTGGGTGTGACAATCAGTGGTACTTTAACTTGATTAATTTTTGTTATCCGATCTAAATGGCATCTCTTTAACTTTTCTATTCAAAGCTTGGCCTTTTTCTGTTACATCAAATCTGACTGAAGGGCTAGGATGTTCCACATGGGATGGGACATCAGCAGGTGGTTTGTGAATAATCATCTTATCCTCAAGTTGCTCCTTGATCTTAATTCTTCATTCCCACAAAACATTTTGGACATTCTCCCAAAAGTTTGGAGAAGGGAGTTTTCTGTTCTTGTAAAACAAGTTCCATGAACTCTTGGTTGGGTGTGTTTGGTGTGGAACACATTTAGACTCCTGACCTTAACCCCAACAAATAACTTTGGAATGAACCACATCACTTTGTGTCAAGTTGCTGACTTCAAAAATGTTATTGTGGATAAGTAAACACAAATTCCCCGACTCACTCCAACATCTTGTAGAAAATTGTCCCTTTTTCCTTCTCCCATCTTCACTCCTTATCAGTGCAATGACTTAACATAGTGTCCCAATAATTTGGTATTTTTGCATGTTTTATAATCTTTTTAATATTTCAATGGATCTTTATCACTTTAACTCATTGGTTGAGCTCTTTCCAAGTAATGTGACCTGAACAAAGATCAAGTCATGATTTCCAAAAACCTTGTCTACTGTACCTCTAAACAACATACAGACTAGTTTTCTTTTCATTCCTAATCTTTTGTTTTTCCACTTCCAGAACATTTTGTCAGGTACAACTCTCCACAACGGCTTGTTTGAAGCTGACCATTTGATCCTTGGCATAGTGAAGGTCTGGGGGATCAGCACTAACATCACAGAGGTGTCCCTGACAGATGCGGACGAGACAGTACATAAACTGGCACCTCAGTATAATGCTGATACTCAGGTGAATATATATATGTACTGTATATATAGACACTTTCTCAGTCTGAGGAAATTATTACTTGGGTCCACTTAATATTTGTCACCAAGAAAATAAAATAAAAACATTTTTGTTATCAATTGAATGCCTTCATATTTGATATTGAAGTCAGCGTTGTTCCCAGTTTACCGGTAAATTTAATGTATTCACTATCATGCTGCGCACATCATCAATCATACTTTCAAAACGACTCCTTTATTGTCAGGCATTGCCTTCAAACATTCATTCTCCAAAGTTGTCAATTTGGGCTCTATTAAAACATCAAAGCAACAGCGATCAGCTCCATTCTTGTTGTGGCTCTTTCCTCTTAATTAAAACAAAGGGAACCGCTGGGTGAATTGTTTAAAACACAATGTAGTAAACCATGTTTAAATTGTTCTTTTAGACACACACTCTATTGATGGAGTGTATATCATATTAATATGTCAAACTCTCCATTAAGTGCACAACTGCACAAAATGACATAGCATATGTTGGTGTATTCATACTTTACGATGAGTTATGACATTATGTTTTACAACTTGTTGTTTACACCGCCTAAAATTGTACATTTATTGTGATTTTAAACGTTTTCTTTTTCTTTGTCTTTAATCTACAGGAGCTCATTGTAGACGCAACTGCAACTTCAGTCCGTGTGGATCAAGGATTTACTATGACGTGGAGGGCCAGTGTCTGAGTATGATTTTATGTTCGGTTGGTGAATATTTAACATACTGTATATATTTCAGGTTATACAATTATACATTTTTATGAATTGATTTTGCCCTCTTATGTGATTAACATATTGACAAAGGCATCATTTGAACAAGTCACCATGACAGAGCTGAAATCTATGTTGACAATTTACAGTTGTTTTTGTACAAATAGAGAACTTTTGAAATTAAAAGTTGGTTTAATGTTTACTTTTTTACACTTTTACCTAACTATAGTCACAATAATCAATTGTATTATCTTCATATCTAAGGTGAAATGGAGCAGGAGGAAAGTCGAGGAAGACACACAGTGTGGTACCGACTGTACCATTTAGCTTTTACCTTATTTGGAAGAGCTCAAGTTAATGCACATAATTATTTTACAAAAAAAACTAAACAATGTTTATATATTTTGTACATTGCTACATGTTTCAAAAATATATATATTTTGTACATTGCTACATGTTCCAAACAGGCAACGTCTAATGAATCAATCTGCCTTATGAAGTGTACAGTTAGGACTGATTTTCTTTTATAAATGTGATTTGAAATAAAACTTAAGCAACTCAAGTATTTTTATTGGCAAAAAAAGGTCACTTTTCAATGGCCAAGTTAGTGGCTTTATTAGCATAGCATTTGCATAGCATAGCAGAAAAAATGCACAAACAAGCAAATGGCCTGGCAAAGCATTACCACGGAGGAAATGCAAATTTGGTGATTTCCATGCTCCATTCTAAGCGAAGGTACTAGAGCTACTTCAGCAAGAATCACAAAACAACAAACGGACAATTATACTAATACTTGCACTATGTAGGGTTAAAATGTTATTTTAGTGCATGTATATTCACCATCCCACTGGCTGAAATTTGTAATCAATTATTCTTACTAACAGTGACCACCTTCCACTCGATTAATTAAAATGTAGTAATTGTTGTGCTCTGATTTGCCGTATGGTAATGATTGGCTGACATTTTTGTTTTGTAATTAATATTCAAATATGTATGTCAGTCTGATAGTGGATAAGAGAATGAACATAGTTGAAAATAATTCATAATTACTTAATAAAAACTGCATAACCTCCATGTGTAAATTAATGCAATGATTTTTCCTTCCCCATAAACTGCTTGAAGACATTCTTCATCTGTGTCAAGCAAGTAAGCAGATGTTCATAATAAAAATTCTAACAAGAAGTACTGCTCAATGGAAATTATATCTCAAGAGGTATGCATTTGATATTTGGAAAAGCTTTGATTTCGGAGATGCCTGACGCAATAAGTGATCCTCTTTAACGAAATCAAGGACTCAGAGGATCATTTTGTTTCTGATGCCGATAGTGTTTTTCAATTTTAAGATATAATTAGTATACAACATGTTAACATTAGATTTATATTGTTAGGTTCATGCACATAATTCTTATCCAAGTACTCCATCGGGTCCAGAAATATTTGGACAGTGACATCATTTGTATGTTATTGTATCTACACCGCCACTGCATGGCTGTCCCCATGAATGACAATCCCAATGAAAAGCAAATCAGCATGAGAGCAACACCCCTGCAGGGGGTGGATAGTGTGGAATGTCTGGAGGGGCCAACAGCAAGGAAATCAGATGCAGAATGGCCATTGGCTTAAATCCCCTGAGTAGCATGACGAATTGGTAGTCAGACAAAAGCACCAAAGTCAAGCTCCGCAGGATCCCATTGCAACATACTGTATGCAAGCAGGACATGGATGATAAAAGGATGTGACAAGCAGAAGATCACAGTTTGTAGTGCACAGTGAATTCTTCTGAAAGATTCTGAGGGTTTAGTTGATTGAGCATCGAACCAGTGAAAGCGTTTACAGAGTGATCGATGTGCCAGATAATTGGCTGCTTTACGTTAAGAAACAAAAGCTCCATCAACAACCAACCAACAAAGCTAAGCAACGGCTTGAAGAGGAGTATCATGGAAGCAAGCATGACAGGATCAACGAGGAGAGAAAGAAGTTAAATTATAAGTGTGCCATACCATATGCAACACTGGAATCACTTTCAAAGGGTTGTACTGGCACATGGTAAATGTGACCAGACGGAAAGTAGTGAGTAAGTGTCGGATCTTCTCAATAAATTAGAGCTGACATGCCCGCGGTGGCTGGCTTCCTTTAGGGATGGTGGCGTGGCCGCTGTGCCCAACGGCTGCTCCCATTTAAACCCAAACTAAATTCTACTCCCTGCTCACATTCAGCCAAATGCCACAAAACTACATAACTGAGCCTTAAACTGTGCAGATAAGTACACCACATTGCAAAAGTAACAGTTTTTTTGTTTTATTCAGCAAGCAATGGAATAATAGATAGAGCACGCTTGTCATTCACTGAAAACAAAAAGCAGGTACAGCAAAGACATGTACACAGACCGTAGAGAAATAGCACATCCTTAAAAGTTTAAGTCCAGCTTATATCAAAGGTTTTTAAGAGACATATTTAGGCATCTATTTATGAATATAAAATTGTTCTCAATAATTCTTGACAAGACCTACTATCATCTAACATTAAATAATGTAAGTACTTACTTAAAAATTAAATAATCAATCAATAATCATCACCATCAGCATGATCATATCACTGATGTTCTAATTTACACTGGAACCCTAAAAACAGAATTTGGTTTCCAAATTGTCAAAACTTGCCAAAGTGTGAATTTCAGATACTGTGTGTAACATAAATTACATTTTCTTCATTTAATCTTCCAATAAGATTATTTCAACATTAGAAAATGATAATAGTCACTTGCACTATATAATAGCAACCTGTACAAATGTTCTATAAAATGCTAAAGCGAACAATTAGAAAACCTTTGCGTGGGAGGGTATTATATTTTAAAAATCAACATGAGCACTTCAAATGCTGTAAAATGTTGAAATGTTGATTCAAGCCTTGAGAAAATACATGGTACTGTAGTTTAAGAATGATTAATCAAGTTATTGCAAATATTGCTGTCCATATAAAGTCAGACATTGAAATGTCAAAATTATTTGTTGATACAGTGTTGTGTATAATAAGATTGTGTGAAAAGTTTGAGAGAATACGAATAAAAGTTTCATTAATATGTTGACATACTGTATGTGTCTTATGTGTGTTCAGCAATCATAGTAAAATTGCCTTGAAGTCAGAGACGAAGAAAAATAGCATGATTGCTGGAGGATAATAAGAAAAATATTGGCAAACAACAAACGGTGCAGACTGTGGATTAAACACTTGCTGGATAGCCACACAGATCTTCCCAAATCAAATCAAATAGCTCAACAGTATCTCCCACCTATTTATACACTCACACAAACATGCTTTACAAACAAATAAAAACAGGGAAGGAGATGCTTGCCAATTGGCCAGACCATCCACGCAGAAAATGATTTAAATATCATTGGAAATGGGGCCAGTGTGATTGCATCACTTCCGGCTCAGCAGAGATATTAAAATGACTCGGGTGCCCGAGTAATTCAATATTTCATATAGTCTAATGAGCATAAATATAATAAGCCTGCATTGCACTTGTTATCACCAGGAAATTGAGAGCTCTCATGTGACTATAAACGCATGTACAGTAATAATAATTACATTATGCATATCTGCTTAATTACAAACCGCAATTTAATGTATAAGGAAGGTCAGCTTCATCCTATGTCTTCTGTCCACTGTGAGAAAAGACTTGGGACTATTGCTGTTGAATTTGTATTTATTTATCGTTTAATATATTTTAGAAGGAAATATATAGGCTTAATTATCCAATTGCTTTGCTGGAGATTACAATCAGGCTTCGGGAAGACACATTGATGACTCAGCCGCACACTTTGCACACTCATATAAGCGGCCGCGGCTAATGAATGTTTGTGTAAAATACAGTACAATTGCTGTTGGAAAAACAAAAGCTGACAGTGCTGATGCACAATGGGGTTTGTCAAGCTGAAACAGAATTATGATCACTTTACATTATTACAACACACTGGTTGGACATAAGGACATAGTAGGATGGCTGTCCATACATGTATATTAAAAAAATGTCAACAGAGCAGCTGCGTGACCTGAATCGGAAAATATTCAATACCATATGCCTGTTCTTTGGAAAAAGTCGTAAGTAGATTAAATGTGAGAAAAAAATCATTGAACTACACCAAAATTTAATAGGCTCATCCATGGCCAGCATCTCACCTAAGGTTTTTTAAAACCAGACTACAGAACTACAGTACTTCCTCTTGCTGTCTGATGCAATTTATCTTCCAATTTCCCTAAATTGGCGAATGGAGTGAATTTGGGTTTCGTCCGAGGTCATAAAAGGTTGCAAACATTTTTCTCGGGAAGTCATTGTTTCACTATAAGTAGGAAAAGTTTGCAAAACCGCATTTGTTGTAAGCATTTGTAGATGGCCGCAAGACATGTCATCAATGTTCTTGGCAGTTTATCATAACAAAAAATTAAATATAAACCAAACAAAACAAGCATTGCAAAGCACATGAATAAAAATTAAAACTCTACATTTTCATACTTGTACTTTTATCTCAAAGCGCCAACATTTTAGGAATCAGAGTCAACATTGTTAGTGCCATTTCCTTGTAAGTTTCTTTTCTGTTCTTCTTACAAGTGCAAGATTTGTAACACACATCTGATAGCAAACTGGAAAGCCCCAGAGAAGAGCAGATTAGCATCACACAACAATAGAGGCAATAATGATGAATTGAGAGTGATCACCAAAAGGAAAGATGAGAAATGAGAGCGGAAACCGAGACAGGGGAGATGAGCGATGGGGAACACTGACACGGTGACGGAGTGGGTCAGGAAGAATAAAGGAATGGGGATGATAGTCAGGGATATAGTGAGTTGGGGGACTGGATGGAGGGACAAAAAAGAAGGCGGATGTCCTCTTGGTAGAATGGCTTTGATTGAGGTCAGTTTTGCCACCGGTTGAGACTCCGCTTTAATCACCCTCTGTCTACCTCATCACCATGGAAGGCCTGGCCTCATCACACAGAGAAGGGACGGTGTGAAAGAGGAGGAATTCTGACGGCAGAGAGATATTTCACAACAATTGGGGAGGGGATGTTGTGGTGTCTACCAGTCTTTTTCTCACATGCACTTAAGACACAGAAAACATAAAAAGGGTCGCAGTCTACTATCATCAATTTGGCTGATCTGCTTTAACACTTTTCACACAATTTGCAGCTGCAGATAATTTACTTGAAAGTGTACCTTCAGCAAGCAAAGACATTTTTTACCCTTTACTGTTTATACTTGGACAGCATAGGTATGTGGCTATATTTTCGATCAATTAACATTTATGTATGTTTACTCAATCATTTAAATATGCAAATAAAGTGGACTACCTCAGGACATGTAAAAAGGGCTGTCTATGAAAATAAAGCACTTAGAGCAGACTTCCCCAATCCTGGTCCTCGAGAGCCGGAGTCTGCAGGTTTTCGTTGTTTCCGTCCTCCAACACATTTGATTCTAAAGATCAGGATGGTTATCAGAGCTCTAGGTAATGCGCTGATTATATGAATCAGGTTGAGTTGGAGGACAGACACATCTCAAACCTGCAGGACTCAGGCCCTCAAGGACCATGATTGGGGAAGCCTGACATAATGGTTATGATAAGAACAAACAACCCCTTACCAGAGTATAAATGAGTAAATAAAAACAATAGAAAAATATCATACCATAACATGGCATCTTTTGCAAACAATAATAAAAAAATAAAACTTGAGACTTTCTTGACCTTCAGGTTTATCCTTTAGGGACAGGGTTATGGGTTATACATGTCCCTCTGCTTCTAAGAAAAATTGTATCCGCCTTTAAGGATGCAGCTCTATCAGTCTGGATCAAATCAGCCCTCGAAACTATGAATCTGTTATACAATACATATTTTTCCTCTTGGTTGTGTACATTTATGTTATTCTTTGAGATACATCCTGTAGAAAAACTTTAACCAGTAAAAACGTGAGTGGACAATAAATACATGTCAGGAGATGCACTTACATCATTAATCCAAAAATTAGGATCTCGTATTAAGTTCTGTACCTATAAACTAGTTAAAACACATGAAATTAATTTTGTTTACTTCTTCCTGTACTACTGTTGGTGGATTAGACTAAAAATTTGCGAGAGTAAGCTACAATTGCAACAAATGATTGATAACGGAGCTGAGCAGCCTAATTACTGCTTAGTTGGGTTTCTAAAGATTAACAACATAGTCTACTTCATCTATTTCAACAATCAATGTTTATTGAATCAAAAATATGTGTAGGCTATGAATATTTCTCAAAAATAACCAGAAAGATGGGGATCATCAAAATGATGTTAAGCAATATTATTTCCAATCATTGCGTACACTAAATGACTTGCTGTCAGTTTACTACTGCTGGTATTCTTCCTTACTGCTTCTCCAACATTATAGGATACCACGATCTGTTAGTGGATAAAACGAGTTAATTCGTGCAACATTAACATAATCGTTATTACATTTTCAATAACATAACAAAGAGCCTAGCTAGCATACTGATGATTACTCTTGTTCTCTCCATTTAGCTTTACCCTCAATGCTATGATCAGGATGCAGTCCCTGTGGGATCTTCAGTCCTGGACCACCATTTCCTCCAACAGAGCATCTAATAACATCCTCATCACATATAGTCTCTCTGTCTCAGTCACTGATGAAAGCAATGTCTGGAAGTAAAGGGGCTACGACAAGCTCCTTTCTAAATGCAATTGAATAATCACAGAACCGCACTGTGGGTAATAGCTTTGCAACAAACTCCACTTATCTGAGAAGGAATATGCATGAATACAAGTGACTGGCATTGATGGAGGATAGATAGATAGATAGATAGATAGATGGATGGATGGATGGATGGATGGATGGATGGATGGATGGATGGATGGATGGATGGATGGATGGATGGATAGATAGATAGATAGATAGATAGATAGATAGATAGATAGATAGATAGATAGATAGATAGATAGATAGATAGATAGATAGATAGATAGATAGATAGATAGATAGATAGATAGATAGATAAAAGTTATTAAGTCTGTACAAACTTCATCGCTTGTTTGTTGACACTTGAAATGTCTTTTGAGTAATTAGATGTGACATTGTGACAAAAGTCACCTTTTCTAATCTAATGGATGACTTGCAGATTTGTGGTTGATTTCATGCATGGCTGTTCATGTGAGTGGAAGAAGGAAACATCTTTACTTTTCTGTGTGTGTGTGTGTGGGTGTGTGTGTGTATGCGTGTGTGTGGGTGTTTTTGTTATATAGCGGGGTCAACATTTCGGGATTTCACAGAGTTGTGGGGTCCACCCGTCCATTTGAGGCCATTTTGCTGGGCCCCACAAAGTTAGACCTCTTTTTGAGGGTCAAGACTTGGTTTTAGAGTTTAAGTTTGAATTGGGTTATGGTTGAGGTTAGGACAAGGAATATGGGTAGGCAATCATTTTTGATGGTTGGGGTTAGGGGAAGGGGCTAGGAAATGCATTATGTCAATGAGATGGCCCCACAAAGATAGTGAAACAAACTTGTGTGTGTGCATGTGTCTGTGCAAAATGACAGAATGCTGCTTGATTACTGAGTGCAATTATTATTATTTTTTTATTCATTACGCTGGGTTAAGCTGAGTGCTATCGACCCTGCTTTAACCTTGAGATGGGCACCATAGTTCATACCATACATCGAGGGAATGTGGCCTTACTAAGGGGAAACTGAGAGCAGAAAACGTTTGACATTAAAGTCCAAATGTTAAGATTAAACAGTTGTTCAATGGTTTACAGTATTCATTTAGGCCAGTGGTCCCCAACCTTTTTTCGCCAAGGACTGGTTAATGGTACGACTGATATTTCAAAGACCAGCAACCATCCACTACATTCCCATTTGGGACACTACAACCATTCTAATAATGGCAACCGTTCCTCGACGGCGTGATGGTGGGAGTCTGTTGTGCTAAAGTTGGTACATATATGCTCAGCTTCACAAAAATAAACAAACAAATAAATAAATAAATCTGTGCGGCCCAATACCAACGGGACCACTGATTTAGGCAACATGATATACCAACTGCAATGGTTTGTAGCCATGTAGGAAGTACTGAGTTTAACATGACGCACCATAAAATTATACACTAATTATATATGCAATGACTGGATAAGCCTTCCTTTGAACTCAAATCAGAACATTTCAACGTCAGTCCATAATTCTGAAAAATTGGATGAAGAGGAAAACAAAACTATTATATTATACTGTATGTTGTTTATATAAAGGCATACCATTAAGCCAAAAATATAAGAATGATAAATATGGAACTACCATGCATAAGGGTCACTCAGTCAATAGTGAAAATTAACTTTTTAAAATATTTTATTTAAGATTTCCCCCCTTACTATAGAAAAAAAGACAAGAAAAGAAAAACAAAAGAACAAACACAAAATGAAAACAAAAGCATAAAAATAAAACAACAGGTGGATTGCCATCATATTAAAAAAATTGCACACGAAGCGAAAACATTTAAATGTAGATACATTTATACAGACAGCGGCAGAGCTTATAACACTAGTGACTAGTTAATCAAATATATGGTGGTTCATAATTAGAAATCGAGTTGTGTCAAAAAGGGTTCCCACACTTTTACAAAAGTATCTCTTAAATTATTTGTATCAAAACAAATCCGCTCCAGCCTTGCATACTGTGTCATTTAATTTTGAATCATGGAGCTTATGGAGTTATACTAGTTTCTTGGCTACAACCATACCAATCTTGAGAACTTGCTTTCGGTGAAAGGGGAGCATCTCGGTCAAGTCAGAACAACCAAATATTGCCAGTTTACAATCCGGCTGAACCACTATTTCCATACATGTTTGTATGCTATTCTGTCCCTCCTTCCATAACTCTTCTGACTTCTCCAAGATATTATGGTATCCACCGGTGTTTTAAAAACACAAATAAAGTGAGGGATCAAATGTTTCGACTGTGGCTGTAAAAATAAAAAAAATCATAAAAGCTGCGTGATGGTTTGGCTATGAATTCTGGGATATGATCCTGCCCTGCCCTGGAAGTAGCGAAAAAAAAAGTGTAATAGTGAAAATTAACCACCACTACAACCACAATATGATGATAATGATGATGATGATGATTATTATTATTCCTTCTTTTATTTATTATTATTATTATTTCTTAACCGCTTGTCCTCACAAGGGTCGCGGGGGGCGCTGGAGCCTATCCCAGCTGGCTTCGGGCAGTAGGCGGGGTACACCCTGAACTGGTTGCCAGCCAATCGCAGGGCACACAGAGACGAACAACCATCCACACTCACAATCACACCTATGGACAATTTGGAGTGTTCAATTAACCTGCCATGCATGAAATGCGGGAGGAAACCGAAGTACCCGGAAAAAACCCACGCAAGCACGGGGAGAACATGCAAACTCCACCCAGGAAGGCTGAAGCCCGGACTCGATTTCACGTCCTCTGCACTGGGAGGCGGACGTGCTAACCAGTCAGCCACCGTGCTGCCAGATTATTATTATTATTATTATTATTATTATTATTATTATTAGTAGTAGTAGTAGTAGTAGTAGTAGTAGTAGTAGTAGTAGTAGTAGTAGTAGTAGTAGTAGTAGTAGTAGTAGTAGTAGTAGTAGTAGTAGTAGTAGTAGTAGTAGTATTAACTGTTAATATCAGTAGAGCTTATATCCCAGATGACGGGTTAGGAGCAAGCAAATTACATTTACACTCATATTTAAATATATGGTCAATTTAGAGTATTCAATTAACCTAACATGGGGAGGAAGCCGTGGTGCCTGAAGACAACCTGCACAACCACCGGAAAAACATGCAAACTCTACGCAAAGTTTAAGTGAACACTCGGAGTGAGTTTCCTGTGAATATTCTCATCGTTGATTCAATGCCCTGACTCAGAGAGGAGTTAACCCTAAATTGAGTCAGAATTTTCTGGTGCAGAGAGCCGTGTAGAAGAATCAGTCACCCTGGTAACACACTCTGTGAACCTAACCTGCTCACCACCAGGCTAAACAATGACATTCTACAGGTCTTCTGCTATCTGAGGCAAACAGTCAGTGTCTCTGTGACTTTATAGATCCCGAGGCACAACAAAATATAAAATGAGCATTCCCAAGTTAATTTCTGTTCAGAGAGTATTGCCTTTCATCAAACTCAATCATGTATCTTCTTCAGCCATATAGTATGTAAATCTCACACACCGAAGAAATATGCTGACATCAGCGCAAAATGTGTCCTTCTCCCATAAATTTCTTTGCTAACAGGAGTTTTGTGTGGCAATGCAGAGCATATTGCATAAAAGCAAGAGAGTGTCGGCTAGTGAAAAAGCCACCCTCGCAGTTAAACGCCTGTTAACTGTAATGGTGGTCTTCACTGAGCACAAACCTTTCAGCAAAAATCAGTCAATTCTCACAAGAATTTAAGTGATTGATGTAAAATCATTCAACTGAACTCCCATTCATTGTTTTATTAAAATACGGTAGATAGTATTAATAATATATATATACCCCAAAAAACATTGGTCGAATATTAGGAAAATAAAAAGCATATAATTAAGCAATGTTTTATTTATTTTAATAAATAAACGGCTTATTTGTAGTTGATTTATGAATAATGAAGATTTACAATTAGCAAATTCAAATTGTATTGGTAAACTAAACTATTTTACTCGTGTACATTAGTATGTTTTTTTCCCTCCAGATTTTATTCATTTGTCATAAAAACAAAAACAAAAAACAATGTGGCACCTCCATCTAATTCCAAGATTCCAAGGGGAAAGTAAGTAACTTGACACGTCTCCCTGTTGCCATGGTAAATCAACATATAAAGGCTCTTTTCAGTAGGTCTTTTTCTCATGGCCTTTGCATTTAGTCCAAACTGAGCATTACTTAGACTTGATTGAA
The DNA here is from genome assembly GCF_054856555.1 of Leptonotus elevatus. Classification (NCBI taxonomy): domain Eukaryota; kingdom Metazoa; phylum Chordata; class Actinopteri; order Syngnathiformes; family Syngnathidae; genus Leptonotus; species Leptonotus elevatus. The sequence goes on from NC_141245.1 coordinate 12,297,618, forward strand.
CTCAATGAATTCAGATAAGATGATCTGGACCAGAAGGCTCACAGTTTTCAAATTCGGAGGAAGTCAACTCAGAGCTCAGGTTTAGAAGAAGAAGAAGAGGAATAATCATTTGTATTGACTTGACATAGGCCTAAAAAAAACAACAACACACAAACACAGTCACGCGCACTGAAGAGGAGGCCAGGGGAAGAATTCAGGATAGTGGTGTATTGCTCAAGGACACCACAGCCGCAGGCTGTGAGCTGTGAGCTGATGGTCCATCCATTGCCCATTCTCCTGCTGGTTGATGGCTGGATTTTTATTTATATTTTTAAGAATGTTGAAGGGAGCTGGAGTACTCAGAGAGACCCCCACCCAAGCACAGGCAAGTCCACAAGGCGGAAGCCTGGATTCAAACCCCAAAAATTAAAAACTGTGACGAGAATGTGCTAGCCACTAAACACGCTTAAGATTAGATTAAGAGTGTTTTCAACCTGCCAGCTGGAACGCTTACTGGTCTATTTTCAAACAACATCAGTTCCACTGTGTTGGTGTGAGCTCCAAGTGCACACCCCTGCTGTGATGAACTTCTCTAAAATGGTAAGAGCTGCTGCAGTATACTCTACAAAAATGTCAGAGAGCGCTGAAGATCCTACATATTCAATAAATATCACTTAAAACAGAAAACAATAAGTTGTGAATTCAATACAGGCATTTCTATAATAAACATCAAATTCTTACCTTTTCACATTTTCGAGCCCCTTAGTAAACATTATGACATCTTTTGAGTTGGGTAATGTTCATTTAATGAGGGTTGTTTGTTTCCAACTGGCAATTAAGCACATGGGTAATATTTACAACATCAGAGCCTATTTTAGTTTGTTTAGAATATTACCTATCAAGTTTCACCATCTGCCCAGCATTCTAAATGTTTTTTTAGTGCAAATGAAACATGCAAATAACTGTGTAATGCAGCATAAATTGTAGTATACAACTAAGGAGGTTTGAATCTGTGGGGTTTATTCTTCAGTATTTGGTTATTTATGTGTGACCGATTGACATACTGCCATTTTTTTCCCAATGGGCTAATATTCCAAATGTCAATTAATTTCTACCCACTGATGACAAGCAATTGTTTAACTTGAGTTAAAGACACTTTTACTGAATCTTTGTAAATCTCTTCATATCAGGTTGTAATCTGCAGTTTATATGAGATAATTTCATATTGTATGCACTGTTAGGATTACTGTATTAAAAACAAAAAAACAAAAAACAGTTTATGTCTGTGAAAATAAAATCATGTCCTTTTATTAATATGTTGTCTGAATTTTATTTATTTAACATAGTATTTTCATGTTTAATAAATACTGCGTTCATATTTTTGTGTTTAGCAAAATTGGAATCAGTAGTCATTATATTAAAGCTGCTGACCGCAGAAAATTTCATTTTGAATCGCTACTGCCACATGTGGCTGAAAAATTAAATTGCACACTCTCTTCTTTATGTACACAATGCGTGCATGACGCCACATCCACAGACAGAGGGCGGGAAATTCAAACCTTAATTCAGTCTGAAAACTATTGGTCAGAGGCTTGCAGGCGTACCTATTGTGAACATCGAAGGTGTTAATCTGCTATTTAGAAGATGTTTGAGTCATAAATGGTCAAATAAAAAAGCTATGGAGCAAATTGGTACCATATTACAGCTCTAATAAATAAATTCAGTGTTACATTAAGTGTATTTTCTAATCAAGTCTATACCATACATTAGCCTACTGTGCACAGACAAATTTGAATAATGTCTATAATGACTAATATCTGTCACAATCCACAAAATTGTCTTATATTTGTTAAATTTCGGGAGAAAAATGTAATTGAATAAAATCTAATTTATTGTCATTGACCATGTAACGAGTGCGGAGCAAGGAAATTCACTCAACAGTTACAACCCATCCAAAAGATATAACGAACAATGATCAACAGATGGAGAGAGAAAAAGGAAGCCTGGCAGGTCGCCAAGCAGCGTCCCGATTTCTCAGATGAAAAAGAACAACATAAGGAAGGGGGATGGGGAAAACAGCCCGAGACTATCCTTCTGTAGTGGAGGAGCACCGTATGGATTATAAAATAGATCAATTAATTAAAAAAAAAACCCTCTGCAAACAGTCACAAGAGTATGACCGGAATAATTGCACATGTGGAACTATTCACATTCAAAACTAAGGATTATTTTTAGTCTTCAGTTAACCTGCATTTTCTGGGGGGGAATGTGGAAGGAAACCAGAGCACCCGCAGAAAACCCAAACAGGTTCAGGGTGGACATGCAAACTCCACAAAGGGCCAACCTCAACTACTGTGGTGGATTTGTCAATCACCTTAATTGTAGTCAACACTTCATTTGATTAATTTTAGTATTCAATGTGCAATTAAAATACATGAATCCGTATTTGTTATTGTAAACATCTGTTGCTAAACAAAATATTTGATACCACACACACAAAATAAATCAGACTTAACATGCACACGTACACACGTGTTCACACTTAAACCGCTTGAACGAGTTGTCCGCGGCGCTGAAAATGAAGCTCCTCCTCTGGCATCGGCTTTGTCGCTAAGACTGCCACTGGTCATGGTGATGAAGAGGCGAGCTGTGTGAATGTGGATGTGAGCGTGTGTGCCTGTGTTGTGTTAATTCCGAATTGAACACCTGCAAACACTTTTGCCTTGCAATAATCACTCAAGGGGGGACTTTATAACTTGAAGGAGGATTGGGGGGAAAAAACTCATGCTGGATTTAAACTCTTTCTATCCTCCTCTGTAAATACATAGCAAGTCTTATTTTTTGCTGCTTTGATGGCACTTCATTTCACCTGTTTAAAAGGTACACTAGTGAAAAGACATCTGGTGGAGAGCGATAAAGATGAGGTGTCCTCCGGCTCCCTGACCCAACACATCCCCTTCCTTCCAAACCATCCACTCCACTCCATCATCCTCAATAGGAATCACTCAGATGTTTGACAGCAAATGAGGATAAATGGCAGACTTGGACTGTCAATTTACTTCCACGTGGCCACCCAAAATTTGAAGGTAGGGGGGATAAGGGGAGAAAAAGATGTGAATAATGTATTAGGCCAGTGGAAGTGGGTAAAAACAGTTGGGTAGGAAACGTGGAAACAGAAAGATGAGTGACAGATTGAGCCTGAATAAGAGAGCTGAAAACAAGGTGAGAGGGAAGGAGACGCACACGGATGGAAATACAAAAAGGGCAATCGGAAAAAGGTAAGGGTGAAATAGAGATGAGAGCAAATTGGAAGGGAGCAGGAATGTGAGATGGTGGCCAAGGTGGGCTCACAGTTTCATTCCGTGTATTAGAGGCAGGGAAATAGAAGATATAAGCTCAAAATGAAAAAGGCCAAAATAAAAGTACAAATGGAAGTAAAAGCAAACTCTGATTCACATTGGGAAGTGTGTCTCCGCTTTTTGTTGTTGTTGCTTTGTTGTGCGTGTGTGTATGCGGTAATTGTCGTTGTTTGTAATGACTTAACTTTTTTTAGTGCGATAAGTTGCTTATTCTGTCCTTGATTGTTGTGCATTCACCATATGCACACGATGCATCTTTTTGTTTACGAACTGAGCAACTTCAAAACCCTTTTTGTGGTAAAAAGTCCATATAACAACACTAAAAGTGATCATAGGGTATTAGCAAATGCAGTTCTCCTTAATGAGAGACTCTCACGAAGACTAAACAAATAAATAAAACAAGAAAAGCATCAGAAATTATCTCTCAGACAACATCAGTCCAACTAAATCAATATTACATTTGTAACAGGTAAACTAGGTAACAGAATTACCTAGATTTGTGTTCTTATAATAAAAGTACATAATTTGAAAGAGAAATCCGTGGCGTACCAAAATCAAGTGTAAAAACAATTGATGTGTCAGTGAACTTGCGCACAGCTCAAAGATTGAACTTAAATTCAGAAGGAAAAGCCTTCTAAAGATTTATTTCCATGCTAAACTACAGCAAAAATATGGATGACAACGTACCATGAGAGTTCAAATTGAGGGGAAAATGCATTACAATAACAGAGAGTGGCAAACATGTTGTCACTTATTTATTTATTTTATTTTCCTTGAAAGAACGGCAGTCGCAGCCAACTCCTGTCTCAGGCAGTTACTTTTAATTGGGTAACCTTTTTGTTTGTTGAAGAGCGCTATTTTTAACTGAGCTTACAGTGTTAAAGCACCATGCAGCAAATCACACTTACGTTGTGAGGAAGAAGTGGGAATCAGTAGCAAGACAAAAAAAAACACACAAATACATCTCGGAATTTCCATGTCTGGGATGATGAATAAGTATTAGAAGTGAGATTTATGTCTGGCTAAAATAAATGCAGGCATTATGCATGCGAACTGTCATTATTTTTCCATACTTTTTTGAAGTGTCAATGACAAAAGCTTTATTTATTTATTTATTTTTACACTTTTGATCTACAACTAAATGGATATTCTGTGATTGATTTACAGGGTCACCTGTGCTCCCTCAGCCAATTAACCCCCATAGCCCAACATATCACTCCACTTAAGGTATTTCACACAGTAGACAGTGAAAGTGACCCAAAATATGCAGCAAATATTATTATATATTTTTTTTCTGACACATCATCCTGAGCTTGTTCGATATGCATTCCTAGATTGGATACGTACAGCCATGTCACAATAAGTCATGTTAATGCCTATTTTGATTTTAGTCAAGGTTATATATAATAATTGGTGTTCTGTGCTGCCTGCGAGTTTAAGGTTTTTAGTTTATTAGAATGCAATTATGATGTTTGTGAATGTGTGCTCAACGTTGAAATGTTAAGATGTTCAGAGTTGCGACAAAGTATGAAAAGCTGTTTCTCGCCGACTGGTGTGCTTTTAACGTAGCTTCAAACTACTGGTGGCAGTTTGAATAATCTGCACTTTTAATTCATGTTTTATTTCAGAAAATAGTATCCTTCTCAGACACCTTCTTAAAACCAGCCAAGTCGATGTAAGTCAAATAGAACTGAACTACAGCCAATACTTACCCGTCCTAAATCAAACCTATCAGCAGGCTAAGCCTTGCAAAGTCAGCCGAGACATAACCGTGACCTGAGAGCTGTCTGCCATTCGTATTTACAAACAATCATCTTGCCGGTGGGCTATCATATATACAGACAGAACTCAAAAACAAAAGCCAAATGAATAATTAGGGCATGCTTATTTTGAAAAAGGCAGTAACACACAATTTAATGTCATGTCTTTAAGCCTTTTGGCAGAGAGGTGGAACCCTGAGCCAAGGAACTGATGCAATGTTCTAATAATAATAATAATCATCATCATCTTCATAATCATAATAATAAGTGCCCTGTTAATGTGAATACACAGTGAGTACTCTTTTTTGGGGAAGTTAATAAATCAGACAACCAGAAAGGATTGCCAAGCGAGGACACTGCCTGTTAGCAAGTTTTCACCATGAAGCTGCCATTAGCTTTATTAAGTTCATGATATAATAGTTAATTTCCCAGCCTTCAACCTCTTGCACACTCTTTCACTTGTTCACTCCCTGTAGGCTTGCTGATGTTAGCGATAAGAGATCTCATCATAGAAATATTGTTCTCTGGGAATGCTTTGTCCATTTCAGTTTATGAATTATAGTGCGTCTTAATAGTAAAAGGGAAAAGTGGACGCTCGGCTTAAAATTAGGGTCAGGCACTTGTTTCAAACTCCATTTTCACCACCATTGCGAGAGATGTATTAAATAAGCCACGTGAAATGTTTATTGCGTTTGCGGATTGAATGTAGAGGTTTGTATGTCGTCACAAAGCCGTACATGCACTGTTGGAGCACTAGTTCAGCCTTTCATTGGCATCCTGTCGCAGCTTTTATGAGTCAGTAATCCTGTGTGGAGTTCAACTTCAAAATGTGCCCACAGCTGTGCCTTTGCCCCACAGCTGCAGTAAGACTTTATTGTACATTTTATTGCATAGGTGAGCACGTTGGCATTCAATTATTACAAGCAAGTTTGGATTGAGGGAGGATGTAAAATTGCAATACATAAATGAAAATGATCGCACATTCCACTTCCTTAATAGGGCAATGGGGTCAATATGCGTGTCCACAAAATGCACCTGGCTCGCGAGTAATGGAAACATTTTACTGACACATCCTTTTGCTCCTTTTTTTTTTTTTGGTCAAGTTCAATTTAATCATTCTAATAAGAACATTATTTTGTCTGATGCACTTGTAAATGCCACTGTGCTTAGTTTTCCAGATAGACCAGATTGTAATTTTCTCGAGCAATTTTTCTCTGACGTCGCACCAGACCAATTCCATGAGAATATCTCATTGTCACATTAAATTCAGCGACATTTTGACAGTTTGTGTAGCTCATCTGAAAGGGACTTCACCTTTTGAGCTATAGGGTCATCGTTTGTACATACTGTTGAGGTGCCCTTGAGCAAAGCAACCAAACCCCTACAAAATCAGTGCACACCACATTTTATTTACAAAACAAAGTAATATCAACATTTTATCATTGAGATTATATTCAGTAGCCAGATGTAGTTGACAATTTGTCAAAATGTTGTTTATTCAAGATTTTTCACAACTCGTTTCCTCTGTTTCATAGCCCCTTTGTTCACAAAATGAAAAATTGTGCTGCTCTATCCATTTTTTTTTTAACTCATTCACTCCCAGCCATTTTCACTGAAGCAACCCCCTTCGCTCATGGCTGTTTTACTGGATTTTGACTGATTTTTCAAGGCCCACAGAATATTGTGTTCTATTGCTATAAAAACATCGAACCTACCAAACGAAATATTTGAGTCTCTTCTTTCATCAGGAAGAAAAACTAATATTTCTAGCTGCTTCCATTTTGCAGCAATTAGCAATAGAATATAGCTAGGTTTCATCATTATTCACAAATCTGTTTAGAATTGTGGGGAAATCAGCTTGTTTGCAACATGGCCCTTGTTGGCCTCTTATACTCTGCTGCCACCTGCTTACCGTTTTGGTAATTGCTACCATTGCTTCACCCATTTTCTGCAGTTCAGAGGCTGCATCAAAGCTTTCTGTATGCTTTAGCATAAAAAACGTTTTTAAAAAAACATATAAATACGTCTTTGAGACACTTTTATCATTTAAAACAGAACGTTTTTATACATTTTTGGGAGCAAATGAGTTAAAGGCCACAAAATGCTGAGGGCATTTCTCTGTCCTTTTTTGTGTTTGATGTCTTTTTGATCCATGCACATTTTCGGTGACTGTCAACACTATAAAGAACTATTTCCTGCCACATTACATACAATTCTTGAACTGCATGAAATTCATTTTTGTAAATCTTTAACCTTTGGAGTCAACATGATTTACCCGTTGCCTGCTGTTGATGCATATGGTTTTGTGTTTGTCCCTCCTCTACCTGGACGAAGACCTAAGGGAAGGTTAATCAATGGTTTTGAGGGAACACACAAGGGCAGTTGCTGTTAGAGATGATGATGCAGAAGATACAGCAGTCTTAAGATGGAAAAGGATGACACACTATGGTGATTCCTAACAGGACAAGCCCAAATGAGAAGAAGAAAACTGAACATGGTGATTTGCTCAAGGGTACCTCAAAAGTAGCCAGAAGGGTATCCCTCCAACAAGTTGTCATGTTTATTTACTCTACATTTTGTCCGCTGCAGGACTCGCCATAGACATAAGCAAAGACACTCCAATTGCTCTGGACACTTGTGTATGTGTGTGAGTCGCTCGCATTATTCAGAAAACTCTCCATTAGGATATATATATATTCTTTATATGCATATTTCTAGCTATTGGGTGATAATTGTTCTTGCTCTTAACTGTTCCAGGGAAGAAAAAAGTGCATTTCCCCTTATAATGAACTAATAAAGTGATGTGTTCTACTTTAGAATCTTGGCACACTGATAACAGCGCCATTTGATTAGTCTAATGTATCGTATAAATGAAACTCATCTAGGAAGTGGGAACAAAATGTCTATGTTTTCCAAAAGCTGCAATGCGCAGCATAGGCCTTAAAAGGCTATGTTCTTCTTGAGAGTGTGAGGCAGATTGCAGTGACATGCCTCACAGAATTTTGTTCATAACATGTTGTTTTTCCTCTAGAGTTTAGGTGCAACGCCTTGCACAAAGTATTGCTAATTGGCATTTCATTGGACACTGTCCAGTATAACGTATGTCATTGCAAGATATTTTTGGGGATGCGTATGCTCGTGTAAATATTATTGCTATGTCCATGTCTGCCTTTATGTGTCTATATGTGGTTCATGTGTGTAAGTGGTTTGTGTATTTCAGCCCAAGGGAGGTAAGTTATTGGACTGACCTCTGTAGTGTGACAACAGTAGAGTCTGAGGCAATCTAGAGGACCAAACATCAGCAGCCACTAGCTACCAAAACACATTAAAGATTAAAGCAGTCGCTCAGAACAAAGCCACCAGTGTGTGCGCTTTTGGTCAAAGTGGACCTTGTGTATTTTCTCTGCACTTTTGGGCCCTTGTATGTGTTTGTGGATGTGCCTGCAAGCGTGTGAGAATTTGAGTCATTGCGGTGTATGTTCTGATGGATTTGCAGAATCCATGTTGGCCATTGTTTTAGCGCATATTCAGACAGAGTAACAAAGTAAAATTACTTGAAGGGGTTATAATTGATGCAATTATTTTGCATTGGGTTATATAAACATCCACTAAATAATAGGAGTGCAACAATACACAAAATTCACGGGTCAGTTTGATTTGATACATTAGTGTCAAGGGTCAATTTTTTAATGCATTTTTTTGTATGTATATTTTCAATTGCAAAATGTTCATGCATTTTTTTCAACTTTTATTAGGTTTTTAACTTTGCTACCGCTACATTCCCCATAATAAAATACATTATTTTCTCTTTGTATCTGCCCATTTTCAGACAATAAAAGAAACAAGCACACTGAGGTTCAGAAATAAAAACAAACAAGGTGAAAACGATGAGAAAAGCCCATAGCGGAGCTGCCAACCGACATGAATCCACTTCCACAACAATTTGTCTGATAGGTAATCGGCTCCAAAAATCCTGATCGTGTAATACATGGACTTGTAGTTACAGTAATCAAATCGATATGTTTAGATTTAAATAATGAAAATTAAGTGAACATCTAAAGCATGTTCTTGGTACTTTCAATAAAATGCACAAATTACTAAAATATTATACTGTATAATCATTTATAGTAGACTTACTGTAAATGTATCACACATTAATCTCAGGTTCTTGATGAGAACCGGTTCTTGTTGAGAACCGGCTCCCGAAGTTTCAATTCCTTGGCATCGTTTGCCGTTTTCGCTAACGATTCCCTTATTGGTTCATTTCCAGGCGCGTCGAGCAACAAACATGGCGCCACGCTCGAACGTTTGGTGACATTTTACCAGAAAAGCCAACAACAATATTTGCAAATTGGATATTTCATCTAAGGTAGGAAACTACCATTATGCAAAAGGTTTGCGATGACTGTCTGTCGTGTTTGTGAGCGCTCCGGAGGACTCAACCCAGCAGCAGCTCCGGCAATGGAAGTGTCCTCTTCTATCAACACTGCAGGTAGAAATGATATCAGCGCCCGTTTACCTTTATCTGAAATGTGCCGTTAGTAACTGCTAATGTTAAAGCTCGTATCTCACTAAACAGCGTCTGCTTGCGAGGTAGACGCCGCTGTCCGCGGGTATTGTGTTGTTGTTTTTCATTAGGGTTTATTCAAGGTTGCAAAACGTGCAAAGACGTACAGAACGAACCATGACTTAAAAGCAACAATCGCTACTTCGATACACACACTCTGCTCATAGGCAGCTCACGGGAGTTGCACTCCAGTCTACTGGCTGCCTCTGTTTTGACTGAGGCAGGGAGGAGGAGTTTTTGAGTGCTCAGTTTATAAGACTGTTGAAATGTTACTAGAGTGGACATTATTGTCGCAAAAAAAATTGTAGTTGTGTTTATTTTCAAATCTTTTTTTTCTAGGGACCCCATGGCACCCCATTGAGGAGTCTTCGAATGTGGACCACTTAACAACTTCACTGTTGGGTTTGTACTGCCATGTTTTTTTTTAAAACATGTCTCTTGTTTACATATACAACTAAGACATAAACAAGTGGATGCTAATCTATTTATTCTCCTTTTTATAAAAAATAAAATATCGATAAGAGAATCGATAAAGAATTAAATCGTTAAGCAGAATCGAAAATGGAATCGGAATTGTAAAAATCTTATCAATTCCCATCCCTAGCTTTGGTTAACTACTGTAATGGTGTAAAATGTTAAGTACATTTTAATGTTAAACAACTCATAACCCGGCAGGAATCCTCATGAATTATTATTGCACTGTAATCCTGTTTGCACTGTATCTTCTTTAATCATTTCTATCAAGTATGCAAATATTTGAAGAAAATATTAATTTTGGGACTCGAAGTGGAAGAACGGGCTCTTAAGTTTCTTTTTTATTGTGTGAAAAGAAACTGAACCTGGGGGAATTGAAATAGGCAAGTGCGGCAGTGAAAAGGTCGTTGAAACCATTCCAGCCAAGGCAAACATTACCTTCTCCTTAATCTATGTTTCCCTTAAAAGATGACTGAAAACAAGTTGTCTCCTGTGATGAAAGCAGATTGTAATAGGCCGTCATTCTGTGCATGTAATTGTTGGTGACTGTGTGTGACTGTGACTGCATTCTTGCTCCAGTGGCAGTTGAACAGTTGAATGCACGAGGCAAATGTTCTCATCTGACAATGGTACAATCAAACAGAGACCAGAACATTGAGCTACAGGTTTTATTAAAGGAAAATGACTGAAAGCAAAAGGAAGTGTAAGACAAGGAGACACTGGGAATTTCAATGAGTTTGTAGACGAATAATGAAGGACAATGCATGAGTAAATAAAAACTTACGTTATGCACGATGCTGTGTTTGCTGAAATGAAAGCCTGTTTAGAGATTAAGAACGATACTCAATTTTGGAGGTATAGAGTTAACTGTTTTTAAAATATTTATGGGTTTTTTTCTGTTTTTTTAGCATCAGTGGTTAACCATCACATTGCCGTGTTACCTAGCAACACAAGCTATGTGGCTTTAAGTAAAGCCCGTATCCAACGTTGTACTTTCTTTCAATCACGAGCATTCTAATGCGTTTATTTTTCCAAACCAGTAATCTGATTAAAGTTACTTTCCTAAGTACCTGTACGTTACTATTTTTTTAATTACCTCATAATGTATGTAGAATGCAGAATTTTGTTGTCCATTTTAAAGAGAAGTGCGAAGTTAGCAAATGTTGAGTTCTCTTTAGGTTTTGTTCAAGGTCACATTCGCCAGATGTTCGCCAAATGTTTTATTTGTTGTTGTGTTTTTTTTCACAAGGACACTTTTAACATGTTCAAAAACTGTGTAAACCCCTGGGCTAATTACTTGACAACAAAATATGCATTTTATATTCTAAAGAAGCATTGAACCATGTCTCATACTAACGATTAATAATTGTTAACTTGTATGAAGGTTTAAATTGTATTAAAAAAAAAAGAGAGACTGTATAACAAAAACTTTTGACATTTATCAGTCAATTGTTACTCTTGTCTACGAAGTACAAATAGAAAAATGGAAAATTTTCCCTAGGAGTGGCAAATTACTGGCATATGCTTAACTAAAGTAGAGCATGTCATCGGAGGCTGTCATGTGGAAACCTACTCCTGCACCCCCCTCCCCCAAAAAAACAGGTTTAAAATTTGCAAAAGAGTGTCTGGCAAAATATTTTCTGGACAGATGCAATCAAAGTTGAGTGGTCGGTTAGGTGTGGAAAGAAAAGAATGGCACAGCAGCAAGTGTTGAAGATGACGCCCCTTTGGTTCCTCAGGTTCCGGAAACACTGGATTTATCAAGTGATTTTGCAGGAGGACTTAAGACCATCTATTTGCCAATTTAAACTGAACCGATGCTACAAGGCAACAACCCGAAAGAGAGAAGTAAATTCTTCACTGGCCTGACCTCTACCCTACTGTGATTCTATGTCATGACCACACTAAAGAAAATAAGGTGCTATAAATGCGGAGGTTAAAGGATGGTACAAAGTGGCTGAGGTCACAGAAACAAATGAAGAGAAATGGAGTATAAAAACAAATGAACTTACAAAATAATTGTATTGATCACTTGGCCTTGTATTACGACACTGCTTCAAAATGTGTGGTGTTTCTAATGTTTTGGTCCACTAACGTAGATAAATAGTGCGGCCAAAATAAAACAAACTGCACTCAGTTTGATGCAGTGAACTTCTGCACCACTGCAAACTGCAGCCAAAAACAAAACAAAAAACTTTCTGTCAATATAGTATTGAATGTCAATGTCTTTGCATTTCTCTGGTCATTATAGAATGCATGCATCATGCATTGGCTAGACTGTAATCAATTGATAGTCGTTTGACAACGGATGTGCTTCTCCACAAAGTATCACAATGTCACCTTGCAGTTAACGAATTTACTTGGATATCTACATTATAGTAGTAGTTGAGTACATATTCACAAGTTCCACAAAAAGGTATCACTCTAAAAACAGTTCGGTCAAAAATAACCCAACTATGGGTCAAAAATGGACCGAACCTCTACTTGGGTCAATTTGACCCAACTTTGAGTCAAGAAATGGATCTTTTAGTGTAAAACAACTCATAAATGTTGGTCAGATCCTTTACTTGGGTCAAAAAATTGGGTCATTTTGTGTAAAACAACCCGGAAAATTGGGTGGATCGGTCCTTTTTTGATCCATAATTGGGTTACTTTTGACCCAACTGTTTTTAGAGTGTATTCTCCAATTTAAAAATTGTTTTTTTTTTAAAAATCCTAAGGAGAGTGTTGCACAGAGAGTCATAGGGCCGCCCCTGGTCACAGGATACCTTTCTGATGCTTCACTGAAACAGCATGACCCACTACAAAAACAATGTAATATAAGATGGTAAGATGATAAACATACCACCTTGACCTTTTGCTATATGCCGGTATGGAGATCTCTAGTAGTGCACTTGTGTCCGGCAGCCACATCAAATCTTGAAATGAACATGACCTGAGTACTTAATGTAACATTTATGCAACAATGCACTCAACTTTGGACAATTGACTTATTAAGGCATAAACCCACTGAGGCAATTCTGTCGGAATATGCTTTGACACAATTCCCGCAACATGCACTGGACTAACTCGACTAGATTCTGCTTCAAAAATTGACTGTAGTTTCTAACAATACTCCTTTGCAGCTATTCATACTTGAGGCCTCACAATCGCACACGCAAGCTGCTGTGCACATCACCATTATCATTCACAGGCTCAAAACACAGTGCCATCTTTGACACAGCTGCTTCCGGCCAGGCAACAAGCACTTGTACAATTCCATTTGCACTAACATTTATGGCCAATGGGAGACCTTTCAGTGAGTCTTTGCTTATTACAAATCCCGGAGGAGCATCTACCTGCAATGACAAATCGACCCTTTTATCTTGTGTCCTCCATTTTCCCTTCTCAGGCACTGACCAGACACAACAGGGGACAACTTCGACATGAGACACTGCTGCAAATGACAAAAGCAGCACCGCATGAGCAAAAACATGAACGAAGAACAGATGGGAGGACAGGTTTAACAAAATGGATGATGAGAAAAGCAGAGATCAGAGATTATCACACAGTTGGAGCAGGACATGACCTTTTACTTTTGTTACTTTTACCTGAACTTCTCAATGTCACAGACATGTTCTCAGAGTTGTATCCTTACTACCTGCTGAATAGGTTTAATCAAAATTCGCAATGCACTGATTCTGTCCCCCCCCCCCCCCCAAAATATATATATATATATTAGAGCTGTGCACGAATGGGTAGTAATTGTGTCATTCACTCGAGTGGGCGAGGCAAAATAACACTCAAATTATAATTTGTCCTTTTTTTTTTCATAGCATTTGGCCTAAATTTTACCAATATGTTTGAAAACTGAATACATAAATGTTATTCATTCCTTCTTATGATTGTATTATGACTGCAGTGAATGATTTCAGTTTGACATTTTTTTCTCCGTAATGCCACAGAGTATACGCATGTGCAAGTAAATACCATGTGGCATTATGGGAAAAAAATGTTTTTTAGCATTTGGCCTCCAAGTACATTCAAACGTGTTTGCAAATATGTTTAAACGTATTTACAAGTGTGTTTATATATTTTTAGTATTTTGTATGTTTACTCCACATTGGCAGTTCCATGCTTACATAGTTGTGGCAGGTAAATGTCACAGCATGATGAAACATAGAAAACAATAAAAATTATTATATAAAGGAACTAACAATATATTGTTGCCCACTCTTATAGTGTTATCATATTTAGTATCATACATTTTTAAAGGTCCTGGGAAGCTCTTTTGAGCTTGCCAAATACAGCTAAGGTAAATTTGACATTAAGTAGACTGAGTGGTAATGAAGATACATGTGTGAGTAAAAAGTTGGTGTGTGTGTGTGGGGGTGAGTGAGTATGATGTGAGCGCATGTGACAAAGCGAACACATTCGTTGAGAGGTGAAGATGGCCAAAGTGACAGAGACAGATAGAGATTTCAAAAGGCTACCGTTTCTTATCAGCAAAGGTCACTCAAGCAATTACGTGACACATTGATTTATATCCCCAGAGGCAAGGCATCTAACAAAAGCACGAGTAACACGCTGACTCACAAACTCCAAAACACACACACACGCGCACAAAGCCTTTATCAATCTGCCTCCCATCCCTAATTATTATTGTTTGCTGCGGAAGTCTTACGCTTTCAGAGATCATTAAGGTCTTGGCCACAGGGAGGAAACTCATTTTTATCCTCTGTCAGAAGTTACTCAAACAAGTTAAAGCAAATCTGATCTTTCACAAGTCAGCTCGCTGCGTGCATCAGTCCGTTTTAGCATTCCTTTGTAAACAACGGTGAAGGTAGTCAAAGTGTGCGCGCGTGTGTGCCTACGCATATACAGTCCTGTCAAACGGTTCATTAAACATTGTTGTCTCCTGCGGTGAGTCACGGTTTCTCAGGGCATCTTTTCATCTCGGCATCTGATGCACAGGAGCAAGTTGAAATGCACACGTCCACTCACATTACAATAGATGCCAGACATACATGGTAATGAACAGCTGGAGCTGATGTAGATTGATGACTACCTCATTTTACATATTCGACGCACGCACGCACGCACACACACCATAGTGAAGCTGAATACATAAATATGGAGCACCCTCAAGCACTCTGTCACAAATAGTTACATTAACTTATTAATCTGATCAGTATAACTTTGCACTGACTTGCGCAGGTGTCTTTTTACTAACTTAGTCAAATATAGTACATTGAAGTGGTAACGGTATTGCAGCTTTGGAGTGAGGTACCTGCTGGTGACAGAGAAGTCCATTCTTAGCTCATGTTTCTTTGGGGTGGTAGTATCTCACTGCATGCACAATTGTTTGTAAGGGTTGGAAATCACACTGCAGAGAAGATAAAGGAATGGAAATGAGTAGTTGTACCCCCCAAATCACTCAGATAAGTAGCTCAGCACAGTTCCATCACCATTTCATTTGTGGCGCGCCTTCATCTGTCTGAAGTGATTTGTGTAGTGTAACGCATGTACAGTAATGTAGAGTGACCAAACGTCCTCTTTTTTTCTTTTTTATATCCATGAAAATGTCCAGGTAATGTCTGTGGACTGCTCCCAAGTTGTTCAGGAGGGGTGTAGGAAAAAAGAAAGGCCAGTTTTGTGTGTGCGTATTATTGTTATATATTAAGAAAGTTTTGGGGGGTTTTCGGTTGCTGTTTTTTTAAGAAAAAAGTTGGCATATAACACAGAAGTGAACATAGTCATTGTTCCAGGAGAAAAAGCAAAGACATAAAATAATTGTTTGATGAGCATGAGCACTTGTTCAGAGCAGATCTGTGTGCATCTGATTTTAAAAATGGGAACAGTTATTACTTCAAAATTGAACTCATCAAAAAAACACAAAAGACAATTTTGGTGAGTTAAAGAGCAACAAAGAATAGAAGTTCATGTGACTGACGCTTCTGAGGTGGACTTTGTTTAAGCAGCAGCAAGGACCGCATGCGCGTATCGAGCATGTAAAGTTTGAAAAATCAGCATTTTTTTAAGAATAGAGAATACAATCGAAGAATAACTCTGTGATACAGATTATGGGGCAGTTAATCGTCCTGACAGTTCTCTGTGCTTTGGAGATGGTACAGGCAATTAGCTTGACAATAGACATTTAGCAGGCTCCATCAACCAGTCGACTTTCAGTGATGAAGTGATTGAGCGGTCTGACAGATCATATCATGAAGCAATATCCTTTAAACCCAACAACTTGATTGATATGTGATATTTCATAATGTAAAATTATGATAAGAGGAGAATAGGAATTAATATGTGCTTTGTGTGCTTAGTCACACTTTCCCAGCAGGAAACTGATATCTACAACCACATCAGTCATTTTTAATGAAGTACCAAAAACCAAGAACATCCTAATAAATAAATGGCTACTGGGATGTAGGACTTAACAGTGAAGTCTAACAAGACGTGTGTCTTGTTTTTCACAGGGAACGTTGGGAAATCCAGAATTTTTTTTTTTCATAATAAGTGAACCTGATTTTAGGTGTGTAATAAAACACATAGGACTTGATTTACTAAAATCCCAAAGAGGAAGCTTAATTGCATATTCACTAACAGAATGTGCAAGCAAAAAAAATATAAAAATAAAAAATAAGTAAAATAAAATTTAAAAAAAAAAAAAAAAGAGAGCAATGATGACATGTCAAATCGGTAAAATTACCGAATGAACTGAGCTTTCCAGAAAAAAAGAAAGAAAAAGAATGCGCAAGCTGATAGCAAATTGTTGGAGACGGCCATTATTAAACGACGGTTTTGAGCTTTATGCAATGCTAATTTGGATTAGGTGTCACATTATAGCATTTCAGAGCAAGCACAAAGTAAAGTTTAAAGGCTTCTATGATCATGCCCAGTGCAAGTCGAGTGCAAATTGTGGTCTATTATTGTGCACGAGAGAGGGTTTTTTTCTTTTGGTATTTTCATAGACAAACAAAGTTAGAAACTTGCATTTGTGCTATTGTTGGCGTGAACACAACCAACTAGCTTCCCGGGCCAATGCCCTTTAAAATCAGCGTGCATGAGACGCACATGCTTTGACATCGCCAAAGCAGAAAGAGACCCACTGGAACCTTCATGGGTGGATGATGTTAAGTTTAAATTGGCCAGAGCGGTCACACTTCAATGTTAGAAGTGGGCACTTGCAAACCGCCTTCCAAACCGATCATTCATGTCTGTATTTGTGATTTTAAAATTAGAATCAATGAATAATGATAATAATAGAAATCATATATTTAATGATTTATTTTTTAATGATTAAGAGGGTTTGATACACATTGTTGTGATATTTATTATTTAAATCCGATGGCATCCACTCCACATATCCGTAGTGCTCAGAATATGTCTGTGTGTACCTGTAGTCAAATTCACCAAAATTGAATACCACCATCTGTGCCACAAATTAGACATGCTTCCAGCTGGTCAATAGTTTATTCTACCTTAAGACACCAAATTGTTAGGTGAGCCGGGGGAACGTAAAAGAATGTTACCTCGGTTCCCCACAACTGTGCAGCGCCGTCTGCCAAATTCCCAAACCGTCATGCTAAACTATGCTTGTGATTGAAGGATAAGGATAACCAGCCAGAGCTCCACCCAAGTCATCCATGCAAAAACCACCTAATGTGGGGCTTGAACCCAAGACCCTGAGATTAAGAGTCTCATGCTCTACCAACTGAGCTTCTTTTCTACAACAATATGTGTTTAAGAATGCTTTCATGTTACTCGGTGAGTTCTAAGAAACATCAAATGAGAAGGGCAACCTGACAGAGTCAACAGTCTATTATGGGGGTCGAACTCACACTGTGCTATAGCAACTGAGCTAACCAGGTTTCTGCTATGCAATAGGAATGCTTTCATGGGATTACTATAGGTTCGAACGAGCAGAATTAATTCTAAGAAACACATTGAAACTTAAGGGTAACCATGACCTCCACCCAGCACTCAACCAAGAAACAACTGCCTAACATGGCGCGATTCAAACTCACAACCATGAGATTAAGAGTCTCATTCTCTACCAACTGAGCTATCTTCTATTTAGAGTTTATAGGTCAGTAGTAGTAGTAGTAGTTTATAGGGCAGTAGTGTTGTGAGCTAAAAAAAGTGCTCGTGCGCTGTCTACAAAAATAGAGCCAAAATGGATAGAATTGGAAATTTTAGTGCATGACAAGCAAACATATTTCTGAGTTATCACAGTAATCATTTTAGGGAAACCAGCAAGCTAAAAAAAAAAAAAGCCAGGCTTTGTGTGATTTAACACGCTGTGTGAAATTACACAAATGCAAGAAAATGCAAAAGGGATTTTTTTTTTTTCTTAGTTAAAATGGCCTGACACCTTCCTGTGAGTCTCCAAGTCAGTTCTCAAGTCTTCTCGGGTTTGATAAATCACATTGCGCATGCTAAATCAATCTACTTGCATAACACTCCTCCCAGAATGCACATGATAAACTGCAAGGGAATTTTGTGTATTTGGCACCATGGGTGATAAACCCTGTTAGCAGTTTGTAGATCAGCAGTCACATCTGTTTACATGAGCAATCAACTTTGTGTCTGCTATCACATGTGCAAACTTTCAGTAGACCAGGCCCATATTGTATTAAAATGCATGTAAAATAAAGCAACACAATTAGATGAACACACATTCAGTCAAACATAACCACTAAGAATAAGCATTCACTAAAATTGGTTCAGCATACCTTCAATCTATTTGGATATGACAGTGACTTTAAAAGACTACTGTATACGACAGTTCTCTGTATCCAATCCATTCTGCAGCAGGTCTACGGAATTGGATTCAATTCTACATTAACATTTTCTACATCAAAATTTCCTCTCTCCATTACTGTGTTGGAATGCTGCTGTAAGAGGGGAATGTTGGGTTTTCTGGTTGACACAAGCTACACACTGCTTTTTAATGTTAACATATATATAGTTCCTGAAAATATACAAACATAATATTTTCTACATTTTCTTACTGTATGCTGATCATTTACAGGTCAATCAAGATTAGGGAACTCAGGTCCTCTAGAGCCACTACCCTGCCTGTTTTAAATGTTTCCCTCCTCCAACACACCTGATTCAATGATCAGGAGCATTATCAGTCTTCGAAAGAGCTTGCTGATGAGCTCATCATTTGACTCAGGTGTGTTAGAGGAGGAAGACAACAAAAAACAGGCAGGACAGCAGCTTTTGAGGACCGGAGTTCCATACCCTACCCCTAACATTTTTAAAATCTAATTGCATATATTGTAGAAATAGAACAATGGTTTTTTTCAGGGTCTATACCAATACCGATTATTCATAGTCAAGGGGGCCGATAACCGATATTTGTAGCCGATATTCATTTCCAGTAAAAAGGAAAATATTTATGTCCAAATTTTGAATAATACAATGCCAATACACAATTTAAGTGCCAACAGTAGATAAAGTTGTCCAAAATGTCAGTATAACTGAAATGTTAATGTTTTACTTAGCTTTGTTTTAAGTTCAAACCAAAACAAACAGTTCAGTGAGTTCTCAGGCTCAGCAGAATCTCTTAGAAACTTTATTATGATCTGTTATCAGCCAGTTTTTTTGTGTGATTTTTTTTTCAAGGCCCATGCCAATATGTGTCAAAATGCCAAATATTGGCGCTGATAATCGGTCGATCCCTAATATGTAGTATAGTGAGACTTTGTGTTTGGTACAAGTGAATACTGTATGTGTCATATGCATGTATATTCTAATATTTGATAAATTAATGTATTGTTTTATTATAAGTGTCATTTTTATAGTTACGATCTTGACCTTTATTTCTGCATATATTCTGAATTACTGGTATTTGCATTTGCTTTGTGCCACAATTATTAGTCAAAATGGGCCTGTTGATTTGAAGTGGACAATTAAATTATGATCACCAACATGGAATAAATTGTATTTCAATTGATAGAATTAGTCTGTCTGCTCTTGTTGATTATCATACAAGCACAGAGTTCAGTTTGCTCGGTGTCCTGTCCGGTGACATGCATGCGTACATCACAAGTCTGAAAGCAACAATAACTAATTATTTTAATAATCTGTAGTCAAATTCAATGCAAGCAGTAAAAAGGAAATGCACTATATTTTATCGATCAATCGTGGTCATGGATTAACTAATTACTTAGGTGGATGGCAGTCTGATGAATCGCTTGTAAGAGCCTTTTTTCCAGCCCTCATTGCTTTGGCTTTCATAGACAATTCACTGACAGCTCAAGCCATCGTCAGGCCATGCATCAAATGAGGGATGCTCTTTTCAATAAAACCAAATCAATGTTCTCTTGGGTATGAATTTAAAGAAGCGAGCTTATTGAAAAGCGCTGGTGCGTTGCCGACAGAAAATAAATCTGGTCAACGTAGAAATGAAATGAACAAAGAAGAAGGGAGTATAAACTTTGGAGAGCTATTCCCCCATAATAACTTTCAGGCAATATACTTAAGGGACACATCTAATGTTTAATTATCGCATCACACGTGCAAAATAGACACACACCAATATGCTTGAGGCTTTTTTGAAGGATGGCCTCCTTTATAACTTGAAATGGATTATGTGGACAAAAGTAGTGGCTATTTCCACACAGGAAATCAAAATAGGAGAAAATATAGTTTGTCCTGTAACTCCAATGAGGGGCGGCACAATGGGCACATCTGCCTCACACACTTGAGGTTGAAGGTTCAGATCCATTCTCTAGTGATGGCAAAATGAAGCTTCATGAAGCATTTGCGATATTTTTTGACTCCTCTAGATGGTGCTCTTGGTTTAAAGATAAAGGCAAGTGCAATGAAAATGGATTACATTTGCATTGCATCTTTGAATCATGAGTGCCATCTAGAGGAGTCAAAAATATCGCAAATACTTCATGAAGCTTCATTTTGCCATCACTACCATTCTCCCTCTATTGTGGAGTTGCCTGGTCTCTAACATGCATGTTAACTTAACTGAAGACTGTAAATCGTCCTTTCGTGTGAATTTGAGTGTGCTCGTGACCAGTCCAGGAGGCACCCCGCCTCTCCCCCAAAAGTTAGCTTGGCTCCAGCTCACCCAGAACAGCAATAAGCGGTACAGAAAATGGATGGATGAGTCTTGAAGACAAAAGTCAACATCACCTCTGAATGTCACAGAGATGAAAAGCTAATATAAGATAAACATTTTTAGAGGTCTCATTTAGTGTTTTTCCCCTTGATTTTGAACTGACAAGGGCAACTGTGCGTTAGGTGAGGCCACGGCTGTGTATATTACAGCTGTCAGTCAGACGCCGTAATTAGCAGCAGCAACAGGGAAGTGCCTGCAGACACACACAGACACACACAATCAATTGTGCGTTATTATGGTGAACAAAGAAAACCACCTTGCCGTCTCTAACAACTCTACGCAGGGAGAGTCACAGTTTGACAGGATAATAACCATCATCAAGGTGCAAAAGGCTTGGAGATCTAACAAATCCCACTCCCTCTACTCATAATTATCTCCTGGATGTGTATCCAAATGATGACAGACCCCTGCGCTTGTGCACTTGTTTGAGTGCAAATGTGAGATGATGTGTAACAAAGTAATTTAGGTAATGTGTTCAACACTTACAACAAACGACTAGATAAAAGTACTGTATATAATTTGTCTAAGGGCAGCTGTGTTTTGTTGTACAATGCTAGACTGGATTCCGGAGGAGAGGAAGCTCCCCAGACATGTGCTTCATACCTTCAATTTAATATCCGTGCTGTTTATAAAAGTATGCATGCAAATGTTTACCAATTACTTTTTATGTATGTTGTTTACAATTGGGTATCTCATGTCTATGAGCAAGCTTGTTGAGGCATCTTGTATTTGTTGAAGAGTGAGTTTCCTTTTGTTGGACATGAAGGGTAATTGCAGCCTTTGTAGATTGTCGAGGCAGGTGGTGAGCCATCTGGTGAGGGCAGGTAAGAGAGGAGGACTGAAACTTTGGGGACAAAGGAGCTTCGAGTGGCAGATGCAGGGATGGATTTACCCCTCTATCAATCACACATGGATAAACAGTTGCAGGTACATGAGCGATTGGAAGCCATAGTCGGAGGCATCATTTAAATGATGCTAACTGCAGTCGTTGCTGATTAGCATGCATTTGAATGTGATGGCTTTAATTTAAATGATTTTCATACAGTATTATAATGGAGTAATATGCAACAGATGGTTCACTTGTTTGGTAGAGGCTAACTGCTTTTTACTCACTCTAACATGCATCCCAAATGTTGCCCCATGTCACAACTGAACAACTCTTGAACTACTGTAAGCTTCTAAGGTTGTTATAGTGCAAACGTGTGTTAGATTAGGCCTCTTAGATAGGTGACTTGAATTAGTTTGTTGTCTCGCTGCAACCTGTCCTTGCTCAGTGTGGCCAGAACAAGAGTAGAAACCATTTTGGACAGATTAGACCTTCTTCCACATCAGTGTTGGGCAGCAACACGTTAGTGTAACTTAGTTAATTTTTACAATAACTAATACTCTAACGCATTACTTTTTAAAAACTTTAACTCAGTTACAGTTACAATATGGTGCGTTAGTCAGTTACTTGATAAATTATTTAATTTAATTATTTAAGTTAATAATTTAATTGTGCGACACTCGTGAGGATAAGCGGTTCAGAATCAAATAATGAATGGATGGCTGCTGTGTACTGTACGACTTCCTGTTTACAATGCATTGTGGGCGGCTATCGGATTCGGCAGTCATGGAGAGTAGTCAAGGCGAGTGCAAGACGAGTTTTTGACGTGGAAATACGCTCATTGCTTAAGTAAAAAAAACATTTAAGTCAAATGCAAGTTCTGTCTTTCTGATTCGAAGGTCCTATCTACTGCTACAAACAGCAATTCTAATCTGCTGAAACACCTCCACAAGCTACATGCCTCGACGAGGCTAGAAGCTAACCCCGCGGCAGTGGACACGCTCGAAGAGAGTCAAGCCCCTCTACCAAAACAACAGTGACTAGATTTTAACAGGCGTGTTAGCCAGAGACAGATCAACAAAACAATTAAAATGTTTGTTGTTTAAAGCATGCAGCCGCTCTCTACGGTGGAGTCACCCGCATTCATGGAGCTCATTAGCATGATACCGTGCCCAAGCGGCAAATAGGACGAAAAACTTTTTCGAACTACTTGGATAAGGAATATTACAAAATGGAAAGTTAGCTGACGACAACATTTGAAGGACTCGACTGCATCGCGACAACTGCAGCCATATGGTCTGTCCACAACAAAAGCTTCCTCGGGATGACTGGCTTGACACGTCTACTCTTCAAAGAAAGAAAGCTGCGTTGGTCAGTAAAAGGATCAAGGGTAGGCACACGTATGATGTCATCGCTGCTGAAATTGACCAAGAGTCAGTTTTTTGTTTGCATAGACATTAGACCATAATGAGTCTAGTGATGTGAATGCAAAAACTGGTAGTGATGATCAACAATGTATGTTCTTTAAAAAAATAAAAATAAACTAAAGAGTTACTTTTAATAGTAACACATTACTTTTTTGTTTAAGTAATCATCAGAGTAATTGAGTTACAGTTAAAATGAAGTAACTAGTAACTGTAACTAGTTACTATTTTTTAGTAACGAGCACAACCACTGTTCCACAACTGTGTACCTAATCTTACACAGTTAAAAAAAAAAAACATGATAAATTGAAATGAATTGAATACAGTACCTTTAAACTAAGTTTCGGTCAAACAATACATATAAGAAATATATTTGGTGTCATTTAAGTATGCAATTAGAGGTCATGGCTTACTTGGAATATTTTTTTCCCTGTCAAGTCAACTAATGTGAATTATGTGCCACTATTAATTATTTTGGCAAATTTACGAGGCAGGGACATTAACAATATTATTACTTGTACTGGCATATATACTGGCTATGCAAAAAAAACAAAAACTTTTTTATTTTTTTTTGGCCATGTGTTTGTGTGCATGCACCTGTGTTTTTTGTTTTTGTTTTGTTTTTGGGGTTTTCTCCAATTTTATGGTTTGTAGGATATTGCACTTAAAAAAAATATATATATATACTAAAAATAAATTTTTGTCATTCTAAATTGCCAGCAACTGATTGATCCAAAATTACCTCTATCCCTATAGACAGCTTGGAAGACAAATGCAATAAACTTCAATTTTATAACATTTTAGCTCAGTGGCACAATTTAATCCAGAAGCAGGTACCTTTTGACGTTTGAATCCACATTAACCTTAGTCTGCTTTAAGTATGATGCATATTGAGCATGTAGTGCACAGGCATTCCTGGCCCTCTGCAGCTCACATTTGTTAACTGATCATCTTCAAATTGTCTTCACCAGAGCGAGTGCTTGACTGTTGACAACTAATCTGAGAGCGAGATCAAAGGTCATTTACAGAGATTTATTCCCCCCCCAGGATTTAATTGGAAATGTTACAGGATGGAAATGTTACAGGATTTATTTGTTGTAACCTCCCCACTGTTATGTTTTGTTTTTACTCCCAGACAGTGATCACAGTAAACTTAATACATCCTCTAACTCTAAATTTACTTTCAGTGTATAAACTGGTTCTTTTGTGTCATGGTCTTACATGAAATTGATGGCAATTGTTAATTGCAGTAAAGTTCTGCTAATCAGAGGTGTGTTGACACCAAAGCTTATTTCTGGCTTTATGCAAATTAGACCCATAGACACTTGGGTAACAGTGGGGCTTCCTTCAAAATGAACTTTGCAAAGCAGGGCTTATTTATGAATAAAAGTGCATTATACTGTAATTATTTTGCTGGCTCAAGTAAACAGTTGTGAAACGGGACAAGCAACGATGGCAATGTAGTAAAAATGCTCATTAGCAAGGATAATAAAATAGCACAAATGCAGGGACAATCATTTATTATTTGACATTTTCCAAGGCAATCTATTTAAATACATGTAGTAATTTAATCATTTAATTTAAAGGCCAGCAATTTAAAATAAACATTTGAGATTCAATACAAATTGGTAGGAATGGGGCAAGAACAAGGGAAAAAAATAACTGCCCAAATGTTTTGTTTGTGTCACCCATTGAAATAATCAAATAGACTAGTAAAGTCATTCAATGTTCAAAAGAATGAAGTCATAATTTCTGACAGGAAAATAATCCAATCCTTTTTTTCTACTTTGTTTTTTGTTTATTGAAATGACAAAATGTCTGGATTAAAAACTCAATGACTTTATCTATGTTAATATTCAGAGGGGCACCATCATTTAAAGGCTTGCATTTGCTTTGCTTTGATGTTGCAGAGGGAATCCAGAAAAAACAACTTTCAAATGTATGCAGGAGAGCGATATAACCCCAGCATCCTTCCATCTGTCCCCCTCTTCAGATGAGAGACAAGACAAACCATATGGAAAACAACTCAAACGATCAAAAACTGACTGGATCTATGAAAGCGTCTCTGCAAAACCATCAAACTTTCTGTCTCCCTCCCTTGTCTTCTTCACCCGCAAACATTTTACCGCCTGCAGTCAGCTTTCGTACAGTGTGTATGGTGACAAATACATATGAGGCCCTGTGCGACACACCACAGCATGACTCTGCTTCTAGCATTAACGCTGGAAGAAGAACAACAACTCAAACAAAAAATGCTCGAGGCCCACAAGAGCAAAATAAAGCTGCCATATGGACAATTGCATGCTGCTTATGAGGTCAAACCATTTAAGCTTGTCAGTGCTTTTACGTAAGATGAGCTCCCACAAACAAAAAGGCTAAAGGGATGCAACACATTAACAGTATATCATGAAAACAAAGTGGCAGGGTACCAACCACTCAAGTTAGGCTACTTGCAAACTTCTGCACATTTTTAAAATTGTAACAAATATATGCATTATTATTGAATTTATTACTGCTAAATTGTGTTGAAAAGTGACACCGCTTTAATGCAAGCCTGAAGCCAGAGCCGCTCTGCTGCGAGCTAGCCAAGAAAGAGAAGGGCTATTTTCTGGAGTTGCTGAATAAAATATGCCTCACATCTAAAGAGCAAGTGGCTTGGGGTCACTCAAATTGACAAGTTCGGTTCTTGGCTCTCACAAGTTTTGAGAGTGCCAAGGACACGTCTTGGATAGCAGGAGCAACCTAGCTCGTTGCGAACGGCTAACGTTAACGAGTGAGTTCTTCAAAGCAGGGAAGTGCTACAAAGTCCAAATGGCTCCTCCACGCTATTATTCTGCCTCTTAAACATTGTGTGTTGTATTGTAGCTCCAGTGCAGTACAGTGCATTTCTATTGGGTAATTTTGACATGGACGTTTCTGCTGCATCGCGACTGGGATTCCCTTAGTAGAGGCTTTCCAAATAAGGGGCGGTCGTTAATCGAGCATTAAAAAAAATTAGTGTCATTAACTCTTTGACTGCCATAAACGTTATAAAACGTTTAGCATAAACCTAGGGAAGGGCGCCGAGGACGTTAAAAGACGTCCCCTGTTTTTTTTTTTTTTTTTCAAAAACGGGTGCAGGAAAGCCTTGGGCAGCTGTGCTGAAAGAATCAGGCTGATCTGATTAGTCAAAGACTCGTTTTGGCCCCTAGAGGGCAGCGATGACTCTCTTTGCACAAGGTTGGATGGGCCGCCCACCGTGGGCGTCAGTAGAAGACGTGAGGCGGAGCTAGAGTGTTGAGGAGACAATGGCTGATCCAAGCCACAATGGCTTGACCAAGCAACCGGTTACAAGCAGCTCAGCTTGAGCATTTTTTTCAAAGACGGAAAGCATCAATCAATACTAAAAAGCGCATTGATGTCAACGATGATGATGACAACGAGCTCTACGCCAAAGTTGGAAGCTTTGGCGTGACTGTTATGAACACGTAGTAAGCCTCACGGCTAAGCGCGGCTAGCGCGGCTAGCGCTGCTAAGGCCGGAAAACGCGCACAATAGCCGGCCGGGTACTTCTACACAATCGGACATTCGATCGGGCGATGGAGAGTTGGCATCGACCAATGCAGATTGATGATGATGATGAAGATGACTCTACGCCAACGTGACTGTTATGAACACGTAGTAAGCCCCACCGGCAAAGCGCGGCTAGCGCGGCTAGCGCGGCTAGCGCTGCTAAGGCCGGAAAACGCGGAGCTGCACAAGCGGACATTCGATCGGACAATGAAGAGTACCCCGAGTCCAATGCATATTCATCGGAGGAGCGGGTACAGTCTGATCACGGAGAAGACACTGTTTCTGGACTACGATGCCACCATGAATGGAGTGGATAAAATGGATCAGAGCATCTCCTACCAACCCGGTATAGCAACTGAAGGACACGGGGAAGCGAGACGTAACACCACCGTAACGTAACCGTAGCATGATCCTGATATTAGACTTGATGACACACTGCAGTATATACTTGCTATTCCCCGGAAAAAAACGGCCGGCAAGAAAGTGGCGCACGCGAAGAGGCAATCTTGTGCAAATGCTGTTGCGTCTCCTTGCACGCAGGAGAGTGTTACAAAAAGAAAAACTGTCGTTGAAACATCCACATATTTGTAAATAGCACCACAGTTGCACACATTTGTAAATAGTTTGCCAAATTGTTGTCAAATTGTTACACTGTTGAATGTAAATAAACGTATTTTGCTATCAAAAAACACTTTTTCATTCTTGGTGGTAGTGTTTTATAGAAGTAAAGCACTATTTAGGTGTTTGTGGCATCATTCATGGACAAAAAGAAGTGTCAAATTCACTAGAATGCATGAAATAATATCGTTTCACTAAAAGCTTGATTTCTCCGTATTTTGGTCCAACACGGGCGAAATTGGGTCAAACTAACCATTTTCTATTGTTGATTACTAAAGAACGGAATAAGGTAGAAACAAACTCTTTTTTTCTGATGAAAGATGAAAGTCCAATCTTTTGGTAGTACGTGTGTTTCCATAGTCCAAACAGAACATTTTCTGTGGACCTTGAAAATCAGTCAAAATGCTTAAATCGGCTGGCACTGGCGGCATCCCTTTTCTGAAAACGTCTGGCAGTCAAAGAGTTAAAGGCACTTTAAGTTAACAAGATTAACGTGATAATTTTGACATATATATATATATATATATATTATTATTATTATTATTTTTTTTTTCAATTTAAAGTTTCTTTAACGCCACTCATTTTTTAATGCGTGATTAATGCCCCTTACTTGAAAAGCCTGTACTGGGGGAATTCCAGTCGCAACGCAGCAGACATGTCCACGTCAAAATTTAGCAGTAATAAATTTTATAATTTGTGGAGACTGGGATCAAGTTGAATTTTACAATGTTAAAAATACTTTATAGCTCTTGATATGAAAATAAATCACAAATGTCTTACAAATGCAATTATGCCATCTAGTGGCAGAAGAATTACCTCAACACAATTCAATATCACACAGTACATCTTTTTAATCTTAACTCAATTTTATGAATTATTATGAAATTACTGTGTCAATAGCTAAAAGATGCAACCATATTTATATTCTTTCCACTTTGTATGTATGAAAACTTCCATCCATTTCAGGATTAATTATGATTAAAAATCACACACACACATATATATATATATATATATATATATATATATATATATATATATATATATATATATATATATATATATGCCTCAAGAGTAGCAATGATTTTTTTCTGCAGTCCTGACTGTCCATTGCAGTGGTAACCAAAGTGTGGTGGAGAAACACAGAACTGATTCAATGACTGCAGTACAGAACTGTCTCAACAGCTCATGTGGCAGGACATGCCTCTTAATGAGTCAATAATGAGTTCCTAAACTGCTTTAAGAATTTATGTCATTGGATCCCAAAGTGACTTTTTTTTTTCTCCATAGACATCTCATTATAAATACCATCGTCAAATTAGCTTTGCACTACTGTTGTTGCATCAGTTTTACCACACTACTGGACCCTTTATATTTCTTAATGACTCCAAAGAAGGGATCAATGATACCTACCACAGTGGGAAGTAAAAAAAGAAAAGAAAAGAAGATGCATTTACTGTACCTGTCACGGCCACTAGGTTGTTTGAATGTTAAACTCGAGATGGTTGCTTTATGCCCCTAAAATGACCATAAGACACACACTAAAGAAGACATCTCCAAATTTAGAAGTGTACGTTTTAAAATCTCACATTCACACGGGGCTACCAGTATGTGAGAGAAAGTAATGTCAAGAACTGACTTGACTGCTCACACTTTATGCTGGTGTTGTTTCTTTTTCACTTAACTTCTCTAAGTATCAGAGGCAGAAGTAAGACTCCGTGTTAAACATCACACCTTGGCCCTGGATTTATGTTTGTGCTTTTCACACAGCCTGTGAGAGTTTGCTGATACCTCCGTGCTCTTCCCACAGAACAGCGACACATGGAAATTTCATGGCTTTAATAGATGCGAAAACAGGCTGTAAGCCAGCCAAGTCTATGGTTATTTGATTGAAGGTTTCCTGAACAGAGATGATGGCAGGTTGCCTCTGGCACTGGGCCTTTTAGTCAGCTATTCAAACAGTCCCTGCATCCAGGTGGTCTCTCTTTACTGACTGAAGGAAAAGGCACAGTAAGGTGTCTTGCCCAAAAATGTGTCTTTCAGCTTTCTGAGTCATAAACATTTGATGATTCCAATCATATTTCAATGAGGTCGTATATTTTGTAGACTTTTCATAAAAGCATCAATTGCAAATGATTGTTTGTTATTTGAGTCTGTTCTTAAGATGCTTCTCGTTTTCGATGATGACTGTTGACATGTACTAAAATTGCAAACAGACAGCTCTTTACCAAGGCAGAGAATGTTTACACATTTTGGCATTGGTTCTGTAAATCAGTTCATAGCAACATCTGTTGTTCTTTGCGTAATGTGACTTGAAGTGAAGAAGTCCTAGCTAATACAGTATTGTTTCAAGTCTGTACACTCATGCAGCCAAAAAGAGCAAGAGAGTTGATGACCAGAGTTGGGCTTGATCGTGGCACTAAGTGTATATGTACCTGTCACACAACATTAGTGTTAGCACTGGGGTCAAATGTTGCCACAATGAGCCCTGACTTCATTGGAGTTAACGGCCGCTCATTAGTCAAGTAGTGCAGTCCAGTCACACCTCAATACACACAATCATTTCTTCTGCCTCTTTTTCTGGCCTCCCTAGTGTTTGCTGCTGCTCCATCGCTCCCCATTCAGTCACACAAGCCAGCAAAAGTTCTATTTCAGTGAATAGGATAATATTGTTGGAGTTATAACATTGCATTGACCCTAAATAAAACATACATCCATGTGAGCAAAATACTGCTGTACTCTATACAATATACTGTATAGCCTACAATTTTATTTATATTATTTAATTTGATATGGGTTTGAGAATTTCACCACAGAGACTATCACAACCAGGGTAGACTGGGTGGGACTTTCCACAATGTGAATCAAACTAATCTCGGCTTTGCTCTGACTTGTAGGTTCATCATTTCTGTATATAAAAGGTAGTCTCTTTCACACATATTTTCTGTGTTAACCTGCAAATTACAGCAGACACCTGTAGTTATTTGCACCATTTATTGTGTGTTACTTTGACATTTTCAGCACAAGATAATGTTTGTAAAAATGTGCTCACTGGAGGTGCACAACAATAGCTCGATTTTGTTGACTGAGACTTGTGTTTCTCGTGATGTAAAACAGAATGTGTCTTAATAATGAATGAATCTTAATGAAGATGTACCGACACGAGGTATTCAGCTGGATATGATTTTAATTAAATCTAGCACAGTATAGGCTTTAAGATTTTTTTTTTTAACCTGAGTATCCTCTGGACAATATAAAAAGCATGCAGAGTTGTTGAATGTTGGTTTGAGTACAGATGTTGTTTAGACAATGTTAAAAGTAGTGCACAAGTACTGACAGCAAAATTTCAGTCAATTGTGTCAATGTTACAAAAATGACTGACTCCATCACACATGGAGCAAACCTATGAGTTCCACTTTCAGCAATAAATTCATATAGTCTTGTTATCAGTGACGTTACCATTTTCATATAGAGGGAGTCCTCAAGTTACGTCAGAGTTTCGTTTCTACGATGGAGATGTAACCTGAATTTTGACTTAAGTCAGATTAAAGTCATTATTTAATTTTAAAAAACATATTTCTGCGACCCAGAAGACGCCGGAACCAATATTTCGTGTTTCCGCACGGACATTCATTAGTGACAGACGGCGGACCGGAGCTAATTCAAGCTTAAACACGGAAATGTGACGCGCCTGATGGCGAGCCGACCGGCTGATGGACGTCCGTTGCTGGACAACAACACAACTTTAAATAGCTTTAAAATGGTGTGACATTTACGAAAAAGAAGGTGCTACGGAGAAGGCACTGGCGCCGTAAAGTCGAAACGACCTGGGTCACGTGCGACGTCGCTCGAGGACTCCCTGTACATAAAAAAACATCATACATTTAAAACTCCAGAAAAAAAATACCAAAGCTGTTTTGTCTGGTCTGAACTCACTCCGTTTACCTTTGAATTTTGATGTAATCCATCTCTTCATCAATGAATCTTCCTATTTTCAACCATTTATCCTGTTCAGGGGCTCATGCCTGTCCCAGCTGACTATGGGCAACAAACAGGGTTACATCCTGGACTGAATAACAGTCCACTGCAGGTTCAAGTTTTCATGTCCAATCACCGGATCATTGCAGTTCTGATAATTGAACGCATGCTGTAGCACACCCTTCAACTTTCTTAGCCCTCTTTGCCTTCCCCACAGCCAATTTTTGTGTGGTATCCCCGTAATTCCCTTTATGGCCATGTCAGGTTTGTTCACGAAGCATCTCAGTGGCTTAGCTGTCATCATGGCAGCATTCCAAATCTGCTTTACTGTTCCCCTCCCAGAGTAGTCCTTTTCCAAGCTGAGGCTTCAGCTGCTGCTGGTACTACCACCCACTGCCAGTTTGTATTTGGAAAATCACCTAAATGTTAAAATGATGTAGGAGTGCACCCTAACTATTCAGATGGATACAGATACAGTATTTATGAATTACAGACTGAATAAACCTTAACATGTACTGTATATGATTATGTGATGCTTGACTGGCTGTGCACAAACAATTAATTACTTTTCAAGATACCCATCTCGAGTTTAGAGCAGGGATGTCAAACTTGATTCTATAGCAGTCCTAAACTCAAAGTACACTTTAAGTAGGAACAGGATAAAAATCTATTGAACAGATTAGAAGTAAATATTATTGAACATACTGTAAATATGAATCGAAAACCAATAGCATAAAATATTATTCCTAGATAAAAACTAAAAACATTTTTGCTCTACTGAAAATCCTCAAATTAAACATATTTAAATAATGAACATGCTGAGAAGTAAAAAAAAAAATAAAAATAAAAATGGTGCTTTTCAGTACAACCTCAAATAATGATAATTACAAACTCACATTTCTTTGCTGTTACGAAATATTGTTGGATTCTTTGCATCTTTTTCTTAGACTCTTACGATGAACTATGAAAAGCATTAATCAGTGAGGCAACTCCAATATTGTGTTTTATAAATATTCATCACGTAAAACAGCTGCTCACACAGCTTTGTGCTGTGTTGGTAAACATTTAGGGGTCTCAAACACAACGCTCGTCAGGCAGTCCAATCTGGTATTTGAGGACAGAAGATAAATTGCAGTTCTTCATGACAATTAACTGTTGTTGGTAGTTTTCTCTACTGGAGGGTGTACTGACTACCAGTTAAATGACATTCTGAAATGTGTCTGTTAATCAAGATTTGATGCAAAAATGTAGTGCTAGTTTTGGTCAAGAAATTTCTAATTACTGTGTTATCAGATCTTAATGAATGGTAAAATGATTAAAATGCGCTTGTAATTATTTGCACCAGAAAAAAAACTAGCAATATTTTTTACCTGTTATTTATACATAGCATTTACAAGACGTCACCGACCCCCACCTATCGACCAGCACGCTCTTGGTGGGGCAAACAGCCAGTGAGACAACGCAAGTAAATGCTGAGGAGCGCTCGTGTTGCTTACTACAAGTTACTTTGATTTATTCATTTGTTCATTCATTCCGCATTTTCACAAACCGCTTCACAGTGGTGCAAAATTGGGCGAACAAAGATGTGAAATGAAACTTCTAGATAGTATTCACATGCCTTCATTTGCCCCACATTATGTGCCGGTCCATGGAATGTCAAATGGGAAAGACAAAGAAGTGTCCGGAATTACAAAGATACATCGAAAGGATTTCTAACCGACAAAGTCTACCAAAGTATCAAGTAAGGGTCATTGTAAGATGGTAAAAATCCTTTTACCATAATGTGATCATGATATGTGATAAGTGATAAGTGGCTCTTTTGCCATCCGGCGTCCCGTAGGGGGCGTGCCCATGAGGGCTGTGACGTCACGTGCAAAAGGTCAATGGCTGATTGGGCCACCGACATACTGTTCTGACCCACTTGAGATCAAATTTGACTGAAAGTAGCCTCTGAATTAAAATGCATTTGACACGCCTGATTTAGATACTACATTACCCAGAAGACTTAAGGCAAGAGACTGGAATGGGAAGTGTTGTTAGTTGATGCACCGCTGCAAAAAAAAAATAATAATAAACTCAAAGTTTTCACAGCTATTGGTATAAAAATGCAAGGTGACATATTTTGACATGACATGAGAGTGTTTCGTATGGCAGGTCAATTGAGGTATGAATGTATGGAGCCATATGAATGCCAGTGGGAAATGTTGTTAGTCCATATATGCCCTGTAATTGACTGATGGCCCAGTCCACGGTCACCCCACCTCTTGTGAGGTCAGCTGGGATCAGTTCCAGCTTAACCCTCTCACCCTTAACAAGAAAAAGAAGTAGGAAATGAATGAAAGTTTCAAGGGTTTCCCTCAGTACATTTATTCACCAAATTATTATAAATGTAGAACCCTAAGCCATAGCATACAGTGTGTATCCATTGAAGTTCAGTGCAGGTAGGTGTATATTGATGAATGCCTCGAGGTATGTGCTTGTGTGCAAGACAGAGATGGATGGAGTTTCTGGTATAAAAACTACAGTTAAATGTCACTCCTGTCTGTCACAACACACCTGCTCTCACTGATGCGTCTACTGTGACAGGCTGACATTTATACACCTTCTACTGAACAACACACATACACAAACATGTGCATGTTCACGAAAGACAGACATAATCATAAATACAAAAAAAATGACACCGTTCCACACTCATTTCAGGTAGAACCAGTGATATGATGCTGCAACATAGTAGATACTGAACATCCAGACATAATATACTTATACTATTTATTTTTTTATTGAGAAGCATTTGGCCCTAAAGGAATAATATACCACCATAACAAAAAGGTTCAAGATGACTGAAATTTTCAATATTACAATAAAAATACAGCACAAAATAGTGGTTTTATTATTTTCTTCCTCAGAGAATCTGGAGTTCCATTGGATTCCATACACAGGGACTTTTACTTTATGTGCCAATCACAGGTCATTGTTTTATTTTATTGTATTTTGATGTATTCTTAAGATTTAAGTACTTGAGTTCACTTTCTTCTCAAATATTCAACATCAGATGTTTTCAATTAAACGTGATTATTACTGGTGGAACCCAGGGGTGAAAGTGGTTCGAATTTCTTGCCGGAACTCCACTGACTGACAGATTTTTTTTTTTTTTTGTCGGTATAATTCCTCCTCAAACCACCGACATGCAAAAAAAAAAATTATATATCCTTTTGGTACAGTTACACAGTACATACAATAAAACACAACAGGTCTACATGCATTAGATAACTGCATTACACTTACTGTAACATGATTGTAATAAGGCATACATGAGAAAGTGATTTCCATTCAACATTTTTTCATGAATTAAAAAAAAAACAGTCCAAATGACTCTTACATTGTGCACATTGAAATGGAATATACTTTGAGGATAACGTAAACATTGACTTTTTAAAAATTGAATTGCTCGTTTTTTTTCGCGCACACAGTAGGGCTAGCAGCATCGTCTGTACTTGTATATGGTTGGGAGGGTCCTGCTGTCTTTTCTAACAGGGTGGCTCCCCCTCCCCCTGCTGTGAGTCTGGGTTACCTTCTTTTTTTCATCATCCCTGGGTGTTGTTCAACATACTTTATTTGCATTAGCGTCTTCATTGTCTTCATGAGCGTGGTGGTTGTTTTTTTGCGGCACACGCACACATGCACACATCAGCGTGACGTCACTCAAATACACTGAGACGCAATCTTTTACCGGAACGCAGTACTGGACCGTTCCGGCCCAATTTTACCAATGGTGGAACCTGATCATTTTGTTTGGTCTACAAAATGGAGGCAAACTGTGCTCTGCTGAGCAACACCACAGTAAGCTGGCTGGGTCATGCAGAATGCTCTCTGGCCACTGGGATGTATGTGACAAGGGGACAAGCTGGATTTCACACAAATACCTCAGCTGGCCTAAAGCTGCTACACATGTGTGAAAGAGCCATTGCAAAGCACGAGTGAGTTAGCTTTTTTTTTTTTTACAGAGTGATAGCTGGATAAAATATATTTCCATTGACAGAGGTCATACACCTGATGGCAATGAGAGCATTACATGTTTTAAAATGTTAGTAATATATGTACCGTCCTCTGGCATTTCACAGCTATGTATTCTTGATTTTTCATGGTTGTAAAATTAATGTCCAGAAGCACACGAGGACACACACTGCCTACCTAACTCATTAGGTATAGAAAGTTAATGGAAATAGATGCATTTATTTTATAAAGTAGAATTCCGCTGTGAAAGGCTAACTCATTGGGCCATTTAAGTAAATAAAGTTATATCTTACATTTTTGTATTGTGGTTTGCAATGTTTAAGTGTTACTTATACTTTTTTATTTTGCTTTTTATTCTGCATGCCTATTAAAATGTTTCACAGGTTGCCACCTTTTAGCATCAAATTTAAATACACATTTAAATTTTATGTGATTAACCAACAATATAACATTCACAATTTTGTTTTACTTTGTGTTAGTCTATCAAAACAAAAACATACATTCAAATTTGTGATTGTGAGGTCACAAAATTTGAAAAAGTTCAAAGTGTATGAAGTTGTTTCTTAATGTTCACCATTCAAATAGACCCACAGCACCCCTCCGCTATTCTTACCAGATATGTTGGTTCTGCCCGCTCTGAAGCTAACATTGCCTGCTAACTTATTAATGGCGGAGTCTGTGATTAAAGAGTCCAACCAAGTAATCCACAGTTGTACTTCATCTATTTTGCTGCTGAGTGACTATGGCAGTTGGCAAGGAAGAGGCTTGGAACTGGTGGTCTGAAGGGCTTAGCATTTAGTCTAGCCCTTAGACCTGCTCTCTTTTCCTTTTCACTTCTTTCTATGCTGCCACTGTCTTATGCCACTTGAATGGGCGGATGGCGTAGAAGAGGTCCGCTGATCTGCGAATCTCCAATGGAATGTATTCCCAATTGCAGTCGTTAAATGAAATGCTGTTGTGAAGCGAACATCGAATGTGTTACGACTGATACACTCAGGAGGAGTGACTTTTTGGTTGGGTTCCGTTAATAGCGACAGTGGTAGGAGCTACAAGACTGACAGTTTGTTATACTTGATTTTATGTGGGCAGATTGTGTCAGCGGGACTCTGTACAGTCACGCAGGGATCCGTCCGAGCATTAAAGTGACCTGGAGTCATTCATTTTCCATGAGAGTGTGTCCCCCAGCTGTCATCAGTAGGCTGTTATGGGAGTCCCCCAGAAATTTTTAGAAGTGCTTCACAGAACAGACTATCAAACGACACAACAATTTAAAGTTTGGTTCCTCCCAAACTTTTGTTCCTGACCTTAACCGAGGAGAATTTGGTTGTTGATCAAGTCACCTTAATTTTTTTTTAGACTGATGCATGCCTGACTATCACTCTTGGTTGTTTGTTTGTTTGTCAGCCTCTTACTTAAAGCTCACCGGGTTGCAAAATGAGCTAGCTGTCAGCTGTTGGTTTACACTCAGTCGACAGTGTGTTTATAATTTCTTTTTGGGCACTACATTTTGTTGTATACTTGTTTGGTTGTGAAACACACACCAAAAAAACGGCATGTTTTAATCCAAGAAAATAGCCCGCTTCAGATCTGTTTAATGCTAGTGATTAGCAATTATGTGTTATGTGTTTCGACTGAAGTTATTTTAGCATCTGCTAGATATAATTAGTGTGTGTATATCATAAATGTTTAATTATTGCATCGCCAATTCTGCAATGAGTTATTCTGATGCTTTCACATTTTGCAACAAGTTCCATTGGGGTTTCTGTAGGTTATCATCACTTTCTCCCCCCTTCTGTCTTCCACACACAGAAAAAGCAAGCAGTTTAAGGCCTGCTAGAGGTCTGTTAAATGTATAGACAAATGGGGGGTTGAGAGTAATTAGTCAAGTTCCTTAGCAGTAATTTATTTATAATATTTAATGTACATCGGAAATAACATCACTCCCCATCATAATGTAAATAAACAGAAACAGTCATAAAATTACACGGGCCTATTGCTGAGTGCAAAATAGAAGCCAGAGTTTGAATATATTCCCCAAGAAAGGTATATGGCTGCAATTTGTGTCTCTTGAGACATCATAGCCACTTTACTTTTATTGTTGGATGATGGCTCAAATCACTTTGCCTCATGTCCCTCTCTTGATGGAAACCCTTACCTTGTCCCTTCGGATGGTTTATAATTCATGTGGGTCCCTTAAAGGCTAACCAAGGTCTTAGCAGAAGCAGTTTATTGGCTCCAATGAGGTAGTTAAATATGGACAAGGACAGTTTGGAGGCTCAGTCCAACACACTTCATTATTGACGACTCAAGTCAAAATTACTTCACTGTATAAATATTGTAAACACCTTATCTCATTTCCCTACTTCATGCAACATTTATCAAATGAGAATATTACCACAAATGTGTTGTCTTTAAGTTCTAAATTACTTTAAGCTGTTGTGACTGATTTCTAAAAAATGGAGTTTGATTTAATAATGCGATACAACCTTTGCTGAATTTGCACTTTCTGTAGTATATATTATCTGACTGTGGGCCAGCCTAGTTCTGCAAAAGCACAAAGAGAGAAACTGTGAGATGTTTTGGATCAGCACAGCACCTTTGGCTCACATTGCCGCTGTCTCTGAAAGTTTGGTGAAAGGGTCTCATCCCCGAGGTCTGTAGCTACTGTAGGTTATTTGCATCTGAGTCCCTGCTGAAGAACGGCTGTGTTTCAGTACCACTGCAGGGTGGTGTGCCTGTGCGAATTTATGTGTTTATGTCCACCCACGCCTGGTTTTGAGCCTCAAGCAAGCTTCAGCTCAATATGGGGCTGTCATTCTGTATGAAACCCGACGGGTGACTGACATGTACTTATGCATTGTCTGGGCACATGTAGTCTAGTAGAGTGTTAGTGGCACACATGGAAAAAACACGTTTGATGTAATACAAAGCTAAAACCATGTAAAATATGCCAACGTGTGTGCAGTATACAGACAGGACAGGCCAAGTATTCCATCTTATTCTGTGTGGTCATGCTTCTGTTGGATGGAAGTATACATTTCAATGCATGGAAATAGTACTCATCATTATTGTCAGCAAAAAAATAAAAATAAAGTTATTTTCCTGTATCTTTTTTTTGCTTATACTTAATGATATAATTTGCATTATCTCTACATCTGAGTCATGCATGCCTATGACGACATGAATTGACACTTCTGACCTTGACACACGACCGAGTTAAGTTGGTTCAGCCGACTCATTACATTATGGAATGACAAATGCTTAGCATTAACTGTTACAGTGCAACTTAAAATGTTAATGATGTGCACTCAACACCGCTGTCATACTTCTAGCATGTCACTGCGTAGCCATTTACAATCATGGTCAATTACTACGTTACGTAACTTCAAGCTCTAAAAGTTATGAAATTTGACTAATAATTTAATAAATAATGTAATTTGACTCGCCAAAGCAAAGTATATAGATTACATGTTAAAAAATGAAAGCAGCACATATGCAAATGTTTTCGTAGTTTTCCATCAGTTAAGTAAGAAAATTAATGACTGGCTAAAATGGTCATAGCCTATACAAGTGTGTTTTTAAATCCTAACCCCGTAAATCTATAAATACTTTAAAATCCTGTCAATCACACTCTTTTTTTTGTTTTTCTTTTTTTCTTTGTTTCTTTTCTTGCCAAACGATATCCCAGATCAAGATGGAGGGGGGGGGGGGGGGAGCTTAATTAAAAATAACATTTGTTCACATTATTTACATTTTATTGGTATGTTTGAATCTTGTATGAATCGTAATTCACTCCTATTATTCACTCTGATAAGATACCAGCAAACCGGGAGACTGTATTATACACAAATGCAAGCAGGGAAAGGGTGTTTTTTTGGGGGTGAGGGGTAGCATATTCACAGGATTTTATGGTAACAAAGTCAAAAGGTATTAAATCAAAAATTACAGTCAACAGTAAGAAATTGTTTCTGTTAAAAATTCAACCATATAACAAAAATTTGAAGGTAAATGTTTTTTTTTGTAAAGCAGTAAATTGTTGGATTGGATAACAGTAATTGTTAAAGTTAAATGCCTTAAGTATTTTTTTCAATCTGTAAAATAGTATTTTATCACTGCAAATGTTTGCTTCAAGATTGAATTTGATTGAAAGTGAACCGTTGTTTAAAAACTTTCAGCTGACTTTGTCAACTGTTTCCACTCCTCTTGTCTTGGAGTAAACATTTGGGCCACAGTTTTTCAACATGATGTGACAGTTTTACCAAAAACATGAAAAGTCACTAAGTGTCACAGAGAGTGCATTCAAGCCATTAAAGATGCACTATTTCAAGAATGGCAGGAGGCTTTTGCACTGCTCGTAGCTAAAACTGTGCTGAGTCTGATGAATATTTTAACTTTGAGGGCAATTACATGACTCTAAATGAGACGAAATGTACTTCGGCTAAACTTAAATATGCAGGAGCTGTGAAAGACACGGTGTGCAATGCCAGACTAGTGAAATGAATCTGACACAATCACCTTCAGTATGAAATATGTTAATGTGTAATTTGTCTGCAGGAAGCTAGACTCTCATTCGGCAGTGTCCTATCATGAAGCTTTCTTTTTCTATTTGCATCCGTTCTAGTAGTCTGACCACTGCTTACAATACAATACAAATTTTAGTCTCAGGAATAAACTCAGAGATAAAATCAACTCCATTTGAATGTATATGTGAGATGATCAAATAACTTCTAAGGTTTAGTTAGGTGAGTATTTTCTTAGATTTGACCTTTTAACTCCCAGTAGTAAACTTGTGTGTGAGTTAAAAGTTACTCTCATTTATAGTAAATTAAACTTTCATTTCTAGTTACATTTGATGAAAATTCTTGATTTGGGAAAACATACTGTGCTATTTAAACACCCAGTTCATATTTTAAACACTTTTTTAAAAAAAAAGAGTTTTCAGTAATAATGAGCACAAACACACCATATTATTTTATTTGACGTCAACATAATTAATTGTAGTTTGCAGAAATGAGTACAGGCTAGAGAGAATGTTGGCGTACCTCACTTTGAAAACGAAGTGTGACTGATATTATATCAAATGCACCTAAAGATGTACCTGATGACATGGAAGACATTTTCTATCCAAGACTGAAGAGAAGCTGCAACGTTTTAATTTTGAAATTTAACTAAATTATCCTATGACCTGACAGAATTTCACTGAATGGTACAATGCCTTAAGGATACTGATCTTTTTTTAGCCGCATCCATCCGGCTGGTGAAGTAAGACACCTGCTCAGGTGTGCGTCTGTAAACCCACATCTCAATGTTTTGAGTGATGTATTTCGTCCAATTCACACTGACTGCGGAATGGACGCGGAACAGCATCTGTAAGGACGCCGCAAGGAATAGAAAGCATTTAATTCTGCGTGTCAATTCACACCAGCTGCAGTACGATGCATATGCGGATCGGATGCGGAGCTGTGGAAAGTTTCCGCAAGCTTTCTATTTTTTCCGGATTCCGCATGCGGATTTGCATGAAGCTGAAGAAATTACATGAGCTGGACAGGAAGTCAGGCGCTGGCATCAAAGTAGGTCCGGTATATTTAAAAATTAATCAGTTTGTGAACTCATTTTTTGAGGGACGGAAGCCAGCTAACTACATGGCTTGACATGAGTCGGACATTTAAAAGACAAAAAACAAACTCTGAAAAATTAAACATGACAAAATAACACTATTTAAACACAAAACGTACTTACCCATGGTAAAGGAGGCATGGTAGAAGTCCCAGAAATAATGTCTAAAAAGCATATTGATGTGACAACAGGCAAGTGTGGCTATTGTTTACCAATAGCACTCTATATACACGGTTGTTATCGCGTCAACTCTCCAGCGTAAATCCCATGATCTTGTGGTCTGGCGGGTGGAGATTTTCGGACGTGTACAGCTCACGCAACGCTACGCACTTGGTGCGAATTGTAGGCCTTGCAGATGTGGAACGTAAACCGCTCCGCAGTCAGTGTGAATTGGGCGTTAGCCTAGCTAAACGTGATATCAACAGGATTCTTAACCATTGGGCCGTGGGCGCCATCTAGTGGGCCGCAAAGTTTTGTAACTCTGGGCTGCGTCGGCCGCAGGCAGCTTTCAATTGAGCCAACTGATATTTGTGTTTGTTTTTTATTTCATTTTATTTTACCTGCCTTGTATGTATATGTCTAAACAGTGTGACCTTGTCATACAGTTAAAATGGGGGGGGGGGGGGGGTTCTGAGGGGTGGAAGATGGTGATAAAACTAAAAACACTGTAATACTAAATATGTTGTATGCATATGTTGTAGTCCTAAGATGTAACTTGTGATGCTTTTTTTTCACTCTCACAAGTTGCTGTGAATAATAGACAATGTAATATATATGTATAATATTATTATTATATATATTATAATATATAATATATACGAGAGAATAATATTGACTTAATATCATTCTCTCTTGTCTACAGAACACACACATTTCATCTCTGTGGAACAGTAACATTATTTCAATATTTTTTATGCAAGACAAGGGCTTCATCATAAGTCCTCCTGTCAATCACGCTGCTATCGTGGCCAAACAACAAACAACTGTAGAGACAGCAATTTATACTCTGCTGACCCTGATTTTTTTCCCCCAACTGTCCTTTTACTCTGACTGGGCAGACCATGGAAGGTTTACTACATTAAACAGAAATGTGTGTGAAACAAATCAATATATAAAAATATATTTTCATTCGCAGTACACAAACACACACAAATTATGATAATATCAAAGATATTATCATAATTTGGGTCAAAACCCAATTGTGACAATGTGGATGCATGTGTTCACAATTCCCCCCCAAAGAATTGAGCAGAGCCCAGTTCATACATAATTCACTGCCAATGTCTCCAAGAAGGAATGAGAGGAGAGCAAGAAACAGAACGAGAGAAAGATCAAAAGATACCAAAGCTAAAAGAAAAAGACATGGAGAATATACAGAGTGCAGAGTATGGTTCATAAGTGACACATTGAGAGTAATTTGATGAATTTGACAACATGTGTTAGGCCATATAGAATGGAATCAGAATCCACTGAGTGTCACCTTAAAAAAAAAAAAAAACAATGCTCAAAGAAGGATATTTTACAAAGATTCAGTGCCCTTTATGAGACTTCTCATGGGATTAAGTGTCACGATGCGGAGTGGAGGACCCAAATGCAGGGATGGCAGGATAACCACGGCAGGGAAGCATGTACTACTAAACACAATTTATTTAGCAAAAACACTACCAGGGGTACTGGGTGAATAAAACCAACAAAGATCTGAAAAGACCAAATATCAAAGTAACAACAAAACACCAGTGGTGACAGCGACAATGATCCATCAAAGACTGAACAAAACCAGGGAACTAAATACAAGCCAACTGACGAGACAACGAGAGACTCCTGAACAAGACACACGTGGCTGGGGGAGATGATTGGATGACACAAGGGAACAGGATGACGAGTACAGGTGCAAACAAAACCTTACAAGTCAGACAGGACACCAATCATAACATTAAGAAGTGCAAATATTTTGCTTTACAAGACTGTATAGATGACCTACATAAAACAATGCTGATCATTCATTGATCATGAGAATCTGAAGCAGCATATCTATATATGTTGTATATCTGATATCTATATATTAGTTAAATAAATTATATATATTAGTTATATAAAGTTACAGTAATTTCAATGACGCCAAGTTGCAATCCTTATTTTTGAGAAAAACTAAGCGGGGGGAAAAAATTGAGCCCCATTTTTTTAGAGTGATTCTGTGTCTGTGATTAGAATACTGTACACTATCTTTACTCTGAGTAAAAAAAATGTTTCCTGCGCTTTCAGTTTGCACGTTACATCCACATGCAGGGTAAGCTGTATGTGTCTGATAAAATGACAATGCTATAAATAGTTGAAGCCTGTTCTCCATGGCATGAAAAAGGACGTCATCACATATGACATCATGAAGTTTAGTGGAAGAAAGGCCATGACACTTGCTCATAAAGTACTGTTTACATCTGTCAAAATATTCATTGAAAATGCATGAGCACACACACAAACACACGTTTGGCATTTATACTGAGTTTGAGTGAATGTGTGCATGACTGCAGATTATGCACGTGTGTGTATTATTTGACAATATCTTCTAATGATGTATTTTTATTTCGCAAAGAGAAAAATTACAGAAGCTGTATGCTAACAATGGCACTTATTTTGCAAATGTAATAGTTGTACTTCCTCTTCAATGGTTGTGTTGCTTTGCTCCGCTTATGCAAATATTTTCAAGCCTTGTACACATGAACTCTGTCAAAAACTGCCGTGTAAAAGACAGGACCAGCCTTAGAAAGGCTAGGACATCTCCTGCCTTGTGAACAGGAGTGATGTTGTGCATGGTTCTGCTTTCAAGATAGTCCAAGGTCTCCTCAAAGAGACCTTGACCAATCATCCATAAGCCCTGGTGGGGAAGCAAGAGTCACCTCAGGTTTTCTTATGGACCTTCAGAAACTTTAATTATTGCATCACCCCGTGATTAACAACCAGTTATTCATTTAAATTAACGTGGAGAGTCGACTGTTATCTTTTAGGGAATGAAATACT
Source organism: Leptonotus elevatus (assembly GCF_054856555.1). NCBI lineage: Eukaryota > Metazoa > Chordata > Actinopteri > Syngnathiformes > Syngnathidae > Leptonotus > Leptonotus elevatus. The sequence goes on from NC_141245.1 coordinate 12,341,937, forward strand.
GTAAATTAGCTGTCCTCAAATAGTGCATTGTCCATCGCGTTGTCAAGCAGCTTCATTAATGTTATAAGGGAAGAAAAACAAATACTTAACTCACATACAAAATGAGTGTGAAGAAGCAAGCTATAAAATAAAAAAATACTTTAATGTCCAGAAATTTGTCACTGCAGAAGGATATACTGCGCTAATATTCATGCTGACATTGCATTTTTATTTGTTTTGCACCAACAACTAACATTTAAATTATTATTAGTTATAAAATATTCCCAATGATGTGAGCATAGTTTACAGTCTTCTTTTGCATGAACAACAGAAGGCAGGTGCAACGCAGTGTGTAATCACTTTTTGTAATATTTTGCTTCGGAATGATTTCACGAACCTCATCTTGCATTCCTAAACTGAAAAGCTTGAAGGGTCTGTTCACACCCAGCTGGTTCGTCACAGACTTCATCACAGTCGTCTTACAACGAGGAACCTGTGCCACTTAAGGTCCGTTTCTTTTGGGCATATGTTAGCACAGGGATAAAATAAAAACAGCAGGTTTTAATCTTGTTAGTAAGTCACAAACCAATAAATAAAAGTTGTTTCCACACCTGTAATTTGCAGAGGTGGGCATTTACAAAATGTTGCTGGTTACATATCGGAGCCCTGGGCACCCTCCCGTCATCGTCAGTCTGTCATTTGTCAAGCCGAATCAAACTGTAATCATCAGTCCGTCATTTTATTTTAACCACACTTCCATCATCACTTTGTCACCTCCATCTTAGGACAAACACAGGTGGGCATCCCCTCAGTTCGTCATTTGTTAACCGTCAACAAAACGGGTATCCGTCAGTGACGGGCTAAGAGGTCTGTCGCTAACTTGACCTGGTTAGTGACGATTACACTGACGGACAAAAACGCATGTTTGTCTTTTTTTTTGGGGAGCTTTATCGTCATTCGTCAGCAAAACAGGTGTCCCTCAGTGACGTACTCATGGACAGTCAGTCAGTCGGCCTACTGACAGAATGCTCACAGTGGTAATTTGCCACTCTAGTCAGTCTTAAAATGATTCATAAATCAAACTCGACTCAGGCATTCAATAAAATGAAGCAAAAAGGGATATCATATAACAACATAGCTAATTATCTTCAACCTGTGGAAACATCAAGACATAGCAACGTTTAAACATCTATTTGTTAGTTTGTGAACAGTAGCGCATGAAAAGTACATGAACAATGTCCACTTTGTGAAAAATATGTGAAAATATGTTTTGTAGACCTGCATAATGGCGGTCAAGGCATTTATTTTCAGTTCTCACCCTTTGTTTAACTATCTAGCCTCAAATGCTGCAAGGTCAACAGAGCAGAAGCTCCAGCATTGATAGGCCATCAGCGGCACAGCTTGTTTGAAAGGCAGCACACTGCGCTTTTATTGCTCCAGCTCAAGCCGGGCATGTTTGAACTGCTCATCAGCACGCATATCTGTGCAGCTCTCTGCTGCCAAAAGTGGCATTGTAAGCATTGTCGATGTCTTGCCTGTCCTGAGATTGCTTTTCTCGCATTGATGCAAGTCTGTGTTGCTGTGCTGTGTCTGCGTAAACATCGGCCATCGTGGGTACTTTAATCCTCTTTTCCAGGAACCAACACACTCCTTGCCTTTCAGATGTGATCAGAGGTGAGTCTTTGTGTTGGACTGTGTGTGGTATTGTGTGAAATCAAAGAAGGTGAGTGAGAGCAGCCAGGGAGGTGTCAGCATCTGGCTTCAACCCCGATGGCTTTGCTCTAGGGCAAAGCATGTGTGAAATTGAACTGAGGCTACATATTGTCACCCTACGAACGGTGAGCAAATGCTGTCACTCTTTCACTCACATAGAGCTGATGCCAGATGCTTTTTATAGTTACTACGAGGAATAGTTATGGTGCTTGGCAGATGTGAACTGGGGAGCTTATGTATTATTATGGGACACCTGCAATATGAAAATAAGCCTTACAACTAAAGCACACTGGGAAAAATATAATAAATGTGCCATTATGCAGAATCTCCAAGGAGGAGAAAAAAAAATCTTAGTTTCGATGTCTCTGCACTGGGACCAATCAGTGTGTTTTTGCTGAGGTGCGAGGTGTTCGTGCATGCATAAATATATGAGTGTGTGTACTCAGCATTTCAATCCTCGGGGGAGTTGTTTAAGGTATCAGAAACAGAAGTATTTTGAGCTAAACCCTTTGAAGCTCCTCATTTGAATGTCAGAGGATACCATTAGATTGTGTGCACATGTTTATGTGAGGGGATTGGTGTCTTGAATTTCACAGTTTATTTTTTGATCCCTATTCTTAATTTATATGCATGCTTATTTGATTTATGTGCATGCTCACTGCATTAGCTTTAAATCCATTCACACTGTGTTGATCATTTTGCTTATTGAAAGTCATTAGGGAGAATACCTGTCTAGATAAGAGCAAGTCCTAATTCCACAACCCACTGGTATTTTTGCATGATCGTCTCCAAACTTAGTGGAATAATGACAATTTAAAATATTAACCAGAAAGCATTTTGTTAATGCCATACTGTATTTAACAGTCAGACTTGATGTTTGTCAATCGAGCTATTTGTTTATTCTTAATGTTCATCCAAACACATTCCTTGATTTTCTATTTATTTCCAGTCAGTTTCACTCAGGTCAGATGTGTGAGAAATTCCGCATGTTAGATTATAAGTGCTTTGAGAATGGCTTAAGTGACATTCAGTGTTACTATTTGTCATTCGCAATGCATGTACATGTACAGCCAGCGCCTCTGACCTTAGCCAGCCTTTCAATCGATTTGAAAACTAAAGACTAAAATAAATAATATTAATAATAATTATATGTATAAAGTCTGGACACATTCACATCATTTTGACTCCTACATTACTTACTATACTTAAAAAAAAAAAAAGTGATACACCCCTTAAGCATCTTAATTATGTGCAGTAATTGGTAGTGATGGCAAAATGAAGCTTCATGAAGCATTTGCGATATTTTTTGACTCCTCTAGATGGCACTCATGATTCAAAGATGCAATGCAAATGTAATCCATTTTCATTGCACTTGCCTTTATCTTTAAACCAAGAGCACCATCGAGAGGAGTCAAAAAATATCGCAAATGCTTCATGAAGCTTCATTTTGCCATCACTAGTAATTGGTCAACTGCATAAATTGAATAAAATTGGCTCACATCCGAGCATTTGTGACCTTGCTGGGTACAGTATTGCTATTGAACACACAATGTATTGGTCGGCTTGCATTGTTTATAGCTGATTATGCATTACATTAAGAAGAATTGCATGTAACTTTTTGACTTTTCATTATTTTTTTCATTTCTTTTTACAGAGTAGGCTACTTCTCAGTCACATACTTACAGTAGTGTGCAGTCTAATGCTGACACCTCTGTAAAGGCATCCTTGGCCAGAGGGATGTGAAAGTGTGTCCCATATTCACCGTAATTACTAACCAAAATCCCACAGGAACAGAGTGGGCTGGAAAGGATATGAAGAGCGTACGAGGTGAGGGCGGAAGCTTGAGGATTGTTCGTCATAATAGGATATTTGCTATATTCGTAGGACTTAATGATGGGGATTAAAGGTGTGGGGGCAGAAATTAAAAAAGTGTTGGATGATTATAATGGCTGCATATCACTTGATCGAGGCAAATGAGGAGGGAGGAATGGAAGGGAAGGGAACACACTTTCCAATCTGATATGCTTGGAAAACTTCAATAGATGTACTACTTAAATGATCATTTAACCAGTTAATTAGTACACTGATTAATGTTGATGACCATATAATACATTAAGATTGTGTGTTATGACTTTGACACCTCCCTTGATACCTCGAATCATGCCAAACTCTTACATTCTAACTGGCCCGGAGGGCAAAGAAGCATTCCTACAAGCATCCAACAACTCCTCATCATTCCCACATGGAATATGTGGCAGGCATCAGTGTGGCGCCATCATGCCGATGCCTAACATGGCACTATATGATAGGAGTCAGAGAAATTCAAGTTTCCTTTGAAATCGCATGCCGATGCTTGACGATTATACAGCTTCGTCCTGTGTTTTTTTTCTTTTTTAAGACACAGGACGATGACAAGATGATTTTTTTTAGCGATTATACAGCTTGCCAACCAAAGTTTTCATAGAAAATGCTTTTTGAGGTTTACAATATATCCGTCTCATTCATGCAGTATACTGCATAGTTTTAAGTTGTAATATCACAGGTTGCCTCTAGAAGGCAGACATCAGGTTTTTTACTGCCCTGTGCTGTTCACTTTTGGGTTGTGTCATATGTGATTGGGATTGATTGATATTGTCAGTTACCATACAGTTGCTATGATCACTCTTATTTTGTCATACAGGCCTTTATTCTGTCATATGGAATTGTACTTTGCCGTAGTGGGAGTTACTGAGTGACACCTTTTGTCAGTGTGTCGAGGTTTTCACTGAAAATGTCTTAGTTACCTATCCCTACTCTTCCATGTAAGCTATTTTTTACCTGTGTTTGAGGTCGCTTCCATGCATCCAGCCCTGATCTATCAATCAAGGTTCTTAGTCAAGGTTTCTCCGTCAAGTCTTTTCTTAATGGCCATCTCTAATACTGCTCTCTTTGGTTATTTTGTATTTTTTTATATCAACGCTCTCTGTTTCCCAACGCCTGTGCCTAACACCGCACCTCACATGACACTACAACAATGTGAGCACACCTAATAATTTGCGGATTTAGAATGACCAGCAGGGCAAAAATAGTACCTGAATAATATGGACATTTTGAGTGAGTTTGTGCACTTAATGTCGGTTTGCTGTTCATGGTAGGTTACATGTAAATTCCTAAATCCTCCATAATAAGTGTGAATTTAGTTGTTTGTTGTTCTTCATTGAAAATGTACTATAAACTTGAATATATGAACCCACTAATTCCCAAAGAGCTGAACTGTATTTCTTGACTTGTATGAATGAGACCAGCAATGACAGCAAGTGATTGAGTAAGTAAGTACAAGAGCAAAATTGAAAGAGATGTCCTTTACTAGTACAGCACCGAGATTGGGTCTGTTAATTATGAATGACTATATATTAAATATGGATGGGTCCCTCAATGCTGTACAGCCATTGAGTGAACGAGGAGCGTCTGTTGTTCCTTCTGTCAGTACACACACTCACACTGCAGGGGTGAAGGCAAGCAAATGCATTGCAATGACAGTTATGAGCAAACTAACACGCAAAAACCTCCTTAGAGCCACATGTCAAATAAATCATTACCATATTCCTCAGTACTTCAGAAAATTATACATTTATTCAAAAGAAAAATAATAAACTTATTCAGCTGTGTTTATCACTACATTAAATTGGCTAGTTTCAACAGTAAGAAGATCATATTTTGTCTATAATTAATGTGATAACTTCATTATTTTTCATGGACAATTAATACCTTTAAAATCAAATGACATAACCTGTGCTGAGGAAATAGGTAACGACCAATCATGCCTCAGTTTGCTGAACAAACCCAGAAAACAGGTGAGCCATAATTAGTCGTTACCTACCATATTTTCACGACTATGATTCACACTTAAAAGTCTTAAATATTCTCAAAAATCAACGGTGTGCCTAATTGTGAGGTGTGCCCTTTTTGTGCACCGAGTTCCAAATTCTGTCCATTTTGTTGTGTTACTTCGGTAAGTGCTTCGCTTGACTGTCTGTGTGGGAGCATTTCTGCCGACACATTGCTTTTATACTGGAAATCCGACCTGGTTGAGGACTGGCGGGAACCCGAAAGACTCAACTAAAAGTTTCTCATGCCTGCCGGTCTTCAACCTGGGCCGGGTTTCCTGTATAAAAGATACAGTTGGACGTCTTGATGCTCTCTGCTTTCACTTTAGTTATGGCACAATTTGTGAATAGAATGTGCATACTTGGGCTAAACGTGTCTGCTTGCACTAATGTTGGAGCTTTCGCAAAAGCTGGCATTATTTCTGAGGATCCGCACAAGAACGAGACTGACTCTGACAATACTACAATGACGAGAGGGAACCTGGCGTGTTTGATGGAGAAGTTGCCCATCTGTTCGTTTCAAATACAGAAAGATGAGGACTTTGAGAGATTTGTGGATGAGGATTGACCAAAAGTAACGTGAGTACATTGTTAAATACTTCAAGCACAACCAAACTAACTGTTTACATTGTTAAATACTTCAATAAAGTACAACCGAACTCAGTTTTGCTCCGTTTCCTTTTTAAAAACATGCTAGCATTTTTTGCGTAAAAGAATGCTAGCATATGTTTTGAACTATCGTATGTTTAACCGTGCCTGCGCCCAATAGTGCAGTGCGCCTTATGTGTGTGTTAATACAGAAATAGTACCCGTAGCTGAGACTGCCCTATTTAATACGGTTTGCCTTATGGTCGTAAAAATATGGTGCTTCCTCAGCACAGGTTATGTCATCCGCAGCAAGTTGCAAAATTAGTTTTTAACTGTATTAATTGTTCATGAAAAAGAATGAAGTTGTCGGCAAAATATTATCTTCTTACTGTTCAACATGACTCAATGAGTCAAGTATCCCTTTAAAGTCCTCAATATTATTGAATTGCTAACACTGATGTTACATTATTTGGCTGTGTTCTCTGAGGAATCATGGTTGTTATATTGTTCAGAGATGTTAAAGTGTATTTAAGTGCCGTGTCTTGTCTTGGCCAAAGTGTGACAACAGTTGTCAGTTATCGTGTTTTCGAGAAGCTTGCTAGGTTCGATACTACTTGCCTGAAACACAATAGGTTATTCCCTGACACAAACCTCTTCATGAAAACTTAATGAAAAGTAAACATGTTAATCAGTGTACAAAGCCATATTACAACCAAGCGTGTGGTAAAACACTGTTCTGGGACTTCTACGTCTGCCCTTCCATGTACATGCAAGGGAAGCCACAGGCATGCGGTGAAGCAGGCAAAGACCCCGCAGGTTACACAACAGTCAGCACCAATGACAACGCAAGTGACACTGATGCAGTCAGACACAGCATGCAAAAGAGGAGCGAGGGTGATGGCGAGCTGCAAAGTGACATCCAGGCGAAGCAGGAGGAAGTCTCGAGCAGACTAAAGCGGCTTAAATAACTGCTTCCTTCCTGTGCCAGATTTGCCAGCTGACTGCTTGGAAGGGAATCAGCTGAAGCAAATCAAGGTATGGAAGGTCTGTAAGTGGGTCAGCAAGATGATGTGGGCTGACGTGGGCTCTATTCTTCTTATCATGTGATGGAAGTAAGGCTGAGCTTGAAAAAAATGGTCTACCTGGACAAAATTGCTGTTCAATTTCTATACGGAAATGGTCCCTGAAATGTAATCACATCAATGAGATGCTGTTATATCTTAGCATTTCATTCTCTCTCTGCTCATTACACTCTATTGCGATATTCTCTCCCATCACTATGGTCTGTGTGAGCAAGAGAAATATGCTGGCAAGGTACAATGTACCAACATAGTTCTCGTGTCTCCAATGGTGATTTATACATACATTGCATTCTATGGAGAAAAACTTGACGTGCTAGAATTTTGAAATGAGCGTGACCATTTTTGTTTTAATCAGTATACAAATCTAACTCAACAATTTTTTGTTTTCAAATTGTTCCCCATCTTTAGGTATTGTGTGATGGCTACCATACTGAAATATTCCCTAAGGACAAATAGAATAGGAGTTATTCATTCAGTCATACAGCTGTGGCAGTAATAGTTGTATTACTGTGTCTGGAACACATGGAAGCGCTGCAAAGGGCATTGGAATGCATTGGCGTGTGGACCTCCATTGGGCTGACTTAAAATCATCATTACACTTGACTCGTAGTGCTAACATGCCATGTGTGAAAGTGAGGTGCTTCAAAGATGGGAGTCGTTGAAGACTATCAACGTATGTGAGTTGATTTGCTAGTGGGCTTTTCTTTTTGGGTTCGACACATGGGACATGTGGGTAATTTAATAATGACAAGAACATGCAACATAAGCTGTCAGCGCTTTCTCTTCTGCCAATCAAACACATGCACACACATTTTTGCTGTCCACCACATGAGTGTACACAACTTGGTTTGATTGATTTGTCATGGCACACCACAAACACATCCTTTGGGTAGTCCCTGGACTGTGACAAAATAACACATTTATTAGACCACCTGTCATAAAAACGAAAGTGCTTTAGCGTGGACTCCTTCAGTTTCAGTCAGCTTTCTGAGTTTACCATTTTGAACAAGGATAACGATGATGATGATGACAATGATGATAAGGAAAATACAATGGGAAGCATGCATTTCAATTATAGTGGCTGTTTGAACCCAGATTCATAGCATGCAGATCCATCCTCATTTACAAGCTGAATAACTTAATGTTCCATGTACTTTTTCTTATATTCTGGAACACCATTTATTCTAGGAATTCTCTAGATCCACCCAAGTGGAACATTGGTACCTATCTCAGTTTGACCTCCTGATATTGGATATGTGAAGAAATGCAGATATAATTAAATCTTATCTCTTCTCTTGGTGATTCAAGGGATTTAATTGCAGTCAGGGGTGTCTGATTCTATGAAGATTTTCACCTGATGTGACGTAGTCTATTTTTACTACTTTTAATTATATAAGATAGACAGTCCGTGCTGTGCATTCCTTGACAGAGTCAAAATTAGCAAGCTTTGTAGAATGACTCTGAATGAACTCAAACTAAATGTTATAAAGTATGTGATATGGTAGTGTTCAAATTGCAAGACAAAAATTCAACCCACTTTCACCACTATGTTGTACAGCTTGACTGTTAAGAGCCAAGTTAATATAGTTATAGTGAATAATTGAAGTACAGTATTGATTTTCAAAACAGCAACATTTCACAGTTACAGTGGTGAGCTCAAGAGGTTCTGGGTCCCCAATCCCATTTTAGGTCTTTCTGTGCAAAGTTTGCATGTTCTCACCATGCTTGTTTGGGGCTTCCTCTATTGTTTAATACCACATTCTTAAAAAAAAAACATCCACTAGGTAAGTGGAGCAGGTGTGATTGTAAATGTGAATGTTGAAAATTCATTGTCATCTTGTCTCATTGATATGGTTTAAAATTGATATTATTTCCTTACATAATGGTCTCTTTAAAATAGAATAGGTATTCAGTAGGGGTATTAGAAAAAATCGATTCGGCAATATATTGCGATATTACAGCGCGCAATTCTCAAATCGATTTGATATGCGGCCGAATCGATTTTTAAACATCAATTTTTTATGGGAATATTCAACAAAACGTCTTATTTAGGGTTAAGATTCACACGTTAAGCATGGAATAATGTTATATTAATGGAACATTAAGCCTTAATATTTTATTTCAGTGCTGTTCAAACATGAAACAGACTGCAACCTGTTTGTTAAATGCAGTGGCTCAGTTATAAGCTAGAATTTTCACATAAATAAATACATTTTCATACAAATCTTACAGTGTACATGTACAAGTTTACTGATTAGTATTTTCTAAATTTGAGTAAAAAAAAAAAATCGCAATAATCAATGTATAGATTCCTATCGGGATTAATCGGTATCGAATCGAATCGTGACCTATGAATCGTGATACAAATCAAATCGCCAGGTACTAGGCATTTCACACCCCTAGTATTCAGTAGATCTATGAGAGAGGAAATAAAGTGTGTTACTGCACTCCCTTTGCATTTTTGCATTCACTGTCAATAATAATTACTAAAAAAGGTGTATTAACGCCATCAAAGTCAGCCTTGAAGAAAATCATTTCATCATGCATCAGGCATTTCTGTGTTCTTAAAAAGCAACCACCTCCGACCTCATATTGTTATGCAGTTATCTCAGTCATTGACAGTCACTGATGCATTCACGCTTGTTTTTCCTTCACAGCGCAAATTCAAATCACTTCCTCAAAGCCTTAGCTGGAGACTCTCTCTCGTTTCATCCTCTTACTAAAATTAAATTTATAACTTTCCCTGAAACACTCAATACTTTGACACTCATTCAAAGCACAGATAAACATCCAATAATGAGGCATTCATTTATAGTCTTCCAAGTCATATACGAGTGAATTATTTTACTTTTCTGCCTAATGTATTTTGGATTGCGTGTTTCTGGTGCTTTTTGTTGACTGAATGAAGCTGTAATCTATCTTTTAAATTCTCTGTGAATGCCTGGTGTGACGCTCCCAGGTGAATTTTCTGTCCCAGAGCTAGTTGTGCAAAAGGCAGACAACAAAAGATGACGGGATACCATCCATCATGTAGCTACCAGAGGAATTTGGCTTCATACCTTACTTAATTTAATGCCTAAACTGGAATATAATTGTCAGATTACTTCATTTTTGCAAATATGTGGCACATTAGAACAATATGCACATTTTGTAAACTTATTAGATTTTTAAAAGAAGTACTTGTATGCAAAAATTGCTGTAATCATCACAATACAGATTCAATTTCCTTTAGGGTATTCATTAATTGTTGATATGGGGTTTTGAAACGTCCACAAGCATTTTATGTCAGCATCCTTGCAATTCTGTAGACGGTATGACAAACAATGACTTCTCGGTTACAGTGCGTGCATGCGTGCGTGCATGCGTGCGTGCCCGCCAGGCCGGTCAGTCTTAGTCAAAAGAACGCAAATGTCTACTTTTTTTTGTGTCAGTTCAGTCCTGGATGAACAAGAACAGAAAATGTGATCCCAAATCTAACATAGAGTTTGAAATGTACAGCGTTGGAATGTGGGTGTCCATAGAGCATATGTGTGTCACGTCTTTGTCAAATGTACTGTAACTCATTCACAAGCATGAGTTTGTATTTCCGTCTTGATTTCCTTTCCTTCCCACTCTCCGCCTTCATCTTATCTGGAGATGTTATCCGATGAGCAGCCACATCTCCAGTCGTGAAAAAGGTACCACAAGGGAGTTCTGACACCTCGTTACCGTAGCGCACCTAGAGCAGCCCATGTAGCATCATCTCTACATGACATCCTCTTCCAAAGAGGAGACAGACAAATAGAATACAGAGACAAGAGAATAGGAAAAGAGAGAAGACAACATTGCTTAGTGAGATGAAAAGAGAAGAAAATGCGCAAAAAGTGTGGGGAGTAAAGAGAGAAAAGATGCATGTCAGCGAATGGAGAGATAAGCAGAAGTAGACACACACTGAAGTGAAAGAGTAGCGGAGCAACAAGGAGATGAGACAAAGAGGAGGTTGGAGCAGGCGAGGGTAAAAGCAGGAGAAGAGAAAGGGCATCCCCAATTAATGGCGAAGGCAGTATGCTCCAGATAGAGACTAAAGTATTGTTTCCATCCCCACTCTGTCATTTCCTGTCTCTTTTCACACTGCCTGTCATTCTGTCTATGTGTCACATTCCTTTTAATGTCATTTCCCTTCATTTCATTTATGCAGAGTCGTCGAAGCAAGAGTCCTCTCCCTCCACCAACTACAAAAGCTGTTCGAAACAATCTCCTGCTACACTTTGGTGTTTTTGCTGGCTTTCTGTCTGGATTTTAATGGGGTCAATCAGTAACTCAAAGTAATATCCCAGCAAGAAGTAATTAAGTTGTCAAAATAGGGTTCTTTAAACCTCTGCCCACATCTGATGGTGCAATTCAGTCTCTGCCTCCTGCTGGCTCATTAGCATATTTTTTATTATCCATCATTAACTCAGAGTTGACACTATGCTCACTTTACAGACACAGCTGTGTATGAGTGAGTGTGTGTTTGCGCAAATGAAGAAATGTGCTTTTTTTCTACAAAATACACATTAATATCTATTTATCTCCGCCTAGTTCAAAACACAATGTTTTTATTTTGATTGTGTACGCATATGCTCAGATGTCATCATCACTCTTTAACTTTAAGCAGAAATTCCCAAATCAAATACAATCCGTTTTGTTAAACTGATTATTCAAACTTAATGTTTTTCCTATATCACATCATGTAAATTAATTAGTTCTGTTCTCAAACTGTTGTCATTATGTAACATGTATTAGCTGCATTGGCAATGTTTTAACATTCTTACAAGATAGGCTATAAATTCATTTTGATAACTTAAAATAAAATGTAAAATTTACTTACTTAGACCTACAAATGTTACAAGCATCAATTGTATCCTGTTAAAAACAATACAGTAATTGTCCCAGCCAAAATATGATCAAAAATAATAATAATTCTCAGTTTCAGGGTTCAAATCTCTCTGCTTTCCTGTCTGGAGTTTGTGTGTACTCACCGGTCTTGTGTGTTTTTCCGACATTCAAAAAATAAAAAGTGTTTTATCTGAAGTGAAAACTCTACATTTCCATAGGTGTGGATGTTGTTTGTCGATATGTGCCCTCACTGCCCTGCAACTGCCAACTCATCCTTGTAAAGATAAACGGTACATAAAGAAAATTATTGGGTCAAAAGTCACTCTATATATGGTGCAGGCCTAGAAAATCTGGTTTAGAAGTAGGCTAGTCACACTCTGGCTCACATTTTCACAAGAAAAAAACAAATGAACCTCCCTATCTATATACAAGCACTACTATTTAATTATTTTGTCTTAATTTTATGAACAGAACCATACACTTGGCAGTTTCTCTGGCATGCAGCATTACAAAACCCACTACTGTAAGTGTATTGGACTCTACCACTGTCTGGCATTATTGTTTAACCTTAGCTGTGTTTTTTGTTTGTTTGTTTTCTCTACTTAGAAAATTATAACACTTTATGCTGAATTAAATTGTCTGACACTGCAGGTCCTCAGGGTGAACAGAAAGAGGCCCAATATAAAGGAAGAGGGGAAAGAAATGAAAAGAAAATAAGGAGGAGAGCTGATGAGAAAAGAAGAGTAGCAATAAACTATAATCCGGTTAGCTCCAGTTGGGTGTAATCTGTCATTAACATATTCCCAGTCTAATCTACAAACCATCAAAGCGAGTGTGGGGGAATGTTCTACTCCAGTGGTTCCCTTTTGCACATTGATGAGCACTGAAGTGTCATTATTGCTGCCGTCAAATATTAGACAGTTTGACAGTTTGTCAGGCTTTGAAGTGGGGGGAGTATGGAACAGGGGATTATAATTACAAATACAAATACTACAAAACCATGGATTCTAAGTGATTAGTGGGGAAGTGTTCTAACAAATAAATCACTGAAAATGGATGCATGCTTGTCACAAAGGATTCAAAAAATATACATTGACTTGGTTGCCGACCTTTTCCAAGAGCATATGGCAAACACTTCTTCCAGTACTTTTGTAAGTGTTCGGCTGACACGTAACTTGCACAACCACAGTGATGTGTGTGACATCACCACTAAATTAGCCTATTGCACTTCCCAATGTCTGATTTGCTGACTCCATGTCTGTGCTTTCTTACAGTATTTTCCATAGATACGGCTGAGATTTGTCTATACATTTTTGCATTACTTCTGAAAGCCATTCCATCCTAAATCAATTCCATCCCTGTGCCACAAATTGAACCTCTCTATGTAACACAATAGCAAGGACAAGCTCTGGATGAAAACACACTTTTCTTCCCTCCCACAGGCAGGTGCCATGGACACAAACACAAATTGGGCTTGTCTGTAAGAAAGGCAGCCCAGATGCAAGTTGTACAAGCCACTTGTTGGGCCACACATTAGGAAATCCAATATGGATGTGTTAAATGAATTCTAGCAGGGACAGAAAGAGCAAGGGAGGTGAGTGAGGGAGGGAGAGAGCGAGCAACACAGACAGGAAGCTAGGCAGCTTGTTGATTACACTGGTGTTTAACATTAGGAAATGCCAGAATGAAAATAGACCTCATATAACCCTGTCAACTGCCTTGTTAGCTTGGCGGTTTAAATTTCCATTTGTCTAAGCTGGCTGGGGAATAGGCGGCTTCAAGTTGTAGGCTTGTACAGAGCAACACACGCTCACACATATTGATATTATATCAAGAAGTATGGCGACATGGTGCACGTTTTTTGCTGAAGCACAACCACGGATTTATCTGTGTTGACCGAATGTCATCCATGCACACACCCAGTTGTTGCCTTTGTAGATACCTTGACAATCTCTGGACTCAACTCCCTGTGAAGGAGAGGAGGGAAACGCGATAGCCGGCAAATTCGACTGAAGAGGTAAACAACTGAGCATTTGCGGTCATGACAAGGTCAATGAATACCTGCCAAACTAAATCGATCACACTTATTTTCTTGGCATAGAAGGGCACTCCAAGTTTAACAGATGTGTGAAAATTGAATTGAGGCAACTCACAATGGCAATTGTGTGGAAAAATAAGATTCTTGTTGACTGTGAACATATCAACATTTGGTGCTGTAGCGTAAATCAGTTCAATTAATTATTGAATTATTTTTTTTTTTAATTGGAAGCGACTCGAGTTAATTTCCTTAAATTTGACTAATTTTGTATTGAAGAGTTTTGTAGAATAAATTATTGATATTAAAGTTTAATAAATCCAACTAAGACTGACAATAAAAGGCAGTGATTCTTCTTACACACACCAGCTAAAGAAACATAGATAATAACAAAATAAGGAATTGCACACATGAAACCAATTCACAATACTTCGTAGCGTTACCATTTCAAAACTGAAATGTCATATTTCATCTTTCTGTTGCTAAAACATACAAGAGATGTACAGTTCTTGCGTCTCCAAGCAGTGGAAGTTAACCCCACCACACCCCTTTTTTTTTCTGTTACATTTTGGCCTCTTGGAATGTTTGCACTCCTGAATTTGGGGGTGAACTCCCAGTTTGGAAACTGGCAAGGCAAAAAGGAATCCCCTTTCTCTATGATGAGATTGCAAAATCCACCGATGGTAGTCATGACATTGTAAAAATAAAATCAGCATGAAATATAGTGTATGTTTTAAAATGTTTGCTGTCTATCCTCTTCACAGTACAGTTTGATACCATGAATTTGATGTATTGTAATCCAAAATATGGTGGTGATCTGAGTACCCATGCCAAAACTTGGGCAACAAATGACTTCGCCATGACCTTTATCTTAATAAAACACCTCATCACACTTCTCTGGAGATAGATGTTCATAAACATCACAAGTTTAAAGCAACGATAACAGTGAAGCACAGTCTACTCTATGGACTTTCCTCATTTGACAAACCTGAGTTTAATCACCCTCTGGAGGTAGTCAGAGTCAGAAGCAGCAATAATAAACATTGCAGACAGTTCCTGCATGACTGTGGAGGGACATGAATAGCCCCTGAAGTCATAATCATGCCATCACAATCAGACCTCTAGCCCTCAAGAGTGCAGTAATCGTGTGGACTGCTTGGTAATCACGATATCGCTATTATGTTTCTCTGCTGCTCACGCTCACTAATCACGGTGTATTTCTTTCTTCATCCATTTCCTTAATGACATGTTTCAAAGCATTCCTGCGGTGATTATAATGTCATTTTCTGCTATTAATCGTGCATTTTGCATATGTAATAAATCAAATTCAAAGCTCAATGTTTTCTTTGAAGTACAAAGATTAGTAGACAGGATTATGTCTGATAATGACGGACATGCACGATCAATAGGCTACACATGCGCTTATAATTATGCATGTAGTTTGTTATGCTTGTGACACCTGTGTCCTTCCTCCTTCCCCTATTTGTGATTGGACAGCTGTGCTAACACCGGCTGTTGTGCCAACACACACGCACACACAATCTTTGATTTTGCTTCAGTTCTTGACGCTTCCATTTCACTATTAAAAGGTGAGACAGTTACCCTTGAAAAAAAAAAAGGAATT
Source organism: Leptonotus elevatus (assembly GCF_054856555.1). Taxonomy (NCBI): domain Eukaryota; kingdom Metazoa; phylum Chordata; class Actinopteri; order Syngnathiformes; family Syngnathidae; genus Leptonotus; species Leptonotus elevatus. Next base: position 12,357,681 of record NC_141245.1, read on the forward strand.
TAAGTAGAGAACAAAACCATATCCCAAATCTTTGGTGTTAACTTGAGTTTTTTCTTTTCATACACTTTAATATACTTCATGTACTCACATAAGATTGACTATGAAAAGCTAAGTTATCATTCCACCTTAATATGTATTCAACTAAACTACATAAAATAATAGTTTCATCAGTGACTGCAGAAAGATAATCATCTAATAATATGACACGTCAACTGGCCATTTAAGCATACTGCACCATTGTGGTTACTCATCAAAAGGTAAACTGAGCAAACTAAACGTTTGTCAGAGTAGCTTCTCTTAACACATAATGAAAGCAATAGCTTAATAAAAGTTCTCTTTGTAGTTGCACTTCCATGAACTCACTTAGAACTCCCATAGAGCACCATAACTTATTCACAGTGACTCCAATGAGAACTTGGCAATGTCAGCATTCACAGTTAAAGAAAGAAAAGACAAATAAAAGGCACTTGATGTAATACTGGGGGAAAAAAAGACAAAAGAATCTTAAAAGCATTAGGGGGGGAAAAATCATGTAAAATGAGAATGCTTTTGATAAATCAAAATATATTCACTTTTGTTGAACGTGTTCTCCTTCAAAACTAAGTCAAAGTCGATTTAAGCACACACGGGAAAGTTTTTTCTAACAAAATGTCTTAGAAGTACAACTCAAGGAAGTGAGACAAAAGTTATAAGGTTATAATTATCAAAGCATATTTGTCCGGATTATGCAGTTTTAGCAGTATAGTGTGACCAGGCATCCGGTTTTGAGCATTGTTTCCTGCGTCCTGGCATATTTCACCAGCCTCATTGTTTTGTTGTACTTTTACAGAGGTCCCGTCCCGGCGTTTCCAGTCAGCTAGCCGACTGTTTGCCTTTGAATGTTAATATCATAAGGTGTCTTTGAGGCTTCCTCCCCATTTCACTCTAAAAAAAAAAAACACTGAGATTTCCAACTTAAGTTCTTATTCATTATACTATATAGATTTTATACTTTTACAAATGCACGTTGGTCAATATCCTACACATGTTTTTCCCTATAAATTAATTGCAAGCAGAAAATGTATTGTACGTTGCTTGCTGACAGGGTGGAAGTTGACACATTGGACATCTTCTTTACCGCTAATACTAGCCTTTCCAGAGCATACGGTGGGTCAATTGCAAGCACACTGACCTGTTCCACAAATAAAATTTGAATTTCTGAAAGGTTTTTATATCAGCTAACATTTCACTATGACAGAGTGGACATGTTAAGCTTGACAACATCCAACTACACAAATATGAAAATTACCATGTTTAGACATTTTATTCTGCAACTAGCCACTGTTTAAGACTCCATTGACGACAGGTAAAATGCTTGTAGTACTTTGTAATTTCAATGAAAACAATCAGGGTCTCTTAAAAGAGCAATTACCTAATAATGACATGATGGACATCAATTTCAGTTACACTTGCAAAATGGTCAATATGTTCATGAAAATTGAATATCTGTAATCAAAATAACCTTTTTATCAAATAACTTGTTGACATGCCAAAGTCACAAACAGGACATCCAATGAAGACAACGGTATAAAATGAAGGTACCATATTTGAAAGGAGACTCATTATACTGGTATGTGTGCAAATATCATAAATAAGACCTCCATTTAGTTATTCTGCTACATTTCTATGATGACTGAGTAATGCCATTAGAGAAGACAATGACTATGGTTTTGTCTGTGATTAATGACATTTTAATTATATATTATTATAAATGCCAATTTTACCCTCAACTAGAAACTACCAAA